>NC_141693.1:1751262730-1751862730 GCF_964263255.1 Lissotriton vulgaris | reverse complement strand
ATAATGATTTTCAGTCTCTCGGAGATAGACATTCACACATTTATGCCTCTCTCATGTCGATGACAATTCAATATATAAAGCTCATTAGGGAGAGGACATGTGATAACATCTTTCTAATTTTAAAAGGGATGTATTCTGCACCTGATGCATTGGCTCATTAAATTGTGGATATCCAACACTATCTTTGGGCATCTTTGAGTGCCCTAGAAAGCATGATGATTGTATTTGCGTTAAGAGATTGGACAAACGCTGCATAAATACTCTTCAGCAAGGAGTGAGATCCTGTCTAAAACTCCTATTGAGGACTGAATGACGAGTAAAGTTGTGTTCATTTTGAATTTTGCTGAAGCATTCGTTTGAAAGAACAAGAAGGCTTTTTGTTTTGCTGTTAAACATTTTTATACCTCCAGATGGTTTTATTAATTTTGTAAAAATTGATCGCATATTCCGAGTCATGACGGGGGATCGAACTCTGGTCCCCGGCGTCTAAATGTGAAGTGCCCCCTTTAATTCAACAAGCTTCGGCTCAGAGACGTACGATCACGTTAATCACGTGATCGGAACCTTTGCCGGTTCAAAACGTGTGATTCCTGCAGAGTCCATTCACTTCCGGGCCAACGGCACCTTCCAGTGTAGGTTCTATGCGGGGAGTCGCGTGTGTTGAAGTAAGTGGCTTCTGTACCCATCTTAACCACAATACGAACGAGCGGTTTGTTTGCACAAACAACTTGCAGCAGTTTTTCGCCGGAAAGGTGAAATTCTCTTTTCTCGATCTTCTGTACAGTTTGGGCACCGCGTGAAGCTATCCCGCGCCGTCCAGACCCAGGATGAGAGTACTCATTTCTCATCACGTGAGTGCCTTGATTTGGGTGAACATAATGATATTAAGTCTTCAAGACGGAGGCATTACAGTTGAAAAAGCCCCCATGATGTTGAACTCTAAAAATTTGACAATTGAGTGCTATTGCTATTATGATTTTACCATTTACTCTGTGCACTATGATAATGAGACGGATATGGAAAGTTCCTACGGTACTATGCCTTTGTAAATTCACAGCCGCCTGAATACAGCGGTTATTTTTGACAACCCCTCACAATCAATTAAAACCCAGAGGGGGCTCATCCTCCAAAAAAGGCAAATAGAGGTTCCCTATCAAGATACTAATACTGCGCAATGGCTAAATGCATGCAATATGTATATTGAAATGAGAATAACATGTTGCTATGGTTTACCTGGCTAGAAAACTATTATATGTCAGTGTATATAACTATATGTCAATTTGTTTTGTCCTTTTCTCCCTCTTATTTCGGCCACCCCAGCGGAGACCCTATGATGAAGCATGTCACCAATTAGCGAGCGCATGCCACCAGAGGACCAAAAATATTTTAATTAAGACATAGGTCCTGACGAATGCTGAGCGAATTTGCTTTACTAAACAGCAGAAACATGTTGACCATTTACTTAAGAACACAGGTTTCCTAATATAGAACCTTTATTTGTCCGCCCACACCGATTTTAACCTAATACTGTTTGGCCTTTATTATAACATTTTGTATAGGCACCAACCTTGTATTTTTTAATTTTGCACTCACAGTTGTACTCACATATTAGTTAGAGCACTGTTACACACACCATCATCCCGCTCCGCTGTATCTCAGGCGTCGTAGCACGCTGGAGAGGCATTCGGCCACCCCAGCGGGGACCCTATGATGAAGCATGTCACCAATTAGCGGTGAGTGAGGGTCCTTTTAAAAAGAGAAAGACTTGTCTTTCCTTTTTGTTGATTGCACAAGGGCAGAGACTGCCCCTTTGTGGGTGTTTTCCTTAAATCTGGTTCACCTATGGGAGAAAAACATAAAAACACTTATAAATAATTCTTATTCTTTTTCATTTTTTCACTAAGCCACTCCTTAGTTGTTTATTAAATATTGACAGGGGTATAGTAGTGTCTGTCCATGCCCTTACTCTCTAGTTGATTTTCATTGATTGAGGGAAGGGACCAACGGCATGGTAATGTAGCCATGGGCCCTGATGCAGGAAAATTATGCTGGACAGTAAAACCCAGCTGTAACCTGGTGTATTGGGTCCAGAACATCCATGAGTCCTGGTGACTCTGCACCTGCTGCACTCTTTATTGCTACTCTCCTGAGAGAGGCCCCCAATCAGCCTCACTGCCATGCTCCTGCTCTGCTAAGCTCATGGATTGGCACCTCCTCCCCTGAGTGTCCAACCATGGCTGGCTGCCCAGGGGAGGGAGGGCCTCTCCCAGGCCTCACTGCCCATGGCAAAGAGGCAAGTAGCAAAGCAATAGTGCTATGGGGGCTGGTTCAAAGTAAGAGCGCCCCCTCACTCTTGTATACTGGCTGTACAGTAACATAAAGCCATAATTTGGGAACATTAGGCACTTAATACCCCTGATCCCATTGCCACTGCACCTGCTGCACTACTGATGGCTATGCCCTTGACTGATGGCTATGCCCAAACAGAAAGGGATTGTGTAGGACCACTCTAAAGTACATACAAGGTGAAATCACAGGAAATGACATCACATGACATGGACCTTTACATTGACCCATGCACAGAGCCATGGTGCAGAGCTGTGAGACAATTTTGATGCAACCCAGGGGAGGAACTGACACAACGCCACCCCACCTTCTGGGCCTCTCAGGCATGGCATAGCACTGAGAGTATTAGGGGACTTAGCCTACTAACCCACGGACCTTGCAGCACATAAAAATGACTGCTAGGCCAAGGGGAGAGTGTCCCACTCCATGGCCTGGCAATGCTATACCATGGCTAAGAGGCATAGGGTAGGGGCCTCCACTCCCCTAGGGCTCGTAACCATGGTCTAGTTTTGCAGGGCCAAGGAGAGGGAACCTAGGATAGGGGAGCCCTCTACCACTGACCTCACAACAATGGTGTAGCCCTACAAGCACAGAGGAAACGTTTTTTCTCCCATGGACCTTCCCACCATGATCCACAGCTGTGAGGCCCATGGGAATGTTGTCCCATCCTCTGGCCTCATAGCTAAGATGTAGTGCTGCAAGGTCCATGAGATGTGGCCCCACCGCCCTGGGCTTCACATCCTTGTTCTGGTGCTGCAAGACCCAGGGGAGGAAAGTCGCTTTCCCTTGGCCTCTTAGGAATGGTCCCCAGCCATCTCTGCAAAAGCCAAGAAGTGTGTCCAATTTTCATTATCACTTAACATGACAATTTGTGACTCTGGATAAACACTGCACGTGTGGAGATATATTTTGAGTGCAGAAACCTCAGAAGATGATTATTGAGGAGCAGGGGAACTATGAGTCACACAGTAGATTTTGGGGGTTTCATTTATCCCCCTCTAAATCAGGCCATGTGAAAAGATAACTCCGCTGGAGATTGAATTTAGCAAGCATGATTACTTTTCATACTATATTTACAATACATATGCATATTTGAGTTCTAATTCCTTGACCTCCTCCTAGACTGCTGGCAATTGCAAATTTTGAGCTACAAGTTTCGAAAATGAACTCTCGTATTCAAATAAAATGAAACAGTCTAAAGCTTTGAAACACCAGTGGTAAATATCAGTATTGGCCATGCATAGCGCCAAGTAAGTACCCATTGCCACAGGACCTCATCCAACCAGTACGTTTTAACCATGGAACTAGGATATTTGGTATCTAATCTCAGTATTATAATGGAAATATTCACCATGTTCTAAAGCTGAGCAGGGCCAATAACAGAGTGGAAACTCCCTGGGGGTGGTGGGGGTGGGGGGGATTGGCACAGGCACTTCACCTTCCCATCAGAATCACTGACCCCCCTGTTGTTGTCTAGAGGGCTAGTTGGAGATACGGAACAATGAGACATGTTTTGTAATCTTGGCATCCCATTTGGCTATATTGTGTGCTCTTGTGCAATCGATTTTCTGACTTTATTGGCAGGGCCACTGGAGTTATGCAATTTTGCGGCTGCTATATTTTTCACATAATTATAGATTTGCCACATAATCCATCATCTCCTGTATAATCTGCAGGTTTTAACAAAAAAAATTATTTCTAGGCAAAATGGTTCAAAAGTTCCTAACAACACAATGATACATGTTGCACGCAGTCGTTGACCCTTTGCAAAGCTAAGCTGGTTACCTTTCTGTTGCTGATTGCTGAATTTGGAGGTTAAACTGGTACTAATGAGATGCAACTAATGCCCAAGTAGTGTTAACAAGCGCAAAAATGACAATATAGTGAAGTAATCATACAATGTGTTTTCTTGGTGCATAATTTACTCATCCAGTCATCTTGTCCATCCATAATTTACTTGTCCTGCCACACAATTCCAGTAACCCTACATATTACTTAGCTGTTCTCTTTTTGACAAGATTGGGAGTAGTTTGGTTCAATGTAAAAACTACTAGTCACCGAGATTTTAAAAAGTTTACTGAATATTTTCTGAGCGGAGGGAGGTTCCCATTTGTATGTTATAGTCACCTAAATGCAGTACAGTGGTAAATTTATAGACTTTGTACTAAGCAGCAGTGTACCGCAGTCCTCAGTCTACTAATTTAACAAACTGTTTGATCCTGGGCAAATAATTCCCGCCCTGTGCCTCATCCACTGATCTGACACTTTGAAACAGTCTTAATGTGAGGAATAGACACCAAAGGCATACTCCCTGGCTCTGACGCAACTCGAGATCCAGTTTGAACCACAATTTCATAAAGAGCATAGCTTTCATATTTCGTCTGACCAGGATTTGCTATTAAGGTTAGGGCTGCTGACTCGTTAACTGGGGAATGAGGTTCCACTATTTGCATCAGCTTAACATCCTGTGATTCTGGGCAAATCACTTAATCTCCCTTTGCCTGAAAAAAGAATGTGTTCTTGTGTAATATAACCGGTGCTCATGTAAAGCGCTCCAATACCTTTGAGTTGAGTTTACAGTATACAAAACAGCAAAAATGGGTTTCATTCACTCATTCAAGGCTGTTTGCATCTGGGGTTGCCAGCTGGCTGGTTTTCTGTCCTGTTCTGTTCTGTTTCATGTCTCCGCCCATATAAAAATAAGCAAATAAAAAGCAAATCATCTAAAGCTGTTATTTTTAGCAGTTATCTGAACATAATCAAAACAGTAAATACTATAAAGAGAAAACATATTTAAATGTGCTCTAGAGATGTGTTCCATCCATGAGTAACAATTAAAATAAACAAAGATAGAAACGTCCTGTTACAAATGAATACATGCGATTTTCTTTAAAATTCAACTTAGTATTGTGTCCCAGCATTTGAAGATTCCTAAACTGCAAAAAATGGCCTGGATTTTTCTCCTGGAAAGGTGGCAACCCTATTTGTATCCCAATAGTTAAAGGTGGTCCGGGAGCAGGGCCCTCCTGTATTGCACCGCCCCCTCTCAGACAATGACAAGCATCTTTTTAAAACCTCATCAATGGCTGAAAGAGTGAGAATTGCTTGTCGCTCGGATTGGTTTGGCCTTCCCCTTTTCCTGGCAGGCTGCACATGCCTGCGAGACTCAGGAGAGAAGTAGCAGTACCCTGGGCCTCCAAGTGCTGAAGCATAGGTGCGAGGCCCTGTCGGAAGGGACGGGGAGCGCTAGGGTGGTGGAGGAGGATTTCTTGGTAGAAAAAAAGGCCTGACGGTCCTGGGAAAGGGTCTCGCTTGCCTGCATACACTCCTGATTCCCAGAGAGACTCCCAGACTTCACGTACTCTCCTTGTCTGTCCATCTCCTCTCTCCCCGTGCATCAGGTTGCAATACTCTTTCATCACATCCTCTTTGTTCTTGCAGCCCTCCTTGCCAAACCCCCCCTTGTAATGCTCCTGTATTGTGCCTTTTAAATCTCTCTCCTGCCTTCATCACTGCCACACTATGTGTACGAATTTTATTCATTTATAATGCTCGGAGTGTTTTTAACTAGCTGACATTAGATTCCCCATGTTAGACTAATGTTCTGATTTGTTACCTTTGCCTCAAATTGTAAAGCGCTCTGATATCCTTCAGGATCAAGTTTGCGCTATATAAAACTTTATAACTAAATAAATAAATAAACCAGCCCCTTACTACCATCTCTTCTTTTGATCCTAATATCTGTGGCTCCAGTCCTCTGCACTAAAGTAAGGCACCTATGTCCTCCAACTCCCTCATCCTACCCAATCTAGCATTCCTGCTTCGCATTTCTTACTCTGTTTTCTTCCTCATGTCTTAGATCCTAAAATTAACCTCCCACATTATTTGACTCCTCCCTTCCTACACCCACTATCAGCCGCACAACTCCCAAGCTACTGTGATCTTCCACTCAACCACACACCTCCACTAAGATGCACAATTATAAAAAATATATTCTATACATCATTGGCGACTTCAACACCTGGTTTAGTAGGTCACTTTTAACCTTCAGTAAATCACCCAGCACAGACCTACAAGCTCCACACCCATTAGCTCATCATTGACCATTCCATATGCCAGGCATGCTCTAGATATCACCTTTACAAAGGATGGGACCCTAACTCATGATTCAGAAAGTCTTTCGACTCACTAGTCCCATGCAGACACACTCAAGCAGTAACTTGCAAAGATACTGGAGAAAGGAAACCAATCAGGTAGGCAAGTTTAGTTATCTTCCATGCTTGTGTAAAGAAACCAATACAACATCTAAAAAGAGCTGTCTTATTCAGATATCTCTGAAACTAAATGTCCTATGTAGGAACTATTCAAAATCACCACTGAATTCCGGGGCCATTCAATGACATTGGTGGATGTTATCGATTTGAAACAGCATGGTGATGCCATAGAAAATGACTAAACAAAGCTATAGAACTGTATGCTTTATTATGAACTAATGCATGCCATCAAACTTGCATAATTAGTTTTTTACTTAAAAGCCTGTTTCTGACCAGCAGTCTTCTTTCTGCACCTTCTCTACACTGAGGACAATAGAATTCTGGAATGTGTGGAGTTTCTAACCACGTTGGGATCACCAGTTACCCAATGCTGCCCATCGATTCATCCTTTTGATTACCAGGGCAGTCCTCTAACCACAGGTCATTACTTGCTGAAAAAGGAATTTTCCCACAGGGGCTCATACGATGCCAAAATAAAACCTTCCTAAGAAAGCAAAGGTAATCTGAACTCCAATGTCTGTTCTTTCCTCAATGTTTGTTAGACTGGAATAAGAATAGTAAAGTTGCCCTCCTCATCCGCAATGTATTCGCTTATCTCAATAGATTTTGGACTGGAGTCCCTTTATTACATTTTGCCCCTTCTCCCCCCACGTGCACTTTGCTGAATGTTTGTTAGTTTGGATTTAGAATAGTAAATCTGCCCCTCCAATGTAATGCACTTTCTCCAGTTTTTATTAGACTTGAGATAGCATAGTAAACTCCAATGCATGCATTTGTCTCTAATATTTGTCAGACAGGTGTTAGAATAGGTAGAATAGTAAATGTACCCTGTATATACATGTACCCAATGTTTGTTAGACTAGTAAAACTGACCCTCAACCCCCATGCATGCAGTTGACCAAATATTGTTGGACTGGATTTACAAAAGCAAATCTGACCCTGCCCAATGTATGCATGTACTCTAAGGTTTATTGGGCAGAAGTTAGAAATAAATATCCCCCCTGCACACCCCCCTGCACATCTGCATGCTTTAATTTTTCCCCAATGCTAATTAGACTAGAGTTCCAATAGTAAATCTGACCCTGACCAGTGTATACATTTTCCCCAAAACTTGGTAGACAGAATTAGTAAATCTAATCCCCCACCCCCATATATGTATATTTGGCAATGTTTGGTGGAAGGTTAGAAGAGTCAGAACAGTTAATTCCTTCAGCCCCCCCCCTCAATGTACATTTATTCCAATGTTTGTTAGACTAGAGATAGAATAGTAAATCTGCCCTCAATCCAAGAAAAATGTATGCACTTTTCACAATATCTGCTGCACTGGCGTTATAGTGGTATTTCTGACCCTCACAATTGAAAGCATTTTCCCTGATAATTGTAAGATTGCAGGTAGAATAGTAAATGCACGCCCCCCCCAGCCCTGAATGTATGCACATACCCAGATGTTTGTCAGACTTGAACAGGGTAGAAAAATTACCCTGCTCCCACGCTGTATTCATTTTTCTCAATGTTTGTAGGATTTTAGTTAGAGTAGTGTATACAAATTGTTTTTTAATAGTTTTTAAAAAAATCAACAATTTGGGATTGGAGTTAGGGTAGTATATATTAATTTATTAATGTATTATTTTGAAGGGATTTTGATCATATTTAATGTAAAATATTTTAATTATGTAATTATTAATAAATAATTATTTAAATTATTTAAAAATGACAATTATTTTATTTCTTTTGAATATATATATTTGTTTATATTTCTTTCAATAGCACCAAAAGTTGTCTCTTTCATCAATGTGCACTCTACAAAATTGCCTGTTATGTTAATTCATTACTATATCACACATACATTGTATGTCATTGACACAGGAATGACACCATGTTACCTGCCCTTAGATCTACTTTCAATATACCATCAATAGAGTGCATAATAATGTAAAAATAAAAATAAAAATACGTAAGTAAATGCATTGGCTCAAAGTTTTTCTGCTACTGAATGCTTCAGTTGTCAAATATAAAAGCTTCTTTCTTCCACCACTCTACACTTTTTGTTTTTTTTATTTCATCTTACAATTTTCTTTCATCACTGCGCTCTCTTTCACAGTGCATCTATCTCTCTTCCTCCTTTCTTCCCTCTCTGCCTTTCTCTCTCTTGTTCTGTGTCAAAGTTTAATGTTAAAAAATGTGTTATTGTCCTCAAAAACCATTGTGCTGCCCTTCATCTGCAAAAACCAGCACAAATTAAGGTCCTCTTCAGTGTATAAGGAGCACTGCTCATCTCTACCGCTTCATAAATTACATGCCATCTAGAAAGGTCAATACATGTGCATGCCACTCCCACAGGCCACGCACTGGGGTCACATCATACCAGTGCTGCAGCAAAATGCAAGGAATGTGGCAAGGAGGAATCCAATAAAGCCAGCAGGGAATACTGTACTGACCTAAGGTACAAACTATCTACATTCAGGGGCCAATTCAAAAAGGGCCTCTGCACCCGTGGCGAGTCCCCGCACTCATTGGGAGCGGGCGCACTCGTTGCCACTTGTGGGGGGTGGGCGCACTCATTTCCACTTGTGGGGGGTGGGTGCCCGCCCTCATTACCATAATGGGTAACTGTAGTAAGAAAGTCCTGCCATGACTGCAGGGCCTCCACTGAGTCATTGTATGTAAATACTCCAAAACCATATAGAAACACACAAACCAAGACAGCAAATAACTACAGTGTAGAAGCCACAGGGACAGAGAGACCTTGGCCACCGCACTTTGAAAATCTCTGCTTGCTACCTACATTAATGGGTTCGACTGCTTGTGGCAATAAATCATAACGATAATGTTGCTATCACAGGCACATTTGTCCATAGTGATACTGAAAGACAGCCAGATACCACAAGGGTGTTGCCACCAACCATTCCAGACTCTCAGAGGCACCAGAGTGCAGGGATGTCTCCTAGTTTATCTATTAACCCCCAGTCACTATGTTTCTGTAATCAAAGACGAATTTAGTTACATAAACCACAATTCAACAGTCAAAACAACATTCATAGGAAGGCCACAAAAAAAATAAACTAAAGGATAATCTTCATTGTAAAACAATGTGCAGGTGAGTCATGCAGTGCTTACCTGTGTGATCGACGCCGCCCCGAAGTTGCTTATCACATATCCCTTATCGAATGAATATTAATTAGGCAGGTTGCTAATTACGACTCCTTATGATTAGCTGCAAACACAGGAATGGTGGCCTGTAAGGTACACCAGACCCCTGTCCATGTGAATGCATTCTCAAATGGGATTTGCTTTTATAGCCACCCTTGATCCATGACAGACCCGGTGTCACCTTACAAAACAAAATCTATTTGGGCTGACAAAGGGGGAGGTGAAGGCAGGCAGTGTCATCCTGGACCACTGCCTGCTTCCCCCAAGGTCCCACAACATGATTCCCAAATTGGAAACAATCCAGCATAACTAGCTTCTTTGAGGTGTCGAAATCTTCAATGGGTGAAAACCACAGTCGCGGTGGCACAGCATTTAGGTATATCATGCCATGTTACATTGAGAAAGGGGCAACCTTTCAATGCCCCTTCATAATACTATATAGTATGGGTCAGTAAACTGATTTTGAAAGTTGAAAATGCTTTCCCAACTCACAAATCTGGCTTAACGTATAAGAAAAAATAATTTTGTGATCTTAAGCCTTATGCTTTTGTGCATGGTTTGGGCTTATGACTACAAAATGGCTTGGTGCATGTGACTGATAGACTTATCACAATGTACATGAAGATAGTTTACAAAGTCCTGCTCAGAAAGCATTGTTATGTCATCACTCATCTCTACCCTGAATTCAAATGTTTCACTGCAGATACTGCAAGAGCGCTCATAACACACATCATCACCTTATAAACCCTTCCTCATCAGAGTACTTACTAAATTTGGTTTGCCAATGACACCATATAACCTTAATTGGGCTTCTCAGTCAATACTAAGGGAACCGTTGGGAAAATAAATGTATCTATGCGTACCACAGTGAATCCTTCCTTCCCTTACTGCACTACAGTACCACCCCTTGCACAGTGCTCCGTAGCCTCCCCATTCGATTTGTGTTTTACATAAACACATATGCACATGTATACACACTGGGGGATATTCTCAAGAGCGTGTGATAACCATTGCAAATTTAGCTGAACCGAACTTTGCATATCGCAGTCTATCACGAGAAAAAAACACCGTCTTAACGTCCAATTCCCAACCAAGCTGCACCATGCAATAGTAGCAGCTAATGCGCCAAATGACCATGTAAAAATCAAAGCAACGCACAGAAAATGCGAAACACAAATGCCAAAAAAGTTGCGATGCCCCAAATCGCGATACAAAAATCAGCGTCAACCAGTGACAGGTCTGCAATTGCCATGCATCCTGCGGAAAAAATGCAGTAAAAAAACAGCAAAAAAACATCAAAACCAAATCAAACTGCGTAGCACCATGGATGCACCCCGACTGAGTGCAGAGGACAACCCAAACCCCACAAGACCCACGGAGGACCAGCCAGGAACCCTGTGTACAGGGAAGGGCAAGGAGAAGAGGAAGAGGAAGATGGGGTTGAGTCCCCGGGAAAACCGGATCATCGTCACAGAGGTGACAGAACACTACCAACAACTGTTCGTCACCTCCACTGCAGCACTGGAAACCCAAACGGAAATATGGCAACTCATCGTCAACAACGTCAATGCAGTCGGAGTGTCGAGGAGGTCAATGGAGGAGGTCAAGAGGCAATGGCATGATGTGCAAAGCCAGACTAAACAGAAACTCGCCGCCAACAGGAAGGCAGCAACGGAGAATGGAGGTGGGAGTCCTGCAGCACAGGAGGAGCTGGATGACCTTGAGGAAATGGTATTACAATTTCTAAAGACAGAGGTCCCTAGACAGCTTCTGGATATTGTGAGTAGTAAATATAGACTAAATAGGTTCTATATTCTTTGTCCAGCAGGACAGAATTTTAATATTCAATAAGTACACTGAGAACCATTCAAACACATTTCAAGCGGGATACAACCTGAGTCCTAGTACCACATTTGGACAAACAACAATTAAGGGAAAAAAGTTCAGGCAAGGAGAAAAAGTCTGTGAACTTTAAAAATGTAGTAGACTTAAATAGCATGGAGACACCATTGCCGGGGAAGCTATACAGTATTTTAACATGCATATGGTGTACATATCGTCAACCGCTTTTCGATCCCTATGTCAGAATGAAGGGATCATCTTCAGGACATTAGATAATTCATGCCTGTATACTTTGTGCTCAAGACAGTACATAATTCTTGTCTGAGAACAATTTGGCAACAATTCACGAATTGTTTACTTGTAAGTGCATAGTCATAAGGCAAGGTAAAATAATTCTCCTGCCTAAGATCAACGGCTTGATAACCAAAGGGATAAGTTCGGGGGCCGGGTTCCTCAATAGGAATCCAGTAATTTGCTTGCAACTCACGCAAAGGTTGGTAGTGGTATTAATATGAGCGACCGAGGTGATCTCGGAACCGGACCTTGATGGGGGGTTCTGGTGCACGGTAGATCGAATGCTGCTCAGGATCACGAGCATCATTCGAGCCACCGTGCTCAAATGCTGCTACATCAATGCACATGTTTGACCCTGAGCCACTTGGCCAATTAGATGACTGTGAAGGTGTGAACTAGCTGTGACCCCATTGCACATGAACAACAAACTCGCTAGCCCCAACTTAGGCACACGTCCATGTATTAAATAGGGCTGTGTGCAGAAATGACAAAATCGGTAGCAGGCCAGAAGTGGTGTCCTCCATCACATGTGACAACAGAACGTCACTTTGCATACCAACTCACACACATCTGTGTGGACACATCCTGTTTTGATGTATAACCTAGCTCCACATGGCCAGAGTGTGGACACCATACTCACATTGCTGAAGACACGTAAGTGCACAGGTCTGCCAGCAACTATCACAAACACAATGTTTGGCTCACAGAGGTGGAGCTGTCAACAGGGACCACTCCCATTGTACATGCACCAGTCAGTCCCTCCCTGTGTAGGTACGATACTCATTGTGGCAAACAATTTGTCAATCTAATCAACACTCATCACCGTTAGGCACCAGTGAAGTTGAATAGACTTTATTGGCATGTGCGTGTCAGTACGGACAAGGCAAAAGCTGCAACATGCAGGGAAATGCTTAAGACACCTACACGCAGCATTGGAACATGTCGAGGTGCACAAAATGGGGAGGCAAAAATGTACACAAAATCATTACGGATGACAACGGTCTAAGCCCACCTTGCCTTGCTGGACGAGTCATGTGATGTTTAGCATCTGCTCATTGCCCCGTGTGAGGGGACACCACTCACAGCCCATGGGATCTGTATAGTGCTGCACCACCGGACAGTGCCAACTGTCTGCTCTGATGACAGTGATCAGGTGAAAGGGTTTGACAAGGCCACATGTCGTACTACATTGCCATGTGTGTACTCTCCCCCCAGCAGTATGTCCAAATTGGGAACTTTGCCAACAACGCTGTGCTGCTCCGGCCATGGAACTGCATCACCTTGCACAGGTGTGGGTACACACGTGTAGTTAGACACACATGCATTCTGAGTTCAGACAAAGGCAGACATGTCAACTGTTAAGTTGGGATATGTGAGCAGTACCCATGATGCAACAAGGTGTTGGGACCTGTGCTATGGGTGACAATCCGATGTGGCTGCAGGTACGTAGTTACTCGTCCATGGGCAATCTGTTCCAATAGTACGTCGTTGTCAGGTTCAAGGAACACCAGGGTGAGCCAATCCATTAACTGGTCTAGGCAGATGTGCTCAGTCCACGCCGTTCGACAAATCCACAACACTGACCAATAGGGGAACGCCTCGATGTGGTAACTGCACACGGGGAGTTGTGCAATCTCCCATGCACAACTGCCAGCACATACGCCAAAGATCAGTGCATCCCATGCATAGGTATCCCGGTGACACTCCTGTTCGTGGGCCAACAGGGGGCACAATGTCAGGTCATAATCCAATTCAGCTACTGTTGCGTTGGGTAGGCAGACCTCCATGGGCCAATGTGCATAATCAACAGTGGAACCAGGGCTGGACGCAGGTGATGTTGACAAGACGGAAACTGAGACGGAAACTGATTCGCAACACTATCATTGGCAGTGATCCCAACAGATGCAGCATTCATGCATGGTACGGTTCATGTAACAGGGGTTGTGCATGTGCCCGGGATGGCCTGCAATTGCATTTGTTGGTCTCGTAGCACCGGCAATCCTCAAACTGGCGGCAGTTCGGTGGATGATATGCCACAGCTCTGGGCAATGAGTCATATGTGTGTGTACCGTTTTGATGTATGGGTTGTTTTTTACGAATGAGTCAAGGGCATCCCTTGCAGGTGTAGCTCATGACAAGTGTGTGTGGGGGGTGGGCACATTGGTCTTTCGTTAGTGCTGTTCGTGGTGTGCGAAAAATCAGAGGCTTCTATAGTATCTCACGCAGGGTGTGCAAGCCGCATTCAGGACCAAGGTATATACCTAATTTTAGTCTGACTACTGCTTGCATTTCTTAAATGTGATATGGCCTTCTTGCTGACTTTGATTTCAGGCCTGTGATTTGGAGTGCACCAATTATGAAACACATGCAGCAATTAGCATGTTTGTAGGTGCCAAGGGCCCGATTGGCCTTGCCCTCCTTGTTAGTCTCTCTCTTTCTTACTCTCGCTCTCTCTCTCTTTCTCTCGCTCTCTCTCTCTCTCTCTCTCTATCCTTTGATGAGTGCCTGACACACCTTCTTATCTTGGATATTATCTTGCAGGCTCTGACTCACAGATTGTCCATGAATGCCCTGCCATGACTCTTCATAGTAGTTGTTTGGAGACAAATTAGAATGTGAAATTTTGTTTGGACTTTCAATGGTGAATATATGAATCAGGTTTTCTGTACTCACATGTATGTTGATTGTTGTAATTGTGCAACATCAGGCGAATGCTTTTGTTCATCATTTCGTGTCGCTGATGTGCAATATCTTGGTCAGTGGGAGGTGGGGGGTGGGTTCCTTGGGGTGGTGGCGGTGGGTGTTTTGGCCCTCTTGGGTGTCCGGCATGCATGATCACACAAGGTCAGAGCAGGTGTTAATTTCCTGCTGATAACGCACCTTATCCCCTGTTTAGTGATCTTATCGTCGATCTGGCTTGTCATTGAGAATGTTACGAAGTGGTGTTGTCGCTGCTTTTGGCGCTGGAACGCCTACTCTGGTTATAGGGGTGGGTAACCCAATAGACCCTTGCGGGTTTGGGCAATCGTAATGTTTAGAGGGGAAATGCCAGCAAGGGATTTATTCAAAAATTAAAGTTATGCAGTGTGACACAGTCTATATTATTAAGACTTGGCAACTGAGTGAATCAGATACTGCTTTTTTGTGTTATTGTCTGTTTCAAAACTCCATAGAAACTACCACACTAGCCCTATAGAGGTCGAACAGTTGAAACAATTGTCAACACTTAATATGGTTTTGTTCACCAAATGAACTTAAAGGAAACGATGTAAAGCAGCACGGACAAATATGTTTTTCAAAGAAAAATTATTATTTATATTTTTGCATTCAATTTGTCAAATTTGTAAGGGTACAAAGTCAAAACTAATTGCATATAAGTCTTAGGTACGTGGAAGTGACAAAACAATCCAGTGACCGCCAAATCTTCCTTGTAGTTGTGTTCAAACAGGAAGTGTCTTTATTGTTAGTCTCAGCTTTGATCTGACGTTGAGGAGCCCACGCGTATGCCACGCCGTTTTCACGAAAACATTTGGAACCTTGAGATTAACAACAAAGACACTTCCTGTTTGAACACAACTACAAGGAAGATTTGGCTGTCCCTCAAGGCTATGAATTTCTGACATTGAACAGTCACCATCAGGTTGAACTGCAGCCTCCATTTCTCATAGCTTTCCTTAATATCACTATAAGGGTCATCCATATTGCATTAAATTCACTGTCCTGATGATGGTCTTTGGATATTACCTGTGAGACCGAAACGTCGACATACCAGTCCAAGTCTTCATTCTACTTTTTGACTTTCTATTTATTATTTTTAAAAAGAAGTCAATTTTATATGCATTTGTGTTAGACTGGATTGTTTCTTATGTACCAATGGATTGTTTTGTCACTTCCACGTACCTAAGACTTATATGCAATTAGTTTTGACTTTGTACCCTTACAAATTTGACAAATTGAATGCAAAAATATAAATAATAATTTTTCTTTGAAAAACATATTTGTCCGTGTTGCTTTACATCGTTTCCTTTAAGTTCATTTGGTGAACAAAACCACATTAAGTGTTGACAATTGTTTCAACTGTTCGACCTCTATAGGGCTAGTGTGGTAGTTTCTATGGAGTTTTGAAACAGACAATAACACAAAAAAGCAGTATCTGATTCACTCAGTTGCCAAGTCTTAATAATATAGACTGTGTCACACTGCATAACTTTAATTTTTGAATAAATCCCTTGCTGGTATTTCCCCTCTAAACATTAGGAACGCCTACTCTGCATCTCATTAGCGATAGTTGCCAGGGTCATCTTTGGCAATGTTTTTTGCAGCTGCTATCACAGGTATATTGCCAACAAGGGCTGTTGGCACCAGCTTGTGAATCGGGAGATAAAATTCTCGCAACTTTGACTGTGATAAAGTGCTGTTAACTCGGTGATAGCTCCTAGAGAATATGCCCCACTATTGTTACAATGAGTGTTATATGTGCATTTGTGTGTATAATTACTGCACAATTGCTATTATTACTGACATCAGAAAAAGAGAAAACTGATACAAGTGTGAAAATGGCACAAGCATGTTCTACTCATATGCTGATAAATCCATAGATTTCTAGTGCTGTATCAAAAAAAACTTAAGAGTTCATCTTTGCCCTGCAATTCTCTGTACAGATGGAACTCTATTACTTTCCTACAATGCTGAGTTTTATTCTTCTGCCTCGAGGGTCTGGTGAACTCTACCAATGAAGATGTTTGTTTTGAAGCTGGTACTGGTAGGAGTGATTTTATTCCAGACAACAGACAAAGCATATGATAGCAATAGAGAGAAAAAGGCTTGCTGTCCTGTCAGTCTTTAAGAGGGGAAATGGAGAAATAGAAATGATGGGAATAGATCAGAACCTCTTGTATTCCTTAGCAATGAAATTATCATTGTCTGTCTGAACCAGTGGCAGACGGTAATTTTGATAGTGAGGGGCCGGAAGGGCAACACATATACACACACCCACACCCATGTATTGACAAACATGCACACACACACCTATTTACAACACTAACTCACAACAAATTCATACATTTGTACATACATGCAGACAGTGAGCATTAAAAAACAGAAAAGGTACCTGTACTGCAGCTCCGGGAGAGGAAAACCTCAGAGGTCCCATGAGAGTTGGGACTACTGCGTTCCCTCATTGGCTGACCTTTGGTCCCAACAGACAGAGGTCCCAGGAGAGTTGGGACTACTGCCTTCCCAGGAAAGGCATATTTACAACAAGGGGTGGTGAGGGACAGAGTCTCTGAATTAAGCAGAAAGCTCTCACCCAGTCAAGAGATCAGGGCTAGATCCAACACCGTTTTTTAGCTCACTGCACCATCCCAGTTTCAGAACCTGGCTGTATGCAAATTAGTCTGTTCCTGTCCCAGTGCATGATGGGAACAGGGCAAACCAAACTACAAAAGCCAATTCTTACACTGGGAAGGAAACAAGCTCCCGGGGACCGGTTTCTGGCATTACAGCCGTCTTCGGCCCGGTTTGCTTGAATCCTGATGGTGCAATGAGCAAGGGTCTCACATCTGAGAATACCCTTCCACGCTTAGGGTGGACAAAAATATTTACAACAAGGGGTGGTGAGGGACAGAGTCTCTGAATTAAGCAGAAAGCTCTCACCCAGTCAAGAGATCAGGGCTAGATCCAACACCGTTTTTTAGCTCACTGCACCATCCCAGTTTCAGAACCTGGCTGTATGCAAATTAGTCTGTTCCTGTCCCAGTGCATGATGGGAACAGGGCAAACCAAACTACAAAAGCCAATTCTTACACTGGGAAGGAAACAAGCTCCCGGGGACCGGTTTCTGGCATTACAGCCGTCTTCGGCCCGGTTTGCTTGAATCCTGATGGTGCAATGAGCAAGGGTCTCACATCTGAGAATACCCTTCCACGCTTAGGGTGGACAAAAATATTTACAACAAGGGGTGGTGAGGGACAGAGTCTCTGAATTAAGCAGAAAGCTCTCACCCAGTCAAGAGATCAGGGCTAGATCCAACACCGTTTTTTAGCTCACTGCACCATCCCAGTTTCAGAACCTGGCTGTATGCAAATTAGTCTGTTCCTGTCCCAGTGCATGATGGGAACAGGGCAAACCAAACTACAAAAGCCAATTCTTACACTGGGAAGGAAACAAGCTCCCGGGGACCGGTTTCTGGCATTACAGCCGTCTTCGGCCCGGTTTGCTTGAATCCTGATGGTGCAATGAGCAAGGGTCTCACATCTGAGAATACCCTTCCACGCTTAGGGTGGACAAAAATATTTACAACAAGGGGTGGTGAGGGACAGAGTCTCTGAATTAAGCAGAAAGCTCTCACCCAGTCAAGAGATCAGGGCTAGATCCAACACCGTTTTTTAGCTCACTGCACCATCCCAGTTTCAGAACCTGGCTGTATGCAAATTAGTCTGTTCCTGTCCCAGTGCATGATGGGAACAGGGCAAACCAAACTACAAAAGCCAATTCTTACACTGGGAAGGAAACAAGCTCCCGGGGACCGGTTTCTGGCATTACAGCCGTCTTCGGCCCGGTTTGCTTGAATCCTGATGGTGCAATGAGCAAGGGTCTCACATCTGAGAATACCCTTCCACGCTTAGGGTGGACAAAAATATTTACAACAAGGGGTGGTGAGGGACAGAGTCTCTGAATTAAGCAGAAAGCTCTCACCCAGTCAAGAGATCAGGGCTAGATCCAACACCGTTTTTTAGCTCACTGCACCATCCCAGTTTCAGAACCTGGCTGTATGCAAATTAGTCTGTTCCTGTCCCAGTGCATGATGGGAACAGGGCAAACCAAACTACAAAAGCCAATTCTTACACTGGGAAGGAAACAAGCTCCAGGGGACCGGTTTCTGGCATTACAGCCGTCTTCGGCCTGGTTTGCTTGAATCCTGATGGTGCAATGAGCAAGGGTCTCACATCTGAGAATACCCTTCCACGCTTAGGGTGGACAAAAATATTTACAACAAGGGGTGGTGAGGGACAGAGTCTCTGAATTAAGCAGAAAGCTCTCACCCAGTCAAGAGATCAGGGCTAGATCCAACACCGTTTTTTAGCTCACTGCACCATCCCAGTTTCAGAACCTGGCTGTATGCAAATTAGTCTGTTCCTGTCCCAGTGCATGATGGGAACAGGGCAAACCAAACTACAAAAGCCAATTCTTACACTGGGAAGGAAACAAGCTCCCGGGGACCGGTTTCTGGCATTGCAGCCGTCTTTGGCCCGGTTTGCTTGAATCCTGATGGTGCAATGAGCAAGGGTCTCACATCTGAGAATACCCTTCCACGCTTAGGGTGGACAAAAATATTTACAACAAGGGGTGGTGAGGGACAGAGTCTCTGAATTAAGCAGAAAGCTCTCACCCAGTCAAGAGATCAGGGCTAGATCCAACACCGTTTTTTAGCTCACTGCACCATCCCAGTTTCAGAACCTGGCTGTATGCAAATTAGTCTGTTCCTGTCCCAGTGCATGATGGGAACAGGGCAAACCAAACTACAAAAGCCAATTCTTACACTGGGAAGGAAACAAGCTCCCGGGGACCGGTTTCTGGCATTACAGCCGTCTTCGGCCCGGTTTGCTTGAATCCTGATGGTGCATGAGCAAGGGTCTTACATCTGAGAATACCCTTCCACGCTTAGGGTGGGCAAAAATATTTACAACAAGGGGTGGTGAGGGACAGAGTCTCTGAATTAAGCAGAAAGCTCTCACCCAGTCAAGAGATCAGGGCTAGATCCAACACCGTTTTTTAGCTCACTGCACCATCCCAGTTTCAGAACCTGGCTGTATGCAAATTAGTCTGTTCCTGTCCCAGTGCATGATGGGAACAGGGCAAACCAAACTACAAAAGCCAATTCTTACACTGGGAAGGAAACAAGCTCCCGGGGACCGGTTTCTGGCATTACAGCCGTCTTCGGCCCGGTTTGCTTGAATCCTGATGGTGCAATGAGCAAGGGTCTCACATCTGAGAATACCCTTCCATGCTTAGGGTGGACAAAAATATTTACAACAAGGGGTGGTGAGGGACAGAGTCTCTGAATTAAGCAGAAAGCTCTCACCCAGTCAAGAGATCAGGGCTAGATCCAACACCGTTTTTTAGCTCACTGCACCATCCCAGTTTCAGAACCTGGCTGTATGCAAATTAGTCTGTTCCTGTCCCAGTGCATGATGGGAACAGGGCAAACCAAACTACAAAAGCCAATTCTTACACTGGGAAGGAAACAAGCTCCCGGGGACCGGTTTCTGGCATTACAGCCGTCTTCGGCCCGGTTTGCTTGAATCCTGATGGTGCAATGAGCAAGGGTCTCACATCTGAGAATACCCTTCCAGGCTTAGGGTGGACAAAAATATTTACAACAAGGGGTGGTGAGGGACAGAGTCTCTGAATTAAGCAGAAAGCTCTCACCCAGTCAAGAGATCAGGGCTAGATCCAACACCGTTTTTTAGCTCACTGCACCATCCCAGTTTCAGAACCTGGCTGTATGCAAATTAGTCTGTTCCTGTCCCAGTGCATGATGGGAACAGGGCAAACCAAACTACAAAAGCCAATTCTTACACTGGGAAGGAAACAAGCTCCCGGGGACCGGTTTCTGGCATTACAGCCGTCTTCGGCCCGGTTTGCTTGAATCCTGATGGTGCAATGAGCAAGGGTCTCACATCTGAGAATACCCTTCCACGCTTAGGGTGGACAAAAATATTTACAACAAGGGGTGGTGAGGGACAGAGTCTCTGAATTAAGCAGAAAGCTCTCACCCAGTCAAGAGATCAGGGCTAGATCCAACACCGTTTTTTAGCTCACTGCACCATCCCAGTTTCAGAACCTGGCTGTATGCAAATTAGTCTGTTCCTGTCCCAGTGCATGATGGGAACAGGGCAAACCAAACTACAAAAGCCAATTCTTACACTGGGAAGGAAACAAGCTCCCGGGGACCGGTTTCTGGCATTACAGCCGTCTTCGGCCCGGTTTGCTTGAATCCTGATGGTGCAATGAGCAAGGGTCTCACATCTGAGAATACCCTTCCACGCTTAGGGTGGACAAAAATATTTACAACAAGGGGTGGTGAGGGACAGAGTCTCTGAATTAAGCAGAAAGCTCTCACCCAGTCAAGAGATCAGGGCTAGATCCAACACCGTTTTTTAGCTCACTGCACCATCCCAGTTTCAGAACCTGGCTGTATGCAAATTAGTCTGTTCCTGTCCCAGTGCATGATGGGAACAGGGCAAACCAAACTACAAAAGCCAATTCTTACACTGGGAAGGAAACAAGCTCCCGGGGACCGGTTTCTGGCATTACAGCCGTCTTCGGCCCGGTTTGCTTGAATCCTGATGGAGGGTTTACTCAGACATGAGTCCCTTTCTCACTGCTCCATCAGGATTCAAGCAAGCCGGGCCGAAGACGGCTGAAATGCCAGAAACCGGTCCCCGGTAGCTTGTCTCCTTTCTGGTAAAGAATTGGCTTGGTAGTTTAGTCTGCCCTGTTCCCATGATGCACTGGGCCAGGGACAGACTGATTTGCATATAGCCAGGTTCTGAGCTGGGATGGGGCAGTGAGATAAATAACGGTGATGGATCAAGCCCTGATCTTTGGACTGGGTAAGAGTGGTCTGCTCAATTCAGACACTCTGTTCATCACCACCCCCTTTTGTAAATCGATTTTGGCCACTATAGGTGTGGCAGGGTATTCTCAGACATGAGTCCCTTTCTCACTGCTCCATCAGGATTCAAGCAAGCCGGGCCGAAGACGGCTGAAATGCCAGAAACCGGTCCCCGGTAGCTTGTCTCCTTTCTGGTAAAGAATTGGCTTGGTAGTTTAGTCTGCCCTGTTCCCATGATGCACTGGGCCAGGGACAGACTGATTTGCATATAGCCAGGTTCTGAGCTGGGATGGGGCAGTGAGATAAATAACGGTGATGGATCAAGCCCTGATCTTTGGACTGGGTAAGAGTGGTCTGCTCAATTCAGACACTCTGTTCATCACCACCCCCTTTTGTAAATCGATTTTGGCCACTATAGGTGTGGCAGGGTATACTCAGACATGAGTCCCTTTCTCACTGCTCCATCAGGATTCAAGCAAGCCAGGCCGGAGACGGCTGAAATGCCAGAAACCGGTCCCCGGTAGCTTGTCTCCTTTCTGGTAAAGAATTGGCTTGGTAGTTTAGTCTGCCCTGTTCCCATGATGCACTGGGCCAGGGACAGACTGATTTGCATATAGCCAGGTTCTGAGCTGGGATGGGGCAGTGAGATAAATAACGGTGATGGATCAATCCCTGATCTTTGGACTGGGTAAGAGTGGTCTGCTCAATTCAGACACTCTGTTCATCACCACCCCCTTTTGTAAATCGATTTTGGCCACTATAGGTGTGGCAGGGTATACTCAGACATGAGTCCCTTTCTCACTGCTCCATCAGGATTCAAGCAAGCCGGGCCGAAGACGGCTGAAATGCCAGAAACCGGTCCCCGGTAGCTTGTCTCCTTTCTGGTAAAGAATTGGCTTGGTAGTTTAGTCTGCCCTGTTCCCATGATGCACTGGGCCAGGGACAGACTGATTTGCATATAGCCAGGTTCTGAGCTGGGATGGGGCAGTGAGATAAATAACGGTGATGGATCAAGCCCTGATCTTTGGACTGGGTAAGAGTGGTCTGCTCAATTCAGACACTCTGTTCATCACCACCCCCTTTTGTAAATCGATTTTGGCCACTATAGGTGTGGCAGGGTATACTCAGACATGAGTCCCTTTCTCACTGCTCCATCAGGATTCAAGCAAGCCGGGCCGAAGACGGCTGAAATGCCAGAAACCGGTCCCCGGTAGCTTGTCTCCTTTCTGGTAAAGAATTGGCTTGGTAGTTTAGTCTGCCCTGTTCCCATGATGCACTGGGCCAGGGACAGACTGATTTGCATATAGCCAGGTTCTGAGCTGGGATGGGGCAGTGAGATAAATAACGGTGATGGATCAAGCCCTGATCTTTGGACTGGGTAAGAGTGGTCTGCTCAATTCAGACACTCTGTTCATCACCACCCCCTTTTGTAAATCGATTTTGGCCACTATAGGTGTGGCAGGGTATACTCAGACATGAGTCCCTTTCTCACTGCACCATCAGGATTCAAGCAAGCCGGGCCGAAGACGGCTGAAATGCCAGAAACCGGTCCCCGGTAGCTTGTCTCCTTTCTGGTAAAGAATTGGCTTGGTAGTTTAGTCTGCCCTGTTCCCATGATGCACTGGGCCAGGGACAGACTGATTTGCATATAGCCAGGTTCTGAGCTGGGATGGGGCAGTGAGATAAATAACGGTGATGGATCAAGCCCTGATCTTTGGACTGGGTAAGAGTGGTCTGCTCAATTCAGACACTCTGTTCATCACCACCCCCTTTTGTAAATCGATTTTGGCCACTATAGGTGTGGCAGGGTATACTCAGACATGAGTCCCTTTCTCACTGCTCCATCAGGATTCAAGCAAGCCGGGCCGAAGACGGCTGAAATGCCAGAAACCGGTCCCCGGTAGCTTGTCTCCTTTCTGGTAAAGAATTGGCTTGGTAGTTTAGTCTGCCCTGTTCCCATGATGCACTGGGCCAGGGACAGACTGATTTGCATATAGCCAGGTTCTGAGCTGGGATGGGGCAGTGAGATAAATAACGGTGATGGATCAAGCCCTGATCTTTGGACTGGGTAAGAGTGGTCTGCTCAATTCAGACACTCTGTTCATCACCACCCCCTTTTGTAAATCGATTTTGGCCACTATAGGTGTGGCAGGGTATACTCAGACATGAGTCCCTTTCTCACTGCTCCATCAGGATTCAAGCAAGCCGGGCCGAAGACGGCTGAAATGCCAGAAACCGGTCCCCGGTAGCTTGTCTCCTTTCTGGTAAAGAATTGGCTTGGTAGTTTAGTCTGCCCTGTTCCCATGATGCACTGGGCCAGGGACAGACTGATTTGCATATAGCTAGGTTCTGAGCTGGGATGGGGCAGTGAGATAAATAACGGTGATGGATCAAGCCCTGATCTTTGGACTGGGTAAGAGTGGTCTGCTCAATTCAGACACTCTGTTCATCACCACCCCCTTTTGTAAATCGATTTTGGCCACTATAGGTGTGGCAGGGTATACTCAGACATGAGTCCCTTTCTCACTGCTCCATCAGGATTCAAGCAAGCCGGGCCGAAGACGGCTGAAATGCCAGAAACCGGTCCCCGGTAGCTTGTCTCCTTTCTGGTAAAGAATTGGCTTGGTAGTTTAGTCTGCCCTGTTCCCATGATGCACTGGGCCAGGGACAGACTGATTTGCATATAGCCAGGTTCTGAGCTGGGATGGGGCAGTGAGATAAATAACGGTGATGGATCAAGCCCTGATCTTTGGACTGGGTAAGAGTGGTCTGCTCAATTCAGACACTCTGTTCATCACCACCCCCTTTTGTAAATCGATTTTGGCCACTATAGGTGTGGCAGGGTATACTCAGACATGAGTCCCTTTCTCACTGCTCCATCAGGATTCAAGCAAGCCGGGCCGAAGACGGCTGAAATGCCAGAAACCGGTCCCCGGTAGCTTGTCTCCTTTCTGGTAAAGAATTGGCTTGGTAGTTTAGTCTGCCCTGTTCCCATGATGCACTGGGCCAGGGACAGACTGATTTGCATATAGCCAGGTTCTGAGCTGGGATGGGGCAGTGAGATAAATAACGGTGATGGATCAAGCCCTGATCTTTGGACTGGGTAAGAGTGGTCTGCTCAATTCAGACACTCTGTTCATCACCACCCCCTTTTGTAAATCGATTTTGGCCACTATAGGTGTGGCAGGGTATACTCAGACATGAGTCCCTTTCTCACTGCTCCATCAGGATTCAAGCAAGCCGGGCCGAAGACGGCTGAAATGCCAGAAACCGGTCCCCGGTAGCTTGTCTCCTTTCTGGTAAAGAATTGGCTTGGTAGTTTAGTCTGCCCTGTTCCCATGATGCACTGGGCCAGGGACAGACTGATTTGCATATAGCCAGGTTCTGAGCTGGGATGGGGCAGTGAGATAAATAACGGTGATGGATCAAGCCCTGATCTTTGGACTGGGTAAGAGTGGTCTGCTCAATTCAGACACTCTGTTCATCACCACCCCCTTTTGTAAATCGATTTTGGCCACTATAGGTGTGGCAGGGTATACTCAGACATGAGTCCCTTTCTCACTGCTCCATCAGGATTCAAGCACGCCGGGCCGGAGACGGCTGAAATGCCAGAAACCGGTCCCCGGTAGCTTGTCTCCTTTCTGGTAAAGAATTGGCTTGGTAGTTTAGTCTGCCCTGTTCCCATGATGCACTGGGCCAGGGACAGACTGATTTGCATATAGCCAGGTTCTGAGCTGGGATGGGGCAGTGAGATAAATAACGGTGATGGATCAAGCCCTGATCTTTGGACTGGGTAAGAGTGGTCTGCTCAATTCAGACACTCTGTTCATCACCAACCCCTTTTGTAAATCGATTTTGGCCACTATAGGTGTGGCAGGGTATACTCAGACATGAGTCCCTTTCTCACTGCTCCATCAGGATTCAAGCAAGCCGGGCCGGAGACGGCTGAAATGCCAGAAACCGGTCCCCGGTAGCTTGTCTCCTTTCTGGTAAAGAATTGGCTTGGTAGTTTAGTCTGCCCTGTTCCCATGATGCACTGGGCCAGGGACAGACTGATTTGCATATAGCCAGGTTCTGAGCTGGGATGGGGCAGTGAGATAAATAACGGTGATGGATCAAGCCCTGATCTTTGGACTGGGTAAGAGTGGTCTGCTCAATTCAGACACTCTGTTCATCACCACCCCCTTTTGTAAATCGATTTTGGCCACTATAGGTGTGGCAGGGTATACTCAGACATGAGTCCCTTTCTCACTGCTCCATCAGGATTCAAGCAAGCCGGGCCGAAGACGGCTGAAATGCCAGAAACCGGTCCCCGGTAGCTTGTCTCCTTTCTGGTAAAGAATTGGCTTGGTAGTTTAGTCTGCCCTGTTCCCATGATGCACTGGGCCAGGGACAGACTGATTTGCATATAGCCAGGTTCTGAGCTGGGATGGGGCAGTGAGATAAATAACGGTGATGGATCAAGCCCTGATCTTTGGACTGGGTAAGAGTGGTCTGCTCAATTCAGACACTCTGTTCATCACCACCCCCTTTTGTAAATCGATTTTGGCCACTATAGGTGTGGCAGGGTATACTCAGACATGAGTCCCTTTCTCACTGCTCCATCAGGATTCAAGCAAGCCGGGCCGAAGACGGCTGAAATGCCAGAAACCGGTCCCCGGTAGCTTGTCTCCTTTCTGGTAAAGAATTGGCTTGGTAGTTTAGTCTGCCCTGTTCCCATGATGCACTGGGCCAGGGACAGACTGATTTGCATATAGCCAGGTTCTGAGCTGGGATGGGGCAGTGAGATAAATAACGGTGATGGATCAAGCCCTGATCTTTGGACTGGGTAAGAGTGGTCTGCTCAATTCAGACACTCTGTTCATCACCACCCCCTTTTGTAAATCGATTTTGGCCACTATAGGTGTGGCAGGGTATACTCAGACATGAGTCCCTTTCTCACTGCTCCATCAGGATTCAAGCAAGCCGGGCCGAAGACGGCTGAAATGCCAGAAACCGGTCCCCGGTAGCTTGTCTCCTTTCTGGTAAAGAATTGGCTTGGTAGTTTAGTCTGCCCTGTTCCCATGATGCACTGGGCCAGGGACAGACTGATTTGCATATAGCCAGGTTCTGAGCTGGGATGGGGCAGTGAGATAAATAACGGTGATGGATCAAGCCCTGATCTTTGGACTGGGTAAGAGTGGTCTGCTCAATTCAGACACTCTGTTCATCACCACCCCCTTTTGTAAATCGATTTTGGCCACTATAGGTGTGGCAGGGTATACTCAGACATGAGTCCCTTTCTCACTGCTCCATCAGGATTCAAGCAAGCCGGGCCGAAGACGGCTGAAATGCCAGAAACCGGTCCCCGGTAGCTTGTCTCCTTTCTGGTAAAGAATTGGCTTGGTAGTTTAGTCTGCCCTGTTCCCATGATGCACTGGGCCAGGGACAGACTGATTTGCATATAGCCAGGTTCTGAGCTGGGATGGGGCAGTGAGATAAATAACGGTGATGGATCAAGCCCTGATCTTTGGACTGGGTAAGAGTGGTCTGCTCAATTCAGACACTCTGTTCATCACCACCCCCTTTTGTAAATCGATTTTGGCCACTATAGGTGTGGCAGGGTATACTCAGACATGAGTCCCTTTCTCACTGCTCCATCAGGATTCAAGCAAGCCGGGCCGAAGACGGCTGAAATGCCAGAAACCGGTCCCCGGTAGCTTGTCTCCTTTCTGGTAAAGAATTGGCTTGGTAGTTTAGTCTGCCCTGTTCCCATGATGCACTGGGCCAGGGACAGACTGATTTGCATATAGCCAGGTTCTGAGCTGGGAAGGGGCAGTGAGATAAATAACGGTGATGGATCAAGCCCTGATCTTTGGACTGGGTAAGAGTGGTCTGCTCAATTCAGACACTCTGTTCATCACCACCCCCTTTTGTAAATCGATTTTGGCCACTATAGGTGTGGCAGGGTATACTCAGACATGAGTCCCTTTCTCACTGCTCCATCAGGATTCAAGCAAGCCGGGCCGAAGACGGCTGAAATGCCAGAAACCGGTCCCCGGTAGCTTGTCTCCTTTCTGGTAAAGAATTGGCTTGGTAGTTTAGTCTGCCCTGTTCCCATGATGCACTGGGCCAGGGACAGACTGATTTGCATATAGCCAGGTTCTGAGCTGGGATGGGGCAGTGAGATAAATAACGGTGATGGATCAAGCCCTGATCTTTGGACTGGGTAAGAGTGGTCTGCTCAATTCAGACACTCTGTTCATCACCACCCCCTTTTGTAAATCGATTTTGGCCACTATAGGTGTGGCAGGGTATACTCAGACATGAGTCCCTTTCTCACTGCTCCATCAGGATTCAAGCAAGCCGGGCCGAAGACGGCTGAAATGCCAGAAACCGGTCCCCGGTAGCTTGTCTCCTTTCTGGTAAAGAATTGGCTTGGTAGTTTAGTCTGCCCTGTTCCCATGATGCACTGGGCCAGGGACAGACTGATTTGCATATAGCCAGGTTCTGAGCTGGGATGGGGCAGTGAGATAAATAACGGTGATGGATCAAGCCCTGATCTTTGGACTGGGTAAGAGTGGTCTGCTCAATTCAGACACTCTGTTCATCACCACCCCCTTTTGTAAATCGATTTTGGCCACTATAGGTGTGGCAGGGTATACTCAGACATGAGTCCCTTTCTCACTGCTCCATCAGGATTCAAGCAAGCCGGGCCGAAGACGGCTGAAATGCCAGAAACCGGTCCCCGGTAGCTTGTCTCCTTTCTGGTAAAGAATTGGCTTGGTAGTTTAGTCTGCCCTGTTCCCATGATGCACTGGGCCAGGGACAGACTGATTTGCATATAGCCAGGTTCTGAGCTGGGATGGGGCAGTGAGATAAATAACGGTGATGGATCAAGCCCTGATCTTTGGACTGGGTAAGAGTGGTCTGCTCAATTCAGACACTCTGTTCATCACCACCCCCTTTTGTAAATCGATTTTGGCCACTATAGGTGTGGCAGGGTATACTCAGACATGAGTCCCTTTCTCACTGCTCCATCAGGATTCAAGCAAGCCGGGCCGAAGACGGCTGAAATGCCAGAAACCGGTCCCCGGTAGCTTGTCTCCTTTCTGGTAAAGAATTGGCTTGGTAGTTTAGTCTGCCCTGTTCCCATGATGCACTGGGCCAGGGACAGACTGATTTGCATATAGCCAGGTTCTGAGCTGGGATGGGGCAGTGAGATAAATAACGGTGATGGATCAAGCCCTGATCTTTGGACTGGGTAAGAGTGGTCTGCTCAATTCAGACACTCTGTTCATCACCACCCCCTTTTGTAAATCGATTTTGGCCACTATAGGTGTGGCAGGGTATACTCAGACATGAGTCCCTTTCTCACTGCTCCATCAGGATTCAAGCAAGCCGGGCCGAAGACGGCTGAAATGCCAGAAACCGGTCCCCGGTAGCTTGTCTCCTTTCTGGTAAAGAATTGGCTTGGTAGTTTAGTCTGCCCTGTTCCCATGATGCACTGGGCCAGGGACAGACTGATTTGCATATAGCCAGGTTCTGAGCTGGGATGGGGCAGTGAGATAAATAACGGTGATGGATCAAGCCCTGATCTTTGGACTGGGTAAGAGTGGTCTGCTCAATTCAGACACTCTGTTCATCACCACCCCCTTTTGTAAATCGATTTTGGCCACTATAGGTGTGGCAGGGTATACTCAGACATGAGTCCCTTTCTCACTGCTCCATCAGGATTCAAGCAAGCCGGGCCGAAGACGGCTGAAATGCCAGAAACCGGTCCCCGGTAGCTTGTCTCCTTTCTGGTAAAGAATTGGCTTGGTAGTTTAGTCTGCCCTGTTCCCATGATGCACTGGGCCAGGGACAGACTGATTTGCATATAGCCAGGTTCTGAGCTGGGATGGGGCAGTGAGATAAATAACGGTGATGGATCAAGCCCTGATCTTTGGACTGGGTAAGAGTGGTCTGCTCAATTCAGACACTCTGTTCATCACCACCCCCTTTTGTAAATCGATTTTGGCCACTATAGGTGTGGCAGGGTATACTCAGACATGAGTCCCTTTCTCACTGCTCCATCAGGATTCAAGCAAGCGGGCCGAAGACGGCTGAAATGCCAGAAACCGGTCCCCGGTAGCTTGTCTCCTTTCTGGTAAAGAATTGGCTTGGTAGTTTAGTCTGCCCTGTTCCCATGATGCACTGGGCCAGGGACAGACTGATTTGCATATAGCCAGGTTCTGAGCTGGGATGGGGCAGTGAGATAAATAACGGTGATGGATCAAGCCCTGATCTTTGGACTGGGTAAGAGTGGTCTGCTCAATTCAGACACTCTGTTCATCACCACCCCCTTTTGTAAATCGATTTTGGCCACTATAGGTGTGGCAGGGTATACTCAGACATGAGTCCCTTTCTCACTGCTCCATCAGGATTCAAGCAAGCCGGGCCGAAGACGGCTGAAATGCCAGAAACCGGTCCCCGGTAGCTTGTCTCCTTTTGGGTAAAGAATTGGCTTGGTAGTTTAGTCTGCCCTGTTCCCATGATGCACTGGGCCAGGGACAGACTGATTTGCATATAGCCAGGTTCTGAGCTGGGATGGGGCAGTGAGATAAATAACGGTGATGGATCAAGCCCTGATCTTTGGACTGGGTAAGAGTGGTCTGCTCAATTCAGACACTCTGTTCATCACCACCCCCTTTTGTAAATCGATTTTGGCCACTATAGGTGTGGCAGGGTATACTCAGACATGAGTCCCTTTCTCACTGCTTCATCAGGATTCAAGCAAGCCGGGCCGAAGACGGCTGAAATGCCAGAAACCGGTCCCCGGTAGCTTGTCTCCTTTCTGGTAAAGAATTGGCTTGGTAGTTTAGTCTGCCCTGTTCCCATGATGCACTGGGCCAGGGACAGACTGATTTGCATATAGCCAGGTTCTGAGCTGGGATGGGGCAGTGAGATAAATAACGGTGATGGATCAAGCCCTGATCTTTGGACTGGGTAAGAGTGGTCTGCTCAATTCAGACACTCTGTTCATCACCACCCCCTTTTGTAAATCGATTTTGGCCACTATAGGTGTGGCAGGGTATACTCAGACATGAGTCCCTTTCTCACTGCTCCATCAGGATTCAAGCAAGCCGGGCCGAAGACGGCTGAAATGCCAGAAACCGGTCCCCGGTAGCTTGTCTCCTTTCTGGTAAAGAATTGGCTTGGTAGTTTAGTCTGCCCTGTTCCCATGATGCACTGGGCCAGGGACAGACTGATTTGCATATAGCCAGGTTCTGAGCTGGGATGGGGCAGTGAGATAAATAACGGTGATGGATCAAGCCCTGATCTTTGGACTGGGTAAGAGTGGTCTGCTCAATTCAGACACTCTGTTCATCACCACCCCCTTTTGTAAATCGATTTTGGCCACTATAGGTGTGGCAGGGTATACTCGGACATGAGTCCCTTTCTCACTGCTCCATCAGGATTCAAGCAAGCCGGGCCGAAGACGGCTGAAATGCCAGAAACCGGTCCCCGGTAGCTTGTCTCCTTTCGGGTAAAGAATTGGCTTGGTAGTTTAGTCTGCCCTGTTCCCATGATGCACTGGGCCAGGGACAGACTGATTTGCATATAGCCAGGTTCTGAGCTGGGATGGGGCAGTGAGATAAATAACGGTGATGGATCAAGCCCTGATCTTTGGACTGGGTAAGAGTGGTCTGCTCAATTCAGACACTCTGTTCATCACCACCCCCTTTTGTAAATCGATTTTGGCCACTATAGGTGTGGCAGGGTATACTCGGACATGAGTCCCTTTCTCACTGCTCCATCAGGATTCAAGCAAGCCGGGCCGAAGACGGCTGAAATGCCAGAAACCGGTCCCCGGTAGCTTGTCTCCTTTCGGGTAAAGAATTGGCTTGGTAGTTTAGTCTGCCCTGTTCCCATGATGCACTGGGCCAGGGACAGACTGATTTGCATATAGCCAGGTTCTGAGCTGGGATGGGGCAGTGAGATAAATAACGGTGATGGATCAAGCCCTGATCTTTGGACTGGGTAAGAGTGGTCTGCTCAATTCAGACACTCTGTTCATCACCACCCCCTTTTGTAAATCGATTTTGGCCACTATAGGTGTGGCGGGGTATACTCAGACATGAGTCCCTTTCTCACTGCTCCATCAGGATTCAAGCAAGCCGGGCCGAAGACGGCTGAAATGCCAGAAACCGGTCCCCGGTAGCTTGTCTCCTTTCTGGTAAAGAATTGGCTTGGTAGTTTAGTCTGCCCTGTTCCCATGATGCACTGGGCCAGGGACAGACTGATTTGCATATAGCCAGGTTCTGAGCTGGGATGGGGCAGTGAGATAAATAACGGTGATGGATCAAGCCCTGATCTTTGGACTGGGTAAGAGTGGTCTGCTCAATTCAGACACTCTGTTCATCACCACCCCCTTTTGTAAATCGATTTTGGCCACTATAGGTGTGGCAGGGTATACTCAGACATGAGTCCCTTTCTCACTGCTCCATCAGGATTCAAGCAAGCCGGGCCGAAGACGGCTGAAATGCCAGAAACCGGTCCCCGGTAGCTTGTCTCCTTTCTGGTAAAGAATTGGCTTGGTAGTTTAGTCTGCCCTGTTCCCATGATGCACTGGGCCAGGGACAGACTGATTTGCATATAGCCAGGTTCTGAGCTGGGATGGGGCAGTGAGATAAATAACGGTGATGGATCAAGCCCTGATCTTTGGACTGGGTAAGAGTGGTCTGCTCAATTCAGACACTCTGTTCATCACCACCCCCTTTTGTAAATCGATTTTGGCCACTATAGGTGTGGCAGGGTATACTCAGACATGAGTCCCTTTCTCACTGCTCCATCAGGATTCAAGCAAGCCGGGCCGAAGACGGCTGAAATGCCAGAAACCGGTCCCCGGTAGCTTGTCTCCTTTCTGGTAAAGAATTGGCTTGGTAGTTTAGTCTGCCCTGTTCCCATGATGCACTGGGCCAGGGACAGACTGATTTGCATATAGCCAGGTTCTGAGCTGGGATGGGGCAGTGAGATAAATAACGGTGATGGATCAAGCCCTGATCTTTGGACTGGGTAAGAGTGGTCTGCTCAATTCAGACACTCTGTTCATCACCACCCCCTTTTGTAAATCGATTTTGGCCACTATAGGTGTGGCAGGGTCTACTCAGACATGAGTCCCTTTCTCACTGCTCCATCAGGATTCAAGCAAGCCGGGCCGAAGACGGCTGAAATGCCAGAAACCGGTCCCCGGTAGCTTGTCTCCTTTCTGGTAAAGAATTGGCTTGGTAGTTTAGTCTGCCCTGTTCCCATGATGCACTGGGCCAGGGACAGACTGATTTGCATATAGCCAGGTTCTGAGCTGGGATGGGGCAGTGAGATAAATAACGGTGATGGATCAAGCCCTGATCTTTGGACTGGGTAAGAGTGGTCTGCTCAATTCAGACACTCTGTTCATCACCACCCCCTTTTGTAAATCGATTTTGGCCACTATAGGTGTGGCAGGGTCTACTCAGACATGAGTCCCTTTCTCACTGCTCCATCAGGATTCAAGCAAGCCGGGCCGAAGACGGCTGAAATGCCAGAAACCGGTCCCCGGTAGCTTGTCTCCTTTCTGGTAAAGAATTGGCTTGGTAGTTTAGTCTGCCCTGTTCCCATGATGCACTGGGCCAGGGACAGACTGATTTGCATATAGCCAGGTTCTGAGCTGGGATGGGGCAGTGAGATAAATAACGGTGATGGATCAAGCCCTGATCTTTGGACTGGGTAAGAGTGGTCTGCTCAATTCAGACACTCTGTTCATCACCACCCCCTTTTGTAAATCGATTTTGGCCACTATAGGTGTGGCAGGGTATACTCAGACATGAGTCCCTTTCTCACTGCTCCATCAGGATTCAAGCAAGCCGGGCCGAAGACGGCTGAAATGCCAGAAACCGGTCCCCGGTAGCTTGTCTCCTTTCTGGTAAAGAATTGGCTTGGTAGTTTAGTCTGCCCTGTTCCCATGATGCACTGGGCCAGGGACAGACTGATTTGCATATAGCCAGGTTCTGAGCTGGGATGGGGCAGTGAGATAAATAACGGTGATGGATCAAGCCCTGATCTTTGGACTGGGTAAGAGTGGTCTGCTCAATTCAGACACTCTGTTCATCACCACCCCCTTTTGTAAATCGATTTTGGCCACTATAGGTGTGGCAGGGTATACTCAGACATGAGTCCCTTTCTCACTGCTCCATCAGGATTCAAGCAAGCCGGGCCGAAGTCGGCTGAAATGCCAGAAACCGGTCCCCGGTAGCTTGTCTCCTTTCTGGTAAAGAATTGGCTTGGTAGTTTAGTCTGCCCTGTTCCCATGATGCACTGGGCCAGGGACAGACTGATTTGCATATAGCCAGGTTCTGAGCTGGGATGGGGCAGTGAGATAAATAACGGTGATGGATCAAGCCCTGATCTTTGGACTGGGTAAGAGTGGTCTGCTCAATTCAGACACTCTGTTCATCACCACCCCCTTTTGTAAATCGATTTTGGCCACTATAGGTGTGGCAGGGTATACTCAGACATGAGTCCCTTTCTCACTGCTCCATCAGGATTCAAGCAAGCCGGGCCGAAGACGGCTGAAATGCCAGAAACAGGTCCCCGGTAGCTTGTCTCCTTTCTGGTAAAGAATTGGCTTGGTAGTTTAGTCTGCCCTGTTCCCATGATGCACTGGGCCAGGGACAGACTGATTTGCATATAGCCAGGTTCTGAGCTGGGATGGGGCAGTGAGATAAATAACGGTGATGGATCAAGCCCTGATCTTTGGACTGGGTAAGAGTGGTCTGCTCAATTCAGACACTCTGTTCATCACCACCCCCTTTTGTAAATCGATTTTGGCCACTATAGGTGTGGCAGGGTATACTCAGACATGAGTCCCTTTCTCACTGCTCCATCAGGATTCAAGCAAGCCGGGCCGAAGACGGCTGAAATGCCAGAAACCGGTCCCCGGTAGCTTGTCTCCTTTCTGGTAAAGAATTGGCTTGGTAGTTTAGTCTGCCCTGTTCCCATGATGCACTGGGCCAGGGACAGACTGATTTGCATATAGCCAGGTTCTGAGCTGGGATGGGGCAGTGAGATAAATAACGGTGATGGATCAAGCCCTGATCTTTGGACTGGGTAAGAGTGGTCTGCTCCATTCAGACACTCTGTTCATCACCACCCCCTTTTGTAAATCGATTTTGGCCACTATAGGTGTGGCAGGGTATACTCAGACATGAGTCCCTTTCTCACTGCTCCATCAGGATTCAAGCAAGCCGGGCCGAAGACGGCTGAAATGCCAGAAACCGGTCCCCGGTAGCTTGTCTCCTTTCTGGTAAAGAATTGGCTTGGTAGTTTAGTCTGCCCTGTTCCCATGATGCACTGGGCCAGGGACAGACTGATTTGCATATAGCCAGGTTCTGAGCTGGGATGGGGCAGTGAGATAAATAACGGTGATGGATCAAGCCCTGATCTTTGGACTGGGTAAGAGTGGTCTGCTCCATTCAGACACTCTGTTCATCACCACCCCCTTTTGTAAATCGATTTTGGCCACTATAGGTGTGGCAGGGTATACTCAGACATGAGTCCCTTTCTCACTGCTCCATCAGGATTCAAGCAAGCCGGGCCGAAGACGGCTGAAATGCCAGAAACCGGTCCCCGGTAGCTTGTCTCCTTTCTGGTAAAGAATTGGCTTGGTAGTTTAGTCTGCCCTGTTCCCATGATGCACTGGGCCAGGGACAGACTGATTTGCATATAGCCAGGTTCTGAGCTGGGATGGGGCAGTGAGATAAATAACGGTGATGGATCAAGCCCTGATCTTTGGACTGGGTAAGAGTGGTCTGCTCCATTCAGACACTCTGTTCATCACCACCCCCTTTTGTAAATCGATTTTGGCCACTATAGGTGTGGCAGGGTATACTCAGACATGAGTCCCTTTCTCACTGCTCCATCAGGATTCAAGCAAGCCGGGCCGAAGACGGCTGAAATGCCAGAAACCGGTCCCCGGTAGCTTGTCTCCTTTCTGGTAAAGAATTGGCTTGGTAGTTTAGTCTGCCCTGTTCCCATGATGCACTGGGCCAGGGACAGACTGATTTGCATATAGCCAGGTTCTGAGCTGGGATGGGGCAGTGAGATAAATAACGGTGATGGATCAAGCCCTGATCTTTGGACTGGGTAAGAGTGGTCTGCTCAATTCAGACACTCTGTTCATCACCACCCCCTTTTGTAAATCGATTTTGGCCACTATAGGTGTGGCAGGGTATACTCAGACATGAGTCCCTTTCTCACTGCTCCATCAGGATTCAAGCAAGCCGGGCCGAAGACGGCTGAAATGCCAGAAACCGGTCCCCGGTAGCTTGTCTCCTTTCTGGTAAAGAATTGGCTTGGTAGTTTAGTCTGCCCTGTTCCCATGATGCACTGGGCCAGGGACAGACTGATTTGCATATAGCCAGGTTCTGAGCTGGGATGGGGCAGTGAGATAAATAACGGTGATGGATCAAGCCCTGATCTTTGGACTGGGTAAGAGTGGTCTGCTCAATTCAGACACTCTGTTCATCACCACCCCCTTTTGTAAATCGATTTTGGCCACTATAGGTGTGGCAGGGTATACTCAGACATGAGTCCCTTTCTCACTGCTCCATCAGGATTCAAGCAAGCCGGGCCGAAGACGGCTGAAATGCCAGAAACCGGTCCCCGGTAGCTTGTCTCCTTTCTGGTAAAGAATTGGCTTGGTAGTTTAGTCTGCCCTGTTCCCATGATGCACTGGGCCAGGGACAGACTGATTTGCATATAGCCAGGTTCTGAGCTGGGATGGGGCAGTGAGATAAATAACGGTGATGGATCAAGCCCTGATCTTTGGACTGGGTAAGAGTGGTCTGCTCAATTCAGACATTCTGTTCATCACCACCCCCTTTTGTAAATCGATTTTGGCCACTATAGGTGTGGCAGGGTATACTCAGACATGAGTCCCTTTCTCACTGCTCCATCAGGATTCAAGCAAGCCGGGCCGAAGACGGCTGAAATGCCAGAAACCGGTCCCCGGTAGCTTGTCTCCTTTCTGGTAAAGAATTGGCTTGGTAGTTTAGTCTGCCCTGTTCCCATGATGCACTGGGCCAGGGACAGACTGATTTGCATATAGCCAGGTTCTGAGCTGGGATGGGGCAGTGAGATAAATAACGGTGATGGATCAAGCCCTGATCTTTGGACTGGGTAAGAGTGGTCTGCTCAATCAGACACTCTGTTCATCACCACCCCCTTTTGTAAATCGATTTTGGCCACTATAGGTGTGGCAGGGTATACTCAGACATGAGTCCCTTTCTCACTGCTCCATCAGGATTCAAGCAAGCCGGGCAGAAGACGGCTGAAATGCCAGAAACCGGTCCCCGGTAGCTTGTCTCCTTTCGGGTAAAGAATTGGCTTGGTAGTTTAGTCTGCCCTGTTCCCATGATGCACTGGGCCAGGGACAGACTGATTTGCATATAGCCAGGTTCTGAGCTGGGATGGGGCAGTGAGATAAATAACGGTGATGGATCAAGCCCTGATCTTTGGACTGGGTAAGAGTGGTCTGCTCAATTCAGACACTCTGTTCATCACCACCCCCTTTTGTAAATCGATTTTGGCCACTATAGGTGTGGCAGGGTATACTCAGACATGAGTCCCTTTCTCACTGCTCCATCAGGATTCAAGCAAGCCGGGCCGAAGACGGCTGAAATGCCAGAAACCGGTCCCCGGTAGCTTGTCTCCTTTCGGGTAAAGAATTGGCTTGGTAGTTTAGTCTGCCCTGTTCCCATGATGCACTGGGCCAGGGACAGACTGATTTGCATATAGCCAGGTTCTGAGCTGGGATGGGGCAGTGAGATAAATAACGGTGATGGATCAAGCCCTGATCTTTGGACTGGGTAAGAGTGGTCTGCTCAATTCAGACACTCTGTTCATCACCACCCCCTTTTGTAAATCGATTTTGGCCACTATAGGTGTGGCAGGGTATACTCAGACATGAGTCCCTTTCTCACTGCTCCATCAGGATTCAAGCAAGCCGGGCCGAAGACGGCTGAAATGCCAGAAACCGGTCCCCGGTAGCTTGTCTCCTTTCGGGTAAAGAATTGGCTTGGTAGTTTAGTCTGCCCTGTTCCCATGATGCACTGGGCCAGGGACAGACTGATTTGCATATAGCCAGGTTCTGAGCCGGGATGGGGCAGTGAGATAAATAACGGTGATGGATCAAGCCCTGATCTTTGGACTGGGTAAGAGTGGTCTGCTCAATTCAGACACTCTGTTCATCACCACCCCCTTTTGTAAATCGATTTTGGCCACTATAGGTGTGGCAGGGTATACTCAGACATGAGTCCCTTTCTCACTGCTCCATCAGGATTCAAGCAAGCCGGGCCGAAGACGGCTGAAATGCCAGAAACCGGTCCCCGGTAGCTTGTCTCCTTTCGGGTAAAGAATTGGCTTGGTAGTTTAGTCTGCCCTGTTCCCATGATGCACTGGGCCAGGGACAGACTGATTTGCATATAGCCAGGTTCTGAGCTGGGATGGGGCAGTGAGATAAATAACGGTGATGGATCAAGCCCTGATCTTTGGACTGGGTAAGAGTGGTCTGCTCAATTCAGACACTCTGTTCATCACCACCCCCTTTTGTAAATCGATTTTGGCCACTATAGGTGTGGCAGGGTATACTCAGACATGAGTCCCTTTCTCACTGCTCCATCAGGATTCAAGCAAGCCGGGCCGAAGACAGCTGCAATGCCAGAAACCGGTCCCCGGTAGCTTGTCTCCTTTCTGGTAAAGAATTGGCTTGGTAGTTTAGTCTGCCCTGTTCCCATGATGCACTGGGCCAGGGACAGACTGATTTGCATATAGCCAGGTTCTGAGCTGGGATGGGGCAGTGAGATAAATAACGGTGATGGATCAAGCCCTGATCTTTGGACTGGGTAAGAGTGGTCTGCTCAATTCAGACACTCTGTTCATCACCACCCCCTTTTGTAAATCGATTTTGGCCACTATAGGTGTGGCAGGGTATACTCAGACATGAGTCCCTTTCTCACTGCTCCATCAGGATTCAAGCAAGCCGGGCCGAAGACGGCTGCAATGCCAGAAACCGGTCCCCGGTAGCTTGTCTCCTTTCTGGTAAAGAATTGGCTTGGTAGTTTAGTCTGCCCTGTTCCCATGATGCACTGGGCCAGGGACAGACTGATTTGCATATAGCCAGGTTCTGAGCTGGGATGGGGCAGTGAGATAAATAACGGTGATGGATCAAGCCCTGATCTTTGGACTGGGTAAGAGTGGTCTGCTCAATTCAGACACTCTGTTCATCACCACCCCCTTTTGTAAATCGATTTTGGCCACTATAGGTGTGGCAGGGTATACTCAGACATGAGTCCCTTTCTCACTGCTCCATCAGGATTCAAGCAAGCCGGGCCGAAGACGGCTGCAATGCCAGAAACCGGTCCCCGGTAGCTTGTCTCCTTTCTGGTAAAGAATTGGCTTGGTAGTTTAGTCTGCCCTGTTCCCATGATGCACTGGGCCAGGGACAGACTGATTTGCATATAGCCAGGTTCTGAGCTGGGATGGGGCAGTGAGATAAATAACGGTGATGGATCAAGCCCTGATCTTTGGACTGGGTAAGAGTGGTCTGCTCAATTCAGACACTCTGTTCATCACCACCCCCTTTTGTAAATCGATTTTGGCCACTATAGGTGTGGCAGGGTATACTCAGACATGAGTCCCTTTCTCACTGCTCCATCAGGATTCAAGCAAGCCGGGCCGAAGACGGCTGAAATGCCAGAAACCGGTCCCCGGTAGCTTGTCTCCTTTCTGGTAAAGAATTGGCTTGGTAGTTTAGTCTGCCCTGTTCCCATGATGCACTGGGCCAGGGACAGACTGATTTGCATATAGCCAGGTTCTGAGCTGGGATGGGGCAGTGAGATAAATAACGGTGATGGATCAAGCCCTGATCTTTGGACTGGGTAAGAGTGGTCTGCTCAATTCAGACACTCTGTTCATCACCACCCCCTTTTGTAAATCGATTTTGGCCACTATAGGTGTGGCAGGGTATACTCAGACATGAGTCCCTTTCTCACTGCTCCATCAGGATTCAAGCAAGCCGGGCCGAAGACGGCTGAAATGCCAGAAACCGGTCCCCGGTAGCTTGTCTCCTTTCTGGTAAAGAATTGGCTTGGTAGTTTAGTCTGCCCTGTTCCCATGATGCACTGGGCCAGGGACAGACTGATTTGCATATAGCCAGGTTCTGAGCTGGGATGGGGCAGTGAGATAAATAACGGTGATGGATCAAGCCCTGATCTTTGGACTGGGTAAGAGTGGTCTGCTCAATTCAGACACTCTGTTCATCACCACCCCCTTTTGTAAATCGATTTTGGCCACTATAGGTGTGGCAGGGTATACTCAGACATGAGTCCCTTTCTCACTGCTCCATCAGGATTCAAGCAAGCCGGGCCGAAGACGGCTGAAATGCCAGAAACCGGTCCCCGGTAGCTTGTCTCCTTTCGGGTAAAGAATTGGCTTGGTAGTTTAGTCTGCCCTGTTCCCATGATGCACTGGGCCAGGGACAGACTGATTTGCATATAGCCAGGTTCTGAGCTGGGATGGGGCAGTGAGATAAATAACGGTATGGATCAAGCCCTGATCTTTGGACTGGGTAAGAGTGGTCTTCTCAATTCAGACACTCTGTTCATCACCACCCCCTTTTGTAAATCGATTCCCAGGAAAGGCAGCAGTCCCACACACTAACAGAGAAGAATGGATTCAGTGAAAGTTGCTGATCCCACCCTACTCTGTGACGAGGTGTCAATGAATGGCACTCAGCTCTGGGCACTTCAAGGCTTAAAACTGAGGTGCCCAGGTCGGAGGCAATCAGTGACGTTACCCCTCACCATGAGGGAGAGGGCCTTGAAGCACTTTGCTAGGCAGAGGAGGTCACACCCTTAGGGCTGTGAAATCCTCAGACTGGCAAAGTTCAGCTCATGCATCCAGGACACCTTAATCAATCAATCAGGGAATTGTAAAGCATGCTACTCACCCATGAGGGTCTCAAGGTGCTAGGGGGAGGGGGTCCGTAGAACTGTCTAGCTGAAGAGCCAGGTCTTGAGGGTCTTCCTGAAGGTGTTCAGGGAGGGGGCTCGTCTGATGTCTGCCGGTAGGTTGTTCCATGTCTTGGCTGCAATGCGGGAGAAGGATCTCCAACCTGCTCTGGCTCTGTGGATGCGTGAGGTTTCGGCCAGTGCGATGTTGGACGATCGTAGGTTTATTTTGGGCATGTGGAAGTTGATTCTGTCTTGAGGTATTTGGGTCTGTTGTTGTGTAGGCATTTGTAGGCGTGAGTGAGAATTTTGAAGGTGACTCTCTTCTCCACTGGGAGCCAGTGCAGTCTACGTAGGTGCTGGGTGATGTGTTTGTGCCGGGGGATGCCGAGGGCGAGTCTGGCGGCGGTGTACTGAATAGTCTGGAGTTTGCAGAGTAGGGACTTGTTGATGCGGGCGTAGAGTGCGTTTCCGTAGTCCTGTCTGCTAGCAATAAACGCACGTCGAGCTCCTGGCTGTCTGACCTGAACAAGAATAGTGTCTGTCAGGCTGACCTTTGCTCAGCCTCACAAACACTCTTCCTTTCTGGGAAAAGGTAAGGGGACATGGGCCCTTTACCCCTATTGGCAGGTCACGGCTGGTCTGAATGTATCAGGATTGCAACAGGGTTATATATCATTTATATCATCGCCCACCCTAAAAAGTACATACTAAATTTTTTTCTTTATATTTTACATATATCACTTTCACATATACATTCAAACATATATACACTATACATATAAAAAAGAATTACATTGACAAATTACTTCACAAATATATTTTCCCCTTGTCCCTCAGTGCATGTTTTGAAAGTGTTTGTTAACTTATTTAATTCATAATCTATCAGAGGTAGTCCAACACAGCACAGAGTGAGACGAAGAACTCTCCAATCATTTACTTGCTCCTTGCACTCAAGAGATAATCGAAGTTCATTTTGGCCACACAGGCAGGTCTGAACTACAAAAGCTGATGTGTTTCAGCCATAATTAATTTAGGTAAGCCTGAGAAAATCTTGATGATTTAATTTTCTATCTGTTACAGAACAAGATGTCTTTTGAGTTCAGTCAATGTGAGGGCTCATTTTATGGAATAAGAATAATTGCTTTTTATGCCCTTACCATGGTGTTGATTAGTGTTGATGGTCTCATTGCCATATAAACTTAGGGGAACATTTTAATGAAATCCCGCCATGTACCTCCCCTACCAAAGTTCCCGCACTGCATTGCATGAAAAGGAGAGCGCATAACAGCGTCATATCTACTAAGCTTTTTTCTCTCTACCAGCACTGGTACACTTTATTTAAGCTGCCTAGCACTGACATAAACACGCTTGCACCACAGCACAAGAGTGTTCGCATGATGTAAATCATAGGTTTTGTGATGTAGTTTAAAACTTTTAGAGGTTTGTATGTGCTCTGTACAGAATAGAACACACTGTAAAGTTAGGAAAGTTTTGAGAAATCAAAACTTTTCCTAGTGATACGCCTGCCTCAAGGAGGTGTAAATGTTTGCCACAAATCCCTGCCTACCATCGTAAGAAAATAGGGATTTGCAACAAAACACAAAGGAACACGCATGGGAATGCCCATGCACTATTGATGGTACACTCCCTTGAAGCAAAGTAATGCAAAATTGTGTTCCTTTGCATTGTTTTAGGCAGTGGCGTCTCTTCGGCTAAGGTGGAGCAGCATCGCCCCACTGCTCATTGAGCAGTGAAAAGAGAAAAAATAAAACTATTACAACAAGGTTATTATCATTTTATTTTTGGTTACTCTGGGTTGGGTTGGGCGGGCGGGGCTGGGGTATCAGGGTAGGAGGAGGAGCGTACTGTACAAACTAAGTGCGCATGACTGCTTGGCCGGACGGACGGCCAAGCAGTCCTCCGCAATTTGCATATTCCCCACTAGTCTGTAATGGACAGCCAGGTGGTGAATATGCACAGGCTTCCTGTCCCAATCTGAGCGCTGATCCACTGCGCTCAGACCAATAACAGCATTGCATTGCAGTGTTGTGATTGGCTCAGGGGAGCCTGTGTGCCGGGTGCTTCCTGCTGCTTCTACCAGAGCAGAAAAGCGGAAGAGAGACGCAGCCCGGCTGTCAGTAAAGGTGCGTGTTTTTTTGAGAAAGAAAGGCATCTACGCCATAGCTGGCTTCTTGCACGTGTAATGGGGCAATTGGCTGCACACGTCCTACTTGTGTCCCCTGCTGACACTGCACACATTTACTGCAACATAAAGCGCAGGTATTCCATCAATGTGCAGGAAATTGTGGACCCCCGGAGAATCTCCGCCAACGTCAACGCCAACCACCCAGGCAGTGTGCATGATTCCTACATCTTCCGGCATTCCATCATCAACCAGCACTATAAGGATGGCACCCAAGGAAATGCACTGCTCGTTGGCAAATACCAAATGAACACACCACACACCTCAGCTTCACAATCATGCAACTCACAGCACTGGGAATGCACATGTCACAAACTCACATACAACATGCCAATCAACATGCCCACCCACCGGATGTTTGACGTGACAACGCATACTGTTACCACGCATACCTTTACAACGCGGTATTTACAACGAATACCGTTACAACGCATAGCGCTTAGAGGTGCTGGATAGTGGTAAGTATAATTTTATATTCCAACTCCAGTCCCCGTGGACACTAGGGAAGGTGTTGGATATAAAATTATACTTATTCTCTATCCTAGAGCGCCCCCCAGCGCAATGCGTTGTAATGGTATGCGTGGTAATGCCTGCGTTCTAATGGTAGTGCGTTGTAAAAATTCCGTTGTAAACGTTATATACCCCACCCACCAGACACTACAGCACAACTTACTGTGGGAACCAGGGCCAGCCATGCACATAAGCCACCAACGTCATGGCACCTCAGCCACACAATAGAAAGATGTGTAAAGAGGTGGGGACCAAGCATGTGGGAAGGAGGCAAGTGATTGATGAATGAAAATGTACACAATGCCAAGTGTGGCATGGATGTGATGGCTAGACTGCAGTATGCAGACCACACACATATCCATGTCGACATACACCACTGGTGTTTGGATTGTAGTGGACAGTGAACACAACCATGTCACCCCAGCCAGTGGGGAAGTCCATGGAAATGTAGCTTGTTACGTCCCACCCCCATAAGTGTGAGCAGAGTGGGCTGGCCCGGCGTACACCAGGGCAGCATAGAGGTGTGAATAAAAGGCAGGTAACTCTGTGTGTGGTCCTCTTCCGGAATGCCCAACGTGTCTGCAAGGGCAGCGCCTCTCACCCCACCACAAGGCCGATGCCGTGAGCTGTGTTGCCTGCGATCCTGTGCGCCTGCTACAACCCGGCCCGCTGGTCCCCGAACAAGTCTTGTCCGCCCCTGCGCACCCAGGACAAAATGCCCACCTGCCGACACAATGGCGTGTGTAAAAGAGGGCCCACCACGTCCCGGTGCAAGCTTCAAGACCAAGGCCTGCGACCCTGGCGACCTCCTCAGACCATCATGGCCTCCGCGACACAGTCCCGCAATACTCCTTCCTCGTCACACATTTGGAACTGAGTCTTGATTACACCATGGCATAGAACATTGTTTATGGCAAAGTTTATATCACTATACTCCCTTCGATGTGGTGCCATCAAGTCTGTGTATAGGACTCCAACCAAACCTGTCTGTGGGCCCACGCTGACAACTGCCCTCGGGCCACACTGCACTCGAGTAGGTCACACATTTGGAATTGAGTAATGATTTTTCAATGGCATAACACGTGTCAGTCAGGAGGAAAAAAGGATAATCGTTACGGAGGTGATCGAACACTACTGACAACTGCCCTGGTGTCACTAACGTTGTGCATCGCGAGCCGACGACACGTGACGATGGGCCACTGCTGACCGCTGCCTCTTGCCCACACTGCGGTCGAGTTGGTCACACATTTGGGACTGAGTCTTGATTTAGCTATGGCTGAGCTCATATCATTGTCCCAGCATCATCTCAGACTGCATCTCCTCGCAGCCCCGGTGCCACTAAGTCTGTTCCCCAACATTCATGGACACTCTCTGGTTGAACTTTGGTGACGTCTGAGTCTATGGACTAGGGGGTTGTCTTCATCCTCATGTAACTGATACCTTATTGGTGGTGAAAACGAGGCTGTAGCATTCCACTCCTCAATTTGCTGCTTCCGGACGACTTCTGCCCTCTGCATTATGCCCTGGAGGACACCTTCCAGTGTCTCCCGCAACCCTCCGCCACATTCACCTCGGACATCGATGAGGTAGGGCCCGCTCAGTCTGAGTGGCCCTACCTCAGTGCACCGCAAATCGCCGTCCCGTGGCGGTGTGCCTGTGCTGGCCACAGTGCATCCTGGGCCACTAACTCTGTGCAGCTCAAGTCAGGGACCCTGTCTTTTGAGATATTAAATGGTCTCTGAGACAATGGCCTTGGGGTTATCAACGCCATGTGTATGTGGCCCTGCGCTGTCTGCTGCCTCTGGCCTGAACTGCGGTCCACCAGGGCTCACACATCAAATCGAGTCCTGACCATTCCGGACGTCGCATCACCGCAGTAGGCACCCACCACCACCGCCATGACCACCTCCAACTGCCAAAGTCGAAACAGTCGTACTGGCAGATTAACGGAGTCGCTCACACCTGTCGTGGATGCCATCATTTGCCAGATACCCTGTTCAGCACTCCAGGTGCCACTAACTCATTGCACCGCAACCAATGGACCGTTACTGATTGAGTTTTGTGCTGTGGAGAAGTTACGCAGCAATGTCACCTCAGGCAGTGTGGAAGACCTGGGACGATGGTAAGGAAGATGATGTAGGTGTAACACACCCCACTGCAGCTGCAACAGGTATATCCCGAAGGGACACAATCCTAGACAATTCATTTACATGAGCACGGTCAGCTCTAGTGCCCCAACCTCAATGCACAGCAACTCACGGACACTTCTGTTTCCATATTGGGTGTCCTCTGTGCTTGTACCACCATGATGCTTCACAGTTGTTTATGTAATGCGAGTATTTTCTGTTTCCGTTTTAATAGTGATCACTGTTCAAGGTGTTGCCAGCACCAACCACTCCGTGAGGGCTGGCTTTCACTCTCCCGACACACATCCAGCACAGGCGTCACTGTACATGTAACCCTGCCAATAAAGGGGCCGGGTGCACGTGCCCGTAGCCAGTTCAACATACTATCTGCATGTGTCCATGTGGTCATAATGTATGCATGAGGGCCTCGGGTCCTAAGACATTACATTGTGCTGTGTACAACAGATGCAACTATGTCACTAAAGGCAGCGGGTTGGAACTTGGACATGTAGCTTTGTCATTACCCACGCAATATGTATGACTTGTGGGCTGGGCCGGTGTATGCAGGTTTGAGCGCTGGTGTGTGACTGATAATTGTGGGGCTCTGGGCGTCGTTCAGTACAGGAAATGTGCAAATGCATGTGTCTTCGTCTCAGTGTGGGTCTCCTTTGTGGTGTGTTGGTGGTCCATGAAGGGAATTAGACACCCACATATGTGATCAAGTCCGTCTTCCATGGGTTCGGACACCACTCGCACCTGTTCGACCCCCTCCTTTTGTCATGCCATGTGTGGCTCGCTGAAGTGTTGGGAGCCAGCTGTGCTGGCAGTTGCTTACTGCTGTGTGGACTGTTGCAGGGGCTGGGTTTTCCTCTATGTAGCTTGGCTGCCCTGGTCCTAGGGGTGGGTTGCGTGAGATGTACATGGGCTGTTGCAGGTCGTCGGAGTCGAAGGTGTGGTGGTCCTCTCCAGCATCACTGATGAGTAGTCTGCTCTGCTCTGCTGGAGGTGTTGTTGGTCCCTCTGCAATGTGAAGGGGAGATGCATGTTGACATGGTGTTGACATATATGTCTGCGCATTGTTCTTGTTTTCAAGCAGACTGTATGACAATGTACATTGTGACAGTTTGGGAGGTTTTTGATTTTGGTGCAGGACAGTGGACATTTGGATTACATGATGGATGTGAGGTTGTACGCGTACATTTCCATCTCACAGTTTCCAGCTTTGTCAGATGTAGTTGGCCTGTTTCGCGCATGTGCGCAGCCAGTGTGTCCTCTGTTCTACAGTGTCGGGGTTGCACATTGTACCACATTGTCGTCAGTGTGGATGTGCTGTTATTGCTATATGTGTGTGCTGCATTGAGCAATAGGGATCAGGGACAAAAACCCCGGTCATTGTGGATGTGCAGTGTGCTACACATCATTGTGTATGTGTGCCATTGTGCCCATCTCACGCCGTCCCCCCAGTCCCTGGTCATTACTCACCCTGTTGATGTTGTGTCAAGTCCTCTCGAGCTATGTCCGTACTCCCACCTCCTGTCGCCGTTGCAGCATTCCTGTTAGCAGTGGCTTTGTGCTTGGGTTATATTTTCACATCATGCCAGCGCCTCTTGGCCTCCTCCATTGCACTCCTCGCACTCAGACTACATTCATGGTAGTCTAATTGGAGTTCAGTTGATGGAAGTGTTCTGTCACTTCTGTGACACTGATCTGGTTTGCCTGCGGACTGAACCCCGTCTTCCTCTCCCTCTTCTCCTTGGCTTACCCCGTCCCCGTTGTTCCTTGCTGGTGGTCTGTGGGGCTTGTGGGGATTTCGTTGACCTCTGCACGTGGTCCGGTGCATCCATGTCGCTACGCACTTTGGATTGTTTTTGGTGTGTTCTTTTTGTTGGTTTTATAGTGCATTTTCCTGCCAGACGCATGGGATTTGCAGGCCCGTCGCTCGTTTTAGCTGCTTTTTGTATCTCAATTGGCCTCATCGCAAGTTTTTTTGCGTTTGTGTTTCGCATTTTTGCAGCGTCGCGTTGACTTTATCGCAGACATTTGACGCATTGTCATGGGCCTATCGCATGGTGCCTCTGTGTTGTGAATACTTAGTTAACACAGCGTTATTTTCCCGCGATAGACTGCGATGTGAAGAGTTGCGTTAAGCTGATTTTGCAGTACTTATCACACGTTCTTGAGAATATCCCGCTAAATCTTCTATGAAATAACTGAATACAGAAATACCAACTGTTAGTACTTATTTCTTTAAACCACATTGATGAGGACACACAGCAGAAATTCCTGATTCAAATGCATTCATTTAGAGCTGAGAGCTATAGGCCCTGTTTGCAACTAAACCTGAATCAATCACCCCACAGCTAATTCTCTATAAACCCAATTCTTGTTTCTAATGGACTACTTGTTTTTGATGACGTGGACTTTTCTCAAAGGTCACCACTGATGTTTCCCATTAATCTTAGCGGCACCAAGACGTGAAGCTGAAAAAATGCGCTGAAAAAGCAAACGAAGAAGTTCAGGCATTTTAAGACGCTCCCGCACAGTAAATCTTACATACAGCAGCAATTTTCCGCACGTGCAAATTTGAGCAGGAATAAGTACTTGCAAATGTGTCAGGGGTCGGTCCCTGGACAGAGTGATGTATAGGAGACGGGTAGCCAAGCACCTCATTATACTTAGAAAAAATGGTTAATAGGCCCATCAGCGCATGTGAACATTTCCTGTAAATTCCGAGCATGTGTCTGAATCTACCAAGGCCCGCTCGAACCCGGAAGCACTCTCCGGTTTTATTGTGTGCTTTTAATGTCAGAGCTATGAGAACGAGGCATGAGTGCTCGCGCAGGATTGTTACAACAGGCAGCTTCCTTTGCTCATTTGCACAAGCAGCCAAGAAGGCACCAGACGGAATTTTCAGTTTGAGTCCCTAAACCACGATTTCCAGTTTTAAGTCTGCCCAAGGAAGCAAGTCTATTGCAATGAAGAGAGTAGAACGAACAAAATTGTGGCTCGGCGAGCTGTTAGGTCAAGAGAAAGTATCATTCTTGCATGCCAACATTTTTAGAAGAGGAAAATGTGAGATGTAACAAATATCTAGAGAATGTAGTTCCCCCATAGACTTCTATTGAAACAGAAGCAATTTCAGGTAGGACACATCCAAAATAAAGCTATTTTTGTTTTGACTAATCGTGAGTCTCCCTCCTGAATCGGGTCTGATACCATATATGGTTATGTCACATATGCCAACATTTCGAAACAGGAAAGAGAGAGATAGTGAAACAAATTGGGGGTATTCATTTTTCTGCTTTAACCAACATTAAAACATGGACAATTTTAGGTGGGAGACAGCTAAAATAATGACATTTTTGATTGTAAATGTCTGGAGTCTCCCACCAAAATCAGGTCTGTCGGCATATATGGAGCAGATGCGTTAATCTCTCACAGTTTAGGTGCACTGCGGACAGTCATGGTACATGTTCAGGTCCACTTACACTTAAGTTCACTCTGATATTCCAACCCTTCACCCAGGCACAGTAGGATGACTACATGCAGTCGTACCACATATCTCGAACTACTGATTCAGGTGGAAACTCCAGTTTAAGAAGAAATCGGTATTTCCAAGGTACTGGAAATCAGGACCTTAAAGAAATCAGGACCATACAAGCTGGTTTAGATCTGTGTATCAATTGCGAGTAACGAAAACACTAATGCAAGTAAGTAATATTTGCACTAGGCATAGGGTATGTGCCCAATTAACACATTGGTGGTGAAAATGGTCATTGATGAACAAACGTTTCTTGCACCTATTTTACATGCCTTTAATTATATATTTTTTTAACTTTTTGCATGGGTGCAAACCAATAAGTGTCTGACCAAAAACCAGAGGTGGGCTACTTGAGTTTAGCTCCTAATCGATTTTAGTGTTAAAAGAGTTACTGATATTATTTGACCCATTTTAGTGCCTCAGCCTGAGTCTAAATCTCCCTGTTAGAGATGCTCTGTTCTAACATGCCCTTCTGTCTCAGTTGTTAGCTTAAGAGAGCATTTCTAACTTACTCTCTTGATCATTATGGACATTGGAATGTTGAGAGCAGGACATCAAACCAGTTTACCAGACTACTGTACATAACTGCATATATTGGGCTGGAATATCTCTTAGAACATAGGCCATTCAAGTTCTCATAATTAGCAGATGATACCCGATTTATGGAAAGAAGAGAAGTGAGCAAAGAAGTAATACCGGTGCAAATTCAAGTTCTAATATCGCTACTGGTTTTTGGAGCTGTTCAACAACTGTATTATCCTTCATTTTCCTTAAATGTCTATGTGTTATAGTGTCCCTGATATGATGGTGGTCACACTTCCTGGGTGAATGGCATGATGCCGGCCACCCCGGTATAAAGCTGTCTCTGACATAACAGTCTTCTTGTTTGACATATTATGAGCATTCTTGGCAAGGTGTAAACTCCTTATCATAACGGTGACATTCCTCGTATTTGATGGACATCACTGACATTAGATGGAAATACAATGGCTTGCAAGGCAGAATCCATACATGTGAGGCATTAGTCCATGTGAAAGGGAGTTATTTATGAAAATGACAAACTATTTGAGGAGGAAAGTTTATTTTAACCAAAAGGAAAAAAACCTGGATTTGATAGCTTAGTATTTGTATTTTCATATCGAGAAACTGATATTCGGGGACATAATGATTACTTATCCCAACAGATATATATATATAAAATTGATATGTGAACAATGTGAGCAATAAATACTACAGCCTGATACTTGTGTGAAAATGTATAAGTTAAAGGGTTAAGGCTAATGGGATACGAATTATGGGCCTCATTAGGATGGCGGACTGACCTGCATCCGTCCGCCACCCCGAGGTGGAGGGACCGTCCGCAGGGGCAGTGGCGGTCCCTCCGGTGCAATTAGGATGTGACCGCCACCCTGGCGGTCACATCCTGTATCTTTAACATTGCGGCGGGTGCTGCTTGAAGAAGCACCCGCCGCAAGGTTAAAAATGCATGTTTTACATTTACATGCACAAAGCGGCAGGCACCGCGCGGTGCCTTCCGCTTTGTGCATGTAAATGCTGGGGGGTACCGTAGGTACCCCCCATGTGCACCCCCCACGCCCAACACCCTGGGGGCCCGCAACAGGACCCGAAACACCAAAGACCACATGCTTTTCCACGGCGGAAAAGCAGCCGTGGAAAGGTATGTTACAATGCACATCTTAATTTGGCTGACGGTGTCTTGCAGACACCGCCACCAAATAGCCCTCCACACCCCGCAGATCAGCGGCGGACGGACCTGCCGTCCGCCGCTGGTCCCACCGCAATCCCACCACCATCCGAATCTGGCGGTGGGTGTTTTCTGTGGCCGCGGCGGTAAATCCGCATCCTCCGGGCTGGCGGTGGCTTCCGCCGGCCCAGAGGATGTGGATTCACCGCCATCCTTATCATGCCCATAGGGTTAAGTGTGTGGAGTTTATGGTTAAAGATTTGATGTATAGGTGTTAGGAGTTAAGCTGTGTTGATAAGTGTTACACTTATTTTTAGCCTGTTAAAATTTAAAAACAAGCAGTAACAAAGCCAATAGATCTGGATGTAATGTGATACAGAATGCCAACATATACATGCAGAAATGATGATTCAACGCGACAGCCCTTCAAAATCAGATCTATTGGTGTTCTCAGTGCTTTTTAGTAGTGTTTGTGGTGTGTCATTGGTGGTGGTGCTCGTATTGGGGATAGTGGTATTAGAGGTGGTTGTATTGGTAGTGGTGATGATGGTGGCGATGTTGATGGCGGTCATTTTTGTTATTAATTGGTGGTCATTTCGATTGTGGCATTGGTGGTGCAGGTGGTATTGTGGTCATGGTGGTATTGTTGGTGTGGATTTGATAGTTGGGTTATTGATGTTGGGCGGTATTGTGTTTGTGGTATTGGTGGTGGTATGGCAGGAATTGTGTTACTGGTGATGCTGTGGTATTGGTGGTGTCTGCTCAGTAAATAAAAAATAAAAAGGCTGAATGTACAAAGCTGTGATTTCTGATTTTCCTTCATAGATTTTAACGAGTCCCTTATGCATTGCAATGTAAGCACTCCATTGAAGGTGGATGGATACATTTTAACAGCCTTTAGCATTAGGTGAGATAAAAATACTCCTCTGGGATGAGTCAAGATGAGATTGACAAAGTCTCAAGCCAGTGGCTGAAAGAGGACGGTCCAAAGATGCCTGTGAGTGAAAGGGGAGACCTGAAAGCACTCTTCATGTATAATGTATGCCGTGGGTATGGTTAGACAGCAGCGCTGTCAATCCCAAACCCCAAATTGGTGTTGGGTTTCTTGGTTAAAAATGCACATTTAACTTCAATGAAACACACTTGGGTTTCGAAGTGATACAATTAGTAGTGTTAAAAATGAACCGAACATCGAATTAATGAGGTAACTCCTTATTATGAATGTCCATTATTTAACAACTTGGGTTACGTTTCCTACACTTCAAGTTGACATAATGGCAAGTGCACTAAACAATCTTTCTAAATGGGCACTAGCAGGATATGACTAAGGATTCAAATGCTGCAAAGAAATGTGTTGGATAGTAACGTCACTGAACAGATTCACAAGGACCATTTTCATCTTGAGAGGGAGACACCTGCTTACCTGTTGGGGAACTTGCCTCTTTTGAGCATGTAGTGCTGAAGTATGTGGAGTTCCTGTCTCATAGAGCATTGCTACATCAGTTTCATAAAATCCCAGTTATCCGTGTGAAGCGTCATTCAGACCTGCTTCGGTTGTGGGCAGGGGCTACACCACACATTTCAGGACCCCTGATGTCACATAAACCAGTCCAGAGAGAACCACCATCACATACTGCATAAAAGGATGGTTTTGACTGAAAGACCCTCTTTTGATAGACATTTTGGGGCCGATTTCCCGTTCACAGAATCGTCCCGTTTGCAAACGGGAAAAAGCCTTTTAGGATGTATCATCCCAAAAGGCAATTGCAAAATAGGAAATCACAATTTTTGGGATTACCTATTTTGTGAATGCATTTTGAAAATCGCAATTTGCGTTTCTCTACATGCAATGCAGGAAGCGCTTTTTAAATTGCGACCCTGCTTTAAGGAATCGCAATTTATCACCAACTTCAAGTTGGTGGTGAATTGCAAATCCTTTGAAAAATGCATATTTCAGGAGTGCAACAGGGTGTCCTTTTGGCACCCTTGCACCCTTGAAATTGTATGCGCAATTTGCGAGTACCTATTGGGTACTCACAAATTGCGCATGCAATTCCCATTCATTCCTATGGGCCTCTAGCCCCATAAGAATGAATGTGCAGGCATTCCTTAGTAGCGAACTGCAATTTGCGACTCGCTATTAAGGAATATGTAGGATTCACAAAATATTTGCAGAAACGAACATACATTGCATTTTGCAGGTCTATAATAGCAAAACAGTAAAATTCGCTATTATAGACTCGCAAAATGAAATCTTGATACATCTGGCCCTCTGTGTTTTATTCAACCATAATGCCATATTTGCAGGTTCCAAAAAACCATGTAGAGCCAGGAGCCCCATCCTACCTAGAAACATCCTCGTTGAATTGCTTTATGTTCTCACCCGGTTCAGAGGATTTACACTACAGCAAAATATATCTACAAGACTGCCCACAAAACTGAATTTTACCTTGCCAAGCCCTTGTTGGATATAGCAGACAGCTTTGGTCTGCCAGATAGTCTTCAACTCCAAACAATGACTTTGGCCAAGCATGGAATTCTTCCACGGGCCCAGTCTGATATATATTGCTCAGAGGTTTTATCACCAGATGTCTGCTATTCACTGTTAGCTCACACATCATGCCAGTCATGAATAGATGAATGATGATGTATCCTTGGAGGTCTAATAGGTCTAAGGTAGGTTTGGCAAAGTTTCCGTTATCAGATCTAGAATGGACTGTAACTAGATCCGCTATCTGTAGTGTTTCAATGCCAACACGTTACTTAGTAATAACTTTAAAGAAAAGGATAGCATGTATAACTTGGGGGCGCTAATTCTTTTTATTTCTAACAAATTGTTAAAGATTATACTTTTTCTGTGACTATTCTGTAATTTTCTCTCCCTTCTATTAATAGCAGCGTATGGGAGCCTTCTTTAAAGACCTTTTCTGTGTCACTTCTTCATCGCACTTACCCAGGTTCATTTTTGGACATGAGAGATGTGGGTCTCCTGCAATGTGGTTCTTTATTATTACAAGGCTTGATTTTTGAGGTAACATCATGTAGTGGGCTGGTGTGGATAGTGGGTTGTTGTCATTAATCATGTCCATCTAGAGTGTTAGCTTATCATGGGAGTTTGTGTTGCCTGATGCCACTGGCCTTATAGCATCAAACAGGAGTCTGGACTCAACAATGTTGGAGACTGGGAGAATCTTGGATTCTGTTGTATTTGGGGTAGTTGAGTGTGAGGATGTTGGGCTCACCTATAAGGCAGGTTTTTGGAGGCCTGAAAGTGTGTAGCTGTAACAGGATTTAACTGAGTATCAGGGTTGGGTTATCCAGTGATTATATTCTGGAGAGCTGTTTGGCCCTCGGTTTTGTGAGTAGAGAGGAAAAATGTTTATGTGAATGCATTAAGATTTGAAAGAAAAGAAGAGGCTTATTTTCAGTTCAGTTTTACCCTTTATTTGGAAGGTTTTCCATCCATAAAAATAACATACATATAACAAATAACATTTCATCCGGTTAAAACACATAAATAAATATTGTCAAAAGGGAAATTACAGAATAGGAGCAGATTGTTAAAAAAATAAAGTGCCATGTGCCCTCCCAGCGTGTCTTAAAAATGAACCTTCGTATAAACATGTTTCACTGTCCGATAATTGGATAACTGATAAAAAACATAGCTCTATACTGTCTGATGTCACAATATTTCTTTTTAAAAAGCGGGCTCAAGAATAACCTGGTATACAATTCATAAAATGTACAAGACAATAAAACGTGTGACATGGTTTGGCTTGTCTTGTTATCTCACGGGCAGGGATTAACAGCGAGGTTTGGCTGATACTCAAGTGGAAAGCACAGTAAATATTTGACGGTGTCAGCTCGAAACCTCAATAACAAAGATCGCTCCCATCTCCCGCAAGGCTGCCCTGAGTAAACGGGAGCTGTCGCCGAAGCACACAAAGACAAATATGGCTGAGATACCCGCCACCCCCTCTCAACACAATCCCCAAGAATTGGGAAACCGGAAACCGTTCTTGAACTTTTGGAAGGCGGGAAGGGAGTCACCCTTCCCGGCCGTATTTATTTAAAATATGAAACAAAATTAAAACATTAAAATAACAGTTTCATATTATGTACAATTTCATTTCCACATTACGATGTTTGGCTAACCTTAACAGATCTCTAATACAAAGGTTCTCCTAGCCGAACTAACATCCTACAAAACATTTGACTTGAAATTGTACATCCTAACGTTAAGGGCCAACGGCAAGGTCGTAACCGGTGTCAGATCCCTAAACCAGAAATACCCCCCTCACTTGTGAGAGGAGTGACCGCACAGAGGCGTACCTCAAGTGCATCTACCAATTTCCCTTTGTACTTGACGGGGGCCCCAATAAACTCAACGCCATTTAACGGTCGTTCGAGGACTCGTGTGAGGTGTCTAAAAGGTAGCGTAAACCCCCTCCCACACCCCACACAACTTACCCATCTGCCGTCGCAGATGTCCTGGCCCCGGGAAATTCCCCAGGAGGGGCCGTAGCCCCTCCTATCCAGGAAGGGGCCTTGACCACCTTTCCTTTCCTTCCGGCGGCCTCTCCTTAGACAGGACCGCCTCCCCGTTGAGGGGCCAATTGGCCACCTCCCCCGCGCGCTCCCATCCGTAATGGGTGACGCCCCCTCATAGGGATCTTCGAATTACTGCTCACCGATCATGACCTTACCGCCCGACCAAAATAAAAACGACAAGTCTAACTAAGCTACTGAGATTACAAAGCAAACATCACTTATTACCAAGCGTGAATACTGTTCAATCCTTGCTCCAAAACTTTATTTGCAAAATATACTGAAAATAACCAATCTTTATTGCATCTTAAGAAATTTCAGATATCATCACAACCTGTAAGAAAACAGAGAAAACAAAAGATACTATATCAACTGTATTCACAACGAATCGCTGTCCTCAGGGGCTGGTGGGTGGGTCAAAATTGGCTCTTCGTTCCGTCTCGAGCTCACGTGCAGCGGGGAGGTGCAGCTTCAGAGCACAGGAACAAGAGGATGCTTTCTTGGCTTCCGCTCCTTTTATCCGTCTTCAGGGTGGGCGTGAACCCGCCCCCGCCTGCCTCCGAGGGCGTGGCCGGCCGCGTCGGTGTCTAGGCCAGCCCACTCTAGGGCGGGAAAAAGGCGCGCCCCGGCTACGCCGCTTCGGGCATACCAGCCGAGACTCGCCTCCCGCCCAAGATGGCTTCCCGGGGGGATCGAGGTACTCCACCATACGTTCGGGGGGACCGAATGGTCGCCCCTTTCCATATGGCTGAGATACCCGCCACCCCCTCTCAACACAATCCCCAAGAATTGGGAAACCGGAAACCGTTCTTGAACTTTTGGAAGGCGGGAAGGGAGTCACCCTTCCCGGCCGTATTTATTTAAAATATGAAACAAAATTAAAACATTAAAATAACAGTTTCATATTATGTACAATTTCATTTCCACATTACGATGTTTGGCTAACCTTAACAGATCTCTAATACAAAGGTTCTCCTAGCCGAACTAACATCCTACAAAACATTTGACTTGAAATTGTACATCCTAACGTTAAGGGCCAACGGCAAGGTCGTAACCGGTGTCAGATCCCTAAACCAGAAATACCCCCCTCACTTGTGAGAGGAGTGACCGCACAGAGGCGTACCTCAAGTGCATCTACCAATTTCCCTTTGTACTTGACAGGGGCCCCAATAAACTCGACGCCATTTAACGGTCGTTCGAGGACTCGTGTGAGGTGTCTAAAAGGTAGCGTAAACCCCCTCCCGCACCCCACACAACTTACCCATCTGCCGTTGCAGATGTCCTGGCCCCGGGAAATTCCCCAGGAGGGGCCGTAGCCCCTCCTATCCAGGAAGGGGCCTTGACCACCTTTCCTTTCCTTCCGGCGGCCTCTCCTTAGACAGGACCGCCTCCCCGTTGAGGGGCCAATTGGCCACCTCCCCCGCGCGCTCCCATCCGTAATGGGTGACGCCCCCTCAAAGGGATCTTCGAATTACTGCTCACCGATCATGACCTTACCGCCACAGGCCGGATAGTTGACCGGCTATCCGGACCCCCCACAACACTCCTGCCTAAAGGTCATGTCATAAAGTCTTTAGCCAGGCTATCAGGTCTCCTATGTGTAACTCGTTCCCCATCCGGGACAAATGAACACCATCCCCCAAATACATACTGTCCCCTTTAATACAACCATGCGAAATAGAATGCAGTGTACTTGAACGGAACAATCTACTCACTTTATTATTAATTTTCCTTACTGAATGATTCAGAGCAGAAATAGAAATAGCCCCCCGCCACACTTTTCGTGGGATCATATGGGACCATGCAATTGTGCACCCTGGAACTCTTCTCGCCAACCAACTTACCGTGGAAAGCATCGCCTCAAGAAGAAGTCGTCTACCAGTGGTCACCAAATCATTGCCCCCAAGATGTACTATGACTACAGACGGCGGTGACCTCGTCCGCCCTAACAAACCCTCGAAAAATGATCGAAACTGGTCAATACAGAGCCCGCCCTTACCGTAGAAGGACACACTGTACCCGTATTCCCCAGCCACGTGAATCATGTCACCTGCTTTGAATACGTCCGCGGCACGCCTCACGTATGAGTGGCCCACGACCCACACCTCCTTTTTCACAGCCGGTAATGTCTGACCGCTGGCCCCCCGGTGTCGGGTCGACTGCACAGTCCGCCCCGCCTCGTAGGCTTGCGCAACTGAAAATCAAACAAAAACAAGAAGCGTGAGTACATCATTACAGCTTCACAACATGTGCAACCGCACATACCTCTTATAACAGTTCGAGGACCAACGCCCCACACGTTTTACTTGTTCAACATTCAGACCCCTGGCTGTAGCCTCCGTAGCAGCCCCTATCCGAAAGGAATGGGTCCCAAAGTCGCCGGGGTTCAAGCCCGCGGCCGAAATTGACATCGCAAGCACCCGCTGAAACTGAAACCTCGTCAGTGGGGTGGCGTCAGCGTGTCTTAACAAGGTCCCCCCCCATGCTGCCACCCTCTGCGCTAAATATTCCTCTACGCACACAACAGGGCACATGGAAGACCCGGGGATCCTCTGGATGATTACGCAGTCCCCGATTGCACCCTGATCGGATTTGGACCTGACAAACGAGACCGTCATTGTCTCCTCCCTGACCTGAATGTGTTCCCGGCACAGTCCCCCCATCGTATCCTGCTTGTTCTTTGCCACTAATTCGCTTACCCGCATAGCCCCATGGAATGCTAATGCAAATGCGGCTCGGAACAACACTGCTTCGTACTGGGATGAACATGTTACCGGTAGCACGGACAATAACAGGGCCAACCTATCCAGACCTATCGGGTGCCTATCGTCTACTCTGCGACCCTCAAGGCGTTGCCACCCACGTAGCGCTTTCTGCACAACGAAAGACGCTGTCGGGTCCTGGATCCCATGAGCCCTTGCCATAAAGGAAATGGCGGCCCGATGCCTCTGGGCCGTAGCTACTGACTTGCCTGCCTGATGTAAAGAGAGCAGGAATCTTACTACAAACTCTTCCTGACCCCAAAGTTCCCCCCCGGCAGTACCCAAAAAGGCCCAATAGGAACGGAACGCCCCTTCATATGCCTTCCTCGTCCTGGGTGCTAAACTCTCTCCCACGAGGTCTTGTAGTTCGGGGCACCGAGAGACCAGAGAGCTTCGGGAAAGGGTGCCGCCACCGGGTCTGCTGTGGGCAGAAAACCCCAGAAGGCCTGCATACGGAAACGAGAAAGCGCATCAGCCGCTTGGTTCATCACCCCCGGCACGTGTCGCGCCCTAAACAGTACATTCAGTTGCATGCACAACAACACAATTTCCTTGAGCAGTCTCAGAATCAATTTGCATCATGCTGCCTGACTATTGATACACTCAACCACGGTCATGTTATCAGACCAGAACACCACAGAGTGATCCCTAAACCCTTCTGGCCATGTTTTCAAAGCCACCAGAATAGGGAACAGTTCGAGAAAAGCAATGTTACTCGTCAACCCGCACTCATGCCACCATGACGGCCATTTTTGAGCCGACCATTGTGTACCCAATATGGCGCCAAAACCCATACTCCCCGCCGAGTCTGTCCAAAGCCCCAACTCCTCGGAAGACACCGCTGGTTTGTTCCAGACAATTCGACCATTGAAATCCGCCAGGAATGCAATCCAAATGCGCATGTCCTGGCGAACCTCTGCCGAGAGTCTCGTGCGATGATGTCCTTCCTTCAAGCCGACCATGGATTGTGCAATCGAGCGGGAAAAAGGGCGCGCCATCGGCACTACTCTTAGGGCAAAATTCAACTGACCCACCACCTGTTGCAATTGATGCAGGTTTACTTTCGTTGCACAAATACATGTCTCAAGGGATAACCTGAATTTAACACTTTTTCCTTGGGTAATCGAAAACAACCTTCCACCGAGTCGAGCTCGATCCCCAGAAACTCGATCAAGGTCGAGGGACCCACAGTCTTACCTGGCGCCAAAGGCACACCGAATTGATTCATTAGGACACAAAATTCATGTAAAGCCTGTCCACACTCAGAATCCCCGGCTGCCCCCAAAAACAGAAAGTCATCGAGATAGTGCATCACATGTTGAAAACCTGTCTTCCTCGTGAATACCCACTGCAGAAAACAACTGAACTTTTTGAAATAGGCACATGAAATCGAGCATCCCATTGGCATACATCTATCCATGTAATAGCGACCCTGAAACTGAAAACCAAGTAGACGCTGATCGTCTGGGTGTACCGGGAGCAACCGGAACGCTGACTCGATGTCCGATTTGGCCATCAGCGTCCCGGGCCCCAGGCGATTCAACATGGCAACGGCCTCATCGAAAGATGCGTACCGCACCGAACATACTTCCGGGTCTATCGCGTCATTCACGGAAAGACCACGTGGGGCTGACAAATTATGTATCAGCCGAAACTCACCCGGGTCCTTCTTGGGGACCACCCCTAGAGGAGAACACACAAAATTAGCAACCGGTGGCAAATCGAATGGACCGGCGACACGACCTCGAGTCACCTCTTTCCCAATCTTTACCTGCACCACCGCCGTGTGCTGTAAGACCGACATTTGATTCTTACAGTTTGGTACCCCCTGAAAATCCCCCACTGGGATGCGGAAACCATATGAAAACCCGTTCCGTAACACCCCAGCGGAAGCATGATCCGGGTATTCGCTGAGCCAAGGAATCATTGCCATGGTATCAATCGGGGTCGGTAAAGGCGCCCCTCGGACTATATTAGACCTGTTTGGCGCCTCCCTTACCACCGTTATCACCCGTTCTGGCTCTGCACAAGGACTCAGGATGGGATGGCTGCCCGCACCCACCACACTCATGTCTGAATTTGCATGACCCCTGGGGCCTGGTACATTTGCCTCTGTTAAAATTCCAACAGATCCCCCTTTTACCTGTGTTGCCACTCGGCTTCGAGTGGTACTCGTTACCTGCACCCGTCCGAAAGGGTGTCCCAGAGTTTTGGCGGGAGGATTCCCCCCCGTTACTCCCTACCAATGGCACCTTCAACATCCCCGTACTCTCCATTTTTTGCCAAGACACGGAGTCGTAACAATCCCAAGACAACAATGGGTTGTGTTCTTTAGCTTTTCTAAACAGATTATCATAGCAGAACCACTGATTGCCCCCATATGCCACAGAATACTCCATAATACGCGACTGATAAATGGGTAACTCGGTCAACAACTCAGGCCTGCGCTCACCCATAATGGAAGTAAAAATGCCCCACGCTCTGCCCCAAGTACCAATGGTCTCGTCGACCTTAAAGGCGGCCATTTTTGCGCGCCAAACACTCGGATGCATGAGCTCCTTTTGACTCCTCACATGCTCGATCTCGTAATGGTCGGTAAGCAATGAAAACATGTTTACATATTTATCCGCCCAAATCAATTCCTTGATTTCTTGTGGGACGTGCTGGGCAATCTTCTCCTTTCTAGAAGGTACAGACCCCTCCCCCGCAATCGGCAATGGCCGCTTACCTGAAGTAGACCCCACGCTTGTCCCCGAACTTGGGCCTGCTGTACTTCCAGCCGCCGGAACCTGTGGGGGAACAGAAGATGGCGCCGTCGCAGCCACCCTAGATTCCCGCAGTTGCCTCATTACTGCCCGGGCGTCGTCAGCCGTGGCGCCCTCGCTATCGTTTCCCAACCACGCTGCCAATTGTGCCGCTAACTCGGGGGGCATATCCTCCCTGTTCACGGGGGTGACCACCACAGGGATTGGATTCCCTTCTTTCGGCACCGGGGTTGGCTCCTCTCGAAGGGTTTCGGGAACCGGGGTCTCTCCCCCAAGTGCTCCCCTTCTGGGCCTCTTGCTTTTTCCACCGGGGATTGTTCCCTGTAAAGGCTGTTTCGGTCCTCCCTCCCCGTCCTTAGCCTCAACCTTTTTCTTCAGATCGGCTATCTCCTTCATGAGTATGCGGAGCATCTCCTCGGTACCGACCCGCTTTCCGACTTTCTTGGGCATTCTCAGACGGGATATCTGAAAGACAAAAAGAGAGATTACAACGCTCAAAATTGGCTCTTCGTTCCGTCTCGAGCTCACGTGCAGCGGGGAGGTGCAGCTTCAGAGCACAGGAACAAGAGGATGCTTTCTTGGCTTCCGCTCCTTTTATCCGTCTTCAGGGTGGGCGTGAACCCGCCCCCGCCTGCCTCCGAGGGCGTGGCCGGCCGCGTCGGTGTCTAGGCCAGCCCACTCTAGGGCGGGAAAAAGGCGCGCCCCGGCTACGCCGCTTCGGGCATACCAGCCGAGACTCGCCTCCCGCCCAAGATGGCTTCCCGGGGGGATCGAGGTACTCCACCATACGTTCGGGGGGACCGAATGGTCGCCCCTTTCCATATGCAGTAATCATAGGTTTCCCTAGTGCTCTTTTAAGGCGTCTTTCCTGCACTGAATCATAAAAGACTGAGGCTACTTCCTTTTTATTGAAACTAGGACATAAAGCTGGCGCTGTAAAATCCCGCTGCATACCGGTTTTACCTAATTCTGATTTGATGTATGCCAACCACGGAATTCGGAGGTCATTATCACAAGAGAGGCAGTCGGTTATTATATCTCTTGTTAGTACTGCCTTCTCATCACACCATATAGATAACCCAAATAATAAAGGACTCACTCTTTTAAAGTCAAAGGACAGAACATTGGTACTCCGAGGACTCACCTACAGAACCTACTTCCTTCATGTTGTAAGGTTTCGCAGTTGGTAACCCTCCAGATTTTGGAACCGTAAGTGGCAATGGAGACACATTGAGATTAGTAGATTTGCAGCATGGCTTTCAATTGCCCCCGCCACGAGGTTGAGGGAAGCAGAGTAATGAGTTGATTGCCTTTGAGAACTACATTCTAGGATGTGCAATACTAGGTGACCAGGCGCCAGAGACAGAGAACGTGACTCCCAGATATAGAAAAGTCGTAACACTAGTTAGGGAATTTTCACCTACGTGCATGTGGGACAATTGAATGCAATGTGGGCCGCATGCCACAATATGCGATTTTGTGAAAATAGTGCGAAGGTCAAGGTTGGTCATAAAATCAGTGAACACTGATACTAGGAGGCACAATGCTTTAGAAGTCTGAGCTCTTAGCACAGCGTCGTCTGCATACAAAAGTGTGGGGAGAGGGTTCTCTTTAACAAATGGGACGTCACTAGTTATTAGGGCTAAGGCCGGGTACAAATCATTGATATATAATATGAACAAGAGCGGGGCAAGCACCCACCCTTGTCGAACACCTTTGGGGGTCTCACTATCCTTAGACACATTTCCGTTGTCACTTAGTCTGACTCAGGCTCTCATGTCCCTATTGAAATATGCAAAGAAATGGACAAGAGAGGCATCCAGGCCCTCGAGCAGCAGCATGTTCCATAATTTGGTTCAATTAATACAGTAGAATGCTTTACGACAGCGTATTTACCAATTATCAGATTAAAATTGTCACATTGCTCAATTGTCCCGATCCTACTTCAAAATCCATGCTGGGAGGAGTGCAAAATGGATTCTGCTTTGGCCCACTCTGGAATTCTGTTATAGACACATCCTCGAATTTTAAGAGTTGTGTCGATCAATGCGATTGGTCTGTAACAACTGTGGTCTTTACGGTTACCCTTTTTAAAAATAGGGACAATAATGAAGGTGCACCAAGACTACGGGACATCTGTGTGTGCCAGATTACTAAACACATTAGTTAGAATGGGGGCCCAGAGTTGAATATTATGTTTGAATAAGTAAATCAGTACACCATCAAGCCCCGGGTTATTTGCTCCTGTACTTTGTGTAAGGGTCTCTTCTACCTCCTCCACTGTCACCCTGACCTCATTTAATTTCCTGCTATATAATATAATAAAGATGTCCTTGATTGGGGGAGCAACATAAACTTTACAAAAATGATCTTCCCAGGATTCATATCTGAGACTGTAGCCCAGAAATGCTCACTTTCTTTCATGCTGGCTGTTTGTGCTAGTGACTCCCATTGGTCTGTTAAGACTTGCTGCCAGAACTTACCCGTGAAAGTCTTGTAGTGTTTTCTCAGGGTAACAATTAGTTCTTGGTCTCTTGGTGTTTTTCCTAATGCTATCCTTAGTTCTCAGTTGGCTACTGTACAATCGTGGTCAACCAACTGTGCAGCTTGTTCGGTGGGCTTTTTGGCCTAAGAAGGGCGTTTTTTATGCTTAGACAGAGATCGTTAAAAGCACCCACTGTACAAGTTTCACTATCCTTTTCAGATAAAGAGACCTCCACTAGTCTCTTGTTCTCTTTTAGGATTTTGCTTGGGTTTGAGCTGGATCACTCGTTCTCCATATTAGTTTTAAATGGTCCATGGAGGGTTCGAGATTTCTGGCCCCTATCATCCTCTTAGAGACTTTCGTCAGGCCATTAGGAGGGCGGCCTACAGAGGATTGTGGTCACAATGTGTATTACAACAACTGAGCCATATAACAATATCTTCTCCAGGCTCCTTGTAATAAATATAAAATGAATCGTAGAGGGAGTCCCTATACTTTGTATGTGGGTGGTGTAAAAATATATTTCCCTACAATTCCCATAATGTCTACTAAGTTGTGAGATTCCACTATCGACTCCAGCTCCTGACTTCTTGGGTCCAGCCCTGCCATGTAAAACCTACGGTGTTTCTGCCATTAGGGAAATGACCATTAAAATCACCAGCAAGGTATGGATATAATTCATGGCCATGAGTAATAACCCTGTCGGATAGCTTAGTAAGAAAGTTTGTTAGTTCTAACAATATTGGGTTTGGTGCGTTAATAAAATCATTATTATAAATATTAGCCAACTACAGGGTAAAATGAGTTTTCCAGCAGAGCGCCTGGAAGATGGTGCTGGCTGTTTCCAGGACATACACGTGACCACCTAGAGCTATATTCAACCATACTGACCAACCGCCTGATGCGCGGCAAGAGCTGTAACTAATGGCTGGGATGCTATAACATTGGTACCCAACAACAATGGTGGGTACCACCTCCCATGTCTCCTGTAGCATAATTATATTGTAGCTTTTGATAAGTGAAAGCCATTTAGGCAAACATAGTTTGGAGCAAATCCCTGCTACATTCCAGCTTATATAATTCATAACATAGCATCATGGACGGACTAGACAATAGCAATATAACTAACCGTCATAGGTGAACCATGCAGGGAATGCACAGAAAGGACAGACTGGTAGCCATTCTATATCCTCTAGTGTGCTAAGAGCGTAAAATCTATTGGTACAGGTCAGTAAGGGCATTTGGCATATGGGAAAATCGCGGAGGGTCGGGCGTCTCTGGTTTATAGAAATAACCAAAGGGTAGTGACACAATCTGGTAATTAGTGTGTGGCAATGGTTCTCCATGTTTTAGGATGTTGCGTACAGACACTGGGGCCCTGAAGTTTACCACTATTCAGCCCCCCAGAATTTCCTTGCTCCCCCCTGTCCCACCCACTAAACTTTCCATATCATAATAATTTCCCCCGCATTCCTAGTTTCGAGGTACTTATGTTTGTTTTACCAGTGTAAGGTTTTGTTCATTAGTTCTGACCAGGACTGAACTGAGCCTGTCTTCAAAGGAGGAACACTGGCCAGTATCAGAACAAAAGGGCAAGCTGCTGGAGGCAGCGTTAATGTATCTTTGGTGGGGCAGTCACTTGCTCAGCTCCTCTTAGGGGCTGGTACAGTTGAACCTCGTGGACGCTGTTTCTTCAGCTGGCTTGATGGTACTTAGGTCAACAGGTCGCAACGCCAAATTTCTTCTAGGAAGGGGTTTGTTAACATGAGTAAGCCCCCTCTGTGGCTTATGCATTACTTCAGGTCCACAGTCCAACCTTCTTTGAAAACAGTCTGTGTGAGTTGATGTCAGGTTAGGACATGCAGTAGACCTGCTATTAGATGCTTTATTTATATCCTAATGAACGGATATGGATCTCTCAATTGACTCCAGCCACTTAATTGGATTGAGTGTTTGGTCAAAAATCAAGTTGAGTAGGAAGATCATAGCACCTCACTCTTTGGTGCAAGGGGGTCCCTCTGTTTGGGATACCTGGGATTCGCAGTGGGGTTTGGGCCAGTGTGAAAGCGAACTCTCAGCAATTGTTGTTTAGTTACGAATGCTGCAGTAGCCCCTCTAGTAACCGTCACTGGTTTCCTCTTTCTTTCCACAGGCCGGTTTGTACATGGGGTTTTGGATGAATTAAGGCATGTGGGGACAATAGAAGGTGCGGAGTCAAGGGACCGACTATCTGATGGAGAAGTATTATGTAAGTAAAGTATAGGCAAAGCAGGACGAGATATAGTAAAAGCGGTGGAATCTGCCTCAACTAAAAGGTGCTTATTTATTTATTTTTCTTATAGTTTTTTACAGAACCCTTTGAGTGTCAGAGAGCTGTACAAGAATAATCAAAGGTAGTTATGATACGAGAGATCAACTATAGAAATATACATGGTATTGGTCATGGAAGTATGAGTTACACTGAAAGACAAGAACACATGGGGCATATTAGCAAGAACCTGGTTAAAATTATCACCGTTTTAGCGGCAGGACACTAAAATACTTGCAGTGTATGTACCGTTTCTGATTGTATAGGGGGTTTCCTTTTGATCAATCGTGGTGAAACCTTTTCTATTAAAAGCCCATCTGGTGATTCATCAATTATCACTTGTTTCTTCTAATGGCTTTCTAGGAAGGACGGCCGTCTGTATTTAAATTTTTCGCTCTATCGTTTCTTTAAAAGAAGAGGAAGTAAGCTTCTTGCTTTGCTGCTATTTAGTTTGCACTGTTCTTGAGGGGATCTCACAGGGCACCTTGCTCCAATTTGTAATTCTCCTTCATTGGCGAGAGACCTCACGGACCGTCCTTCATTTAAAGAAACGATAGAGCGTAAAACGGTACATACACTGCAAGAGCTCGAAATCGCCCATTGACTAAAGCGACTAGCCAGCAGCATAACTAGACTGTTCTTTTTAAATGAAAAAATTGTCCTGAAGAAGGTGACGACCTATATCACCGAAACGCCGCGTCAACATATTTTTTCCCTTTTTTTGAAATTGTTTTAATAATGAAATGTGCTTTTTTGAATAAATATTATGTTTTTAACTCACAATATATGTAAGAATTAGAAAATAAATATCAGAGATAAACCTCATCTTTCTGTCTCCTCACTCTCATTGTTTATTTTGATGCCTGATGTAAACAACTGAAATACATCATCATTGCAAAATTGTAAATTTGTTAATCCAGCTACAACCTTATAAAAAAAAACTAGTGTTTGCCCATTGTCTTTTACTAAGATCCCTCAGAGACTTTAGTCTCTCTATTCAAGATCAGATGAAAAGGGAACCTTTGAAATCTTATGATCAAATCACTACATTAAGCTAGAGAAGCAGGCTGAATACCTGGGGGGGTTTGTTCAGAAGTGCCGGGTGGGTATCATAAGGAGAGAAGGCCCAGGGATAATGCTGTAACAATAGGCAAAGCCAGGTTACAGAGGTGGTTGTAACGTGAGCATTAGGAGAGGAATTTGCCCATGAGGAAAGTTTTTGCCTCTTTTTTGAAGTGAGCTAGAGACGGTATTCTTTTGATGGTGGTTGGGAGGGAGTTCCATATTCTTGGGGCAGCCCCAGAGAAGGCACAATTATACGTTTTTAGGTTGAGCTGGTGTAGCAGCGCAGGTGCGTCCAGCGAAGCATCTTTTGTTGGCCACTTCATGGGAATGTGAGAAAGGGGATGGGCACGCGCAGGGGATTCTCCCATGTGAGTGCGCACGTTCATCCACACGCCGTGCACATCTCCTGTCCCACATTGCCAGGAAGTGGATAACACACACACACACATGCGTGCGTGCGCACACACACACACACACGCACACCCATGCACCCCCCTACCACCCTACTCACGGGCTCACACACACACACACAGCCCCCCCACCCCACCCCACTCACTGGCTCACGCGCACACACACATGCACGTGCACTCCCCCTCACGGCTCACATGCACACACGCAAACACCCCCTTCACGGGCTCACACGCACACACACAGCCCCACCCCACTCACCGGGTCTATCGAACTCTTCTGTCCCGCTGTGGTGGCTGCTGCACGGGCTTGGTAGGTGGCGGGGGCAGGCACCGGCAAGGTGCCTCGAGACCGCTCCCTTCTCTCCCCAGACTCCTGGCGGCAGCGGTCCAGGCCCAGCAGCAGGCGGGGCTCTCCCTTAGCACTGGAGGGGAGCCCCGCTGGTTTTGTGTGCATTGGGCTTGTTGCAAACCGATTGGTCAAAAGAGTCATGACGTCTATTGACGTAGGCGTTCCCTCATTGGTGGGTGGCCGGGGTCTGGTGGGGTTGAGTGGGAGGCCGGAGCTCATCGCCCGCGCCAGGGCCAGCGCTCGGTGCAGCAGCGGCGCGTTGCGGGGCTGGAGCGCAGGCAGTAGACTTGCCGCGCAAGAAGCCGTTCACTGTCAAGCAGAAGAAGAAGCAGCTGCAGGACAAGCGCGAGCGCAAGAGAGGTGAGTGACCGGCCAACCGCAGGACAGCACCCCTGGAGCACTGCCGAAGTAGACCAATGAGAGCCAAGCACCCCTATACACTCATCCGATGCTGAGAAATGAGAGGCGAGCACCCCACTCCATGCCCAGCCGAGTGCTTGTTGTATACTTTGGTGTGTATCTAGCACAAGCAGTGTATTTTGTCATGAAGCGTTATGTAGACAATCATATTTTTTAATTCTGCACTGAAAAGTTGCATGGTAAGAGCCTTTCCTCGAAGACTGAATGCTATGCAGTGATTACACAGGTTCGTGCACTCTGTTCTCGTTCATTGTTCTGTGTTTGCAGATGGTTCAGCATTCCGTCAGATCCAGCCAATTGTTTTCTAGTCACCGTGGAAGTAGGGAGTGCAGCTGTGAACATTAAAGGTCGTAGGTGGAGGATTACGTATTTTGCATATGCCTTGCTTCATTGGGGGAAAAATTATGATAAATGACTTTGCTGTTTTGGGTGCTCGCATGAACAAGTCACTGCAAGACTTTTCCATTTGAGGACAAAAGTCGATTGCAGTAGGAAACCGGGAGCACGACTTGGGTTTATGCCTTTTCCTCTACACAATTCCCTTTTTAGCATTTTACAATGTGGTTTTTGACCACTAGATACCACCAACGTGCCAATTTTAGGTGCTTCCTAGAAGAGTTCTGGACTGCTACGTGTACAGAAACACCTGTATCTGTTCTCCAGTAGAGAACTTTCTTCAACTGAAAAAGGGGGCCCTTGGCCCCCCTGCCCTTATGGCGGCGCGGCGATCCTCTCTTCCCATGCCTGCCGGTGGTGTGGGGGCGTGATCTCCCGGGGCCCAATGGTACACGGGAGGGGTATGCCACACCACCGGTCGGCCGATGCCCAATCCCTGATCCGGAGGCGTGGTGCAGTCTTCCGGGTCAAAGGGGCTGGCGTCAAGTGGTGATGGGAGGGGGCGACCTGCCCCCTCCCCGCGTTCCTGGGAATAAAAGAGGGGGGAGCGCTCAGTTGGCCCTTCTTGTCGCCTGAAGCTCCCCCACACTGGTCATGCCCCGCGCTCTGGGCCTCCTAATTTTTTGTTTTCTTTTTCAGATCAAGGATTGCTGATTGGAGTGTGTGGTAGCACGACATTGGAATCAGACAAACGGAGAGTGAATGCAGAGATCGAGGACGGTGGATCTGTAGAGCGTAGGACACGCAAGTCAACGACAGTAAGAGGAAGAGGGGGGCTTGCATTTCATCGCTTCGTGTGGCCGCCGGGTGGTTCTACGTTAGAGTTTGGTCACCTACTACATTTGGAATAGCCAGTGTTGCGGTCGTTGTTGCGTGGTGCTCATAGCCCCCTGCACATCCTCCGTCTCGTGAAGGTATAGGGCGCACTTGTGTGAATCTGAACTGTGAGAAAATTGATCATTAGTAAGAATGCCAGGAGCTAAGGCTAAGGGATCAAAGATGGAGTTGATGTTTCAGGCCATGATGCGTAAGATGAATGCCATGGATAAAAGATTGAGTTCGGATGATGGCCTAGAGGCCCGTATGATGAAAAGAATGGATGATATCGAAGGCCCGCTTCCAGTGCCGTTACCCGTGGCACCGTCTGCTCCGGCTGTGCCGGCAGCAATACCGGATTGTGACACTCAGATCCCTCCTGAGTTAATGGCACAAATAGCGGCGATACTTCCTTGACTACAGAAACGGGGTATGATGCCCTCAACGTTGGATCATGCCGCGGAGGCGGCAAAAATGGTGGAGAAGATTAGGGCGGGAACAGTTACAAGTGCGGTTCTGGCCTCTGTTTCTCCTCCCTCTGCAGGTTTGGATGCCGCTCGACCGAACGGAAGCGATGCAGGACCAGCCCCGGCGCCCGGTAACGGTAAGGAGGTAGCCCTGCCTCTCTTAGGAGACGGGACAATTCCGTTTCAGAGAGAGGATTTAGGGAAACACGTATCTCGAGCTGTGAAAGAGATGATTTGGGCGGGAAAGTACATATATATTTTCTCTTTGTTGTTAGACAATAGGGAAATGGAAAATGCCAAAATGCAAAAAGAGTGGATGCACCCTAGCGAATGGGGAGTACAGTGTGCGAAGTTTGGGGTGGAAGAAACACTGAGCAATTGGATCAGGGCCTTCTCCATCCTTACAGCTATCACTGTTGAACGCCCTCCAAATGTGCATGCGGCAATGGCGTGCTTTCAGAGCAGGATTGTGGGTTAGAGCGAGCAATATGCGGGGATGCATGGAAAGAATATGACGTGAATTTCAGAAAGTCGAAGGAGTTTGATTCATCATTGTCATGGGACAAGGTGGATTCACTGTCGTGGCATAAGCAGTTCGGAGGGGGCACGGCCCCCACCCAGCCCGGGACCATAGCCAACGTGTTCCCCGCAAAGACCCAGCAGCCCTTTCGTGCGGCACCAGGGAATGAGTTCCCAGGGAAAGGTAGGGGGGTGGCGGGGAAAGAAAAGGTGTGTGTTGGGACTTTAACAAGCGTTCCTGTACTAGACCGGCCGTCACTTGTAGATTCAGACATGCATGCGCAATCTGTGGTCACACCTCTCATCCCGAGACGACTTGCAGGAAAAGTGGTAACCAGAATCAGAGAGGGGGAAAGAAACCCGAATAGTGGAAGTCCGGTTAGCCCCTCCCCGGTTAATGTCCTGGCAATGATTCCATGGTTGAACAGATACCCAGACCATGGCGCAGCGGCGTTATTGCAAGAAGGTTTCTCCCAAGGTTTTCGGATCCCGGCCGGGGGACACATCGGCAGTGCGCACTGTAGGAACCAGTTATCTGTACAACAGAATCCTGCGGTAGTTATGGCTAAGATTCGAAAAGAACTGTCCCTGGGCAGGATAGCGGGGCCATTTCAGGAAGTCCCAGTGCCGAATTTTGTGTGTTCACCATTAGGCTTAGTCCCCGAGAAAGAGCAGGGCGAGTTTAGATTGATCCACAACTTGTCGGCACCAAGAGGGGTGTCCGTGAATGATGCGATAGATGAAGCAATTTGCAGTGTGAAATATGCCTCCTTTGACCAAGCGGTTGAGTTATTGCGGGGTGTGGGGCGGGGCACTCTCATGGGCAAATCTGATATTGAATCTGCCTTTCGTCTGTTGCCCGTACATCCTTTGGACCACCACCTACTTGGTTTCGCTTTTGAAGGAAAGTTCTATACGGATAAATGTATGCCGATTGGTTGCTCGATTTCCTGTGCGTACTTCGAGACTTTCAGTTCTTTTCTGGAGTGGGTCATGAGGCAGGCCACGGGCCACAAGCAGGTTATGCATTATTTGGACGACTTTCTGTTCTTGGGAGCGGCAGGGACTTGGGAGTGTGCCTGGGCATTGCAGGAATTTTGCGTGCTCATGCGGGCTTTCGGGGTTCCGCTAGCGCCTGGGAAGACGGTTGGCCCAACCACTTGTTTGGAGTTCTTGGGTATTGAGATTGATTCGCTAGAGGGGTGCTTTAGATTACCCGCAGGCAAAGTATCGAAATTTAGGGCGGCATTGCCCCAGTGCCTTCAGAAGGAGAAAGTTACATTGCAGCAGCTACAGGAGACGGTGGGCCAATTGAACTTTGCATTGCGAGTTATCCCAATGGCACGCCCCTTCTCTCGGTCGATTGCCCAAGCCATGAAAGGTTTGAAAGAGAAACATCACCGCACTAGACTGTCAGCAGAGGTTCGCCAGGATATGCGTATATGGGTAGCATTCCTGGAGGATTTCAATGGCAGAGTAGTGTGGCCGTCCCCCCCTGCGTCATCGGCAGAGTTGGGTTTATGGACCGACGCTGCTGGTAGTGTGGGCTTTGGCGCCATCCTGGGCACAAAGAGGGTCGCCCAAAAGTGGCCCGAGGCATGGGGATCGTGGGATTAACCACCAACATCGGATTCCTGGAATTATTCCCGATATGGGTAGCATTGATGGTCTGGCCGGCGCACCTTAGCAATCGCTCAGTGGTGTTCTGGTCGGACAACATGAGCGTTGTAGAATGCATTAGCCAGCAGGCGGCGCGATGTCCATTCATACTGCGCTTGGTAAAGGAAATTGTGCTACAATGTTTGAAATGGAACGTGACCTTCAGGGCCAAACATGTGCCAGGTGTTCTGAATAATGCAGCTGATGCCCTTTCTCGCTTCAAAATGCAGGTGTTCAGGGAACAGCTCCCAGCAGCGGACCCATCGCCAGCACCTTTCCCGGTTGCTCTCTGGGGGATTGGTGCCCCAGACTACCATACCTCGTGGCATCTAGTCTAGCCCCATGGACCAGAACAGCATACGAAGGGGTGTTCTTGTCTTACTGTACTTTCCTTGGGCAGGGGTGGGAGAATAACTGGGCACATGAGGACAGTTTTGTTGCATACCTAGAGCTGATGCACAAGGAAAGGCCCTCGGTGGCAGCCGCAAACAGACACAGGGGGGTGGTCTCATTCTTTGCACAGGCCAGGGGTGTGAGGGACCCTACAAACACGTTTGTAGTGCACAAAGCGTTGAGGGGCTGGCGTCGCATTCAGGGTCACTCGACAGATTCGAGAAAGCCCATTGGGCTGGTAAGGCTTACAGCCCTGTTGTTAGCTCTTCCTGATGTCTGTAGTTCTCCTTGGGAAGTGCTGCTTTTCAGGGCGGCGTTCACGCTACCATTTTATGGGGCCCTGAGATTAGGCGAGCGAGTAGCCGCGTCCAAAGTGGACAAAGAGGGTGGCCTGTGTGGGGATCCATGCCGATACCATGTGTGTAACGATTCAAAGATCGAACACCGACCAGGAGGGAAAGGGGGAAACAATAGTGCTTCACCGTGCTCGGACCAACCCTTGTTGCCCAATCTCACATGTGGAGGCTTTTAGGAGGCAGCGGACGGGACGCCCGGAGGGGCACTATTGTGTCACATGGATGGTACTCCTTTAACCAGGTACCAGTTTAGGAAGGTCCTGGAATTAACGGTTGCAAAGGCAGGCTTGGATCCCGCAGAATTTGGATCCCATTATTTTAGAATCGGGGGAGCAACTGAAGCAGTGGTAAGGGGACTCCCAGCCGAAAAGGTTAAAAGGATTGGGAGGTGGTCCTCTGAGTGTTACAAACGCTACGTACGTGTTGACATGTTGTGACATAGCCGGATGACTCACGCTTGTATCGCTTGGTTTTGCAGTTTCTCGAACCTGTCACGCGGGAGAGGAACTTACATGTCGGCAGAAGACAGCACCATCGCAACAAAAGCAACAGGAAGATCGTCGGACATTGGTGACTTGGGTTGTGGGCCACTCGTATGTTAGGCGTGCAAAAAATGTATTTCTTGCAGGTGATAGGATTAGAAGGGCGAAAGAGAGGGGGTTCTCCATATCATTCTTCGGGAGGGGAGGCCTGGGTATGCGGCAGTTCAGGGATTACTTTCTGGAATTATTGTCGCAGCAACCCGCCCCCGTCAGTGGTGATACTTCACCTGGGGAGAACGACTTGACCAAACTGGGGATAGATGAGATCATATCCACTGCGGGATGGGTTTCTAGGACTTGTGCGGGTTGCACGGTAGTCTGGTCCCAACTTATTCCTCGTTGGCAGTGGCGAGGGGGGGACTCGGTCAAGGCGTTGAATCACTTGGTAAAGAGGATCAACACACAGTTGGACAAATTATTTCGAGCCCCCCGGTTGCAGACGATTCCTCATGGGTGTATTTGGGGGGAGCATTTCTACCTGCGGGACGGGGTACACCTGACTGAGGCTGGGAACGTCCTGTGGTCAAATAACATTTTAGCATGGCTAGAGGGATATGCGAAGGGGACATGACCTTTCTGAGGAGTAGGAAGGGGGGAGGCCAGATCGTCGGGTAACAATGCTGGCCTGTGGCGGTAAGGTCATGACCGGTGAGCAGCTATTTTAAGGTCGTAGGGGGCGGCATCATCCTTTGGAGGTGTCCGCCCAGGGGGAGGAGGGGTCACTGGCCCCTCCTAGAACTTCAGGGGCAGCTGGTAACACAAGTTAGGGCCCTCCTTCACTGGTTAAATGGAGTTCACGGGGTGGACCGAATAATTAACGGGCTCGGCTGCATGGGTGGACCGAGTAAGTAACGGGCTCGGCTGCATGGGTGGACCGAGTAATTAACGGGCTCGGCTGCAAGGGTGGACCGAGTAATTAACGGGCTCGGCTGCAGGGGTAGACCAGGTAATTAACGGGCCCGGCTGTGCATGCGCACCTGCGTAAGGGCGCAGCTTGTAAGACCTGACACCGGTTAGCGACCTTGCCATCTCGCCATCAATGTTAGTATGCAAAATTTTCAGATGAGGATGTTAGATTCGGTTAGGAAACAAGCTGTATTAGAATCTTGTTAAGGCTAGCCGATCACAATTGTCGATATCAATGTATCTAATGTTTCTGAATAATTTTGCATAAAAATTGTATACTTTGTTTAACAATTTTATTATTTTGTATCTTAATAAATACAGCCGGGGGGTTTTGCGATTATAAAGTTCAATATCCATTTCTCTGCTGGTAAACAGTCAAGTCAATAGTCCAGCGTCCACTGCTCTCTGCACATGACTTCACTTCAGTAAAAGGCCAGATCAGCCCTTTTTGCAGGCCTACTAATTGGAAACAGATTGGGTCTCTTCATTGGGGTGACTGGGCATGTTACAAGGAATTTAAGGCGAAACTCTTTAACTACTTTTCGGTAGGGCAGCAGTGTTTTAAGAAAGGTCAGCAGTACCACTTCATTGTCAAACTGCTATTAAATGGACAATATTACCACTTTTAAGAGAGGGCAACTACTGGGCAGTCAGTCGCCCTTTCCCGTGCATGTAAATGGATGTTATCACCCATTATGCCAGTGTATCAGACAGTGGTAGCTTACTTTTGGAAAGGGAGATTTACGCTAGATTAATATGGAGGAAGAATATAAAAATGGCTAAGTAAAGTAACTGGTGTGCTCTACTATGGCTGCGGGTAAGCCCTCCAGTATTATGTCCAACTGAATAGGAATAAAGTAGCTGAACTGTATATGTATGCAAAATTGGGAAATTTCTTCTTTGTCTACCCAATTTTTAGCAAAAAGTCACAAATTTCATGAATTTTGGAAACCAACAACTATCAAATTTTACAATTAATTTGTAATTTCGTCCACCGTGTCCCCCCCGAACTAATTTTGCAGTGATGCTGGAGGTGATGCTGCAAATTATGTGTGAACGATCTGAAGGGATCGAACAGGTCAGAAGAAGTACTGTGGCATTCCAGGAGTCAAGCAGCATGGTAATGGACTTAGCTTCATTGAGGCAGTTGAAGCTGATCCATTGAGCATGGGTGAATCATTCTATTACACTCAAGTAATTTACCATATCCTGTGGTGTCCCAAGATGGACATCTGTATCCTCCGTATAGACATGTTATCCTAAGCTGTGGTTGGCTGTGAATGAATCTATGTAGATGAGGAAGAGAACAAAGACAATTTAAACGGTACGGCTCTGGTGACATTACCAAGATTCTGAATGGAACAGTTTCACGTGCTTCAAGTCAGTCCTCATTCCATTCACCTGAGAATAGTACCCACCATGTTGGACACTGTAGAAGACACCCTCTTGCCCTCACACCCCCTCACCCTCACACCCCTCAGCCTCACACCCCCTCGCCCTCTCACCCCCTCGCCCTCACACCCCCTCACCCTCATACCCCCTCGCCCTCACACCCCCTCACTCTCGCACCCCCTCACCCTCGTGCCACCTCACCCTCGCACCCCCTCACCCTTGCGCCCCCACACCCTCACGTATCCCCTCACCCTCACACCCCCCCACTCCCCTTCACCTTCACTACCCTACACCCTCACTTCCCTTCACCCTCACTCCCCTTCACCCCTTCACCTTCACACCCTCACACCCCCTCACCCTCACACCCCCTCACCTTCACACCCCCTCACCCTCACACCCCCTCACACTCACACCCCCTCACACTCACACCCTTTCACCCTCAAACACCCTCACACCCCCTCAACCCCCCTCACCCTCACAACCCCTCACACCCTCACACCCCTCACCCTCACACCCCCTCACCCTCACACCCACTCACCCTCAAACCCCTTCACCCTCACACCCCCTCACTTACACACCCTCTCACAACCCCCTCACCCTCACACCCCCTCACCCTCACACCCCCTCACACCGCCCTCACCCTCACTCACCATCACTCACCCTTACACACACTCACACACACTCACACACTCTCACCAACATAGCATAACAAAACATAGCATAGCATAAAAAACACAGCATAGCATAGCATAACAAAACACAGCATAGCATAGCATAACAAAGCAAAGCATAGGATAGCAAAACAAAATATAGCATAACAAAACATAGCATAGCAAAACAAAACATAGCATAGCAAAACACAACAAAACATAGCACAGCATAATAAAACATAGCATAGCATAACAAATTGCAAAACACAACAAAACATAGCACGGCATAACAAAACACAACACATAGCATAACAAAACATAGCATAGCTTAACATAACACAACAAAACATAGCATAGCAAAACAAAATATATAATTAGGCTGTCTGGTTTTAGGTTTAAACCTATAATAACTGATAAAACCCCACTGAAAGAGAAATAGCCCTCACCAGTGAAAACATATAAACACTGAAAAAACACCGGCACAACCACAAACTAAATGCCATTCAAAGAAAGAAAAAAGAGAGTGACAGAGTCATTTTTATTCTTTCTGAAGGACCATTTTTGTAGAGAACAAGAAAGCTGAAAACACAAAGATCTATCCTTACTTAGGCAAGGGAATGTGGCAACAGGCCATTAAGGCTAGGAAGCTTCTCTTTATGAGAACGACAACATCCCTGGTAAATTTTTCACAGAAGTTGGGTAAGAGGCCCCCAACAGAGTTGACTAAGATTTACCAAGCTAAGTGTGTCAACACAGCAATGTACGGGGCTGGAATTTGAGGATACTGCAATGTATCCAAAATACAGAGAGTGGAGAATGCGTTTTTACGGTATTTACTGGCTGTCCCTTGTTGAACGTCAACCTATGTTTGCCATACTAAGCTGGGGTTACAACATATTACAGATATAATAGTTCTACTGTGGCACAGAATCTGGACCTCATCAAAAACAACATTCAACCAGGATGTCCTAAGCGACACCCTCAAGTTAGAACAAGCCCTAGATATTAGGTGGCTGAAATATATTTAAGATGTTATGATGGATTTAGGGCAACCTGAACTTTTTCTTAATCCTTCACTGATTTGCTCAATCCTCAGAAAAGCTTTTAAAAACTATGTATGACTAACCTGGAGGAAATTACACATGCCAGTGAGGTTTTTAAACCGACAGTACAAACAAACCAGTTGATTTCCTCTACTATTGTAATGCAACCATGCTTAACTTATTACATAACTGGGTACGACAAATTTTTTCTCACACGCTTTAGATTAGATCTTTTCCATTGATCAGTATCCTTCCCTATGATAAATGACTGGTCCAAAAACTTAGTAAAATGCCCATGTGATGGATCTTCACCCCAATCAACAATCCATGTGGTTTTATTTTGTAAATACTATTCAGACCAAAGAAAGAGGTGGATCCTACCTATTTTGAGAATTTGGGGTTTGAGGCAATGCTGCCCTGCCTATTTGGCACTGCAGTTTTTAGATAATGAATGCTTTACAAGAAACACAGCTCTTTTTTGGAAAGTTTAATTAAATATAGGAAACAAACTTTGAATTTTAGGAAGAATTGATCCTAACCAGGTATAATAATTGTGATACATATTGTGAAACAATGTTTTTAATGGCTAACATGTAGCCTGAACACGATAAAATTATTCTGATTTTTGTAATAATTGATTTTAACTGGTTGTTCTGGAATAACTGTGATGTATACTGTGAAATTGCACTTTTATGGTATTGTGATCTAAAAACGAAAACCAAATAAAGCTTAATTTTGATTTGATATGACTTCCTGGATGGGCCAATACAATGTAACTTTGTTATACAAGCTGGCAGTCAGAAAGACTGGGCTAACATTATTCTGCTTGAGTTTTCTTGTTTAGGGATGCCACTAAAATATTTTCTCTTCTTCATTTTGCTTTTTTCAGTTATGTGCTCTTTGGTCTAAAGATGCAGGGTTTAGAAGCATGTTTTAGGTTTTGTTTAATTATTATATAAACTGATATGTAAAATGGCTGATTTCATAAGAATATTCCCTAATATGTGTCATCACATTTACCCACAGAGAATGGGTAAAACCCTTAATACATCAGCCCCTAGTTTCTAGTGAGTCAGTATTGATAGTAGGTGACTACCCAACACCTCAGGCTTTAAACATTCAATGTAAAGTACAGTGACAAGTATATGTGAAAAGAGCGCTGTCACCAAGCATCTGGGATAGTGGTGAAAACATGACACCAGACATTTGTAAAATATGGAACGCAGTGTCACTTGGAATACTCTGCAAAAAAAGGTTCTTTCCAAGTTCAACAAAAATTGGAGTGATGTTGTTTGTATTTGCCGTGATTCAGCTTCAATCTTCAGAGTTAATGAAAAATGCTATTCACTTTTTAGTCTATTCTGGTGCACTGCATTCCATCAATCAATTGTGTGTCTTTTGCACTGTTTTCCTATTCACAGGAACCAAATCATAAATATTTCTCATTTCGTGCTTTGTGTGGCATCAAAGAAAGAGTCAACCCAACTGTGTCCCTTAGCTGATGGTTATCAGTCCAAGGGGCTATGAATGCTATATTATCCATGTGGCAACCATTTACAGACTTTTTGCTGAGTGATGGTGCCAAAGGCAAGAAATGTGAGGATCTTTGAACGCATATTGATAGTGAAAAAAAGTACACTCTATTGCATTCTTAGATTTTTTCAGGGAAACTTAACTGCTGTAATGGACATAATAAAAAAACTAGAGTCCGAAAACACCCCGGTCTGCCAAGTGTTCAGCATAATTGGTGTAGATTTGAAACATTTCCTTGAGAGTAGGCTGGGCGACATCTTTAGTGACTTTGGCACTGCAACATGTTCCATGTTATATTGCTTGGCCCTTGCTAAGAAAGCAATAGTGAAGAGCAATTCAGGAACTTTTATTTTACATTATGAGAAATGGCTTGCAATGATGCATAGAAAAAACCATGGCATTTGAAGTCAATGAAACCTCACTGTGGTACTCTGTACAAGTTCTAGATCCCTTCCATATAGGGCAATTTCCTCCATAGTTTCTAAAGTGCTGCATCGTTACTGACCCCTTGTATAACTCTGAGGGCATAAGTGCCCAGCTCAAAGCAAATGTTGCAGTTTTCAGGTACATCAGTATTGGCATGGAAAGCTATGTCAGTGGCCATAGTTAATAAATTGTGTACTGGCTGTTTGGGCATTGCCCATCTCAAGTGCGACTGTCAAGAGGGCCTTTTCACAGAAGTTTACATGGAAAGAAAAGAGCGAGCGCACATGACTAAAGACTCACTGAAGAAATATTGTGTGGAGTACTACAATAAGTTTAATTTGCAAAAATCTATTTGGACCTCATATACACTATACGTACACTGTCTATATACCATGCACTATCAGTCCAGAAAGCAAGCAATAATAAAAGCAAAACATTCAATTAACACTGGAAAAACACTGTTTCTGTTGTTTTTAATGTTGTGAAAATGTGTAACCACTGATAACTACTGTTTGTTTAAGATAATGAAATAACTTGAACACACTGAAAAAAAACACCAGAATTTACCAAAAGTAGAAACTGAAAACAGGAAAGCCTACATATAATAGCATAGCAAAACATAGCATACCAAACACAACAAAACATAGCATGGCATAGCATAACAAAATATAGCATAGCAAAACAAAGCATAGAATAATAAAACGCCCCGAAACATAGCATAACAAAACATAGCATAGCATAACAAAACATAGCATATCAAAACAGCATAGCATAACAAAACATAGCATAGCATAACAAAACACAGCATAGCATAGCATAACAAATCAAAGCATAGGATAGCAAAACATAGCATAGCATAACAAAACAAAACACAGGATAGCAAAACATAGTATAGCATACAGCATCACTTCGCACCACCACAGCATCACTCAGGGGCACACAACATCACTATGCGCTACCACAGCATCACTGAAAGCCACAGCATCACTCGTTCATCATCACAACATCAATCAGCTCTACCACAGCATCAATCTGTGCAACCATTCAACAGCACCTGGTTCAAATATGTTCTCTCAATGTTTCAAGCTTTATTACAAGTGTAACAAAAAGATGTTAATATTTCACTTCCGTTCTTGAATTTTCGTCACAATAAAATACACTGAACATAATCTTCACAAAAGTTATTTACAAAACTTTAAGCTATTGCCATTATAAATTACAATAACTTTTATTTAAGTATTAAATATTTAAAAAAAATTAAAAGCCATTGTAATTTGTAATATCAAATACATGTAAGTCACGTAAATACAACACATATTGCATTACAAATGCTATAGGTGTCACATTTACTTAAGGTATAACTATTGGCATTGTAAATGACAAAGCTATTAATTTTGCTATTTTCAAAACAAAACATAAATACAAAAATTGTCATTTACAATACCAATAGCTCAAACGTTCCTAATGCAAGACCTATTGAAATGCAAATGCTTGTTTTTTCCTGAAGCGTGCAGGTTGGAGCAAAAGGTCTCTGGTGGACCGGAAGTGCATGATCCATAGGCATGATAGGACAGGCACGCCACGCTGATGCAGTGGTGGCCATGCATTTAGTTTTTTGTTTGCGGCCCCAACACGGCCACATGTTTTTTTTTCTTACTATTTGTTGAGTTTAGTTTACAAGAGCCCCATACGAAGCTTTCACTTTAATGTAGACCTTTCTTTAGACACAGCTCGTCTAAATAATGGTGTGCAGCCACTATTAAAGTGAAACCATGGCATGGGGCACTTTTACAAATAAAGAATTTGTTTGTCAACTTGACAAACTGATGCTTTTTTTGTAAAAGCGTTGCGTACTGCGCTTTCACTTTAATGGCAGCTGCTCCCCTTACTTTAGACGAGCGGGCCTAAAGAAAGAGGCATGGCCACCACGTGAAAGCGCGGCATGGGTCGCTTTTCCAAAACTAGCACTTTTAATGCAATATGTCTCACATTTGCGAAAGTTTAAGCTATTGGCATTTGAGCAATTGGCATTGTCATTTACAATGCTAATAGCCGAGCTCTCATAAATGAAAGACCTATTGCATTGCAAATGCTTGTTTATATCAGAAATCGCATATTTAACTGAACCTTACCTTGGAAAACTCAACATCACGCTCCTGGGTGATTTTAACTTCCACCTGGAAGATGATATGTGCAAAGACTCCAGGGCACTTCTGGATATGATGGCTTGCTGTGGGATGTTGGACCTAGTCAATATCCCTACACATGTAGCAGGCCACACATGGAATCTTCTCCAATAAGTCTTGCCTTAAGGTTCTTGAGGCATTGCCATTTATTTGGTCTGACCATCTCACGTTCTCTCTCCTGGCTGCTCACACAGGAAAGATCCTGATTGCAACAACAACGAAATACTCAAAAAGAATTGGAAAGGTCTTTCAGAAGAGAACTTATCACATGCCTTTTAGAATCAGCAACTGGACCAACCACAAGGACGTGGAACTGGCAGCAACTGAATTTTCTTCCTGGCTCACTTCAGCTTTTGAAATTGGCCCCTATCAAGGAAACCTACAAGCGGAGGAAACTGCTTTTGAAATTTGCCCCTATCAAGGAAACCTAGAAGCGGAGGAAACTGCCAACTTCCCAGTGGTTTTCTAAGTGTCTCAGACATTTAAGACAAACCTGCCGTTGCCAAGAACGGGCCTGACAATAAAGCTATCGCCTGTATTAAAAAGACATATACAAGACCCTTATTGGGGAATATAAAACAGCCATTAAGAAATAGAAATCTCTCTTCTGCATCAGCAAACTTGAGCCTGCCAAGTCCTCAAGAGAACTCTTCAAAATGATCAATCTGCTTTCTGCACCCATAGTTCCCCCCATTGTTCTTTCAGCATAGAGGGATCTCAGGATTTCTGCAACCGACAGGCAAACTTCTTTCAAACCAAAATCATTACCTTCTACAAGGAACTTGACTTCCTTTATGCAGAGCCTCACAATCCCTCATAGATGGATACTCAGGTTAAGCGAAACCCCTTAGAGGCCATTGGAATAATGGCAGCAGCGATACCTTGCTTCATATATCTAACACATGAGCAAACGGAGCTTCATCTTCTCAGCATTAAATAAGGATTTACCTTTCAGCCATGCCCTCTCAAGATACTTCAGCTGGCAGTTAAGACCATTGCTTCACTACTGACAGCAATTATGAATGAAGTTATCAGGTCAGGATGCTACCCACATCTCTGGTGAATGGTGTTGTTAAGCCAGAACTAAAAATAACATTCTATTGGTCTACGCGGAGGCGCTGGATGCAGGTTAAATTACCCCCCACTTTACTATAAAAACCGGGTAAACCGGCCAACAACTGTGCCTTATACTGGCCCCTGTTCCTTCTAAATCAGGACTATTAAATATTGGCTAAGGTGTTGGCCACGTGCATCTCGCTCTTAATCTGGCAGATTATATCTCCCTTTCAGTCTGGTTTTATGTCTAATAGGTCAACCTCAGTGAACTTGCGCACATTATTCTCCATCATCAACCAGATTAACCCCGAGCTCCCTGCTACGGTGATTTTATTAGATGCTGAAAAAGCATTTGATTCTTTGGAGTGGGATTTCTTGCATGTGGCGCTGAGTAAACTTGGTTTCTCTCAAAAGTTTTGGTCCTTGGTCCGCCTTCTGTACACACCCAGTTGCACAACTACGGATAAACGGGGTGCTGTCTAGTAAATTTGCACTGTCAAGGGGCACCCAGCAGGGATGTCCGCTATCACCTCTACTTTTTATTATCGTTATGGATCCGCTGATGTGGCAACTGCAAGAAAGGCACCTGCAGCAGGGGTTTGGGTTCTGAGTGCGGACCGATCATCGCACTTTGACGTATCAAGGCACCACGGGAGGGTGCCAAAAGAATGTTTTTTAACTGACGTGCACTCTGAGAGATTTTCCCCTGTTACTCCGTCTTGATGAAGACCCGTTGTTGAGGACTTGAACCACCCACTACATGGTTGGGTCGAAACGTCGACGACATTCCCCTTTGGGAGCCTGTACCTATTGATCCCTGTCCCCAGTCCACCTTCCGTCCCCGTTTCCCTGGCAATCTTATTGCCAACGGTGCAATTTAAGGACCAAGGAATTGTAGATAGCACTCAGCGAGTAAAAAAGAAGTATTTTTTACGAGCGTTACATAGGACAGGCTCAATGTTCTTTGTATATAAATGACCTAAACTGTTTTTTCTGATCTCTTTGATCACTCACTTGAGCACACACTTTATCTTTCTCTGTGCACGTTCTTTCTCTTTTTTAGAAAAAATGTATTTTGCCTTATGATCTGTGTAAATATATGTATATAGTGACATTGATTCCCATTCGTCAATACATGATATATTAAATTAATTACCCAAGTTGAACCTCCCCCCTTCTTGGTTTTATTTGTTTATTGGCACCTATTATAAATGATTTTTGAGGCTGTGGGCTAGCATCATCCATGTCAGTAAAACCATAGATTGAGTCGTGTTTGTGGAGTTAGGAACATATATCAAATGTTATGATTATTTTCATCAGTGAAATTATGTCAAGGACCATTTGTTGTCTATACTTGCGGTGCAATGTGTCAGCTACAGCAGCGGCAGCCTTGTTCAGAGATGCTACGGCAGAGGCTGCAACAGCGACATGCTTCTCCCTCTTGAGTCGTCCTTCCAGCTCCTTGCGACGCAGTCCTTCAGAAGGCCCAAAACAGCAGCAGGCACTTCAAAAGAAATCTGGGGAGCTGGGGGTTGAAGTCCGTTGTCCCTGAGACTTCAGCAGGAGGCAAGCTCTTTTCTCAAGCCCTTGGAGATCCTTCACAAGTTGAATAAAGTGCACACAAAATCCTTTCTCCTTTCTTTGGCAGTCAGGCAACCACTGCAGGCCAATCCCTCAAGCAGCACTTCAGCTTAGGGATAGTCTCTCCTCAGTTTCTTATGGTTCCTCTCCTCAGCAAAGGTTTCTTCTTGTTGTCCAAAAGTGATCTAAATTCTTGGGATCAGGGTCCCAATACTAATACCCCAAAATCCTTTGTCCTCTGAGGGCGGAAGGGCCTTTGCCTAGTCCAAACCAGTTCTGGAGCACTCTGTTTACATGACTCCTTCTTTCCTTTCACAGTGCAGAGCAGAAACATCAGACAGGAGGTGGAGCCAGCATTGTGGAGCAAAGGGACAGTCCTGGAGCACTCTGTTGACATGACTCCTTCTCTCCTTTCACAGTGCAGGGCAGAGACATCAGATGCACCGCAGGAGGTGGAGCCAGCATTGTGGAGGGAAGGCACAGCCCTCTTCAGGTCCCAGGTGCAACTCCTCCCTCCCATCTAGATGCATATCTCTTTATTCACGACTGGGCTGACTCATCCTGTCTCCTGGAATCCCTCAGCCCTGTCACTCAAACGCCAGACAAGGAATACACAACCTAGCAGAGGTAGGCTTGGATAGTTAGACAAGAAAATACCTACTTTCTAAAAGTGGTATTTTCAAACACAGAATGTTAAAATCAACTTTACTAAAAGATGTATATTATCATTCTGAGTTCAGGCATACTAAACTCGAATTTCCACTGTGTTTCCTGAGTCAGTGAGGATTATAAAATGTAATAATCTAACTGCCCATTCTGGCCTATGGAGAACAGGTAGCCTTGCAATAGTGAAAAACGAAAATGGCTGTAATTCACTATTAGGACATGCCACATACACCAGGGCTTGTCCTAATTTATACTTACAATGCACCCTGCCCTTGGGCCTACCATAGGGATATCTGATATGAAGAAAAGGGAAGGTTTAGGGACTGGCAAGTGGATGCACGTGCTCAGTCAACATGGCAGTACCAGACTGCACACAGGCTCTGCAATGGCAGACCTTAGACACATTTTTACAGGCTGCTTCTGTGGGTGGCGCAACCAGTGCTGCAAGCCCACCAGCAGCATTTGGTTTACAAGCCCTGGGCACTCCTGGTGCACTGTACTAGGGTCTGACAGGTAAACCAAACCAGTCAATCATAGAATCACTAATCCATACATCAATTTACAATAGGGAAAGCATATGCACGTTAGCACTGATCAGCAGTGGTAAAGTGCCCAGAGTCATAAAACCAACAAAAACAGGTCAGACAAAGTACAGGAGGAAGGCAAAAAGTTCATGGGTGACCCTGCAAAAAGGGCCAAGTCCAACATCTCTCCACTGGCCAAACTGATATAGTCCTTCAGCCTACAGGCGCTCTCTTATGCCGACGACACACAAATAATTGTGTGTCGAACACCAAAGATACATAGGCCATTTCTGCTAACTTTAAACACTGCATGGCGGCAGTAGCCACCTGGATGGGCAAAACCTATTTTAGACTCAATGGGGACAAGGCAGAGGTCTTGAGCTTTGGTAGCCTACCATCCATATGAAACAACTCTTGGTGGCAAGAAATGCTGGGTACAATACCCACTCCCAATGATTCAGCAAAAAACCTGAGAGTGCTGGTGGACAAAGCCTGTTGTTTGATCTTCAGGTCACCCGCACAATATCGACCTGCTTCTCGATCATTGCAACTCTTAGGAAAGTGTTTTCTTTTATTCCTCTACAGGCGTGCAAGCAAGCGCCCCTGGCCTTGATCTCGTCCAGGCTTGATTACTATAATGCGCTAAACCTGGAAATTAATAAATCTGCAATAACTAAACTGCAGTTGGTACAGAATGTTGTGGGAGACTGATTCTTGATATCCCAAATACCATTCAGTCTTGGTAGGGCTGTCCAAGCTTCATTGGTTACTAATAAAAAAGAGCATTGTGTTTAAAGCCCTATGCATTGTCCACAAGGCACTACAAAAAATAGGGCGTGGAGGAATTAGAACTATGTTCCATTGGTACATTTAGGGCCCGACTGCCGTAGCAGGCACCGGGCGTTTCCCTTAGGGCCACCAGGGTGGGGGCTGGATTTAGACCAGGGGGGGTGCGATTTTGATACAGTGGTCCAGTTTTGCAGCATACATGCAATATCGGCCCCCCAAAGCTTTCCGCTAGCACCCCTGCTCTCCCTCCCAGGGCCGGCCGAGCTCTTTGCCAGGGCTGGTTCCAGTTCCCAGTCCGGCCCTGGGTAAATTTCCCAGATAGCTCCGTTCTGTAAATCACAACCAATGTTGGGGACGTGGAGCATCTCTGTGGCAGCAGTGAACCTCTGGAACCCCCACCCCTGTTACTTTACCCTCCTTCAGGCTCATGCGCCTTTTCAAAAAGCCTTGCAAACCTAGCTTCTCACCCTTTAATGAAGGTGCGATGACTCCATGAATACAGAGCCTCTATACTCGCTGACTATATTTCTCATCAGAACTAACCATTTTTTAACATCTTGATGCCTTTGGTCATTTGTTGCATTCTTATAAATCCTTCTGAGCGTTAGACTGAGGACCCATAGGAGAATTATGGGTGTGGAGACAGTGTATCCAGATTGACACTAAGTCCTTCAATGAAGAGTTTGAGTTGGTCTGAGGGGCACTAAAGTGGTATGATATTTGAAGCATAAAGGAGAGATAGAACGTTTGGGAGTGGGAACAGTGGAGAGGGATTGATTCACAAGGTGCTTACTTCCCTGCTCTTGCCATTAGAGTGAGAGGCGTGCAAGAAGCTAGAGAGTTGGTGTGAATGGCAGCAGGGGTGAGTATTGCGAAGTGAATCCAATTGTCAGCGATAGCATGAAATACAGCGTTGGCTTGTATAAATCAAGAGATAGAGTATTGAAAGAAGTTTTGTTAGATATTGATCTGGCATTATTCCAGAAGCACAATGAGATTAAGGTGATGTTAGCGAAGTTATGGAAGACTTCTATAGATTGCTTCATGTTTAAAAGTGATAGATAGATGGGGATGTGTGAAAAGAGTGAAATAGGTTTGGAGTTCCATATTTGGCAGATGTGTGGAATCGGGTAGTGAGATATGAGGTCTCTGTGTGTGAGATAGAGAGAGAGTGTGTGTGTTTGTGCGTGGGGGGGGGGGTAGGTCTACAAAAACAAGAGCTATCATGGTGCACAAAATCTTGATGGTGAGTAAGGAGGGGAGAGAAGTGTGGGGATTAAGAAAGACGACGTTTTTAACTTCCAGAAGTATGCCTGGAAAGCTGTGCCAGGCAGAGGATTCCAGGTGTTATCTGGTAATATAATTTATGTGGCATCTCACAAAGTCTCCTAGTCCCTCCTGTGTAGAACCCTACATAGCATAGATTTACACTTAGGGGCAATGCTGCGTCCTGTTGAAAGGCTCTTTTTTGTCTCATAGGGCAAACCATTTTCCTTTGAGAGAAAGCTCTTGCCCTACACCCTCAGCAAATCTAGAGGCGCTTTGTTGCCTTTCCCATCCATGGAGGGGAGTAACTCCGGGACTTGGCTAGTGGAACATATTTGAAAATGTCTATAACGGAAAGGAGGTCAGAAAGGAGTTTGGGAATGCCTCCAAATATACAAGACTGTTTGGGTACCCAATCTTCCAAGATAAAACATCCCTTGGCTCACCCATTTTCCACACCTTGAGAGGGATTTGATACTGTAGATTTACCTGTGCTTGTGGCCGAGAAATACGCTGTAGTGAATGCATTGACGCTCACCAGAAAGCTCTTTGGGAATACTTGGCAGGCGTAAATAGGCATTTTCATCTGAAAATACCTTTCTCGTGGAAATAAATACTTTTGCTTTTATAAAGAAAAAAAATCTTGAGGTTAATTTAGGAAAGTCAGGAGTAGACCAAGTTTCGAAAACAATGAATTTGGAGTAGACCAAGAGTCTCAGTTTTACTTCGAATAAAATGAGGGCACCCAATGTCAAAACGGTTTAGGAAAACTACAGCCACGTTTTGTATTTTAGTGGGAGCCGTCCTGTGAAACGCTGCAGCTTTGTGTGTACACACCAAGCTTGTGCGCCTTAAATAATAGATGAAAGTCACTAGGCCGATCTAGACTGCCGATTTTTTGCCAGTCTCGATGGTGATGACCCGTTGGTTTATTAATATCATCTGAATTTGCAAAGCAATTTTCTTCTTTCAACCGTGCCATTGACTGTGTCATTAATAATGGTATAGGAAGCATGTGGCTTTCAAAAAAGGCTCCATGCCGCCTCTGATTGATTGTCCAAATGAGGTTTTGCGAGTTGCAATGATGACTTTGCCCCTCTGCCCCCGCCCCTTGCTGATTTCCCATGGCCCCAGAGCCACCTTCTAATATCAGGAAGCTTGGCCTGTAAACAATCTGTATGGCGTCAGGAAGAAGCGGAATTGCAGGGAGTTCGTTCTGCAAAAATGGCTTTTGGCTTGGGAGATTGATATATGAAGGGCCAAGGGCACAAAAAAAGTACCAACTTTATAAACGTTGGAAAATATGATTCCTGGGGGAACTGTACAACAATTACAAGAAAAGCAAATACATCATTCACAGAAATAAAATTGTATAGAAACCTGTCTGTGTTTTCTGTGTGGGAAGGGCCTGAAGTTCGAGTTGGTTGGTGTTTAAGGAACCACTAATCATTGGTAGCGTTATTAAACCACCTCACTCTGTTACATTTCGGCATGTCAAGCCTCTGCAGTATTTACTGTACTATGCCAATTTTGGGATGTTATGCACCAAAATCCACACTATTCCCCCAAAATTCAAAATAGATGCTACTTATCGCACCCAATAAATAACGTACTCCAGGGTAGTATTATGTATAATGTGCAATGAATTAGCACCTATACTCGGAATCAGGGCCAGGGTTAAAGGAATGCTGAGGAAAACAGAGTTTTTTTAAAATTACCTTCTAAAGTGTAATAAATAATAAAAACCAGTTCCAAGCAGCCAAAAATGCCATCTTTGCTGGGTGTGAACGGAAGTGGGTTTGAGTTGTTTAGATTTGATGGCACACCTGCCCAATGGGGAGCCTGAGCCGTTCCATGGCGTAGGAGCCTGCTCTATATTTACGAGGCAGCACTAAGCCACTTTTTGTGGCTTAGTGCTGCTTCATAAATATTGCTCCCGTTAACGCAGTTTTCAGCCTTAAAGGGGCGTGCAATGGGTGTTTCTGGGGGCCTTCACAGTAACGTCCATGGCCCTTTGACACTGCTCCAGATTTATGAGAAATTGTAAATCTGAGGCAGCACCAAAAATGCACTCCTCCCCATGGGAGGAGTAGGGGAGGCACAACGAGGAGAAATATATTTATTTCTCCTCGTTTTTCCTTTTACTATGAGTGATGTATTCTGCAGCAAACATAGAAAGTGGAAAAAGCCTCTTGTGATTATCTTTGTACAAGAAGGTACCCCTTCCTACATAAAAATAATCATCCCTGCAACGCAGGCACCCTTGCACTATGGTGCAAAGGTGCCTGCGTTGGCGCACAGCAGCCCATTGTACACCAGCGCCGGGGAAAAGAACAGGAATGCGCCCTATAGGGTAGATATGGCACATTTCTGTCATTCTCTTTTGCCATAGGGCAGAGCAGCAGGAAGTCCTGCGGCGCTGCCCTAAGGCAAAACCTCCTAAAAGAGGCCCTTAATGTTTTCAGGCTAGATGCATCTTTATCTAAAAATTGGGCTTGAATCTAGAGAAAGCTCATTACAGATAACATTGTTCAGTCATGGCTCAAACAAAGTCTTGGAATCCTACTCTAAAACCTTTGACCAGAGTGGCATAGCGATAATCCTCGCAGCCTCCATGGTGTGGGGTGCCGTTCTCCAGGAGAACTTCAGTACATTACACTGGGCCTTGGACCAGAGTGGTAGGTGATGAGCTGGGGGACCCTCCATGTACTTTGTAGGGGGGCCTCAAGTTTGGTTACTCCATTTTGCAGAGTGGCCCAATAATCCTCCCGCTAAACACCTCACCCCTCTGGAGAAACGGATACTGGGCGTGGCAGTAACTCTGAAGGAGCAAAGATATTTTGGGATTACAATGGTGGTCCTGCAGATCCCCTTAAGAATGGAAGCATCGTGCAAACCGGTAATTATGGGTCTGATTCTCTTGGTAATTAATAATTTTGCCCTTGAGTGCCGTCCAGAAATCTTGTCTGCTTTCAGCAGCCATATTCTCTCGGTAAAACAAAATAGGGCCATGGTTTTCCCACGAATATCCTAATTCTATGAGACCAGTACCGTCTATCACTGGCACCATTGGACATAAGAGTCCAGTCATACTGAGGGCCTAGGTCCGTTGCAACCGGGTAGACACACAGTACAAAACAATGCGTACATTTTGAACCTGCTTGCTGCATTTAATGAGTTCCAGATATTTTGATGAATGAATGATCAATTACGGTTTGCCTTAATGGAAGTGCTATCATGTGCTTCTATGGATTACATTGGTGTGGTACCACAATTTCGTAAGAATATCATCTGACATAATTATTGTGTCCTACATACTGTTTGTCAAATATTTACATTTTTTAGTTGACAACAAAAAATCCACACCCAGTGGGACAATTTTATAAACAACCGTATTCATATCCGATTTTACTCCTCACAGAAACATTTTAACACTGGTGCTGCGAACACTTAAACTGTGCCCTTGATGGAGACAATCCACATCATGTCTTCTATTCCTTTTTTGCTTTTGATCCTCTCTGGCTTCTTCTACCACAGGGAGGTAGAGTGTGCGTGTGTGTGTCTGTGTGTGTGTGTTTATCAGTCATAGACAGCCATTTTGTCATTGATCACCATGCCTCCTTCTTTGCAGGTCATGTGCCGACCACAACCACCATTTTGTGGAGCCTGTGTGTGTATGCCACCATGGCCATTTTGTCTTTGTTCTCCATACGCTTTCATGCTTTACTCGCCATTTGGACAACCACCATTTTGTGAAGCGTGTGTTTGTGTGTGTGTGTTCATGTGTGTTCTTGTGAGAGAGAGATTGACAGCCATTTTGTCTTTGTTCTCCATGCCTCCTTTTTTGCTAGACTTGTGACAGGCACCATTGTGTAGAACCTGGGTGTTTCTAAATATTGATAATTTTATTCCACTTTTGAATGCCTTTTGCCGTGAGCATTAATTGTTATGGCCCTTTAAAGACCGTTTGTGCTTGTGGTTGATTGAAGTAGTCTGTAGTGGACAGTTATTCTTTTTCATTAATTTATTCATTTTTTGCCTGCCTCCCATAGGGGTCTTATGGCCACTGGAAGGACACCAGTTGTTGTTTAATTCATTTACTCAATTAAACAATTAGTTTTATCCCCACCTCAATCATTGCCTGAAACTCTGCCTCCCACAGGGGCCCCATGGAATCTTGAGCGACATCAGCTATTTGTATTAATGTACCTGATTTGTAACTGCCCCTTCTACATCACGTAGGGGCCATGGCCCTGGAGAGACACAGCTATTTTTTAGATAATTGTATGCACTACCTGCCCCATCTGCTATAAGGGTCACATGGGTCTTGGAGGAACACAAGACATTTTGTATATATTTATTTGAGTTTTACTCCTCCCCGCCTCCGATATGGGTACCATGGGTGCTGGAGAGACACCAGCTATTGTTTTTTTTTAAATTTATTCCATTTGTGCTCCCCCTGCCCTCCATGGTCTTTGGAATGACAGCATGTTAGCTTTTCCTATGTAATGTCTAACAAAAAGTTTGTTTAGGCATGGGTACACTATTGATAAACCATTTATGATGATGATGGCTTGTATTACATTAGTTAGATTTCCCAAGTCTAACTGTCTTCCTGCTTATTTCTTATTACCTGCAGATGGATGAGATGGAGAGAAGTCTCAGAATTAGCTGAGAGTGACACCAGAGTCTACCTAGAGCCATCCCTGCTATGTGCTTCTTCTGCTGACCCATGCAAGAAGTCAAATAAAAGTTTTCTAAGAAGGAGGTTGCTATCAAGAATGTGGCATATGAGGAAAAGAAGTTTGTTGCCACCACTGAAATTCAGCATTCATCCTTTTTATGGCAAAGTGGCTGTCAGATTCAATGAAGAACTCCCAAGGGCAGTCCACAGACTGTCAGTGTAGTCCTCTGCAGTAAGAGATTCCAGCCCAAAGGGAGCACAAAGACAAATAGTTGGAGGGCAAAATGGTACCGGAGAAACCTCAAGGTGGTTGTTAAGGCAGCCTTCCCCGCTCCTTTCTAGTTGTTCCTTCCTTCAGCCCAGAGTGGAATGTGGAATGCGCGCTGACCCTGAAACAGCGCACTTCACTGAGGAAATTAAACCACGTGCAGTGTATACCCCTGTCCACCATCCTGAAAGTTAGTCAGGGTATTGGAATTGAACAACAAATCTGTCATTTTAATAGTCATTGCGGGTACTGAGACACATTCTTGAAAGAAGCGTCCAGAGTTAGAGGGCAGCAGATCTCCATTTTGGAGTCGTTGTCTAAAGGAGCAGTGCATAGTGTGTCAGTCTTGGAGTCAGTGTCTTGAGGAGCGGTGCCTCTTCACTTGTTGCTAGTCACTGATATTCTTCCAAGTCTCTCAAATGCAAAATAAAAAACCACCACCTCAAAATCAAAAACCTCTACTACAACTTTGTTGACCACCCACCAGGCACCACAGACAGCCCTGCCCCCCCCCCAGAGACGCCAGCCAGTCCACCATCTCCAACTGGACACCGATCACGGCTGAAGACACCACCTCTACAATGAAAGGCATCCACCCTGGAGGGCCTACTCCAACCCCTGCTCCCCTCACATCTACCACAGAGCCACAGCCGCCATCGCACCCAAACTACAACACACCATCAACACCACCTTCAAAACAGAAATCTTCACAGACAACTGGAAGCACGCAGAAGTTAGACCGATGCTCAAGAAGCCCACAGCTGACCCTACAGACCTTAAGAACTAACAGCCAATCTCGCTCCTCCCCTTCACAGCCAAAACAGTCAACCGGGAACTGATACGTTTCATCTGAGAGAACGCCGTCCTCGACCCATCCCTATCTGGATTCCGAAGCAACCACAGCACATAGACCACCCTACTTGCCACCACAGACGGCATCCGTACCTTCCTGGACCAAGGCCACTCCGCAGCCCTCATCCTACTCGACCTATCAGCGGCCATCAACACCGTCTCCCACCACACACTAGTCAGCAGACCACACAACGCAGGCATACAAGGAACAGCCCTGGACTGGATCCGTTCATTCCTCACCGGAAGAAGCCAAAGGATCAGACTGCCACCCTTCCTCTCCGACCCCATGAATATCACCTGCGGAGACCCACAGGGATCATCACTGAGCCCAACATCTACATGGCGCCCCTCGCAGCCATCGTCCAGCAACACGGCCTCAACATTGTATCCTACATTGATGACACCCAACTCATCCTCTCCCTCACCAAAGACCCCGCCACCCCCAAACTCCACTTCCAGAAAGGAATGCAAGACGTCGCAGTCTGGATGACCAACAGCTGCCTGAAGCTCAACGCAAAGAAGACAGAAGTCCTCGTCCTTGGTACCACCTTTTCAGCATGGGACAACACATGGTGGCCGACCGCTCACGGAAACACACATACCCCCTCAGACCCCACCACGATCCTCAGCATCATACTCGCCTCAGCATTTACCATGGACGGCCAGGTCAACCCAACCCTCCAGTTGCTTCAAAACCCTCCGCATCCTCCGCAAGACCTTCATCTAGATCCCCCCCCCCCGCCGAGTCACGGAAGGCAGTCACCCATGCGCTCATCACCAGTAGACTGGACTACGGAAACGCACTCTACGCCGGCATCAACAAGTCCCTACTCCGCAAACTCCAAACAATACAGAACACCGCTGCCAGACTCGTCCTCGGAATTCTTCCAGCACAAACACATCACCCAGCACCTACGAGGACACCACTGGCTCCCCGTGGATAAGAGAGTCACCTTCAAAATCCTCAGTCACGCCTACAAGTGCCTACACAACAACGGATCCAAATACCTCAACGACAGAATCAACTTCACGTACCCAAAAGAAACCTACAATCTTCCAACCTCGCACTTGCTGAAACCCTCCGCATCCACAGAGCCAGAGGAGGCGGGAGATCCTTCTCCCACATTGCAGCCAAGACCTGGAACGAACTACCAGCAGACATCAGACGAGCCCCCTCCCTGAACACCTTCAGGAAGCCCCTCACGACCTGGCTCTTCGGCTAGACAGATCTTCGGACGTCCCCCCCACAGCGCCTTGAGACCCTCACGGGTGAGTAGCGTGCTTTACAATTCCCTGATTGAAGTCCTATGAGATCTGAGGAGGCTAAGAGACTAGTGGTGTCTCAATCTTGGAGTCGGCCTTTTGTGGAGCAGTGTCTCCCCTCGGCGTTGACTCATTAACAAACAGCGGTGTTAAGTATGACAGAGAACAGAATTCAAATACAAAAACAAAAATACCGAAAGGCAAGAGCTATCGAATAAAGAACTCTAGAAAATTACTACTTTCCTGGCTTAATAGTCAACATTCTGCCTCTCTCTTCATCGGTCCTCGTCCAAGGTTCTTCAGGGGGCATCCAAGTAGGCTCTGTGGAAGAAATGTTTACAATGGAATAACTAATTGTTTACAGATGCACGTGTGAATAAAAGGTAAACAGAGGTATTCCAGATTCTTGAATTGTGAATACAATTACCACCATCTACAAGAAAACAAGAACAATATTGGCACAAGTTTAAATATAATAGAAGAGAAGCTAATGGCTTAGTTGTAAGGGGTATGTAATGTTTTCGAGATAAATGAGAATCTTTACAAATGTATTAAGATCAAATTTGACATACAGTTTGAGTTTAATAGGGTTTTATACGTCTTACAGTTTCATTAGTCTCCACAATAGAGAATAACCATGCATACAAATAGGGAAGAAGAACTGACCAAAACAGAGTGAGTGCAGAAACCTGAGGACCAGAAAAAGCAATCTCTTTCCCTCCATGGAGCATTCCTTTTTTCTAGTTTATTTTGGAGAGCAGGGAGGGTTCTGAGAGAGGCATTGTGACCAGTCATCTTTCTGCTTCTATGCAACTAATAGTGAAGAACTTGAGTTCTCTGACAGTGACATACCTGCTACACCCTACTCTTGGCAGGAAGAGGCTTGGAGGAGGATCAGCCCTGAATGAACAACAGTATGACAAACTTAAAGCTAATGTCTCTCAGCACTGCAGTAGCTGAAGTTATGGCTAGCGGTAGTGAGACTGAAAATTGATTGTCCCAACAGCAAACCAAATACTTTTCACAGGAAACACAACAGCAACCTCAGTCTGCTACACATGATCTACCAGAGATAGGAGCAAAGCAGGAAGATGAGCTTACTGCAGAGCAAAATGTTGTTGTAACTGCTTCTAGTATTAGACACAAAATGGAAGAAGGAAACTAAAAGAAAAGTAACACTAGAAAAGAGAAGAGAAGAGAAGTGAAGAGAAAGAGAAGAGAAGAGAAATAAAGCATTAGCACACTCAGCCTTCTTCCAGCTACCTTTCCAATGATCTTGACACGGTTTGGATCCTGGCCAAGACCTGCTACGGGAGACAAGAGAAAAGTAAGATTCACAAAAGCCATGAAAGTAAGGAAGATGATGATCAGTGAATATTGAGGTGGAGAGTGACACAGAAGAAGGTCAGATTACCTCTATTCCACCTGTTTCTAGGACTGTAGCACCACCAACACCACCTGCTTCAATCTTTTAGAGAGCCCAAAAACCTACAGTCTTACAGTGACAACCTATCCTAGCGTAAGGAAAACATAAACCACCTAGTTCGACCCCAACACGTTCTTCAGGCATTGGCTCAAACAGAAAGTTGCTTTACACGGAGGCTCCACGAAGAGCACAATGCAGATTGCTTAATTTCCCGCAAATCAGTGTGTCGTGGGCATTAATGTACTAGGGACAACTGGTACATTTGAAAACACCACATGCAATCATGTGGGAAGAGCGCCACAGAAAAAAAGCTGCTGATGAGAAAGGAGGAGAGGTTGAACTGATAGAAGGAAGTGGTGGTGAGAAAGAAGAAAAAGGTGTCATCATACAAAGACGCCCTGTGACAGTCACTCCTAGTGTGCAGTTATTACTGCAACAATCTCTGCATGGAAGAAGCAAAAGATTGATACAGGGAAGGCTGTCATTGCTAGTTGGGTACTCCATCCCCCCATCAGCCCTGCGGCAGACGTGCCGCCACCACTTGCAACGCACCAAGAGGCACTTAAAGGCAGCTGCAAACTCCGAAAGCGGGGGCCCTTCAACGCTAGTTGGGGACTCCATCCCCAATCAGGCCCTGTGGCAGATGTGCCGCCACCACTTCCAGCGTTCAAGGAGGCGCTTAAAGGCGGCTCTAGGCTCCCGCACCGTGGGACGCGTGTGGACGCACCCACGCCACGCTTGGGTGAAGCCAGGACCTGTCCTTGGCCCGGCTGGCAGAGGCTGGGCTGGGCCAGGTCTCTTGGTTCTTCGATTGGATAGAAGGGCCAAGGTACTGTCATTTTTATTCTTCATTTGTCCTTCACCTATTTTTTTTATTTTTTTGAGAGTCTACAACAATTAAGCAAAGCGTGCTCTCCTCTCAGCGGACTACTTTAGGAGCTGACTTTGCATTGCAGGGCATTTGTTTGGGCTGAACCTCCCCTTTCCCTTTTTATTATGAGCAGTTAATCCCAAAGCCATTTAACATAGTCAAGAGAAAAACGACAGACGGGGGGAGCAGGGGGTAACAATACAGCAATCATTGACTTGTTTTTAACCAATCTCAAAGGAGATAGCCCTGACTGAAAGGAGGCTCTCCCTGGAGAGAGGGAAATCTGTTCTGGCCCAAATTGTAATGGATAACCTTGGAGTGGAAGAGGCAGATCCCGGGTTGGCATCATTACTTCCCGCTACTCCATCCTCAGGGGCCTCTAATGCTGAGACGGCTTTGACATTGGTGGAAGATGACTCTGCTCCGGTTAGCCCCCCCCCCCCACTAAGAGGAAGAAAACAGGTTGCAAAAGAGCCCCCTGGAACGCACTGTCCAGAAGGACTACAACGCCAACTAGTACTGATTTCGAACATTTTATTGCGGCACTCCTACCAAGACTGGAGTCTATATTTGATAGACTTTTAGTACCCATACGGCAAAAGCTGGAGGGTTTAGAGGAGAGGTTTGATACTAGTCTCCCATTAACACCCTGCCATTCCATTGCTAGGAAGCCCACAGGGGCGGGTGTATCAGCCTCGCAAGGCCCACTACTTTGCACATTTTTGTCAGAGGGACATTAGACACAGTGGGTTTGCCAGTAGGGAATGGTACCCTAAATCAGGCGTCCCCTGAAACTCAAAATACAGGGCAACTGAATCAAGGTGTATCTGAAGTGTTAAGGGGCACCTGTATGGCCAGCAACCTTCCTTATGTGGAGCAGGTGGCACAGGCGGCACCATGAAGAGGGGAATCACTACCACAGGGGCGTCCAGATGATACACCCGCTTCAAATAATCTTCATGACTCAAGCTGGTAGCCACAATATTATAGATCTGCCCCCGGAATCAACATCTTTGGCTGTAATCTTATTGGGAGTTCCCTCAACTACACAGGGTACTAAGGAGTCAATATTGGGCCTTATTCATAAGGCCACTCATTGGTGTACTGCTAACATTGTCAACGGTCACTGGATATCCCCGAATATTATTATCGCTAGAACTGTGGGATGGGTGGGACACAGGCTGGGGAAAAATATTGAGGGTACTGTGTTATAGTTATTATGAGCCATCCTGCCCAAGCTAAAGTGCTTATTGATTGTGAGCTGAGGGGTAGTTCTAAAACATTGATTAGGATCGTACCCCTTCAATATTTTTACCCCTGCTGACTTTTCTTTAAATAATGCCTGCCGTCTGGCACCTAGAACATTTAAACCAGCTTAGATTGGTAATCATGGACTTGTCCAACCTCTAGCTAATAGATTTGAACCCTTGCAAAGTTTACAGGGGCTGGATGGCATTGACTGACAATTATTAGCTCAGGCTGAACCACAGGACGTAAGATCCCAGGACCCTGCTGCTAACATTATTTCCTCACCCTCAAAACTAGAGCTAGCCCTTTCATCTAGAATAGCATCTATTATAGAACTTCCATTCAGACCAACACTTAATAGAGCCAATAATACCCCCTCATCTTGGAAACCAGAGTCTTCCCTTCCTTCCAGATCAATACCTATTAGAGCGGGTCCCGCTTGTCTGAAGATACTTTCGTGGAACAATGCAGGTCTGGGGTCAAAAAGAGATGATGTATCCAGGCAGAGGACCCTTGGGGGCTGCCATTTCATTGCCTTACAAGAAACCTGGGATACCAGCGAGAGCTTTTTTTTGGATGGGTTCACTTCATTTTTTAAGCATACAATTCCCTCGGGTCGAGCCGGGGGTCTTTCTTTTAGTGGTTTCACTTGATTTAGGATATAAGACAAGTCGAGTCGAGTGTCTGTCTACCCATATGTTAGCAGTGGAGATGTTATTTAAGAATCATTACCAGCCTCTATTAGTACATTTTTATAACTCCGTCACTAGATGTTCCGAGACAGAACACTTAGCTGCCCTAGAGTTTTTCTTTAACATTATAGGAAGAGGAAACACTCCTATTTTGAGATCATAATTCTAGGTGACTTTTAATATCCACCAGTGCTATCTTAACTGTACCTACACTAAGCTTTATGGGGACTCATATCCACCAACCACACACTTTGAACACACAGTGTCAGGTATTCTTACTGAAGGGTTTCTCTCAGCCAATAACTTGTACTACCTAGAGCAAACAGGAGAAAATACCCCTATTCCTACTTACATATGCAAGGGTGGCTTTAATATCGATTTTATAATGATCTCTGCATCATTAGTCCCAGCAGTATATAAACTGAGCGCTCTTTGGAGCAGTTACAGAGATCATAACCAACTCATGCTTGAACTATTGTATTCAGCCGCTTTACTTGAAGTAGAGAGACAATGCGGTGTTGTTTGCCATAACCGCTGTAGGCCTTCAAAAACTTTCAAATGATTTTATTGATTTTATGGAATCACTTGATTACGCCACTAATTTTTCAAAATCCCACACCATGACGATAGGCAGTAAAAAGGCTGCTAAGTGCAAGTTTTTTTGTAGGGTGGCAGAATTAACAAAAGTGTCCAACTTCCCTTACTTGGGGGTGTTGTTTGATGATCGAGGGACCTGGGTTGCGTAAAGACAGCTTAAAAAGAATGCTCTGGCAAGAGCTGTAGGGACCACATGGGATTTTGCAAAAAGATTGGGGTCAAAACTCATACTTGCCCTTCTTAAGGTGTATATACAAAAATGTGTTCCTCTGGCCACATACGGGTTTGATTTTGTGGCTACGAGGATGTGAGTGACATTTAGGGGGTTGAAAACAAATTCAGGTGAGGCCTCCTTGCCATTCCCACTAGCACCCCGGTCTTTATTTTATATGAAGAGCTCGGTCTGGGGTACATTTCTGAACTTATTGCTGTTGCACCCCTCAAACGCTGGTTGAAAATCTGGCCAGGTCCCACCACCACCTTGAACCAGCTTGTTATAGTAGACTGTACTCCCCAAGAGGGGGCCCAAGGCATTCCCTGGTTAAAATACATCATGGAGCAAATGAAATAGTTGGGCTGCCCTGACATGTTACTAAACCTAGACGTCTAGGTGCGGCAGCCATCAGGGACATTATAACAGAAGCTTCTGGCTAAGCAGCAAGAGATTAGGAAGGGTATGGAATTAGCCACGCCCTCAGTAAGCCCTCAGTAAAAAGGTACATCACCTTGAGTGCGTGCTCACAGATAAAGCCTTATTTGTCACTGGACTTAAATGCGCAACATTCCAGCTGAACCTGGTCCCCTGGTTATTAGCCTTCCCCAAGGGTTACTTGAAGCCAGGTGCCCTAAAGCCATGTCCCTGTGACAATTTTTCTGAGCAGGATACCTTGCATTTTATCTTTGTTTTGAGTTTTACAACCCTCTGCGTAAAAAGTTTAGATTGCTGTTAATCAGAAATGCTAATTTTGTTCAAGGAAGGCTTGCATTATTATATTTACAAATGCTTCCCTCCCCTAAGGTGTGCTTTGGGGTTGCGAGTTTCCTTTCTGGGGTTTTAAGACATAGGAAGAAGATGTCTCAGTAGTAGTTATCCGGCATTTATTTAAATATAGCCAGGGCATTATATGCATCATTAAGCTCTTCTTATGCTGTAATTAAGTTGTACATTCTTTAAGGACTCGTCTTTACTGTATTTTATTCACTTTTGGTACTTGCTGCCTGTTTCCTCGTAATGAGTTTTAATTCTATTTGCCAAGTGACTAATTCTACTATACTTAATAATTTGCACGTTGGGGCCTCTCTTAATGGATAGGTGCAGGTTCTTTCTTTCTTTCTTTTAATGAACTGAATTTTTAAAATGTTTTAACTGTTTGCTTTTATGGCTTTTATCCGCCGAATGAAGCTTACCTGCTATCCATAGGTCACCTTTGATGGTATCCTTTCAAAGAAAACCCAGTACCAGATTTATATTCAGTATGAACTTGTAGTACCACCAAAACCATGAAAATATCCTAAATAGCCAAAAGGTTGGCATAGACCTTTTTTTTGGTGGAAGGAGAGGAGTTTCTGGAATTTTTGGAGACTTTCTGTTCAAAGTCTGACCTATTTTTCCACTGTTGTTGTGCCAAATGTGCTTCATCAAATGCTGGTTGGCGAAGCAATTTAGGAGAGCACTATTCAAGTCATCCACCTCGCACCTGACATGTGGACTTGTTGTCAAGCAACAGACTATGTGTTCTTCATTGCACACTGGGTCTCCTACAAGAGAGTTAAGCAAAGGCTAGTCACTGTTCTCACTGTCAAGGATGCAACAGTTGCTGAGTTCTCCATGGAGAAATCACATATAGCTGTCAACAGGTGTGTTACTCTTACAACGCATCTTTTACAACGTAATGCTGTTACAACGCAGCTATTACATCGCAAATACCATTACAATGCATGCCATTACAACGCATGGCATTATATAGCAGATGCTATTACAACGCATACCATTACATCGTAAGTATTGGTAAGTATTTTTTTATTTTTTTTTTATTTAATATTTTATAATTGATTTAATTATTATTAATTTTAAAAAAATATTTATTTCGTTTTTAAATATTATAAATTAAATATATTATTTTAAGTAATTTTTTAAATAAGTATGAGTATAGGAGTATATGTTTTGGGGTACTGATGTATATGTTTTGGGGTGTTTGGGTATTTTTAGGTTTAAGGGCAGTGTTTGGGTTTTGGGGTACAGGGGTGTTTTTAGGTTTTAGGGCAGGGTTTGGGTTTTGGGGTACAGGGGTGTTTTTAGGTTTTAGGGCAGGGTTTGGGTTTTGGGGTACAGGGGAGTTTTTAGGTTTTAGGGTAGTGTTTGGGTTTTGGGGTACAGGGGTGTTTTTAGGTTTTAGGGCAGGGTTTGGGTTTTGGGGTACAGGGGTGTTTTTAGGTTTTAGGGCAGGGTTTGGGTTTTGGGGTACAGGGGTGTTTTTAGGTTTTAGGGTAGGGTTTGGGTTTTGGGGTACAGGGGTGTTTTTAGGTTTTAGGGCAGGGTTTGGGTTTTGGGGTACAGGGGTGTTTTTAGGTTTTAGGGCAGGGTTTGGGTTTTGGGGTACAGGGGTGTTTTTAGGTTTTAGGGCAGGGTTTGGGTTTTGGGGTACAGGGGTGTTTTTAGGTTTTAGGGCAGGGTTTGGGTTTTGGGGTACAGGGGTGTTTTTAGGTTTTAGGGCAGGGTTTGGGTTTTGGGGTACAGGGGTGTTTTTAGGTTTTAGGGCAGGGTTTGGGTTTTGGGGTACAGGGGTGTTTTTAGGTTTTAGGGTAGGGTTTGGGTTTTGGGGTACAGGGGTGTTTTTAGGTTTTAGGGCAGGGTTTGGGTTTTGGGGTACAGGGGTGTTTTTAGGTTTTAGGGCAGGGTTTGGGTTTTGGGGTACAGGGGTGTTTTTAGGTTTTAGGGCAGGGTTTGGGTTTTGGGGTACAGGGGTGTTTTTAGGTTTTAGGGCAGGGGTTGGGTTTTGGGGTACAGGGGTGTTTTTAGGTTTTAGGGCAGGGGTTGGGTTTTGGGGTACAGGGGTGTTTTTAGGTTTTAGGGCAGGGTTTGGGTTTTGGGGTACAGGGGTGTTTTTAGGTTTTAGGGCAGGGTTTGGGTTTTGGGGTACAGGGTTTTTTTATGTTTTAGGGTAGGGTTTGTGTTTAGGGATAATTACATTATATTTACCATTTTAAAATTAATTAAAATATATTTATTAAATTAAATTAATTATTTTACACTAATTACATTTTTAAATTAAATTAATTAAATTAAATTATTAATTATTATTTATTTAATTTAATTTCATTATAATAAATATGTACTTTAAACTAATTACTTTTTTTTAATAAATTAAATTAATTACTATTTTTAATAAAATTACATTTATTAAATAGATATTATTTATTTACTAGATATTTAATTAAATTAATTTAATGGCAATTTTAAAATGTCTTTTAATTAAAATATTTTAAATAAATTATTTACAATAAACTAAATAACATTTTTTTAAAAAGGTATACTTACCTATACTTACGATGTAATGCCATGCGTTGTAATAGCATTTGCGATGTAATGCCATGCATTGTAATGACATGCATTGTAATGGTATTTGCGATGTAATAGCTGCGTTGTAACGGAACGCGTTGTAACACAACGCGTTGTACTGACACCAATCCCTGTCAACATCTTGGGAGAGTTTAATACGAATGTCCATGAATGGTTTGAACCAAGAGGTCTCAGCATTGGGTTTGCTGCCACTGGCAAAGGCAGTCATATTGTCAAAGTGGAAGAGGTGTGGCGCAGCAGCCAGGGGGCCTGACTCTGGACCACAGGGTTCACGGTTCGATCCCCGGCTCCGGGGGCAGGTTAGCCCAGCACCATGTGACTCTGTGCAAAGCTTGCTTAATCTTCTTGACGGCACCCAGCGCCGGGACACCTCTCCGGAGGTACCTGTGCGCTTTACAAACACTGGTATTTCATTTCATTTCATTTCAAAGTCATGGCCCACAGATTATGCTTTAGAGTCCTATATTTAGCGCAATGGATCAACCTAATTTAGCAGCACATATTAAAAAAAGGAGTAGTAGTCAACAGCATATGGGTCGCCTGTCAAAGGATTTGCACTGATTTCAATCATTCTTCCAAAGCCCAGAAGCAGTTGAAGATCATTCAGCGCGCTAACATGTTGGAATTCTAATACTTCAATACCTGTTTGAGTGTTACAGGTCCCTCAATGATTACGTAGTACAGAGAGGAGGGGAGGCATCTGACACAGCTATGACGATGGAGGTTTACAAATTGAGATCAGTAAAGTTAATTATCCATATGGTAGTACCTTTTGAGATTTTTACACAGCCAGTCAACAACGAGGACAGTACTATGACCCTTGTGGTCCCCCTAGTGTTGTAGGAACATTTGCAAAAGTAGGAACAAACATTTACCAATGCCAATGAAGAAGCAGCTGTTTCGAAGAACACCTTAATCTTTCATGTGAAAGGCTTTAAAAAGAGATTTTGGCCCCTGAAGAGTACATCAGAGCCATTATGCCACATCCAGTGTACAAAAAAGAGTCTGCCAGTTACATTCCTTTTTCAACAGTGGATGTCTCAATTCCCCCTAAATGAGTTGTCTGGAAAGCTGGTGATGTAGAACAATGGTCTCAACATGTGGCCTTCAACCTATACTCAAGAAGGGTCCGTAACTGTTTAGAAAATAAATTAGTATTACAGATTTAGAAACTATGTATACACAAAAAGTAACAGGTCTGTACATGAGAAATAATTTGAAACTGGAGGATAACAATTGATTATTATCCTTAGCTTAATTAATGGGAGCAGTGCAAGTACAGCAAACAACAGTATGATTGATTGGTCTCCTCAATTTAAGCACTAGTATTCACAGACAAAAAGAGAGCTTGCATTAGGAAGCAAACAAGAAATTGATATGCTAGAGTCTTGTATATGGCTTTGTCTTTTAGAAGTAAAGTCACATTTTGAAAAGCTTCAACCTTCCCATTAACTAAAATTTAGATTTCTTTATATTGTTATGTTTGCAAGTTAGGAAAATGTTGTAATTTTCTATTTATTTGATGCATATATGTTCTGTAGTTTTGTGTATTGTTTTGAGGTTCAAATTGTAGAAATTACTTAGGTTGTGGTACCCAGCTTCCAGTAGAAGAAATACAATTGCAAATTAAAGGTCATACCATAGAAAGGAAGTGCTGTCTTCAACCTCCAGAAAGCACAGTGTTGGCTCAGAATCCATTAGCATTTTGCAACTGCAGCAGCAGCCACTAGTGGCAACACTGTTGCCTACTACTGAATCTACAGCACCAACAGCTTCACTTGCAAAATTAGATATGAATTGGTTCATGGGTATGGCAGAAATTAAACCAGGTGCACCAGCACAGGCAATACAGAGACAGCAAATGCCAACAATAAAAACTAGAAATATTGTACAAGACTATTTGGAGGACCCTTGGATCACGAGCCATTGGCCTTTTGGCATGGAAAAGAGGGACAGTGGGTCAGAACTCAGGAGGCTGGCAATAAAGTATCTAGTATGTCCCATGGCCAGTGTATCTTCGGAGCACGTGTTAAGTGCTGCCGGGGCAACAGTTACCATCAGAAAACAGCCTCTCTCTTCACAACACGAGGAAGCAGATGATTAAAATGAACTAGCATTTTATTATTTCAACAGAATGATGTCTCCAGAAAAAATAAATATGAATGAGGAAAATTCCTCAGACTCCACAAGTGTGGCGAGTGATCAACCTCCAGACAATCTCCATGAATTTGAGGATGAACTCATCTTTCCAGATTAAAAAAAAAGAAGCAGTAGCACAACAGCAATGTCAGCTATGTAAAATACTGTTTTTATTTTTATAGTGGTGTGCTGCTATTGTGCATAAACTTAAATTGACCCATGTACATCACACAGGTAGCTATTTTAGCCTGGTGACTAAAGTGGTGAGAGGTGAAAACGATAAATACTACTTTTGGGTTAATCATATACTTTGAAATGAGCAATGAGATGTAGGGCTATGTGATGCTTATCTAACCTTCCATTCCCATACTTGGCTGTCAGTCAAAATTCAAAATTCATACATTGCTTTCATGGGAACCAGAGACACATAGGTAAATGAGCATCACTGTAGGATTAGGTAACCGCAAACAAATGATAATTCTCTATTTCTATTTATTTTATTTTCAACAGGTCTATCACTTTTTGGAAGAAATAAGTTGAATAGAATAGTTCATACTAGTTGTAAATCATAATTAAATGGTTGTGGACTTGCTGGACAGGCTACCTTTTGTTTGTCTTTGGGTTTGGTAAGAGACTGGCTCTTAGATAATGGTATGCCAGCCTATGATCCATACTGTGACTCCTCATGCTTACCTTAACTATCTAATATTTTTATTTTATTTTTTCACTCTGCAGGCATTCTCCTCTGCAAGGAACCTCCATGCCTCTCCTGCTCTGCAGCCCATCCCCTCTCTCAAGATGGGTAATGCCAGAAGGCTACAGTGGCACTATTTTTTATATAGTAACTTTTGCCTTTACTAATATTAAATATTTAACCTTGTGGATCCTTCCTATTTTGCATTTCGGACTCAGTAACTATTACCTTACTTTTGAGTCTGCTATTGACAGTTAGGGTTAACTTAACTGTCACCTTCCATCTATGACAGACACGAATTCCATGTTTGTCTCTCTCTCTCTTTCTCTCTCTCTCTCATCTTTAACTGCGACGTCATCCTTGTTTGGCCTTGTTAGGACCACCGTTATGGACAGAAGGGTCCCAGACTAGAGAAAGCAGTCAATATGCAGTATAACAAAAACATTTTAAATAAATAAAGAGGAAGAACAAATCACAAGTGCAATGTTATTTATCCACACTGCACTTATATCAACCTTTTTATGGTTAAACATATAAAAAAGAGACATTATTTTAATTTTTCAATAATTTTTTTTGCCCATATAGGAAAGAGGGAGGGAGGGGAGTGCTGGGTAAGGGTTAAGAGAAAATTGTGACTTGGTATTCACTAGTAGGTAAAATAGACTACATACATTCTAGTTCATGTATATATTCTTCAGAATGGTCCCCAAAGTTCAGGGCCACACAACATATGCAAAAATCAATCAGTTTTTTTACATAATCAAACTCCTAAAAGGCTGTATATATCCTGCTGGTGATAGGAGTTGATAACAGTAGGCAGCAGTCTACGTTTCGACCCTAAAGGTATGTAGGGTGGATCGCCATTACAACGCGGGTCTTCATCAGGACAAACGGGTGAAGGGAGGTTGGGGGATTAAAAGGTTGGGCAAACCTCCTAGGGTTAGAAAGAAAATAGGAAACTCATTAGTCTCAAAGGTCTATGGAGAGTCCATAGACCTTTGAGACTAATGAGTTTCCTATTTTCTTTCTAACCCTAGGAGGTTTGCCCAACCTTTTAATCCCCCTACCTCCCTTCACCCGTTTGGAGAGTCCATAGACCTTTAAGACTAATGAGTTTCCTATTTTCTTTCTAACCTTAGGAGGTTTGCCCAACCTTTTAATCCCCCTACCTCCCTTCACCCGTTAGTCCTGATGAAGACCTGCGTTGTAAGGGCGATCCACCCTACATACCTTTAGGGTCGAAACGTAGACTCCTGCCTACTGTCATCAACTCCTATCACCAGCAGGATATATACAGCCTTTTAGGAGTTTGATTATGTAAAAAAAATGGATTGATTTTTGCATATGTTGTGTGGCCCTGAACTTTGGGGACCATTCTGAAGAATATATACATGAACTAGAATGTATGTTGTCTATTTTACATACTAGTGAATACTAAGTCACAATTTTATCTTAACCCTCACCCAGCACTCCCCTCCCTCCCTCTTTCCTATATGGGCACAAAAAATCATTGAAAAATTAAAATAATGTCTCATTTTGATATGTTTAACCATAAAAAGGTTGATATAAGTGCAGTGTGAATAAATAACATTGCACTTTTGATTTGTTCTTCCTCTTTATTTTTTTTTTTTGTTATACTGCATATTGACTGCTTTCTCTAGTCTGGGACCCCTCTGTCCATAACGTCTACTCACCCAGGTCCCTTTGACCTCATGGGTACAACCCTGTTGTTTATAACATTGTTAGGACCACCAGCAGTTATCTGCATCAACAGCAAGTCTTGGGGCAGGTGGCAGTCAATACATTTCTACAGAGGTAAGAACTAGAGGGAGGAAGTGGTTGGATAGGATTTGGACAGGACTGTGCAGTATGCCTAATATAAATACATCACCTGTATTCAGTTGACTGTTTTAAAGAGTATGCCTCCCTAATGGTGGTAACTAGTTGGGGAGGGTAGAGCAGTACACAGATATTACAACTGATGACTGTTGGGAGGCTGAGTGCTTTAGGTAACATCCTGAAGGGGACTGGCAAAGGTAATGCATCACAAATCACTAGTGCATTGAATCTATTGAAAGAAATGGTAATTCGTATTCCTAGCTCCTTGTCCCCAGGTTATTGAACCCCTTGTGGGTCAAAAATAGATTTCAGGTGAGGTCGTGTCCCCCATGTAATTTGGCATGCTCCATCATTGGCCACCTCATCCCACCCTGGTAAGATGGTACTACCAGGGTGGACTTGACCTCAATTATTGCAGGAGTTCTTAAGATATATTTTTTTCCTGGATAGGACAGGGATCCTGTTACATAAAAATACCTTATGGTATACCACAGGTGTATCCTTTATTATGTGGCTCCTCAGGTATGATTAAAATTTCAATAAATAAATCATTGGGTGTTTAGGGGTACCATGGCCACATCATCCTTTGAAAGTGCGGACATGTTTAGCTCATCAGACAACTGGTCAGAGACATTCCTCAGGGCAAGGGTCATCACTCTAATTCTATGAGTGTGTGTTAGTATATGCATGTACATATTGAAAAGACCAGAAATTTCGAACACCCCTTATTTAAATTTCATCTAATTGTGTCATTGCTTGCTTGTCCCTGGTTGGGGTTTGTTCTGGTATTTTCTTCCCTGTTCTCTCTCTGTTCCCTTCCATAAGACCCTGCAATCTTTTTTTTCTCCATCTTCCTTGGCCTTTGTCCAAAAAAGGAGGATAAGGGTGCTGTCATATGTATCCCTGTGGAGGGGGATAAGTCGGGAGTCGATAAGGGTGTGGCCACCCCATTGTTGGTTCCAATGTGGTCCTTGGTTGTGTGAACTAAAAAAAGAACCAACCAGGGACGAGCAAATAATGATAAAAGAGGACTGATCAACAAAGGTTTTGGAGTTGTCCCTACCCCGAAAGATGACTTTTTAAAACTCAGAAGTGAAGTAGCTAAATTCCTTAGGAGAATAAGGCTCAACGTTTTCTTTGAAAACCAGGAAATAATAAGCAAAGATGAAAGAGAGATAAACACAGGAGTACTCAACAGTTCCACCTTCATGCCACCCTCACACTAGTTACCCCCTGAGGTAGTCACTTGCGAACAAGCAGTAAATCATGGTGTGGATGCTCTGAAAAATAACAGACCACACATATTTCAGAACATAGCAATGCTATGAGGGAACTGGAGAAAGATCAGTCTATTATAATCAAACCAGAAGACAAGGGCTAGGCTGAAGACATATTACCCAGACAAATGTACTGCAATGATTGTCTCAGGATATTGAACAATGACAAGTACTACAAACGACTAATTCAGTATCCTACTAAAGACATGATGGAGGAGATCATGTTTCTAGTCGACAAAGAAAAGAAAAATGGGTGGATCTGAATGAGGCAAGCAGAGTTCCTTTTTTTTTTTTAAACCACAACCGCCCTATTTTTAAATACTGCCAAGATCCACAGAAATTAACATCCTCCCCCAGGCTGCCCTATCGTTTCAGGGATTAGGTTAGCATTAGTGCCACTATCACAGTTTTTTATGTCTTCCTGCGCCTAATAGTAAAGGCAATGACCTCATACTTAAAAGACACAAAGGACGCCCTGAATCTACTAGAGGAGATAGAATAAGACCCAGAAAATGAAATAGTAATCACTCTAGACGTAGAGTCACTATATGCGAACATCCCTTGAGGTAATTGAGAATCTACTAAGGACACAATGTTGGGAATACATGGCACCTCCAGAATTCACACCCAGAGTTCATACTAGACTGCATACATATGGTGCTAACACAAAATAATTCTAATATGAGGGACAGTTCTTCCTATGTACCAACATTCAACTTTCCATGAATAACAAGTCCGGCGTGTCTCAATCAGACACATGTGGTCTAATAGAACAGGTACATTGATGACATCCTCCTGATTTGGAAAGGGACATCAGAGGAGGCAAAGACGTTCACAGACTGGCTGAGTACGCTAGATCCCTTCTTGAAATTCACAACGCCAATAAGCGCAAACAAGATATCCTTTTTAGACCTAAGAATTTACCCAGAAGGTGGGACCTTCCAAAAATCAAGGTACACTATATACCTAGAGGTGTGGAATTTCCATAGCCCGACTCCCAGGACATATTGTTAGGGGTCCAGAACAACACTTTTTCATGCTTATTTTGTCCTTGGGACAAGTAGGCCCAACCACCTGCAGTACAAACCATTTGGCTGGCAGTTTACTGTACCACATAATGGATTAGGGAAGGGCATTATCTGCAGTCAAGGTGATATTTGTGTCCATTTGTTAATGCCTTTCAAACTTGTATTTGTGGTTCATTAATGCAAAGCCTTTCTTATTAGGGTGAGTGATCTAAGGAAATGTTGTAAGCTCGGACTGCACTACTGACAGGGGTTCTAGTGTAAAAATGTGTGCATGCATTTGCACAGTTTAACATTATGATGCTACATACAATGCTTCCAGAAGATTCTGACCTTATGCAGCTCCTTCAGAAATGTGTCCATGGACAACTTTGCAACCACATTGATCAATTAAATTTTTAGATCAATTTCAATGTGGCATCCATCATGGTCACAGCACTAAATCGGTGCTCACACACATAGTTGATGATGCACAAATAATGTTTGATCATAAAGAATCCTGCCTTCTTATCCTCCTTGACGTCTCATCATCTTTTGATACTGTAAAAAGTGACAGCCTCATACTACTTGAATGTATGATCGGGCCATCAGGGTCAGTTCTTAACTGGTTCGCTTCTTTTCTCCACAACAGAACACAAAGAATCAAGGTTAATGTGTCCCTATCCAACCCTACACAGGTCACATTAGGGGTCCCTCAGGTGTCCTTGCTCTCACACACTCTTTTTAACTTGTTCATGGAGCCTCTAACTGAATTGTTTAAGTTTATCTAATACCCAATATCACATTTACACAGACGACACTCAACTGTACTTGAAAATCTTTGCCCCAGAAGATATTAGGGGGTATGTATACAAGAACTGCAGTTAACTAATGCAAAAGCTAGTTAGCGGCAGTTTTCTTAAAACGGCCTATCACCGAAAACTATCACCCTGTTAGCGATGTAATACGTCGCTCCATGGTGATAGTTTCAGTTAGCCACAGTGAAAACTGCTTCTAACCCTAGCGTGAAGGCGATACAAATTCTGACGTTAGCGGGCACTGACGAAAGGCCCATTAGCGGCAACAAAACTCATGTTAGTCAGCCCAACGTGACTTTTTTTAATATCATATAAGTCCACCTCCAATAAAGAATAGGAAACAAAACCAATGGAATGCTGAATGGAGCAGCCAGGGCCAAGTACAGCACAGATCAACAACCCCCCTAACCCACCCAATAGCCAGGGTGACCGGTCAGAGTCCCAGGGAAGAGGAAATTAAGGGCTACAATCATGAAATGAGGCGCATCACTGGACAAAACCAGTGATGCATCACTTATTATTGCGCACTCCTTGCAACACCATGGCATCCAAAACCTTCAAACCGCAGACAGTCCCCGGGGCCTGGAGGCCTCACTGGGTCTGCGTCTAGAACCCAGAGTGGAATGTGTTAGCTGGGGAGTTGCTGGACCGTTGCGGTAGACATTGAGGAGTTAGCGATATGCCCTTACCTGGTAGTGAAGTCTGCCAGGCGCATGGAGAGACATTGCTGACCTATGTGAGAAGACCACCCGGTGAGTCTTGGAGCTGTGAATGGTAGCGGCGCTCCTGCACACCAATGTAGGTAGGTCTGCATTGCTTACCAGGTGCCACCACTACACCGGTGTGCACGGAGGTGCTTGCCAATGGTGGTCCGCGCCTCTTTACATCACAGGCCAGAGGATGTTGCACTGGCCAGATGCTGTGGAGGGTAAGACTATGGAACACCTCCACTTCCAGATCAGGACCAACCCCAACACCACCCTTTGCAGCACCCTCATCTTCAGATCCCGGAGCCATGAACCCCCATTTACCGATGCCATCGTAAACCTCATTACACCCCAGGCTCTCCCATCCAATGACTACATCCTACTTGTAGTGTAGTTCCTAGTTTCCCACTAGGCCCTGCGCATTGGAATAACATAAACAGTAGTATCCACGTGGAACTGCGGATATTCCAGGCCTCCTCTGACTATGCTAAACTTAATTGGGTGTGTTACCAACTAGCTCAGAGGTCACTGGAAACTTTCTTCTCTGCATAGGAAGTGATCAGCTTCCTTGGCACAGGCAAGAAGGGATTCAGCTTTCCAACAACCGTGCAACATGACAACTTTGCTCCTCAGATCAAGAGTCAATCTCTAGGGTCGTGTGAAACAATAGACATGTATTTCACTCAGTCAGGTTAGTGCAGTTTACTTTCACGAGATGTAGAGAATAGAGAGACGGGCGTTTGTCAATAAAGGGTTAACATTTATTGAACAGTCTTTCTTCTTGTACAAGAGAAATGTATTGCCACAATTGCAAGACTTGTTATTATAAAAAGTACGTACAGTAAGATAAGGATTGCGAAATAATACTGTAAAAGCATTGATATGGTTTCTTAGCCATACAATGGTTTAAAAGTAATAAAACATATATACATTCATATATACATTAGGCTAAAATACTCAACTGGTGCTTCTAACTACGCCTACCCCAGTGTGCCTGACCTAAGCCTAACACGTGGAAGGGGAGTAAGTAAGTAGTTTTAAGTTAAGTTGGTTTTGCCAAGGTTTGCTTCAAGAATTCTCATCTAAGGGTTTAGTCAACACCATACCTCTGAATAGAATGATGGAAGTCTGGTATTTCCTTCAGGAGGAACTCGGTATCCCAGTCACCCGCGAGGGCAGACTGGAAACGCTGGAGCTGGATTTCTCAGCAGAAGAAATGCAGCGTCTCTCTTCAGCGCGTCGAGGAAGGAGGGGGGACAGCGTCCGCGGGTAGCTTGGCATCTGCTGGGCTCTTCGCAGAGGGACGGCTGTTCAGCTCCTAAGCTCACCACACCATCGTTCGCGCTTTAGCAGCGATAATGGTATCAGTAGCTTCACCACCAAAGGGACAGCAGCAGCATCAGCGTACTGCATACAGCATACAACAGCAATGGGACACCAGCAATTGCTTAAGGCAACGTTGGTAGTATTTATACCTGACAGGTGCCTGCTTTGACGCAAGTTTGCTGGACATAAGACGTCAATTAAAGATGTCACTAGGAAGTGATAGCTATCAGTTGCTCATTAGAGTTCCATTACTAATCAAAACACAGCAAGCGGGGATTTCCAGGTTTGCTGAGTTTTTATCTTGTTGAAGAACTCGGAGTGTTAATCTAGGAATATCAGATAGTGACTTCTGCTCTGTCATTGCACTAATTGGTTGCAAAGGAAGTGGCAGAGAACTATGCTGGAATGTGGCTCTGTTCGTGTGAGGCCAGAGATGACTTTCTGAATATCGCACTTGAACGGTTATGCCAATATAGGGAATAAATGGATTTATAGCCGAATAGGGGCATAAGGTCACAGTATCGATCAGGAACCTAGATAAACACGCAACACCCACTCCACGTTTTCATGTCCATCAAATTACTAAAACTAGAGCAATTAGATGCATGTGTAACATTGCCCACCCCAAAATACATAATGCATTCGAAATAGGCGTATATTGTAATACGTGAACTTTAGGTACAGTACGTTTTTGAAGCATAGAAATCATTCAAAAATTATTGCATATGAAATCAATGAACGATTATGCATAAAGAATCACACATGAAGTATCTCTGAAACAGAAGAAGGGCGAGATAAATCATCACATATAAATGCATTGCAATAAATGTGCTAGAGGCTGATGTAAGTTTGTTATGTCTCTAGATGTGTTTAGAAATAGAAGTTGAAGCTTCTGTTCTCTAAGAATAGTTTTTACGTTAAGCAAAGAATTGTTCGTGCCAAAAAAGGGTCAATATTAAAAATTGTTCAATTCAAAAGAATTATTGCTTGAACGGGAAAATAGAGTTCCAACGCTTTTAGCAGTTTTTGTTGTTCAAAACTGAAGGCCGAATTCAGAGTTCATGGGAACGCTGTGTGTCGGAAAGCTTCTCAAAAGTTATTGTTTCTGTACGGGTGAGAACATCGTATCAGACAGGCTCTCAAAGAATTGGTCTACAAAATCAGGTGACAGTTCAACCAAATTCGATAGTGCTGTAACTTGGCAGGTGTGAGAATGATTGCTGTCATCATAGTCGCATTCAGCAATGCTCACAGAAGGTCGTACCTGGGTGATGCTGCTTTTGTCACTCGCTCCACTGTTACCACCTAGTCGTAGTACAGGAGTCTCAACCAATGCTGTCATCAGGATTGGTAACCGCTGGGGACAACACAATGCGTGAGCCGTTATTGGACTGAGCAAAGTATCGACGTCCATTGGTACTGCTGATGGAAGTGAAAGACAGATGTCCAACACGCATTCATCTCCGCATAGCATACATCTTAGTACCGGTAAGATACAGTTCTGCCATATAGGTCTGAATGAAAGGAACCAGGTCATGTTTAGATCTCTCAGCCTGGCCAATCCGAGGACGTTAGTTATCCTGTCCCGGTAGCGCATTGCTAGGATTGTCTCTTCCATTCCCATGGGAGCTATGTCTGAGTTTCGGCTTGCCATAACGAAGCAGGAGGGTCAAAAATAAAATCCCTGCAACGAGTCCCAAAAATAGTGGTATGCCGCCAAAAACAGAGTGAACAAAATTAGGAACGATTCCCAAAATTGCTTGAAAGGGTGTTAGCAGTCCCGTAAAAATCGTCTTAAATATGCCTGGGATGCTCGTGGCACTAGACATGTTAAGGAGTTGGCTGAGCATTTCTACGAAATGCACGGGGCAATTTGTTGATAAAAGTTCATGAACTTCAGTAGCTGTCCTTGCAACTAGAAGATCATACGTCTCTTTTGATGACGTTAATGCACTGTTGTCTGCAAAAGCACAGACTTCATTTTGCTTAAAGTATCAATTCGTATAGAATAGAGATTCAGACGAGGCCAGCTGGGAGTCACTGTGTCTGCAGGCCCACTCGGGAACAATGCTTGCATACAGCATTTGACCATGGATGTTACGCTTACTAGATAACTTTTCCCTGGCACAAGGCCACAACATCTGTGATCCGTTCTAAGAATGTAACTCCCGTTTGCAAGTTGCATAAAGAAGGGCTCTATCTGAGTTGCAGGTGTGACAAGCTGGTGGCATGAAAGGTTTTTAGAATTTCCATCACATGCTCCGTGTAAATTAATACCCTGACACAAAAGCGTACCGCTTAGTGAATGTTTACAATTTTCACCACTAAGAAATACATTTTTGTCGCTGTCACTATAGCAAGAATGTGTGTATGGTAATTTCCATTCAGATTTTACATATCCTTTACCCAATCGTTCATACTGGCCAGTAGGTATGTATTCAAGGCACTTTTTAAATCGGAAAGTTGTTATCGGAATGGTGATAATTCCGTGTATTATCCATTCAATGACAGGACTCTCTGACATTGTCAATGGTAATCTCTCAAGTTTTTCTATGCTCAGGATTGTATAGTCTGCTCCTTTCTGTGCCAAACTGATTTGTTTATCAGTAAGGTTAAAAAATGGAAAATAATGACGTGTTGATTAAACGCCAAGGCACATAGCCTGAACGAAGATTTTGCAGCGTCCAGCCTAATTGTATAATAGAACGTAATTGAGATTGGCCATGTTGTAACATTAGCAAGTCTCTATCTATCACATCAAAGGCAGAGGATACAATATTGTCCAACGAATATATTCTGGAAGACAGAGTCATTAACCCATTGTCTACTACAGAAAGTGATTTCTCCAAATTAATACGATCAATTTCTCGTATTTTTTCAGCTGTTTCAATTTGTTTGACTTTCCAAGCCTCGTTGTAAGCAGCATAGATACTGGTCGCTATGAAACGCTTTTGACGCTGTTTGCGCGGTCCAAGAATGAAATCGCGCAAATCAGCACCATCTTTTAGTAAAGACAAGTGTTGCTTAATTTCAGCCAGTGTGGATGATGTTAGCCATTCAAGGCAGAGTTTCCCTACACTGTATGTTGTTATTATCCCTGGATGTTGTCTCTGGGAGTATCTCGGGTCTAGCCTGGTCATTTTTAACCCCTGTGTATTATTCAGGAATCTATCTTGACAGTTGTTTGTGTCAGTAGGCCAGATTAACCACTTTTTCCAATCAGGATGTGTTCTGTTAAAATGTAAACTTTTTGTTACGTCTAACTCAATATCTGCAGTTATATTTTCAGGTATTGGCTTTGGTATAGACGGTTTTTTAAGCTCTTTGATCATAGCTAGGCCAAGACAAGATGTTTGGTGTATTGTGTCATTTAAAAACAACATTTGTTCTGGTATCATGCAGGTTCTAAATAGTGCTTCAAGGCCCTGTACCTGCCAATCTTTTGTACCCCAAATTGTTTTCGTTTCAATGTTATCTTTCCAATAATCAAAACCAAATGTCATCATTTTATCATAAAATGCTTCTGAATATATCAATTTAGAATTTGTCAGCATTGTTTACATTCCTTTTTTATCTAACTTTTTTTAATAAAACGTTTCTGTATCACTGGTGTTAAACCCTGAGAAGTATTTGAATTTCTAAAAAAATGCTTTAGAACTGCTTTTAGGTGGTGTAGCACAATGTTCCCATTGATTATACATAAAAACATTTATAGGCTGTGCAGATTTATGCAAGTAATGATCACCATAGTGTGTGTAACAGAATAACTGCTCATAACTAGATGAACCTTGTAAATAATCATGATCTGTGAATCTAGCTGACATTACTAAATCAGACATCATGTCATTAATACTGTTAAAGTCCCAATCATCAGAGAATGTACTAGGTGTTACAAAGTCACTTAATGAAACCTTCAGTTGATGAGGATACTTCAGGATTTCGACCGGACCATATATCTCATAGTCTGTTTTCTCCCATACTACCCCACCAGGTATTGGAATTGCTGTGACATTTACTGTTGACAGTTCTCTTTTCTTCACGTGGGATGATATGTGTGGTTGCAGGACTAGGTTGATGTTCTGACTTGCTGTGTCCATTGTAATATATTTTCCCTCAATGAATTTTCCCAAACAAAGTACCATGATGAGCCAAAGCAGGAGGAAAAATACACCTAGACCGAACCAGAACTCTAACCAAGGTGAAATAAGGTAGATTTCCTTTAGTTGATGAAAGAGTTCCGTTGCTTTTTCTTTAAAAGTCTTTTTTGTTTCTGGCATCACTTCAGGGTCGTTTTGATCTTCAGAGAAGTTGTCGAAGTTGATGAAATAACCAGAGGCAGTTCTGTCAATTGATGGGATTGTTCTTTCAATCTGTCTCTCCGTAGCACTTTCTGATACCACATTAGTGTAGACTGGTGTTGTTTCTTGACGAACTTTTTCAATCTGTGTCTCAAGAGGCACGAGTTCCATGGCATTATTGCATAGTCCTTCATTGTGCACTGCAGGCTGATCGAATGTGATTAGTCTTTCAGTTTGAACCTCTTGGATTGTTGCAAGTTTGGGTATTCTGTTGTTTTTTGGGAGTCCACTGGGCCTACTGTTGATTATAGGCCACATGCTTGTGGTTTTACCAGGTCGATAGACACGACTCTGTTCTCCTTTTTACCAGCAAGGGGCGGTAGCACAACTGATCTTGTTCCGGTGACTGCCAAGACAGGTACTGCTTTTCTGTAAGAAGGCCCAAATTCCTTCTTCACCGCGATCTTTTCTCTGACTAGATCCCCAATCTTTGGAATCCAGACAGGCCTTGCTGGGGCTGTTGCTTGTGGTGCCTCGTCAGTGGTATCTGGCTGTTGCTTTAACTTCATGTTGCTTAAGGATTTTCTTGTTTCATTCAGTTCCTGTAAAACAGCCAAACGATCTTTGATGTCAAAGTCTGTTGTTTTTTCTTGTACCACTGGCATCTGACTATCGAGGTCCTGAATGTTCATTCTAATTCCGAACAATAGTTCGTATGGGCTGAAACCTTTTAGAGAATTTCTTGGCAAGTTATTAAGACTAGTTTGGGCACTTATTAAATGTTTGACCCACCCAGCGCCTGAACCTAATACCTTCGCTGTTATAGATCGCTTTATGTCCCGGTTTTTTCTTTCAACCACACTATTCCCTTCGGGGTGCGACGGACAAGAATACCGCAACCCAATTCCCATGCTGGCCATGGCCTCCCTATAGGCTCGAGAGCTGAAAGCAGGACCCTGGTCAGAATGGAACGTGGTAATTGCGTATGTGCCGATATGGACTCGCAAATCTTTTATAACAGTTCTAGGCGTCAGCCGAGTGCTGGAGGCCACATTATTTAAGTGTGTTTAGCCTTAACTGATTGATAGGACGCATGTTGGGGTGCAGGCAGCGTTACGCTTTTTCTGATCGGTAGCCGGTAGCATGGTTCACTACTGCGATCCCTATTGCAGTTTTCACAGTTGTTTGCATATATTTGGTGTTCTACACTCATTCCCGGCCACCAGTATACTGATTCTAATTCAGTCAAAGAATCCTTAATTGTTTGGTGTCTCAGACCCAAACCCATATGTGCGTCTGCTATTAAAAATATTCTCCTGTTCGTGTTTGGAATTACTCTGTCCCCCACTCCAGGGATTCGAGCAAAAGGAACGGAGTTTGCATCGATTATGTATGCATAATTGAGTGGATAGTTCACGGGTAGTGCTGCTCAGTCGCCTTTTACGGTCGTTTTTACTGCCAGCATGGTTTCCCCGTCTATGTATTTTTCTGTACGCTTTTTTGTGGCAACCGAAGCCGGTTTAGTTGCTTCCGCTGTGGCTGTATTAGCCAATGAATTCCCTGCAACGTGAACGCCATCACGTTGAAGACTCTGTGCGTGAATCACGTGAGTCTTTTGTAGTTCTTTGTATAAAAGAGCTACTTGTTTCCAGAGCAATTTATGCTTTATTGTGGCACCTGTGTCATCTTTGTAATCGTTTTCAATCCACCTCTGCAATTTATTGTTGTAAGAGTTGACGCAAAAATGAGAATCGCACACGATAAGTGTCGGGAATTCACGTTCTGCATTTTCGACCGCCATCTTTAAACATCTGATTTCAGTTCTCTGAACCGAACAGTTTCTTACAGATTCAGTTTTTGTTATTTTCGGTCTGAATTTACCGCACAGCCAACGACCTTTAATAATCGCACATGCTGCATCGTAGGATTTTCTCTCTACGTTGAAATGCTGTACAAATCCATCTGTATAGATTATACAGGCGTACTGTGGGAGAGGCAGAATTTCGATTGGCAGAGGATATTCTTCTTCATATTCGAAATCATTCAGTTCTTCGAATTGCTGAGCGAAATAGTATTTCACATCTTCCGCTCCTAGAGAATCTATACACTGTATCCATTTCGGATCCAGTGACACTGTAGGCAGGTTTACTGGGCTGAATAGCGCCTCGAAGGCGGATTCCGCTGTGAGGATATTAATCCGTTTACCGTGTGCTAGTTCTCGTTCATTTGCTAATGCAATTTGCACTGCTTTCACAGTTCTTTCTGTGTGACTGAATGTTTTTTCCACTCGTGTGTACAAGTGAGATTTAATTGAAATTGGTACCTTTTCTCCCTCATTAGAGGTCAGGTACGTGAATCCGCATCTTCCTGGGATGACTCGGATTACAAAATCGCGTGTATTGTCACGTGTATCTAATTTTGTTTTTGCTAACATGTCTGTTTGCAGTGATCTCAAAATTTCTGTGTGTTTTTGAGTCCAATTTATTTGTTTAAAATCAGGTTTAATTAGTTCGTAGAGAGGTTTAACCCTCTCTGCGTAATTTAGGATGTAAGTTCTTCCGAAATTCAGAAAACCTAGAATGGATTGTAAATTCTTCAGTGTTTTTGGAGCTTGGAGTACAGCGCACTTCTCTAAGAAGTTGTCCGCTAGGCTTTTCCCTTCACTTGATAATTCGTACCCTAAAAATAGTACTGTCAGATGTGCAATTCGGGACTTTTTAAAGATCAATTTGTAACCCTCTGCTGCGAACCCAAGTATAATGGTGTTCACTCTTTTCAAGTGAGTATCCAAGTCGTCGTCTGTGAGATAGATATCATCTACGTAAGATAATGCCTCATCATCATAGATTTGTAGTAACTCTGTTACCCTAGCTGAGAATAGTCCTGGGCTGTTCTTGAACCCCTGTGGGAGTCGACAGAATTGTTTCTGCGACCCAAATGCAGAGAAAGCGGTCAAATATCTGCTTTCCGGTGCAATGTTTTGACAAAAGAAGCCATTAGATATGTCTAATGTCGTTTTATATTTTTTCCTAACTATGTTATTCATTAGGGCTGCACTATGCGAGTTTTGTACTGCAAAAGTTTTGCAACAGGTATTAAGGTGTCTGTAGTCCAAAACTAGACGATATGAATTGTCTGGCTTGGAGACAGGAAACAAAGGATTGTTCATTTGAGAGGTGCATGTTTCAATCACCCCCTGGTACTCAAGTTGATCTAAGATCTCCCTGACTTGTTTTTTAGCTTCTTGCTTAATGGGATACTGCCGTTGGGCAGTTGGTTCACTTTTTAATCGGATTTTGTGAGGCGGAGAGTCCTCATCCCATCCTACATGATTTTTATACAATGCCGGAGCCTGGGCTACTGCCCATTTCCTTGCATATGTATATTTTTTGTGAATCGGAAAGTGATTCGAGAAGGCAGGCATAATCACTTCTTCGCCACGAGGGCACTCCCAGACAAACTCTGGGGGCCAATCTTTTTCAGCTAACAGAATATCGTAGCCTTTTGAGAGCTTATCCCAAAACAGACCTCTAATTTTCCTAGTCTTATCACCCTCAAGATCTTGCGCGCTATACTGATTTCTGCTGCATTGTCCAACATTGTCAATGCCCACTCCCCGTTTTTCAACTGTGTCCTCAGTATTCTCGGCATGGTTGATTACTCTAATACTGGCTACCTTCTTTTTAGGAAATTGAGATTTTTTACTCTGAGCAGGTTCCTTGTCTTTGGACTTGGTGTGCTCTCCTGGGTCTGACCGTCCTCTTCTTTCTGATTTCTGTGGAAAAGATCGAGAGGGACGTGTATCAATACTTTGATATCTATCAGGTTTTTTCAGATTATCCCTATTTCTAAGGTTATATCTTTTCTCAGAGGGCTCCCTCTGGGGAGACTGGTGTTCTCGAGTCGGAGTTCTTTCCCTCCGTCGAGGAGACCTTCCTCTGGACTGGAAAACTTTTTCCTTGGGAGTGGATTGTTTATTTCCATCCCAGCTCTTTTTAGGAGTGTTTGAATTATTAATAAATAATTTTTCAGGATTTTCGAGCAGTTGGGGCTTTACTGGTTTCCCACCCAAGCTGTCTCTACCTAATTCTTCATAGCATTTTTCTATGATTCTGGCAAGCTCAATTGGATCTTTTATATCTGTTTCCTTCAACTTCTGGCGAATCGCCACAGAAGCTGCTTCTCCCTTTATGTTGGCTAATAATATAGCCGAGACCTGCTTGAAGTCTTTCAGTAATTTCATACCTAGATTTAAAGCGGGCTCTGGACCGTATTCATTTTGAATCTGTTTTAGCACTTCTGGTATTACCGCCATAGACGGAACACCGTGTGTTTTTGTGTAAATGGAAGCAAAGACTGTACCCCAAGTGTCACAGTCCTCCACGTGTGGTGCGATTCCCATAGGAAGGCAGATGGTCAAGATTCTGTGTTTCTCTATAGGGGTAGTATCAGGAAATACTGCCTCTATTTGAGTGATTTTCTGTGCTAACCAGAAAGGAATTTGTTCCCGTTTTACGGGTGTTTTACCAAGACATGACTGTATGTTCTGTGGTGTGATTTTATTAGTGTTCCCCTGATGAGGGGTCAGCTGTGGTACATTAACAGCTGGCTGGACTGTTGCAGTCCGCATTACATATTGGACTAATTGCCTATGTATTTTAATTAATGTTTTAGCTGTATTAACAGCTCTTCCTTTGACATGTTTACAATGTCAGGATGTGGTGTGTAGCTGGCTAGAACCGGCCACGTTGCTCCTGGTATACCTAGTGGACCGAGCCTGGTAATGTGATCATGGTGTTTTAGGGCACCATTAAACCAGAGCAGGTGCTCTTGGAATTTAAGTGGAATTTCAATCTCCTCGAAAGGAGCGTACTCTTCCGGAGGTTCCTCTATTTTGTAATAGTGAAACTCTTTTGTTGTAGCGTTTGCCGCTGGAAAGTTTATCCATGAATAGAATACCTCTGTCTGCCGATATTCGTGAGCCTCTATCACAAAAATTACTGTACCACCTTGTGGTGTCAGTCCGTTCTCTATAAGTTTTAACGTTATAGATTTTCTTAAGTGGACCGGGATGATAATTGCATCCGGGTCAGTCTGTAGGAGACTCGAGTCTTCCTCTATTAGTAGGGATGCCAGTCTAACTGCTTCCCTTTCTTCTTCACTGTCTGTCATTTTTTATAAATGCAGGCTTTGCAGAGTTGGTCTCCAAGGAGACAAAGATTAGGTGCACAATATTTTGGAACACTGTATCCTTCAACGTTGAATAAACCAGAGCTTTACATAGGAATCTCTTCCTACTAAGGTCGGGCGGATTTTAACCTTTCACCCACTCCAGACGTCTATTGGAGTATTTACGGGAGAGAGGGGTCTGTGAAATATGCACGACTGAGTTACTCTAACGTCTTGCGTTAGTTTATCGCCTTACCAAACATTGGGCGCCATGTAGTGTAGTTCCTAGTTTCCCACTAGGCCCTGCGCATTGGAATAACATAAACAGTAGTATCGACGTGGAACTGCGGATATTCCAGGCCTCCACTGACTATGCTAAACTTAATTGGGTGTGTTACCAACTAGCTCAGAGGTCACTGGAAACTTTCTTCTCTGCATAGGAAGTGATCAGCTTCCTTGGCACAGACAAGAAGGGATTCAGCTTTCCAATAACCGTGCAACATGACAACTTTGCTCCTCAGATCAAGAGTCAATCTCTAGGGTCGTGTGAAACAATAGACATGTATTTCACTCAGTCAGGTTAGTGCAGTTTACTTTCACGAGATGTAGAGAATAGAGAGATGGGCGTTTGTCAATAAAGGGTTAACATTTATTGAACAGTCTTTCTTCTCGTACAAGAGAAATGTATTGCCACAATTGCAAGACTTGTTATTATAAAAAGTACGTACAGTAAGATAAGGATTGCGAAATAATACTGTAAAAGCATTGATATGGTTTCTTAGCCATACAATGGTTTAAAAGTAATAAAACATATATACATTCATATATACATTAGGCTAAAATACTCAACTGGTGCTTCTAACTACGCCTACCCCAGTGTGCCTGACCTAAGCCTAACACGTGGAAGGGGAGTAAGTAAGTAGTTTTAAGTTAAGTTGGTTTTGCCAAGGTTTGCTTCAAGAATTCTCATCTAAGGGTTTAGTCAACACCATACCTCTGAATAGAATGATGGAAGTCTGGTATTTCCTTCAGGAGGAACTCGGTATCCCAGTCACCCGCGAGGGCAGACTGGAAACGCTGGAGCTGGATTTCTCAGCAGAAGAAATGCAGCGTCTCTCTTCAGCGCGTCGAGGAAGGAGGGGGGACAGCGTCCGTGGGCAGCTTGGCATCTGCTGGGCTCTTCGCAGAGGGACGGCTGTTCAGCTCCTAAGCTCACCACACCATCGTTCGCGCTTTAGCAGCGATAATGGTATCAGTAGCTTCACCACCAAAGGGACAGCAGCAGCATCAGCGTACTGCATACAGCATACAACAGCAATGGGACACCAGCAATTGCTTAAGGCAACGTTGGTAGTATTTATACCTGACAGGTGCCTGCTTTGACGCAAGTTTGCTGGACATAAGACGTCAATTAAAGATGTCACTAGGAAGTGATAGCTATCAGTTGCTCATTAGAGTTCCATTACTAATCAAAACACAGCAAGCGGGGATTTCCAGGTTTGCTGAGTTTTTATCTTGTTGAAAAACTCGGAGTGTTAATCTAGGAATATCAGATAGTGAATTCTGCTCTGTCATTGCACTAATTGGTTGCAAAGGAAGTGGCAGAGAACTATGCTGGAATGTGGCTCTGTTCGTGTGAGGCCAGAGATGACTTTCTGAATATCGCACTTGAACGGTTATGCCAATATAGGGAATAAATGGATTTATAGCCGAATAGGGGCATAAGGTCACAGTATCGATCAGGAACCTAGATAAACACGCAACATACTCAGAGACCTCAAGTGCCACCTGGACAACCCCAGCAACTAAAACACCACCCCCCTCTGGGGCTGACCTCACCAACATCCGACTCAATCAGCTAGTCACTGCACTAACCAACATAGCCTGTCACACATTTGAGCTCGTCTTCCCCACCAGCGGAAACTTCAACTACAGCCACACCACTGGATTCTCCTGTACCGACCATCGTTGTTTACATCACTCCTTAACGACGTCCACCATACATCATAGTCATCATTGCCCCCCACGACGCAGCTGCATCAAGGCCCCCAAAGAACTTCCTGTCAACTCCCTCAGTACCACCACTCCGCCAATGCTAACAGTCGCCAACGCCGCAGCACACATCCTTCACCGGTGGATTCCCAACTTCGCCGACACCCTGGCACCCCTGAAGAAAAGACCAGGCAAACAACACTCTAAGAAGGCCAACTGGTTCACTTCTGCCCTCCACTAGTCCAACCCCACCGGCAGACGCCTCAAGAAGAGATGGAGCCACAACATCGATGGACTCAGCAACACAGTCACCCTTGCACCATGGCATGGCAGCCATTGTGCGCCAGCAGAGGGGAAAAAGACAGGCGGGCTTATTCATTTGACCCTTCTGACAGTTTTACCCCACCGGTACGTCATTTTCTTGACGTAATTGTAGCATGATTCTTGCACCACGTTGCACCATATTTGTAAAGTGACGCATCCAGGCATATGCTTGACCTTGTGAAGCCTTGTGCCACATTATACCTGCCTCGGGTATGATGTATGCAGGGTGAGCGTTCCCACACAACAAAGCTTCATAGGAGTGGCACAGTGAAATCCATCAGATTTCACGGCAACAATTGTAGGATGCCACTGCATCAGTACCTTACGCCTGCCTCATGGCAGGCATAAGAGTGCCACAGTGCCACAGGGATTGGCAGGCCCCATGCAATGCTGGAGTTGCATCATGCTTGTGACACAACTGCAGCAATACGTGACTTTAGTGCTGACAGATACGTCAGGATTCCAACGTATCTGTCATTTATTGCTACATGGAGCTCTTTACATTGAATACAGTGCGTCCATGGTGTCGCAAGAAGGGTGTAGTGAAAAGTGTTGTAACCCTGTTTTGTCACAGCGATGCAACACTTTTCATGAATGAGACCAAGGAATGTGCCCTATCTTATTGATGGTGCGCATTCTTGCCCTGTAGTTTTGTTGCAGGGCAGCACAGCAACATTCCTTACAGAACTGTCCAACACCAAAACCTTCTGAAATGACGCCCCAAGTGTTTGCACCATTTTTAAGACCAGCTATTCTCTGGTCTTAAAAACTGCCTCGAACCACAGTTAGAGGCCGTTTTTTTGGTTTTGAACCATACAAGGAATTCCTTGTAAATCTCACAAACTGGGGTTAGCAGCAGTTTTTGCACAGGAATGGCTACCTTGCATCTCATTTTCGTTAAGTCCCGCTAACAGAAGTGGCGATCCTAAAAATTCACGTTTACGCTGGAAAACAACAGCTAACTGCGGTTAGCGGCAACTTGTAAATACGGCGATAAAAAGCCGTCCTAACGTTAAAAAAAATTACGCTAAGGCGGTGTTAACTCCTTGTACAAATGCCCCTAGGTCTCTCAACATGACCGTGCAAAAAAAACCCAAAACTTGCTAACTTGTACCACCTCAAATTAAACGCTTTCAAAACGTAATTCCTCCTGACTGCCCCACCCTAACAGCATCTAGAGGCACTACTGCTGAAACCACTAAAATTCTATAAAAAAAAACTTATAACCAAGCCTTCTCAGGTACTGCACCGAGAATCTGCAATGGCCTCCCCCTGGAAATCAGACTGAACCACTCAACTGCTTCATTCAAGAAAGAAGTTAAAGTAATACTGATGAACACATTTCTCCGGTAGAACGTATGAACTATATGTCAGGACACAATTAGTCCCGTAGTCTGCACACATACTTATTTTCCTCATGCTAAGTTCCTATTTCTGAGTTCTTGTACATCTTGGACCATGAGATGTTCTCTCTGGGGGATTCTCCCATGCCTTGTCCTTTACTGATGTTGTTGTTTTTCTACATGTTCCCTTGAACATTTGAAAGCTCTCTGATACCCGCAAGGGTCACGTTCGCACTATATAAAACTTTATAAACAACATTTAAAAATGCTCTCTAATTAAATGAAGATATCTGTAGAAGCTTGAAATCAAGATTGTTGATCCTTTGTTTTCAGAATAAAATTTCACAACAAATGCAACTAGGAAAAAAAATGTTTTGCTAATCTACTGTGAAATTGCAGGTAACATTTCTTTGAAGCATCATTTAGTCAAATGTGTTGTTGCATGCTAGTATTTCCAAAACATATTCATAATGGAAAATCAGTGCAACTAGATTGAACAAGATAATGGAAAACATGAAAATAAACAAGCACTGGCAACGTCAATGAGTCTGATATTGGTGGTCAGCCTTTTGGTTTTGTCAATGCATGTCTTGTTTTGATGTGGGTTTTGTAAAAACTTTGTGGGAGCTGCAATGCCCTTACCATTATAATAAACATTGGCAAAAAGCAATAATATTCTTTGGTCTCAAAAAGCACACATTGCCACAGTAGTCCCTGGCACTGAACAAAGCTACTTTGTGCGCCGATATGCTCCAGGTGAAAGAGCAGAAGCCAGTTGATGGATGGATAGATAGAGAGATGGATAGATAGATAGATAGATAGATAGATAGATAGATAGATAGATAGATAGATAGATAGATAGATAGATAGATAGATAGATAGATAGATAGATAGATAGATAGATAGATAGATAGATAGATAGATAGATAGATAGATAGATAGATAAAAAGATGATAGGCTCATGAGGCGGAAGCCGGGAGTACTTGTGTTTTGGTTCTGTTATCTCCATTTTATCTGCACCGCTTTGATTTTTAAACTGGAAACTACACTTTGTTTTAAATAAAAACGTCTTTATATATTGCTCACCTCACTCTCAGCCAATTAGGTGCTGGGCTTGGGTGGTTTCACAGGTACGCTTGGTCTGACGCAAGAGCGCAGGAGCGGGCAGACATATTGGGCTCGCAGCCCAGGTAGCGCGCTAGTCGTTGTTCCTCGGGGATTATAAAAGAGGAGGTAAACGCGAGTTCCCTGCACTAGCTGATAGGCTCCCGAGGCGGAAGCCGGGAGTACTTTCGTTATGGTTCTGTTATCTCCATTTTATGTGCGCCGCTTTGATTTTTAAACTGGAAACTACACTTTATTTTAAATAAAAGCTGCTTTAGATACTGCTCACCTCACTCTCAGCCGATTAGGTGCTGGGCTTGGGTGGTCTCACAGGCACGCTTGGTCTGACGCAGGAGCACAGGAGCGGGCAGACATATTGGGCAGGCAGCCCAGGTAGTGCGCTACTCGTTGCTCCTCTGGGATTATAAAAGAGGATGGCAACTCAGGCGTGCAGCGGACGCGCCCGTCTGAGCCCGTCCGTGCCCAGCCGAGCCCAGAGGCCAGAGACGCTTTCCTACTCAGGTAAAAAACAGCCATCAGCCATCGTCCCCTCATTTTCTACTCAGCTGAATCTATACCATATATTAGAGCACTCAAATTCACTAAGGGCAAAAGCCACCATAATTGTTCCCAGAAATTCCCTAATATATTAGAAGGACCAGTAACATGTAAGCACTGCTGGTTCCATACGGTCATACAAGCAGAGGTTCCTTCCCCCATAAGCAAGGCCCTAGACCCAGCCATCAGTGGATTAAAAAACATACTATGCAATGTAAGGTCCCTTGCAGAACATCCGTTTGAAATCTGGGACATGTTGGTCTCATACTCCCCTGCACTAATGTTTTTTACTGAAACATGGTTGAACCCCCCCAACTATGCAATGATCAATCTAGCAATTACAGAAAATTATAAATTCATCCACCTGGACAGGGAAGGGAAAACAGGTGGAGGTATAGCAATAGCATTCCAGAATTACCTTCTGTTGCTGGGTGTTAACAGAAATCAAAGAAAGTCTGGAAATAGGAATTTTTATGGTCAACATATCTCCCACAGACAGCTGGCACGGTGCCTTAATCTATCGGCCCCCGGGATCCAAAGGCAATTTTTCTGAACTTCTGGTTGAACACATAGCCCTACATGCGCTCGCAGCAAATAAGTTTCTTCTGCTCGGTGATTTCAACTTTCATGGGGAAAACACCTCTAATTCTGAGGTTAATAAACTCCTTTCCTCGCTGGAACAAATGGGACTCACACAAAGAGTGGAAGGCCCCACCCATCGAGCGGGTCACCTATTAGATCTAGTGTTTTCCAATTACGACCAACTGAGATGCGACCCCCCTGAACCCTTGACTTGGATGGATCAGTCTATGATCACCTTCTTTATCCACCAGGTGCGACAAAGAAAGGAGGAAATAAGGAAAATGCCTGAACTACGTAGGCCATGGCGAAATCTCACCTTAGAAGCTTTCAATGAGGCCTCCCACCCAGTATTAGCAAACAACTCAACGGAAACTCCTAAAACATTGGAGGCTTTCAATGTGGCACTAGAATCTGCCCTTGACAAGCTTATACCCAAAAAAATTGGCTCCACCCAACGGAGAATCCCGACTCCCTGGTACACAGAGGAGCTTAGGATAGAAAAAGCCAAATGTAGGCCACTAGAAAGAACCTAGCGGGCAGGCAAGGCCAAGGAAAATAAGGTACTGTACAGACAGTCTCTGGCCAGATATCATCTGAACCTGAAAGTAGCAAGGTCCACTTTTATCATCAAACAGATAGAACAAGCCAGTAACTCAACGAAAACCCTGTTCAGCACAGTAAAAGATTTTTCATCACCTAAAGCCTGTAACCAATCTCCTCTTGAATCCCAGGATCTATGCAATTCACTGGCAACCTATTTCCAGGACAAGATATCCAGAATCTACGATAATTTCCCTCAGTTAACCCCCGCAGCCTCCGAAATTCTGTCCAATCCTGAGGTTAGGGGAAGTGAAATAAACAGCTCATTGGTAAGCTTTGAACAAATTTCCATCGAAGAAGTCTTAAAAGGCCTCTCAAATGCAAAATCTGGATCACCTAAAGACTTGTGTCCTCTAAAAATCATGGCTCTCCTAGCTACGATCTGTGCTCCTGCTATCTGCGATATCTTTAACAACTCTATAACAACGGGCATAATCCTCTGTGCATGGAAAGAGGCGTCTGTGCGACCTATACTAAAGAAGTCCACAGCCGGCCCCTCAACTCTTAGCAATTACCGGCCTATCTCTCTGTTGCCACTCTTGGGTAAATTGCTGGAAAGCATCATCACCAGACAACTAAGCTCCTATTTGGAACTAAATGAAATCCTGGACCCTTCCCAATCGGGCTTCCGTCCGGGTTTCAGTACGGAAACTGCCATACTGGCAGTCACAGATTCCCTCAGGAACACAATAGATGCAGGGGGTTCATCGATACTGATCCTCCTAGATCTCTCCGTGGCTTTCGATACCATCTGTCATATAAAGCTAGCGGAGAGATTATCCGATTGTGGTGTCGGGGGGACAGACTTGAAGTTGTTACAGCACTTTCTGTCTGAGAGAACCCAAACTGTCAGTCTTGGTCCTTATTCCTCCGTTAAAATGTTCCTGGAGAAAGGTGTCCCGCTGGGCTCCTGTCTGAGCCCCACCCTTTTTAATATATACATGTCACCCCTGGCAAGGGTAGTGCAGCAGTTGGGCTTCGAGATCATCTCATATGCAGATGACACACAGCTCATGTTCACCATCGGGAAAAACTCAGAGCTAGAAAAAATCAATTTTTCCACTGGTATTAAGGCGATCTCTGACTGGATGACTGGAAACTGCCTTCAATTAAATCCAGGAAAAACGGAAATAATGTTGATGGGAAAAGCCTCAGACATTTGGACAAATGAATGGTGGCCTATCCAACTTGGCCTAGCTCCTACCCCCAAACTATGAGTAAAAGATTTGGGTATAAAAGTAGATCGGCACCTATCCTTGAAGACCTAAATTGCGGCCACGACCAGCGCATGCTATTACAGCATATGACTCTTGCGTATAATTCTTCCATTCATACCTATCTTGCATTGAAGGACACTAGTGCAGCCGATGGTAACCAGTCGCCTGGATTATGGCAACGCTCTGCTGGCAGAAGTAGGACAATCACACCTGGCCAAACTGCAAGTGGTTCAACACAGCATCTAGAATGATACTAAACTGCCCTGTGGGTACCCCCTCGACTCCGTTTCTCAGAGAATTACACTGGCTATCGGTGAAAAAAAGATCGTTTTTCAAAATCTGCTGTTTAACCTTCAATGCCTTGAACAACAGAGGCCCCCTCTACCTACAAAGAAAACTCTTCAAATACTGCCCCTCGAGGAGACTTAGATCCAGTTTGCGGGGTCTCCTCCAAGTCCCCCGAATTCGCCTTACACAGACTGGCGGAAGAGCTTTCTAATTTCTTGCCCCAAAGTACTGGAATCAGCTCCTCCAAACCCTACGAGAAATTCCCAGCTATGGTATTTTTTGAAAACAACTGAAAGCCTTTTTGTTTTAATTCACTCCCATCTTCCCGTGCTCCTTTCTCAGAATCCTATACTTCTAGTCAGCGCCGAGATGTCCCAGGGTGAGTTGAGCGCTTTATAAATCACTTAACATAATATAACATAAAATAGATAGATAGATATATAGATTGGTAGACTTTTATTAAAAATAAAAGGACTTGATTAACTCCAGACCTAATTAGAGCCCCAATTCTTATAAAAAGTCACAAAATTGCACCCTTTGTGTATGTCCATGTATCAGTGCAGACTAAAGGTTTTCATGAATTCACAAGAATTTAAAAAAGTAGGTCAGGAAAATCATACTCCTTGAAAATATTGCTGAACTACTTTTTAGCATTAGCAAATATGCAGGTGTAGATTTGCTCATGAGAAAATCTGTTGAGCATTTACAAGTTCACTTTCCCTCCAATCACTTTTTTCCCAACCCTTGAAGAAGTTTTACTTCTGCTATTGTCAGGAGTATATTTCCAGCTTTTCTCAATATGGGAAAAGATTAGTGAAGAACTGGTGAAAACTCCTAAAACATGCTATTTAGTAGGTTTGCGCAGACTCAAAAGGGCATTCCAAACCTGGAACTATTGATTAAAGCTGCCTCTAGCCCCTGTGGAAAGAAGGCAAAAAAAGGAATTTGCTAGAATTCAAAATCAATTATAGTATGAGCCCAAGCATAATCAGAAAGGCTAATATCAGAGCTTTTATATAATGAGATTGCTGCCATAATGTATCGCTGCACTATGTCACATCAAAGGGACAAGTGGACTTTTTTTTTACTGGACAAGTAGATTTATGGAGAAACCTGGACAGTTAGATATTTTATTAAATTCTACACCGCTGAAATCCACTACTAGAAATATCATAGTGTGGTAAGTAAGTTTCCTCCCACATTCTCTGAGAGGGGGACTTCCTCTGGGTCAATTCCTGCACCTGAGGGGAAATTGTATTTGCAATGATGCATGCATAAAACATTCTAAAAAACAAAGCATCAAACTGAATGAGAAACATTATCCCCAAAACATCACTAAAAAAGCCAAGAGGTGCACAAGAAAGAAAAATAGAGAAGTGTTTCTGGCAGCTCACGAAAAAACACCTGTACCAAGACCCATATATGTCACAACATATTGTCTGTGTTCCAGAAACCAGTGAACAAACACTGGACTATCTTGAACTCAATGGGCCTTTATATTGAGAAACCATTGTTTCCCTCTATTAAAGCAAAAGCCTTTAAGATATCCTTGTACATTCCTGCCCAAGGAAACAGATCAAGGGGTACAGAACAAATGTCCTGTGGACCATGCCACCTACCTTAGGACACGTCTGTGTGGAGGATGTATTGTGTGCAAAGTCACAAGGAGATGTAATGGACTGGACCCGGGGCTTCAGACTCCCTGGCGTCTAAATGCTCTAACTGCAATTCACAGAATGTAACCTACATTCTCAAGTGCCCTTGTTCACTTATTTACATAAGAATGACAACCCCTAAAGTAAGAGTAAGAATTAGCAAATACAGAAGCACTCTTAGGTGCAAGAGAGACAACACACGACTTACCAGACTTTTCCTAGAAAAGAAACACACAGAGAATGACATTGAGTGGTACATGATTGAGAATCCTAAACCACTCCATGAGTATATGACAAACCTGTTGTTGACATATGAACAATAGTGGGTTTATAGACTACAAACAAACACTTTGGGGCTAAATGATGAGATTCCTTGGGGTCACTGAATAGGAAGACATAAATAATTGGGTAACACATACACTAAGTAGCCCCCATCACATTGAGCCTATCCCCAGTGTCACAAAGAGATGTTCACATGACAACGATGATCGTAATGCTTGTATAGAAAGGAACATGAGATACCTTTGAGGAATATTTAAGCCTTTTTCTTCCCCCTTTTTAAGAAATAACTGGGGCTATACCAGGGACATACCTCATAGTTACCCTAGTTATAATGAGAATCATCTCTGCATTACTAAAAAATATATCCCTCTGCACACAGGGATAAGGATAAACATCTCTAAACTAATCTTCCTCTCTTTTGTGGATAATATTAGATGTACTCTTCCAAACTAACTGCTAACCAACCTATGTAGGGTAAGCAAAGAAACACTAGATGCATTTTGTCTGTCACAAAGCTGCACATATGAAAAGCATGTTGTGTTTGTGCATGTGATTTACAACACCACCCTATCACCAGTGGCAGCCAGCACAAACAAAGAGGCCCATTATGATAACGGGCGGATCGCCACCGCCGGGCTGGCGGTGGTCACCCCTGGCCCAGTGGTGGCAATCCACCCGCCAAATGACCCATTTTCACCCCCGCTATATTTCTATGGCGAGGTTCACTGAGACTGCACAGGTAATGGATACCTTTCAATGGCGGACACTCCGCCATGGACAGGCATGCGGGAAATCACTGTGGTGGTGGGGTGTGGGTGGCTGCACTGGGGTGTACCCATGGTAACCCCCATCATTGCCATGCACAAGGTGGCAGGCAATGCACAACATGGGCTTTACGTTGTGGCAGGTGCTGCCTAAAGCTACGTCCGCCACAATGTTAAAGTCGAGGATGCACCCGCCAGTGTGGCGGGCGCATCCTAATTTGCATGGTTGGACCCCGCAACTTCGGCGGTCGGTCCTGTGCTCCGTTGTGGTGGCTGGCGGACAAAGTCTGCCCACCATCGTAATAGGCCCCAAAGAGTGGTGGTGGGGGCAGGAAAATGGGAGGGGGGGCATGCAGGAGGGGGAGCATGCAGGGAGGTTTAGAAATAATATCAATTATAAAAGTAACTTACCTGAAGCCGCTGGCCTCTTCCTGTGGTGCGTAGCACCTCCTGTCCTCTTCCTGGTGCCATCACACCTGGGAGACTCCCATTCGATCCCCATGCGGCAAGAGCAGCACAGGGATTGGTCTGAGTGGACAGAAAAGACGGTCCGCTCAGTACAGGGGAGTCTGTGGGGGTTTCTCCTGCCCGGCTGTGAAACCTAAGTGCGCATGTGTGTTTGGCCAGCCTAAGACGCCCGGCCAAACACATATGCGCACTTAGGGAGTGCACACAGCACACCTCCTCCCATGCCCCGTCTTCCCCTCTACAAGCTGGCTCAGAGCTGGCGAATGAAAAATAACACAATGCTAGAACATCATTTTATTTTTCATTTTCTGGCTGTGAGCCAGGCAGTGGGGCAACACTCCTCCGGGATAGCGGAGAAGCCGCTGCTGCCTATCACGGGTGCAGTGTAATTGAACACTTTTTCCACAAATATTCACCCTCCCAGCATGATGGATGGTACCTTATTGTCCAAACGTATGTCCTTTCGTACCCTAGGTCTTGAAATTCAAATAAGGAGAGTTAGGAAAATCCAGTCTTTCCATAATATACATACATATACCAACATACACTCATACAGTTAGAGTGAGGGATCCTTTTTGTCCTGAATGATGCCCCTGATCAGTGGGCAGATACATGTTGGTAATTTCAAAGGATGATCGGGCCATGGTGCCCCTAAGCATCCAGCACTTTGTTAATTCTTATTTTAATCATACCACAATAAAGGATACACCTGTGGTATATACCTTAAGGTGTTTTCAAATAAACTGTCTCCCAGGGGTCGAGTCCTCCCTGGTATTCCCATTTTATCAGTCTTTAATGAGTTAGCCAATGATGAAGTTAGGCAATGATGAAGCATGCTACATTACGCGGATGAGGCCACCTCATCCAAAATCTTTTTTTTACCTTAAAGGGGCCCAGTAACCTGACAACATGGAGTTAGGAATAGGAATGACCTGTTCTGTTAATAGATTCACTGCACTCATGATTTATGATGTGTCTCAGGAGGAAGTGCAGTGTCAAATCCTCCCTTTCTCTCAATGTGATATGATGAAAGGTAATAGACTCATCAGTTTTCAAACACTGATTGAGAGTGGACTGGAAGGATGCATTGGGGTTAGCCTGGTGCTAAGGGAGCTCACGTCAAGTAGAGACTAGAGTAGGGAGAGAATGAGGAGAGTGGACAATTGGATAATTTTTCTGTGATGGACCAGGTTTGGGGCTCAGTGTCTGCTCTGATAGGTAGGTGGAGCATCCTGTTTTACAGATGTTGTAGTACAAAATACAACATACAAAACTAACCATAATAATAATAACAATAATAATGCCCATAATAATAAGACACACATAAGTAGGAAAAATGAAGCGTTTATGTGAACAGGAAATAAACCCACCCACTCCACCCACAGAAGGCCAACCCCTCCCCAAACCCTGCAAAAACTGTTCTAATAAACCTACCCCTTCCCCAACACGCCAAACCCCTCCCTATTAAAACGAACCCTCTATATAATCCAGTCTTTTTAATATTTAACTCTGGTTCTTCTTAACTTAATGACATGACTTGCACCACATGGGTAAGGTGCAAGACAGACCAGAGTTTGAGATGGCCAAAAAAAAAAATAAACACAGGAAGAAGCTGTGGGAGAAATTTGGGATGGGATGGAATGGAACAGGATGGAAGGTGGTGGTAGGAATAGGTAGGCCCTGGACAGCACACCTCTTCTACCCACTAATTTAAATGGCAGGAAGGCATAGACAGAAACATGGGCAGGTGGATATTTTAAAATGCAGTGGGGACCGGCTTAGAAGCGAGGCAGGAATATCTTAACATATTCAGCAGTTGTCAATGAGCTAGGTAATTGACTTACCATCATTCATTCAGCAGCCATTATATCACCTTTCCCCTTGTTAGGTTAGTCGTGACCTCACCTTCCTCCAGAGTGGTGTGGGCCTCAATAGGATTTTCTAGACAAAAATAGAAGGCACTCACTTAGTAATAATATGTCTAGCAACCACAGTATTTGCACAAGTTAAGAACTAACACCTATTGAATGTAAAATTATTGCAAGCAAACTTATTAGTCTGAAAAGTTTTCTTCAACCAGTGATAATTTGACCCAGTGTTTTCCAGTGTTCTGCACAGGCACTTAATTCTCAAATCTGGCTCATATGACAGTCAGCCACATGTAGCTCAGTGTCCCTTTGATTCTATTATTTAATTTGTTTCCCTCATTGAAGCAGTTGTCCCCATCTCTTCTTTCTTCTTTCCTATCTTTCCTCTTTCTTCACGCTCTCTTTCTTTTTTCTTCTCCTTTACCCTCCTTTATTATGAACTTTTTTTTAATTTGAGCAATACAACTAGGTTTTGAAAGAGAAGTGGTATGAGATTGTTGTATACTGTCTCTGTCTCTGACACGAGATGGCACGTGGCTTGACCCGTGTTATCTCGTGTCAGTCGCTTTCTGTTTTGTGCACATGCCACTGCATCTTTCAAATATGTAAGCTGTGCGTGCGTTTTGGAATGATGTGACATTAACTGTTTGGACTGGACTTACTCCAGACGTGTTTTAATAAACTCTTTCTTCAACAAGCTTCCTGAGTCCTCCAGTCTTTCCTACACTGGCGACGAGGGAAAAGGACATTATATTTCCTAAATCTCATTCATTATCAAGAAGATTTCATCAACGGATTTTTAAAAAAAAAGAGGATTCTGACTTCAAACAATTTCTAAGCTACTGGAACCTGCGGACTCTTACAGATTCGACTTCAGCGACACTCGTTTCCGTCTTCTGAGGTATTTAAATCAATTATCCTTCACCTCGAAGATTTCGGAGAGTTGTCCTCAGCGCGAGTCTCTTTCTGCTCGAGCTCCAACCAGCGCGAGTCCTTTACAGTGCGCGCTCGCGCGCGAGCTATGTGAACTTGAATACAACGCGAGACTTCTTCAGCTACGTCATACGCTTTCAAAATAAGGCCATCTCCTTTAGAAAGAAAGCAATTTCCATGGCAGCCATCTTAGATTGGTAAACTTCATTTGTTTAGCGTTTTTTTTCATCGGTTTTCTTTCTTTTGAAGTCCGTTTTCCTGAAATCAAATCCTCCACGATGTTTCCTCAACTCGACCTTATCTGAAGGTATTATTTTGGATTTTACATGATTGTTCTTCAACTCAACTCTATCTAAAGGTATTGTTTTGGATACTTATTATTTCTTACACATCAAAGTAACTTTTAACATTAAACATTTTAACATGAGTGTAATTGTTCCTCCTCCTTCGTTTTTGGCCACTAAAGGTGACCCTCCCATGGAATGGGAAATATGGGAACCTGTTTTCTTAGCTTATGTTGAGGTCATGGAAGGCACTGAATGCGAACCTGAGAGGAAATTATCACTTTTAAAACATTTTCTTGGGGGGATTGGATTAAAAGAATTCGTCACTCTTCCAGCTTTAACCAATCCTGGTGAAAAGGATGTGTATGAATGTGCAGCAGAACAATTAAAAATTAGATTCGGAAAGAAAAAGAACATTGTCATGGAGAGATTTATTTTCTATTCCCGCAAACAATCTGCAGACGAACCAATTGATGATTTTGTATCTTCTCTCAGATCACTTGCTGTGACTTGTGATTTTGAACATATTACCTATGAACAAGTATTAAGAGATCAAATACTGATGAGAACAAAATAACAAAAAGGTCCAGGAAAGACTTTGGACAACTTTGGATATGTCTTTAAATGCAGCTATTGATATTGCAAGGTCAATTGAACATTCTGAGAAGTTTGTGAAGGAAATAAGAGGAAGTGAAAAAGGAGATGTTTTTAGCGTTTCCAAAGAAGGAGAGAAATTTAAGAAACCGTTTACTTTTAAAAATGAATTTGCTAACAATAAGAGTGACTCAAAATTTAAGTACACTAAAAGTGATAAGAAGAGCAGCACTCAATGGATTTGTTTCAGATGCGGAAGTTCAAATCACTTAGCTAACTCCAAAATGTGTCCTGCCCTTGATAAAATGTGTTTGAAATGCAATAAGAAAGGGCATCTAACAAAGTTTTGCAAATCCACTACCAGGAAAGTTAATATTGTCCAAGATGTTGACGACTATGATTCAAATGAAAATGATATCAATACTGTTATCAATATTTGTGGTAGTGAAGGTGTAAGTAAATTTCCATCTTGTGACGTGATTATAGATGGAAAGACAATTAATATTTTTGTTGACACCTGTACATGGTATACATTATTAGGCTTAGATGTCGTAAAAAAAAATTGGCCAAACAAAATTTTACTTGAATCTGACATCTCTCCAGGGGGTTATACTGGACATAGAATTGAATTAGTAGGGTATTTTTGGGGGAAAATCACATTTGCCAGTGAATCCACATATGGTAAGATCTATGTCGCTAAGTCTGGCCAACCTTTGTTAGGATGGCCACACCAGGATCAATTGGGCATTAAGATAGACCCAAGAGCCAATCCTCCAGTTTACTCCGTTGCAAACACCAACGATCCTGATCGTAATCTCATGCTTGATAAATTGAAATCTGAATTTTCAAATGTTTTTAGTGGGAAACTTGGTCAGTATTTAGGTTTTAAACATACTATTAAACTCAATGATGGTGTTGTTCCTGTTCGGCACAGAGTCAGGAACGTCCCTCTTACCTACTGGGATAAACTTAAAGTTCTACTCAAAGATTTGTGTGACAAAGACATTATTGAGCCTATTGAGTCCTCGCCGTGGGTTTCCCCGATTGTGATCGGTTAAATCCAACGGCGAATTGAGGCTCTGTGTAGATCTTCGCAGCTTAAATAATTCAATCTGGGTGGATGCTCATCCCTTGCCGAATCTTCATGAGATGGTTTCAACATTAGGAGGTGCTGAGATTTTCTCGTGCATAGATTTGGCAAGTGCTTATCATCAAGTTGTCTTGGATGATGATTCCAAAAATCTGACAGCCTTTATTACGCCAGAAGGTCTTTTCAGATATAAATGCATGCCTTTTGGATTGGCTAGTGCCGCTTCCGTTTTTCAAAGGCTAATGAAGGAGACACTTGAAGGGTTGATAGGGGCAATCACCTTTCAAGATGATATTCTTGTATTTGGAAAAAATGTGGAGGAGCACGATGATAATCTAAGAAAAGTTATATCTGCATTGTCCTCTAAGGGTCTTACTCTTCGTCTTGACAAATGTAAAATTAGAGAAAAAGAAGTGGAATACCTGGGACACTCCATAAGTGGTGCTGGGATTAGACCTAAGCAAAAACACATCAAAAGCATTATTAAAGCTCCTGTTCCAGCTTCAAAAGAACAATTGGTAGCCTTCTTAGGGTTAATGGAATTTTATGCCAAATTTATTCCAAATTTTTCTTCTAAAGTTGATTCCTTTAGACCACTTTTAAAGAAAAATGCAAGGTGTTTATGGTCTGATGTAATGACGGAAGCATTTCAAAATCTGAAAGCTTTTGTTGTGAATGCACCTTGTCTAAGACCTTTTGTTGTTGGAAAAAAATGTACCATCATGGTTGACGCAAGTAGCACAGGGTTAGGGGCTGTGCTCATGCAAAATGACTGCGGAAAAGAGTGGATATTTGCCTATGCTTCAAGGGCGTTGAGGGACACTGAAAAACATTATTCAGTTATTGAAAGAGAGTTATTAGCGTCAGTTTGGGCAGCTGAACATTTTAAAACTTTTCTGTGGGGAACAAGATTCACTATCAAGACTGACCATAAGCCCCTTATTTACATGATGGCACCGGGTGGAGGTCAAACCTTATCGGCTCGCCTTGCCAGATTGGCTTCTAGACTACAATCTTTCCATTTTGAGATGGTGTATGTAAAAGGGGAAACTAACATTCATGCTGATTGCATGTCCAGATTGCACACTCCTTGTGATGTCCCTTGTGATGATGATGAGTGTGAAGTAGCTTTCACTTCCCAAGACATTATGTTGGTGTATGGGGAGAAGTTTGATTTGAGTAAGGAGTCCTGGGTAAGAGAAATGGAGAAGAGTATTGAATTAACTGAAGTTAAAAATTACATTTTACAAGGATGGCCAGAACAAAGGAAGTTTTCAGGCGAGATGATGAGTTATGCTAAAGTTCAGGATGAGTTGGCAATCGAAAATGGGGTTCTCATGAGAGGTGATAAATGTATTCCTCCCTTTTCCTTGAGAGACACTATCATTGGTATTGCTCATGAGGGGCATTAAGGAATCTGGTTTACTAGGAGACGAATAAAAGACTTCTTTTGGTGGCCAGGAGTAGATGGTTGTGTGGAACACTATGTCCAAAAATGTTCAGAATGCGCCAACAGTGATAAGTCTGCTGTCCCTTTGCGTCCTGAACCTTGTCCTGTGGAATGTCCTTTCGGCCCTTGGCGGAAGTTAGGTCTTGATTTTATTGGTCCATTTTCTGTTTTACCTGAACATGAGAGATTTGGCATGGTGTTGATAGATTATTTCTCAAAATGGCCAGAGGTAAAAATGGTTAGAGAGATAACAACTAGAAATGTGGTAGAGTTTTTAGATGAGGCATTTTGTAGAGAAGGAATTCCAGAAGAGTTAGTGACTGACAATGGACCACAATTTACCAGCAAGGATTTTCAATGTTTTATCACCAAATGTGGGATTACGCACAACAAAATTGCTGTGTTCCATCCTGAAGCCAATGGCCAGGTTGAAAGATTCAACAGAGTTGTGAAGGAGGCTATCCAACTTTCTGTTAAAGGTAACTTGAACTGGCGTAATGCTCTTCAGTCTATGTTATTGTCTTATAGAACATCTCCCAACTCTGTCACTCTGGTTAGTCCGTTTGAACTTTTAAGGGGTCGGAAACCCAGTACTCGTTTGACTCCATGGTGGCTGAAAAGAAGTTTGAGTGACCATTGTGGTTTTTCAAAGGTAGATTATGATTTGGTTCGAAACAGAGTTAGCGCATACAAAGATAAAATGAAGAAAAGGATGGAGGTAAAGCAGGGATCAGTGAGTAAACGCGTCATTTCTGTTGGTGATTTTGTTCGTATTAAAAGAAAGGAAGGTGTTTTGAAAGGGGGTCAAATTTGGTCACGTCCCAAGGAAGTCATTGAGTTTTTCAAGCATGCTGTCAGAATTGATGATGGGAGTGTTTGGAATTTGAACAGAGTTTCCATATTTAAAGGCAAAAAGATACTGTTGTGTCAAAGGATGGCAGCAGTGCTTTATTTAAAGGCAAGGATGCTGTTGTGTCAAGTGATGATAGCAATGTTTTTTTTTTACTTTGAATCTGACAATGGGGTTTCCGGGGATGTAGAAATTTCTTCTGGGAGTCTTTTGAGTGAGAATGTCACCCCTAGGGATGTAACGCCCACACCTTTTATGGCATCCTCAAAAAAATTGTCCTAGGTCTCACCGCCTCCCTGAGAGATACAAGGATTTTGTCCTGAATTAAGATTCTTTCGTATTGTATAGGCTTTGTTGTTTAAAATTTTATGGTTATGTTGTTTTTTTTTTTTTTCTTCTTCATTTACAGGAAGGGAGGTGTGTTGTATACTGTCTCTGTCTCTAACACGAGATGGCACGTGGCTTGACCCGTGTTATCTCGTGTCAGTCGCTTTCTGTTTTGTGCACATGCCACTGCATCTTTCAAATATGTAAGCTGTGCGTGCGTTTTGGAATGATGTGACATTAACTGTTTGGACTGGACTTACTCCAGACGTGTTTTAATAAACTCTTTCTTCAACAAGCTTCCTGAGTCCTCCAGTCTTTCCTACAGAGATGTTGTTATTTCATATTCCCTCTACCCGGGCTTTGTAATATGTATATTTTTCAAGTCAATTTATAACATATAGTATATGTAATTTAGAGATTCTGCTTTCTTGTGACTTCATTATTCTCTGCTATGAACTTTATTTTCAAATCTATTTATATTCGATGTTAATTTATTGTATATTTTACAATACTATGTTGTATTGCATTTTATTATAAATGTATTCTTTTTAAATAACAATAAATATATTGGAACAAAAAAAAGACTTCATGTAGATGTTGAAAAGCATTGCTGAGATGATAGAGCCTTGAGGGACTCCTGCTTTTGTGAAGTATGGTTTTGATGAGAAAGTGGGAGAATGGATGCCATTTGTTCTGTTTTGCAGGAAGGGTGTGATTCAGTTGAGAGCAGTCTCTGCCATGCTACCTTTGTAGAGTCTTTGTAATAGAGTGTTATGGTCTGCTGTGTCAAATGTAGCGGAGAGGTCCAAGAGACGTTGTGCAGCAACCCCGTTCCGTTCTACTGTGCTTTAAAGGTCATCCGAGATGGCGATGAGGACAGATTCTGTGCCACTTCCTGGACGGAATTCTGTTTGGAATCAGAAAGTATGGAGTTATCTTCAATGAATTGTGACATCTGGGTGAATGCTGCTCTTTCTATCAGTTTGCCCAGAAAAGATCCATTTGCAATTGGTCTGTAGTTGTCTGGGTCAAGCGGGTCCAGGTTAACTTTCTTTAATATTGGGCATATGTATGCCTTTTTTAGGTGTTTTGGAAAACTTCCCGTAGTTAAGGAATTATTCATGATTGGGTGCATATAAGGTGGTTTTAGATGTGTTCCTTTGTGGGGTTTTAGGTTTGGAAAGCTAGCAAATCGTCTGACCATGTGCCTGGAGTAATCGTTTGAAAGGAAACTAGTTTCGGATTTGCAAAAATTACGTTTAGGATGTGTCCAGCGATGTGTGTGGGTTCGTGGATGATCTGATGTAGATTCAGTGTATCTAGTCCAGTGATGATTATTTTTGGATTTGGAATATTGGGATTGTCAAACCAAATGTTTAGGTCACCAACAATGCATAGGTTGGAGTGTACTGTTAAGGAAGTTGGTGTAGAGTTGCATCTGGTGAAGAGGGTTTCACAACCTTGTATTGAAACGTCACCAGCTTTAGCAAGAATTAGGGTTTTCTTGATTATAGCAGCTAGTCCACTTCCTCTTTTGTCTATGCAATTGTGTGTGATAGTTTAGAAGAATGGCTTCATGCAACAGCAACACTGGAGCCATGTCATCTCTCGTCCCAAACATGATTCATTTATGAGGAGTAAATCAGGTTGCGAGTCAGTGAGCAGGTTGTAGATGTGATGCTTGTTTTTAGAGTGAGTTCAAGCATTTATTAGTAGGCAGTTTAGAGATTGTATTTGGGTGGTGGTGTGACTTTGTTTTGTAGAAGAGTGAGGAGTATTTTTTTAACGTGTAGCAGCTGTGTCATTAGTGCTTGTGTTAGGTGTATGATGATAGCAATAGTGTTGCTTTTCTATATCGTATTCCTCGTCCATCAGGCGTGCTAGGCAATTTGATTGGTCTGTGTGTGTAGGTAGTGACGGTGTTTGAGAGGGAGTTGGTGAGCTGTGTTGTTTTTGTAGAGTAGCCTTGTTGTGTAATAAACATGGAGATGCCAAGTTATCAAGAGGGGCATGTTGTTTATGTTGTTTGCTTCTGTTTATGGTGCAAGGTGTATGAATTTGTGGGGCTGGTGCAGAATGTGTGCCATGTTAGAAGAATCTGAAATGTGCAATGGATGAGAGGTGGTCGAATGAGAGTTGTAGTATTGGCGTATTTGTGTTAGGTGTGGGGGAAGAGAAAACTTGGGAGTGAAGATGGTTTAGAATTTGTATTATTTGTGTAGTCAGGAGGGTGGGAGTGGGTGTATGGACGACTGGAAGCACATTGAGATCAACCCCCTCCTGAAGAAGCCCTCAGCAGACCCCTCCGACCTACAAAATTACAGACCCATCTCCCTGCCTCGGTTCCCTACGAAAGTCAGTGAGAAAGCCATCAACAGTCAACTTGCCACCTTCGTCGAAGAGCACAATTTCCTCGACTCCTCCCAATCCGGCTTAAAAAAAACCACCGCACAGAAACCGCCCTCCTCGCCGCAACAGATGACATCCGCTCTCTCCTGGACAGAGGTGAGACAGTAGCCCTCATCCTCCACTACCTCTCAGTGGCCTTCGACACAGTCTATCACAGCACCCTAATTCGCAGACTTCATGACGCAGGGATCCGGGACATGGTCCTCAACTGGATCCACCCCTTCCTCTGATGAAAAGCAGCTGCCTACAACTCAACTCTGACAAAACAGAAGTACTCATCATGGGCCCACATGCCGACGCATGGAACAACACCTGGTGGCCCCATGCCCTTGGAAGCCTGCCCACCCCCACGGACCACACATGCAACCTCGGAATTATCATGGACACCGAACTCAAAATGAACCACCAGATCAACTCTGTTGCATCCTCTTGCTTCCACACCCTTCGACTCCTAAGCAAGACCTTCAAATCGATCTCCCTCAAACTAAGAAAGACCGTCATCCATGCCCTTGTCACCAGCAGACTTGGTTACGGCAACGCACTCTACGCCGGAATAAACAAAAACCTCACCCACAAGCTACAAAACATCCAGGACGCCGCCGCAAGACTGGTTCTCTACCTGCCAAGACACTGCCACATCTCCCGGCACCTGCGTACACTCCGCTGTCTCCCCATCGAGGCTAGAATCACCTTCAAGATTCTCACCCATGCACACAAAGGCCTCCACAACCAGCATACCTGAACAGCCGACTTGAATTCCATGTACCCCAAAGGACCCTACGGGCAGCCCAGCTCTCCTATGCCGCACCAGGAAGTCCAGAGCCTGAAACGCCCTACCGCTACACCTCAGACAGATGACATCACTCCCCATCTTCATGAGAATCCTCAAAACATAGCTCTTTGATAGCCCTCCTCCTTGATGAACTGGATCCTGCACCTCCCCCCCTCCCCAGCGCCTTGAGACCCTTACGGGTGAATAGTCACGCTCCACAAACCCATGATTGATTTCTAGTTTTCGAGAGAATGCATTATGAAATAGTGTGAGCATGAGATTTTATTGTGCTGGTGTGTGCGTCATGTTTTGTTTTTGCGGCGTAGTGGGAGGAGATGATGTTGTAATGGTTTTCTGAGAAGGATTTGCATGCAAAGTATTGTTGGTGAGTGGAAGTTGCATCGTAAAGGGATGGTGATGATTTGTTTTGGAAGAGTGTATGTGGTGTGTGAAAGGGGATGGACAGGTTCTGAGCTGGGATGGGGCAGTGAGATAAATAACGGTGATGGATCAAGCCCTGATCTTTGGACTGGGTAAGAGTGGTCTGCTCAATTCAGACACTCTGTTCATCACCACCCCCTTTTGTAAATCGATTTTGGCCACTATAGGTGTGGCAGGGTATACTCAGACATGAGTCCCTTTCTCACTGCTCCATCAGGATTCAAGCAAGCCGGGCCGAAGACGGCTGAAATGCCAGAAACCGGTCCCCGGTAGCTTGTCTCCTTTCTGGTAAAGAATTGGCTTGGTAGTTTAGTCTGCCCTTTTCCCATGATGCACTGGGCCAGGGACAGACTGATTTGCATATAGCCAGGTTCTGAGCTGGGATGGGGCAGTGAGATAAATAACGGTGATGGATCAAGCCCTGATCTTTGGACTGGGTAAGAGTGGTCTGCTCAATTCAGACACTCTGTTCATCACCACCCCCTTTTGTAAATCGATTTTGGCCACTATAGGTGTGGCAGGGTATACTCAGACATGAGTCCCTTTCTCACTGCTCCATCAGGATTCAAGCAAGCCGGGCCGAAGACGGCTGAAATGCCAGAAACCGGTCCCCGGTAGCTTGTCTCCTTTCTGGTAAAGAATTGGCTTGGTAGTTTAGTCTGTCCTGTTCCCATGATGCACTGGGCCAGGGACAGACTGATTTGCATATAGCCAGGTTCTGAGCTGGGATGGGGCAGTGAGATAAATAACGGTGATGGATCAAGCCCTGATCTTTGGACTGGGTAAGAGTGGTCTGCTCAATTCAGACACTCTGTTCATCACCACCCCCTTTTGTAAATCGATTTTGGCCACTATAGGTGTGGCAGGGTATACTCAGACTTGAGTCCCTTTCTCACTGCTCCATCAGGATTCAAGCAAGCCGGGCCGAAGACGGCTGCAATGCCAGAAACCGGTCCCCGGTAGCTTGTCTCCTTTCTGGTAAAGAATTGGCTTGGTAGTTTAGTCTGCCCTGTTCCCATGATGCACTGGGCCAGGGACAGACTGATTTGCATATAGCCAGGTTCTGAGCTGGGATGGGGCAGTGAGATAAATAACGGTGATGGATCAAGCCCTGATCTTTGGACTGGGTAAGAGTGGTCTGCTCAATTCAGACACTCTGTTCATCACCACCCCCTTTTGTAAATCGATTTTGGCCACTATAGGTGTGGCTGGGTATACTCAGACATGAGTCCCTTTCTCACTGCTCCATCAGGATTCAAGCAAGCCGGGCCGAAGACGGCTGAAATGCCAGAAACCGGTCCCCGGTAGCTTGTCTCCTTTCTGGTAAAGAATTGGCTTGGTAGTTTAGTCTGCCCTGTTCCCATGATGCACTGGGCCAGGGACAGACTGATTTGCATATAGCCAGGTTCTGAGCTGGGATGGGGCAGTGAGATAAATAACGGTGATGGATCAAGCCCTGATCTTTGGACTGGGTAAGAGTGGTCTGCTCAATTCAGACACTCTGTTCATCACCACCCCCTTTTGTAAATCGATTTTGGCCACTATAGGTGTGGCAGGGTATACTCAGACATGAGTCCCTTTCTCACTGCTCCATCAGGATTCAAGCAAGCCGGGCCGAAGACGGCTGAAATGCCAGAAACCGGTCCCCGGTAGCTTGTCTCCTTTCTGGTAAAGAATTGGCTTGGTAGTTTAGTCTGCCCTGTTCCCATGATGCACTGGGCCAGGGACAGACTGATTTGCATATAGCCAGGTTCTGAGCTGGGATGGGGCAGTGAGATAAATAACGGTGATGGATCAAGCCCTGATCTTTGGACTGGGTAAGAGTGGTCTGCTCAATTCAGACACTCTGTTCATCACCACCCCCTTTTGTAAATCGATTTTGGCCACTATAGGTGTGGCAGGGTATACTCAGACATGAGTCCCTTTCTCACTGCTCCATCAGGATTCAAGCAAGCCGGGCCGAAGACGGCTGAAATGCCAGAAACCGTTCCCCGGTAGCTTGTCTCCTTTCTGGTAAAGAATTGGCTTGGTAGTTTAGTCTGCCCTGTTCCCATGATGCACTGGGCCAGGGACAGACTGATTTGCATATAGACAGGTTCTGAGCTGGGATGGGGCAGTGAGATAAATAACGGTGATGGATCAAGCCCTGATCTTTGGACTGGGTAAGAGTGGTCTGCTCAATTCAGACACTCTGTTCATCACCACCCCCTTTTGTAAATCGATTTTGGCCACTATAGGTGTGGCAGGGTATACTCAGACATGAGTCCCTTTCTCACTGCTCCATCAGGATTCAAGCAAGCCGGGCCGAAGACGGCTGAAATGCCAGAAACCGGTCCCCGGTAGCTTGTCTCCTTTCTGGTAAAGAATTGGCTTGGTAGTTTAGTCTGCCCTGTTCCCATGATGCACTGGGCCAGGGACAGACTGATTTGCATATAGCCAGGTTCTGAGCTGGGATGGGGCAGTGAGATAAATAACGGTGATGGATCAAGCCCTGATCTTTGGACTGGGTAAGAGTGGTCTGCTCAATTCAGACACTCTGTTCATCACCACCCCCTTTTGTAAATCGATTTTGGCCACTATAGGTGTGGCAGGGTATACTCAGACATGAGTCCCTTTCTCACTGCTCCATCAGGATTCAAGCAAGCCGGGCCGAAGACGGCTGAAATGCCAGAAACCGGTCCCCGGTAGCTTGTCTCCTTTCTGGTAAAGAATTGGCTTGGTAGTTTAGTCTGCCCTGTTCCCATGATGCACTGGGCCAGGGACAGACTGATTTGCATATAGCCAGGTTCTGAGCTGGGATGGGGCAGTGAGATAAATAACGGTGATGGATCAAGCCCTGATCTTTGGACTGGGTAAGAGTGGTCTGCTCAATTCAGACACTCTGTTCATCACCACCCCCTTTTGTAAATCGATTTTGGCCACTATAGGTGTGGCAGGGTATACTCAGACTTGAGTCCCTTTCTCACTGCTCCATCAGGATTCAAGCAAGCCGGGCCGAAGACGGCTGCAATGCCAGAAACCGGTCCCCGGTAGCTTGTCTCCTTTCTGGTAAAGAATTGGCTTGGTAGTTTAGTCTGCCCTGTTCCCATGATGCACTGGGCCAGGGACAGACTGATTTGCATATAGCCAGGTTCTGAGCTGGGATGGGGCAGTGAGATAAATAACGGTGATGGATCAAGCCCTGATCTTTGGACTGGGTAAGAGTGGTCTGCTCAATTCAGACACTCTGTTCATCACCACCCCCTTTTGTAAATCGATTTTGGCCACTATAGGTGTGGCTGGGTATACTCAGACATGAGTCCCTTTCTCACTGCTCCATCAGGATTCAAGCAAGCCGGGCCGAAGACGGCTGAAATGCCAGAAACCGGTCCCCGGTAGCTTGTCTCCTTTCTGGTAAAGAATTGGCTTGGTAGTTTAGTCTGCCCTGTTCCCATGATGCACTGGGCCAGGGACAGACTGATTTGCATATAGCCAGGTTCTGAGCTGGGATGGGGCAGTGAGATAAATAACGGTGATGGATCAAGCCCTGATCTTTGGACTGGGTAAGAGTGGTCTGCTCAATTCAGACACTCTGTTCATCACCACCCCCTTTTGTAAATCGATTTTGGCCACTATAGGTGTGGCAGGGTATACTCAGACATGAGTCCCTTTCTCACTGCTCCATCAGGATTCAAGCAAGCCGGGCCGAAGACGGCTGAAATGCCAGAAACCGGTCCCCGGTAGCTTGTCTCCTTTCTGGTAAAGAATTGGCTTGGTAGTTTAGTCTGCCCTGTTCCCATGATGCACTGGGCCAGGGACAGACTGATTTGCATATAGCCAGGTTCTGAGCTGGGATGGGGCAGTGAGATAAATAACGGTGATGGATCAAGCCCTGATCTTTGGACTGGGTAAGAGTGGTCTGCTCAATTCAGACACTCAGTTCATCACCACCCCCTTTTGTAAATCGATTTTGGCCACTATAGGTGTGGCAGGGTATACTCAGACATGAGTCCCTTTCTCACTGCTCCATCAGGATTCAAGCAAGCCGGGCCGAAGACGGCTGAAATGCCAGAAACCGGTCCCCGGTAGCTTGTCTCCTTTCTGGTAAAGAATTGGCTTGGTAGTTTAGTCTGCCCTGTTCCCATGATGCACTGGGCCAGGGACAGACTGATTTGCATATAGACAGGTTCTGAGCTGGGATGGGGTAGTGAGATAAATAACGGTGATGGATCAAGCCCTGATCTTTGGACTGGGTAAGAGTGGTCTGCTCAATTCAGACACTCTGTTCATCACCACCCCCTTTTGTAAATCGATTTTGGCCACTATAGGTGTGGCAGGGTATACTCAGACATGAGTCCCTTTCTCACTGCTCCATCAGGATTCAAGCAAGCCGGGCCGAAGACGGCTGAAATGCCAGAAACCGGTCCCCGGTAGCTTGTCTCCTTTCTGGTAAAGAATTGGCTTGGTAGTTTAGTCTGCCCTGTTCCCATGATGCACTGGGCCAGGGACAGACTGATTTGCATATAGCCAGGTTCTGAGCTGGGATGGGGCAGTGAGATAAATAACGGTGATGGATCAAGCCCTGATCTTTGGACTGGGTAAGAGTGGTCTGCTCAATTCAGACACTCTGTTCATCACCACCCCCTTTTGTAAATCGATTTTGGCCACTATAGGTGTGGCAGGGTATACTCAGACATGAGTCCCTTTCTCACTGCTCCATCAGGATTCAAGCAAGCCGGGCCGAAGACGGCTGAAATGCCAGAAACCGGTCCCCGGTAGCTTGTCTCCTTTCTGGTAAAGAATTGGCTTGGTAGTTTAGTCTGCCCTGTTCCCATGATGCACTGGGCCAGGGACAGACTGATTTGCATATAGCCAGGTTCTGAGCTGGGATGGGGCAGTGAGATAAATAACGGTGATGGATCAAGCCCTGATCTTTGGACTGGGTAAGAGTGGTCTGCTCAATTCAGACACTCTGTTCATCACCACCCCCTTTTGTAAATCGATTTAAGTTATCAAGAGGGGCATGTTGTTTATGTTGTTTGCTTCTGTTTATGGTGCAAGGTGTATGAATTTGTGGGGCTGGTGCAGAATGTGTGCCATGTTAGAAGAATCTGAAATGTGCAATGGATGAGAGGTGGTCGAATGAGAGTTGTAGTATTGGCGTATTTGTGTTAGGTGTGGGGGAAGAGAAAACTTGGGAGTGAAGATGGTTTAGAATTTGTATTATTTGTGTAGTCAGGAGGGTGGGAGTGGGTGTATGGACGACTGGAAGCACATTGAGATCAACCCCCTCCTGAAGAAGCCCTCAGCAGACCCCTCCGACCTACAAAATTACAGACCCATCTCCCTGCCTCGGTTCCCTACGAAAGTCAGTGAGAAAGCCATCAACAGTCAACTTGCCACCTTCGTCGAAGAGCACAATTTCCTCGACTCCTCCCAATCCGGCTTAAAAAAAACCACCGCACAGAAACCGCCCTCCTCGCCGCAACAGATGACATCCGCTCTCTCCTGGACAGAGGTGAGACAGTAGCCCTCATCCTCCACTACCTCTCAGTGGCCTTCGACACAGTCTATCACAGCACCCTAATTCGCAGACTTCATGACGCAGGGATCCGGGACATGGTCCTCAACTGGATCCACCCCTTCCTCTGATGAAAAGCAGCTGCCTACAACTCAACTCTGACAAAACAGAAGTACTCATCATGGGCCCACATGCCGACGCATGGAACAACACCTGGTGGCCCCATGCCCTTGGAAGCCTGCCCACCCCCACGGACCACACATGCAACCTCGGAATTATCATGGACACCGAACTCAAAATGAACCACCAGATCAACTCTGTTGCATCCTCTTGCTTCCACACCCTTCGACTCCTAAGCAAGACCTTCAAATCGATCTCCCTCAAACTAAGAAAGACCGTCATCCATGCCCTTGTCACCAGCAGACTTGGTTACGGCAACGCACTCTACGCCGGAATAAACAAAAACCTCACCCACAAGCTACAAAACATCCAGGACGCCGCCGCAAGACTGGTTCTCTACCTGCCAAGACACTGCCACATCTCCCGGCACCTGCGTACACTCCGCTGTCTCCCCATCGAGGCTAGAATCACCTTCAAGATTTTCACCCATGCACACAAAGGCCTCCACAACCAGCATACCTGAACAGCCGACTTGAATTCCACGTACCCCAAAGGACCCTACGGGCAGCCCAGCTCTCCTATGCCGCACCAGGAAGTCCAGAGCCTGAAACGCCCTACCGCTACACCTCAGACAGATGACATCACTCCCCATCTTCATGAGAATCCTCAAAACATAGCTCTTTGATAGCCCTCCTCCTTGATGAACTGGATCCTGCACCTCCCCCCCTCCCCAGCGCCTTGAGACCCTTACGGGTGAATAGTCACGCTCCACAAACCCATGATTGATTTCTAGTTTTCGAGAGAATGCATTATGAAATAGTGTGAGCATGAGATTTTATTGTGCTGGTGTGTGCGTCATGTTTTGTTTTTGCGGCGTAGTGGGAGGAGATGATGTTGTAATGGTTTTCTGAGAAGGATTTGCATGCAAAGTATTGTTGGTGAGTGGAAGTTGCATCGTAAAGGGATGGTGATGATTTGTTTTGGAAGAGTGTATGTGGTGTGTGAAAGGGGATGGACAAGAGTTATGAATGTTTGTGTTAATTTTGATAGCTGGGAGAGGTAGTTTGTTTGGTGGAGTAGAGTGTAAGGATTGTTTGGTCATGTGTTTTGTTAAATAGATGAGTAGGGTGTGGATAGATGAAATGATGGAGGGCAGAGTATAGGTTTGGGGTGACAGAAAATGGTCTGATAAAAGTAAGTAGAAGGTAGAGCTTGTGTTTTGTATGAACATGGAGTGTGTGTCTGGATGGATTGGAGGTATGTAACTTTGCGTTGTGTTGGTGATGTGTGAATTTGTTAGTGTTATAGGACAGAGTAGTGTTTTGTGTGAGAGTGATTTTGCCAATGTGTGGGAGTTGGGGTAGAAGGGTGTTTAGGTGTGGTTTGTGGGGTTTTGTAGTGGTTGTTGAGACATGGAAATGTGGTCATGGTTTGTTTGCAGTAAATGAGTAGATTGCATTTGCTGTGAGTGTGCCCTTGTCCTCTCCACCCTTAGCCTCGATGCCTGGGCTGAGATGCCCTGAGCCCTAAGCTTAAATAGCCTTAGGTCAGATGACCTTTGGCTAATGGGAACCCTACCACATAACCAAGTGAGAGAATGGACACTTGTAACTACGTAACCGTAGGTTAAATTGAATCACTACGCTATGTTGATTGTGCGGTGTATATCGTTTTTCCACCCCACATACGCGTTAAGGCATTATCATTGGGTGTCCAAATTTGTGCTGTATGCCAGCCTCAAACCTGAGGCAACCTCTGGTATGAGTAGTAGTGTCCAGAGATAGGAGGGCACCTCCAAAAAGAAACGAAGGGTAATTGGAAGGCTGTGTCTAAAAAGCAAGACTTCACCAGAAACAATTTTTAATTTGAGAATGGTGAGGTTTTGTTATTAAAAGATGGTGGGTATAAACATAGATCGAGTTACTAGATCTCTTTATATCACTTCTTGACAAAGTCGACATGTTTCTGCTCCATTTTGCCCAGCCGGGTCTACGGGGCATTTGTCAGGAGAGACAAAACGAACAACAAATCAGTTACTTACACAATTTGTGAAGTACTCAGTAGAGTTAGTCTTAAACACTCTGTTTCTAGTTTTGATAAGTTTCCTGAAATAGAAGAAACAGAGAACACAGACATGCAGATAAGGGGGTACAAGTTCAGCACTTTGTACAAATCTCAAATTGAGAAATTTCGAAAAAAAAGTGCCAATATTGTGCACTACATTCATTAGAGCAGTCCCAGTAGAGACCGCCATGGCTGAATCTACACTTAGAAGCGGAAATGAGTCAGTAGCAATGATGTAATGATACATATAAGTTAGATGGAATCTCATGATCTAACTAAGTTCTATAGTACGACCTTATGTTGGGCCCATTAAAAAACTGTGTACTATTTGGAAAAGTATTGTGACAGCACGGTAAAAGCAAATCTCGGATCCACCAATTAACGACAGGCTCGGTGATTATGTCGCACCGGCTGTGGCGGTTCACGGTACTTCTCAGTACCATATAGACGTACTCATTAGTAAGTGGTCGTCGGTCTAAAGTTACACAAAGGTTGTATTTGGCAAAGATCTTTTCTGTATCCCTATGAGGATGCATGGCGTGATGGCGACTGATTACGCTCTAACACGTGTTTGTATCGACAAATAAAAGCGTGAAGTTTACCTTTTGTACGGAAACTACGAACTTGAGCAGGGAGCGTTAGGACTCTCTGGTCCTGAGCTGGAACAGAGAGGGGGAGGAAAATTAGATCGGCATTCGTCTTACCGCTCGTCAATAGGGCTGAGAAAGCATTCTGCTGCCGTCATTCTCACCCGCAGGAAGGAAAGTGTCCGTGTCTTGTGCTGGCTCTGCCCCTGGACATCGGAGACTGGTTTCGTCTTCCTTTTCTATTGTGGCGATAGAAAGGGGACTGTGCGTGTTTTCAAAGCGAAGCAAACTTTATTCAGTGCTCAATATTAAGAGGCTGTATCTATCATTGCCTATAAGCCATAATGTAGGTGTACAGTAGATGGTGTCACTCCAATAAAATGTTTCCACTACTAGGTTAAACTAGTGGTAACATATTTTGGTGAAATTATTCAGGGGAAAAAAAGTAACCCCTCTCATGATCTAACACATGTTGCACTTAGAGGTATACGGCAATTGTCTGAGTAAGGCCATATATCTGAAAACGGTTAGGAAGTCGGATTTTATTCTTCAAGGCTCCTAGATTGGTCCCAATTCAAGAGGCTGATAGCTATCAGGTTACGAGTTCCCTAACAGGTTTCCCAATACATCTGTTTGTGTTTGAAATCCACAGTAAACAAAATCCTCTTATCTGTGACACTGTGTATCCTACGCAAATTGGTGCCACAGTATCATTCAATCCTGTCAGATGTGTCTGTAACCGGTTCACCCATCTCTGTTCTTTTTGAACAGTACTTTTTCAACATTGGTGGTTTTATCATTGAGCATTTCTATTACAGTCCATCTTAATTCTTCAACTTTGTGGCCAACTTCATTGAAATGGGAACACAGTTTGGTGGTATTTTTCTTTAATTTGATGTTACTTTTGTGTTCTCCAATTCTCGTTTTTAGTTTTCTGCATGTCATCCCTATATACTTTTTGTCACAGGGGCACCAAATCATGTAAACTACATGGGTAGAATTACAATTTGTGTGCTGTCGTGTCCAGTTTAGGGAGTAGGTAAGTTGAGGAGATTTTGTCTTTGTTGTTAGTTTGCATACTAAACAGGTGCCGCATGGATAATGGCCGGTCACAGGGATCATTTCTGTGTTTCTTGTTTGAGTGGGTTTCTTATATTTCACTGGTCGTGTATGCACAAGTAGGTCCTTGAGATTACGTGTCCGTTTATTTGTAAATCTGGGTTTTGGCCAGTTGAATTTCCCTGTTGAGAGGATTCGTCAGTTTTTGTTAACTAGTTTCTGTATCTCATATGTCGCTGGACAGTATGTAGTGACACAAGTCACAAGGTCTGGAATTGGTTCTTTTGCATTTGTTTGCAGGGAGCACTCTCTTGGCTGATGTTTCGCTCTTTTACAACACTTGGATTTCGTTGTTGGTGTGTAGTCCCTGTCCCTCAATTTTAGACTCAATTCCTGGGCTTGTAGCCTATAGTCACTTTCTTTGCTCCAATTTCTTCTCAGCCTCAGGAATTGGCTGTATGGTAAATTGTCCCGTAATGATTTTGGGTGAAAGCTTTTATATGACAGGAGGCTATTTTTCGCTGTAGGCTTAGTATATTTTTTTGTATCTATCTTTCCTCCTTCAATGAAGATTGTCAAATCAAGGAAGTCGAGATTGATGTTATTAGATGTAGATGTGAATTTTAGCCATTTGTCTCTTCCATTGAGCCAGTCGATAAATGAGTTAAGATCCTTGTCGATTTGCCAGATTAAAAGGATGTCATCTATATATTGTTTCCACTATAATATACTGGAAACAAAAGGATTGGTGTCATTGAGTACAAAACGACTCTCGAACTCGCTTACATAGAGATCTGCTACCAAAGGGGCAAATGCACTGCCCATGGAAGTTCCATGGCATTGCAAAAACAAATTCCCATCATATTCAAAAAAGTTTTCCATAAGGGCTAGTCGGCAGCATTCAAGCACAAAATGTTTAGGCGTTCGGTGGGTCCAATCCTCCATAAATAGTACATCTTCAAGCATTTGTAAGGTTTCCTTTTGTGGGAGACCAGTGTAGAGTGACTCCACATCTAAACCCACGAGTAGCATGGTGTCTGGGTCAAAACTCTTTCCAGACAATTGGGTCAGAAGATCACGGGTATCTTTCAAATAGGTAGGAGTTTTTGTACCAAAGGTTTAAGAAATTCGACGGCGAATTTGGACAATGGTTCCAATACTGAACCGAAACCCGAGACTATCGGGCGTCCTGGTGGTGGGGACCTGTTCTTATGGGTCTTGGGGAGTGAGTAAAAGAACGGTATCTTAGGTTCTCTAGTTGTTAAGTATTCCGCTTCTCCTTTAGAGATCCATGCGTTCATCTCTGCTTCATGTATCATTATGGTAATGATGTTTTGCAGTCTCGGCTTGGGGTCCATCTCAATCTTTTTGTAGAATTTAGTGTCTGACAAGAGGGCAAGGCACTGTTGTTCGTATCCCTCCTTCTTCAGGATCACTATGCCCCTCCTTGTCTGCAGGTTTTATGATTATCTTGTTGTTGTGTTGTAATTCCTCTAATGCTAGGCGCTCCTTCTTGCTTAGATTCTGTAAAGGTCGTTTGTTCTTGTTGCTCAAAGTGTCTACTCCTTTTAGGAGAGTCTGCTCACAACCCTAGCCATAACCCAAACCAATAAAAAAAATAGCCCTAGGACCAATAGGAGACCAGGCCCTTACAACCAATCATAGCCCTACCTCTAGCAAGAAATCATAAACCAAACCCTTAACCTTAAGTCCAATTGAATCCCTAGCTCCAGGAACTAATCAGAACCCCAGATCTATCAGAAATCAGAGCCTTAAACCTAAGCCCTAAGTCCAATTGAAAACTTAGCCCCAGAAACCAATCAGAACCCCAGACTTATCAGCCAATCAGAACCCTAACCTAAACCCTAAGCCCAATATAAACCCTTGATATAGGAACGAATCTGTGCACAGATGTAACAACCAGTAGGAACCTAATATAAGGGGCATGTGACCTTAAGCACAGGCTGATGACCAGGAGGTAGGGAGCTGCTCCTGAAGATCAGAATCTCCTTGGATACAGACAGACTCTGTTTTACCCTAAAATAAAGGACCAAATCTAAGCCACTTAAAATACTGTTTTCACACACTTAAGCACATTTCTTTTTCTAGCCAAAAATGAGTGCTACATACACTCTCCAAAGACAGTTTAAACCATAAAGCAGATTAAGCAGTCTCTTAAATACACTCTGCTTAGCCTCTGATGTTTTAGTTTGCCTTTTCATCTTTTAAAGACACAAGGTTGGTGCTGGGCGTTGCCCCTGGAGGCCTAAGAACAGTACAGGGAAAACTAAGAGAGTACAAAGTACAAATTGTACTGAAACCAAAAGTTACATTTAAAGAGTCACTGGTAGAAAAAAAGTTTCAAAATACACAGCACAAGTCTGTGTTCTTACCACCTTCTCTGTTGTTTGTTCACTGGTGATAGAGCGCCATGTTGTTTGAAAAATTGTAGGGGTGCATCATAGCCGTCTGTAGTCAGCACCCACATATTTAGAGGTCCGACTAATGTTTGATTTTAGAAATGTAGGACTAATTAAGAGTGTTGCCATACATAGAATTGTGCTCATATAATTTGCTGATTAATATAGTGCCTATTCGAGAGAATAGTGCCTTAAGTAATTTAGGATTAATTGCTCTGTGTATACAATGTGCATTGAGATTAAATATGCCATTTTAAAGTTGCACGTGTAGGCTGCTTAATAAGAACCGCAATGCTGTAACATGAGAATGATGTTTGATAACACAAGATGTAATGTTAGGATTTATTAATGAAATGCTAATGTTGTGGTATTAGAAATGCATTTAAAGAGCAAAGGCCTGAGACATAGAAACTCTAGCAGAGGCTTAACTGTAGTTTTCTTAGCATGACTAGAAATGTTGAGTTGGAAATATGCTTTGGGAAAGGAGAGTATGTTTGCAGTTAAATTTCGAATTGTAACATAGAGCGTGCAGAGGGATTCGTTCTCATGCATTTCTATTGCAGGTGCAAGGCCAGGTAGCTCGTTAGGTAGAATGAGCCATTGTTTAGAAGTTAGATTGGTAGGAGTGAAGACAAAAGGAATGCGCTGGCAGGTGCACTTGCAACATTTGTCGGAAAAGGTGCCTGGGATTCAAGGACACAGCAGCAGTTTTTGGAAGAAAAAAGATCGATGCTGGAAAAGTACGAGAAACAGTACCTGCTGAAGGAGGAGTGTCATGGGTGTACCCATTGTTTTGGGGTTTTTGTATTAGGGAAAGTGCCCCGAGGGTGGAGAGTTAGTTCGGTCTTAGTGAAGCTAGGGTTAGGGTCCTGTCTAAGCCAGTCCAATTGGATGTGCAGTTAGACATGGGTCTTAGTTTGGACTAGGCAGGAGAAACTAAGGAGTATCTTAGAACGAGCTCTGTAGTTTAGGCAACTTACCTGGGAAAAGTGAATATGCTTCTCATGGAGTCTTCACAGCTGACTCCTTGTTTTCTTACCTGGGAGGTATGTTAAGTAGGGATGCCGCTTCAGAGTTAGTGTTGGGACAGACTAATTTTTCCTTTCCCACCGGAACAGATGCAGTCGAGTTTTCCAGTGGGCACTGTGATTGCATACCTGATGCTTCTTGAAATAACTTTGCTTTTTATTCTGTGTCGTTTGAGAACCCTGCGTAGGATTAGGTTTGTATTAGTGCTAGTTTACTTCTTGAACCTCTTGCTGAGGTGCTTGTATGTTCAGTTATTTTTGGCTTTGTAATACATTTTAAACTTTCCCTTGGAGTCAGTGGTCCTTCAGATTAAAATGTATTGATTTTTGGAAATCTGTCAAAAGGGTATTGAATTAAAAGAACTTCCTTCACACTTCCTTGCAGACTAAAGAGACCCGTCGGCCTGGGGGTTCCTCGGAGTGGTAAGGTGAAACTCTAAGTGGAAATCCCAGCATCATCATTGGGATGTTTGAGAACAGAGAGGCTGAAGCTACAAGATGGAGGTGGTTGTCTTGAGGTTCCCTGCACAGAGCGTAAGGGCTTCCGCAAGTGTGAGAGGGGGAGGGCTCAGGGAGTTACAAGCTGATGGCCAAGGGGTACGGAGTTGCTCCTGAAAATCAGAATCTCCTTGGATACAGACAGGCGGTGCAGTTTGCCATGTTAACTTTTAAAGACACAAGTGGGGTGCTGGGGGTTGACCTTGCAGGCTTAAGCACAGTACAGGGAACCCTAGGAGAGAAAGTACAAATTGCACAGAAACTAAGAGTTCCTTTACAAAATAATATTTCTCAAGAAACATGCATTTTCTATTCATTTTGTGCTTATGTGTAATGTTTGCTGCAAAATTCTAGTTGCCCTTTGTATGGCTCTCTTTGACATGTAAAACAGGCTTCTCTCAAATATATTTAGCAATCACAGACAATTTGTTCACTTGATAAGGGGTGCAGGAGCTCGCTCAGTGTGTAGATTTTCATTGTGGAAGTAATCATATCTACTGAAAAACGTCTGGATGCATTTTCGGCAATTACCCATGCCAAGTGAGGTTTTCTCAGCAGGTTTTAATTTGATTAAATCCAGAGCGATCCTATTATAAATCATTGCTCTCTGCATATGTGAGGTCATGGTTTCCTGTAGAGAGAGAAGGTTACAAAACTCCACAATTTCCTATGTTGTATCTGCCACAAACAATTTCTTCCTAACGATACTTAATCATGGCAACATCTTTCTATTGTACATGATGCAAAGACTCTTTAAAGTTGTTCAGCAGATTTATGGTATTATCATAGCAGCTTGAAGTATAATCCCAATATGATCACCATCTCTTTGAAATTGAAAACAAACTGTTTCCTTAAAAATGCTTCTCACTTCAAGCAGCTGCTACCTGCTGACTTTTTTTTTATTTTTTACACTTCTTAGTCTGCGGTCTGATGGTATCTGAGCTGCGGGTGTGCCGATTTAACACCACATTTGAAGTGCTTGTCTGCAAGATCAGCGGGAGAACTGGTTTTGAAGGCTGTGTAAACAATGCAGCTGAGTTTGACAATGGGGCAGCGTAAGTGGGGCCATATTTCTTCAGGTCTTGAATGAGATGTGCTGTGGGGTGCAGGATGCCCTAAACGGGTACTTGTGTGGAGTCTTGGAGTCCATGTAGTAGTGTGTTACCACCAGATGTAAGCGCATGAGGGCTTGAACAGCAGCTCTGAATTCAGTTTCAGGAAGAAGCGGTTTCATTTTCTTTAGAAGAGTAAGCTGGTACCAACCTTTTTATGGTAATATATTCCTTAAGGGTGAGGTTGGTGTGCAGGATGAATCCAAGTGACTTTGCATTTGGTAAAAGTTGGCATTCAAAGTCGTCAAGATACCAGTTATTGGGCCAGGTTTGTACTGTCTCTTGTTTGTTATTTTTGACATATAATAGGAATTGTATCTTGGTTGGGTTGAGCTTCAGATATGTGATGGACCTCCCGTTCTGGATGATATGCGAGCAGTGTTTGAGGCATTAGATGCCTGCAAAGGAGATCTTCAAGAAGAGTTGTATATCATAGGCATATTGGTGAATCATGATGCTGCTATATGTGTGCAAGCAAAGCAGCTCCATGTAGAGGTTGAAGTATAGAGTATTAAATCCTGGGCAACAATGCAGCTAATAAGGATCTTTTGTGACCTCAAGGTGCCCATGTGAACAAACTGGTGTTTGTTGGAAAGGTAGGAAGAGAACCAGTGAAAGACATTTCCAGTGAATCCAAGACTTGAGGGGGCAGATAAGGGTGGGATGCTGGACTATGTCGAAGGCAGCTGTGAGATCCAGAAACCTCAGGAGGCTCGGTCATCCATCATCAAGAGGGCATTGTCTGGTAGCCATGCAGGCGATGGATTGCATTGATGTGATCTAGGAGTTGAACATAGACAATCTTTTCATTGATATTGGTGAGTGATGGGCAGGTAGTTGGCTAGGTCAGCAGGTCTAGTATAGGTTTCTTCGGGAGTAGGAAGATCCTGACTTGAGTGAGGGAGGAATTAACAGTGATGAGTAGTGGTGAGTGAGAGTCCCCAGAAAGAGCTTTGATGAAGGATGAGGGTAAGACATCATCTCCATAAGAAGTAACTTTTTTTTTTTAATTAAATTTTTATTGTGATGATAGCAGGTTATTCTGTACAGTGCCTCTTGCGAGGGATAACGTAGCCAAGCATCAATTAACCAGGCAGCGCCTCACACAGCCATTCAGCCCATATCCCGGGGGCCGGGTGGCGTTACACATCCCTGTCATCTGATCGCTGCTGCCCAGAGAACAAATCGAGGAAACTGCATGTACTATCAATACGGAAATGGTCATCACTTTTACGTTCCCCCCCCAAAAACGTTTGTTTCATGAAAGTATATACATTACAATGTTTCATAGCAACTAAACCATTTGGTCATTTCAGGCAGCAACAATACTTCTTTACCCCTCTCCAACTCCTCCAGTTTCCAAAGGTCAATCCCTATTGATGCATCTCACAATCAGTGCCTCTGAGCACCCCTTATGTAAAACTTGGATCCCCTCGGGCCCTCCCCCTTCTCTGCCCTCTGGGAGTGAAATAGCCTAAATCTCTCTTCCCTCCCCTCCCAGCCCCCGTCTAAGCCATGGTATTGTCGCCATTTTGCCCAGACACTGCAGAATTTTTTCGGGCATCCCCTTGCCTTGTGTGTCACTCTTTCAGCTGCCATATAGAGGTCTATCCCTCTCCTCCATTCCTCTACGTCAGGTGGCTCCTGCGCTCCCCAGTGTTTTGCAATGTCCCGTTTCGCTACCACCAGTGCAAGTACTAGGAAAGTGATGAGTGGGCCTGGGAGGTCTATCTCAGTGGTCATACCCAGCAACGCCAACTTAGGCTCCTGTTGGAGTGGAACTCCCAAAACCCCTCCCAGTTCAGTGAATATGTGTGTCCAATAGATCTGTATCCTGTCACATGCCCATATAGTGTGGAAGAAGTCTCCCTCCTGCTGCAAGCACCTGAGGCAGCGGGCGTCTGCCACTCTCCCCATACGGAGGAGACGTTGTCTATCATAGTACGTTCTGTGGAGCACATTAAGCTGGATGAGGCGTAATCTTGATTTGATTGCCACCTCCCTGGGGTGCATCAGGGCCATCTCCCAATCTAGGTCTTCCATCTCTCCCACCTCTGCCTCCCATACGCCTCTGAGCTTTGCCAGATCTCCCAACATGTTGTTTGTTAGAGTCATTTAGGTGAGGGAAACCGCCTGTCCCACCATCTGTTCTTGAAGTAGGCGCCCCTCTAGCGGTGCATATTCCGGGATGCCCCGTAGCGATATATTCTGAACCCGCCACGGATTGCGGAACTGGAGGTATTTAAAGAGCTGCGACTCATAGGCCGAAGTCTCCCTGCAGGGCCCCAAAGGTCTTTAGTTCCCCCTTAACAATCACATCTCCTATAGTGGAGATGCCTATATCATCCCTTCGTTGGAATCCGCGTGGTTTATTGAGCTCTGTCAGCCAGTGACAGTGCCACAGCGGAGTCTGCCGTGTGAGCTTCTTCTCCCACCCCATACGTTTCGTGGCTCTAGTCCAGGCTGTGAGGGTCTGGACCATTGCCAGAAGGAGCCGCGCCCGTCCGGTGCCACCATATAGGTAGCTTAGTAGGTTCTTAGGCGACATTTTATGTCTCTCCAAGGCATACGTCGGGTGGTCAGCAGGGGTACGCAGCCAGGCATTGATTGGTGTCAGATGTTCCACCCAGTAGTACGCCTCCAGGTTAGCCAGCGAAATGCCTCCACTATATTGGTGCCTCCGGAGCGTGGTTAGGGCAACCCGTGGTTGCTTACCCAGCCACAGAAAAGTGCGCAGATCCGAATGGATTCTATTGAACACTGCAACAGGTATCGGATAGTACTCGTTTTGCAGCGCATAAAGAAATTTTGGCAGGATGATCATTTTGTACATGGCCGCTCTACCCAAGAGTGTGAGTGGGAGCTGTCTCCAACGGCCCATGTCAGCTACTGCATTTACTATGATACGCTCCAGATTCCTCTGGAACGATAAAGCCACCTTCGAGGTGATGTAGACTCCGAGGTACTGAAAGCCTTCAGTGGTGGTCAGCAGTCGCTCAGGCAGCCATCCCCATCGGTCCTGTCCCCCAGGGTTGTACAGGATGGACTTATGCCAATTTAAGGTGTGCCCCGCCCTCCCGCCATATAGTGCTAATTCCCGAAATAGCGCCGGGACTGTGGTCTCTCGTTATGTAGAGGAGGACATCGTCCACATATAGCGAAATCTTTTCTTGGCCTTGCTCAGTGCCTGGTCTCAGAAAGCCTGATATTTCCTCGTTCTGTCTGATCCTGGCTGCCAGTATCTCGACGGTGAGTGTAAATAGTAGGGGAGAGAGGGGGCACCCCTGTCGGGTACCCCTCCGGATCAGGAATTCTCGGGACAGTCTGCCATTTACCCGCACCCTCGCCCTCGGGGTAGTATAGAGGAGCTGGACCCACCTCTGGAATTTTGGGCCAAAGCCAGATTTCTGAAGCACCGCCGTGAGCAAAGGCCAGTGTACAGCGTCAAAGGCTTTTTCCGCGTCAAGGGAGAGGAACCAGTGGGGTTCAACTCGTCCCCTCACCTCCTGTAGCCAATTGTGCGTCCTTCTCAAGTTCAGTTTGGTCGCCCTATCCGGTAGGAAGCCGGACTGATCCAAGTGTATGAGATCCGGTATGACCGATCTCAGTCGGCCTGCCAGGATTGTCGCTAGGATCTTCACCTCCATATTCAGGAGAGATATCGGGCGGTAGGATGCACAGTCCTCCCGAGGCTTACCTTCTTTATAAATCGGAACTATCGTGGCCGAAGGGAGATCCGGTGGTAGCTCCCCTTCCTGATACGCGTCAGAGTGGAGACTCTTAAGGTGACGTGACAGGAGGTCCACCGTGCGCTTAAAAAAGTCTGCGGGAAAGCCATTAGGCTCCGGTTTTTCCCCGGTTTCAATTTAGCAATGGCTTCAGTTATGTCCTCTGATGAGATGTCCGCCTCTAGGCCCACAACAGCTTCCGGAGACAGCACCGGAAGGTCTGTCCGAGACATGTAACTCAATGCCTCGTCGCTTGTCCCCAAAGCTTGCGCTGCATAGAAGCCTTCATAGTAGGTGGCGAAAACATTGGTTATCTCCACGTCTGCACACACTAGCACCCCCTCACTGTTTCTAATAGTGTCCACCCATCTCGCCGCTCTCTCCTTTTTACTAAGCCACGCCAGTAGCTTGCCGGGCTTGTCTCCCACGTCGTAAAGACGGTGGAGGGTGGCCAGGGATTGCGTCTTCGCCTCATTAGTTACCAGCTCTCTGTATCGCCTCTGGGCGTCTAACAGCCGTCTAAGAGTCTCCGAGTTACTCTCGCGTTGGTACTCCCTTTCCAATTCTAGTACCGCTCGTTCCACCGCAGTAACGTCGGCATGGCCCTTACGCCTTTCCTCCCTCAGCCTGCCTCCTATTCTGTCTCTTAAGACCGGTTTTAGGGCTTCCCAGAATGTGACCCCGGAATCCACCGTACCCTCATTCTAAGCCACGTAGACCTTGATGTCAGCCCTAAGACCCCTGACTATAGATGTGTTTTGCAGTTCCCAAGCTGCAAGGCACCAGGAGGTATACAACGCGCCCCGACGTCCTCCCACCCTCACGAACAAAGACGAGTGGTCGGACACACCTCTGGCATTATATTCCGCAGTATCCGTACCTCTCAAGTGTTGTCTGGACATGAAGACATAATCTAGTCTCGAGAACACCTTATGTGCCCCTGAGTAATACGAGTAAGCTGTTTGGGTGGGGTGGAGCCACCTCCATACATCCAGAAGTCCTAAATTGTGCATCGTGCCCGAAAGCGCCGTCTGGGTCTCCCCTCAAGCCGTATCCTCTGATCGGTCTCGTTGTACTTCCATGACATCATTAAAATCTCTCCCCACCACTTGGATCGTGTCCGCCGTGTCTAGCAGAATAGTGGCTATAGCCTTGAGTGTTCGAGCCTGTAGTTTGGGAGGGGCATACACTGAGATTATTGTGTATATGTTCCTATTCCATGATCCCTGCACCCCTACATACATTCCCAGTGGATCCACCCAAGTTCGAGTTATATGAAATGGCGAGGTCTTTTTGATGATAACCGCCACCACTCTAGAATCGGACGTGTACCCTGCATGGGCCAGAACTCTATATCGACCCCTTGCAATGAAAGCACACTGTGTTCCTTTGAGATGAGTTTCTTGCAAGAGAGTGATGTCTGGGTCTACTCTTTTGATGTAGGCATTCACAAGCCCTCTCTTAATCTTAGCTCCTAGCCCATTGACATTCCATGACAGGATGCTAACTCCTCTATCCCCCAGGCTTGCTGTGTCTAGCGTATGCGTCATTTGAGTCCCAGGTATTGTTCTGAGGGCAGATTCTCCACTATGCGCACGAGGGCAATCCCCTGTGTACGAGGGACGTGGCGAGTCTCAGCATATTTCCCAGCCTCTTCCTGACTACTGTGCTGCATCTGTATAGGGTTATTCTCTGGCCTACCTTTGTCCTGAGCGTGTTCAAAGTATGCTGCTGCCCTGTCCCAACTATCCCCCCACCCCCCACCTCCCTCCCCATCCAGTCGCATCCTGACCCAGGACAGGACTATCCGCAGGAGTAGGCCTGTCGCCCACCCACACATCCCACCCTTCAGAAAGTCAAAAAACAGTAAAAAACGAAAAGAACAGAAAGTGGCTGCCAACTTGCGTGCTTCCCTAAGACGTGCTGCCATCCCCACTGTCCAGGTGCACCATTTTTCATGAACGGGAGTCCTGCGTGTCCATTACTGAGGCGCTGATCTGCCCCGAGGAATCATGTTCCAGATCTCAGATTGCCTCTACCAGCAGGTGTACCGAGCCCAGCCCCCCTCCCTCATCCTCTCCTCCAGATACACGGCTCCCCAAGTCCTCCTCCTCGTCCCCTTCTGAACGGACATCATTCCGGAGACAACTGAATCTTGATCCTGGCACGGATTTGTCCCCTGGCGAAGAAGCTCTCCCGCGGCGTGTGTTCCCTGATCCTTGGTCCCGGTATGGAGTAGCCGGGGTCTGTTTCTTTCGTCTCTGTGGCTTTGGCAGTTCCCACTGAGATCTTTGCCTTACTGATCTGTCCAGCTCTTCTCTTCCGGCCGTCTCCCTAGTGTTAAGGATAGGATGCTCTTCAAGCCACTGCCATGCATCGTCCGGGTGCGTGAAGAATACCAGCTTGTCCTTGCATAGTACCTTAAGTTTAGAAGAGGAGCATGTATGAGATATTTAGGGTTCTTAGTTTCGCCTTCACTGCATCGAATGAGCGGCGTTGCTTCTGTACCTCTTGGCTATAATCTGGGAAAATCATTATCGTCGTGTTTTCCAGTCGAATCTCCCCCAGTTTCCTGGCCTCTCTCAGGATCAAGTCTCTATCAGCGAAGTTTAGGAAGCGGGCGATAACCGGCCTCGGTCTCGCCCCTTCAGGCTGTTTTGCCAGGAGGGCCCTATGCGCTCGTTCGATAATAAAGCATGGGGAGAACTGCGCATCCGGGAAAGTCTCTGTCAGCCACGTGCGGAGGAACGACGTCATACTCGTCCCTTCAATTCCTTCTCTGAATCCCACAAAGCGCAGGTTGTTGCGTCTCGCCCTGTTTTCGGGATCGTCCACCTTCCACAGCAGCTGACGGTGGGAGGCTTGCAGTTCTGCCATGGCTCTTTTCAGGGTGGAGATTGAATCCTCATTCTCGCCAATCCTCGTTTCGGTCGCCGTTACCCTGTCAGACAGCTTGCGGAAATCTTGCCGGAGCAATGTCACTTCGGAGCCCAAAAAAAAAAAAACATTTCGCTGGATCCCCACCGAAACTAGAAAAACGGTCACCCGCGCGCTGGTCACAAGCCTCCTGGACTACGGCAACACCCTATATGCCGGTACCACCGCAAAACTTCAGAAAAAACTCCAACGCATCCAGAACGCATCAGCCAGACTCATACTAGACATCCCGCGTAAAGACCACATCTCTAGTCACCTGAAAAACCTCCACTGGCTCCCCATCAATAAGAGAATAACATTCCGCCTCCTAACCCACGCTCACAAAGCTCTCTACGAACTCGGTCCCGAATGCCTCAACACACGACTTTCCTTCTACACCCCCTCCCGTCATCTACGCTCCTCCGACCAAGCCCTTGCTGCTGTACCTCACATCAACAAAACCACCATGGGAGAAAGATCCTTCTCCTACCAGGCAGCTAAAACCTGGAACTCACTTCCCACTCACCTTCGCCTCACTCAAAACCACCTAGCATTCAGAAAGCAACTTAAAACTTGGATATTCGACAAGTAATTCCCCACCCTTCCTCAAGCGCCTTGAGACCCTCTGGGTATGTAGTGCGCTATATAAATTATTTGACTTGACTTGACTTGACTTCCCTGATTTTGACCTCCAATGCCGCTCATGACTCCTGGATATCTGTCCTGGAAGCCTGGATGGCCTCCATCAGCAGTGCCGTGTCGGTCCTTGCCCCAGGCGTCACCGGTAGAGACTCCATCTGGTGTCTTGGCGCCGCGAAGTTATCAATGGGTCCCAGTTTCTCTGCTTTGGGGAGCGTATCTCTCTTGCCCATGGCTGTCCCCGTCTTGGGGGTTACCCCCCCTCCGCCAAAGAGTCCCCAATACCCTGGGTGTCTCACGATGCGCCAACCCTTTCTTCGAGTGCAGGTATTTAAGGGTATGAAGTCCTGGGCCCCACCAGCCTCCGTAGCCCACTGCTACTTCTGTTTAGGGACGAACACTGCCTCCCCCGGGGAAGACCAGACCGAAGAGACACCAACGCAGGCCTCCCACCCGGGCCGATATCCCCAAGGGGCCGGGCAGGTGCCGAATGCAGCGCCGATGGCTAACCCCAGACCGGAGGCCCCCAGACCAGGCCCCGGAGCGCCAAAGGGTCGTCCCCGGAGGGGGGAAGGTCCGCCACCAAAGTTTCTGCTACCGCGGCGGGGCGGGGTAGGTTCCTCAACAGCTCCACCTGCGTGGGCGCTACCCGAGGGCCGCCGACTCCTCACAGCCTCCGGTACGTGCCAGCAGTCTCTCGCCCATTGATCAGTGCTCGGGTTCCACGGCCACCATCTTGGGAAAGGACGGCCGGTCCCGAAGTTCCACGATCGCACCCACTGGGCTCTCAGCCTCACTGCTTCACCTCCCTCACAGGTGCCTCCTGTATTCCGCAGCTTCCTCTCAGCCTCCGGAGCAATCCAGCGACCTCTCGCCCGCCGATCAGGGCTCGGGCTCCACGGCCGCCATCTTGGTAAAGGGCGGCCGGTCCCGCTGCGCCGCGATCGCTCCCACCGGATCCTTGAACTCACCGCCTCGCCCCAATTACGGGCGCCGTCTGCGGTCTGCAGGCTCCTCTCGTCCTCCGGTGTATGCTAGCGGCCCTTCGCCCGTTGATCAGGGCTCGGGCGCAGCGGCCACCATTTTGCCCGGGGATGAGAGTTTCCCGAACTTCCAGCAAAGTCGGAATAACTTAAGGGCCCGATCACTTCTCCGCCGGGCGATCAGTCCCGCTGGCTCTGGGAAGGGTTGCTGCTCCAGATTCATGGGTTGGGTACCCTATGGTATTGTTGCAATGTCGGATTCTGTGGCAGCACGGCGGGAGCTCTGGCGCGGCACTTCCTACAATGCTGCTGGCCACGCCCCCCCATAAGAAGTAACTTTGAGGGAGTTGAGTATGTCAGTGAGATGTACAAGAGATAGTGTGTTGAAAGCTGACCCTTGCAGGATTCTCCAAGAAGCAGTGAGCATAAAAGATAAAACAGGCTTAGTGTTGTTGATGTGCTGTAGGATCTTCTGCACCTTTTCACTGAACAGGCTGACGGCATTGCACTATTCTGTGGACTGAGGAATAGGTGGGTGTGGCAAGGGTTAATGCAGTGCTTGATTTTCTTGAAAAGTGTTCTGCTTCTCTTGGTGACTTCATTGATGTTGACATAGTACTTTCATTTGGCTAATGTGATTAACTGTGTGTTACGAGGAGGGACTTCAGTAAAATTAAGTAATCTGGAGTTCTAATTTAAGAAGCGAATGAGAGTGTAAAAGGCCATCCTTGATTTGTCTTTCCAAAATCTAAAGAATAATACTGGTAATTTCTTAATTTTCATCAGTCCATTCAAAAAACGAATCACTTGGGAATCTTGTGCTTCTCAATGGATCCAAAAACTTTTATTCAATCAATGCTTTTCATCAAAAGCAGTCAACACAGCCCAGCCAACGTGTTTCGTCCCTACGGACATCTTCTGGGCTGTAAATCAAAACATATGTATCAATCATATGAAGTTCGCTTTATAATTTACATATTTGCATATATACAACATTATTCCCATTATTACAACAAATTGCACAAAATACCCCCACAAGACTCCCTGCTTATATTCACTCTACTATGGATATTCTGTCTAATAACATCTTAGTAATTAGGAGTTCAATTTTTTCCCCATTGTTTTTCTGCAATGTTAATTGCCACCAATGTCTTTAGGGTTTCAGGGTACAGAAGGCTTTGGTTACACTTGTGTGTTTTAATTGTTATATGGATGTTCACATAGTTTCCCCCAAAAAGTGTTGACCGTGAGAGATGAGTTAAAACATTAGGTTTTCTACGGAAAAGTCTTTGAAAGATCTGAAGATTTGGTTTGTTGCTAACTTTTTGAGTGGGGATATAGGGATGGGGAAATGATCATTATGGTACGGGGGTATGGATAGTTTTCATTGGATTGTTAATGATGCTGAGAAGACAAGGTTGAGGATTTGGCTTTTGTGGTGTGTGGATTGTGTGACATGTTATACCAGGCTGTGTGTGCTGATGAGGTTAAATAGGGTGTCTCTTCTTTTTTAGAGCTTGCGTTGTTTGAGAGATTGAAGTCACCCAGGAGGGTGATGTGGGCATGTTCTGATGAACAGGATTTCCAGGAAAGCTGGGAAATCATCCAAAAAATCCTTGATCTGCTCAGGATGCTTGTAGCTGAGATGGAAGGTGCTGGTCTGAGCTGCAGAGAGTAGTAAATGGCATGTCAACTGCTCCAAGGAGTTGACTGTCAACTTGCTTTTCTAGAGGATGAACAAGGAGGACTTATGGATGACAGCAAGTTCTGCTCCCTTGTTATGTGTACAGGTCACTCTATGGATGAGATACCCTGAGGGAAGAAAGATGTGCAAGCATGTGAGTATGAGCCATGTTTTTGCAATGAAGAGTGTGTCAAGCTTGTGATAGGTGATTAGCTCTTCAATGTATAATGTGTGGAGTACTGCAGAGTAAATGGGCTATGTAACTGCTTAGGTTTATATTGTGTGCAAATACTATTGGTCTCCCCTATGAGGCCCCTTGCCGCATCGGAATGTCACCTTTTTGAGGTTCCAGGGGCGCAATATGCCCTGCCTATTTACACGGCCACGTACAATCATGTTCCATGAGTTGCTGTGGGTGTTCCCATGCAAAAACCATGGAATTTGAAGCATTCCCAGATTTAGGAGAAATCGCAAACTGGGAATGCTTCAGAATCTAAAGCCACCCAGGGGGTGGCAGTAGGGATATGCAACAAGGAGAAATGTTTTCATTTCGCCTTGTTTTTTCCTCTGTCTGTGTTTGCTGCATTCTGCAGCACACACAGAAAGAGGAAATTGCCTGAATTAGTTGATTTTGTGCAAGAAGGTGTCCTTTCCTGCACAAAATCAATCAGTCCTGTAACGCAGGAACCCTTGCACCATGGTCCTAGGGTCCCTGTGTTGGCGCATGGCAGTCCATTGTGCACCAGTGCTGGGGAAAAGGACAGGAATGCACCATATCACATAGATACGGTGCATTCCTGCCCTTTTGTTTTGACGTAGGGCAGCGCAGCAAGATTCCTTGCAGCACTGCTCTCCGCCAAAACCTCATAAATGAGGCCCTATGTGTTTGGGTCAGCTAGAACTGGATGTAATTGTGGGAACTGGCAGTATGGTTTGCTGGGTAAGGCATCTTACCTTGCACGTTTTAGGTCCAAACAGGCAATGCACTTGTCTTTGTCCACACTTTTATGGGGATGGGAAGCCCTGAGAAGTTGATAGAAGTCAGGAGAAAGCAGCAAGTGATGTCATTTCCTTTTTTTTCTTCAATTTTTCAATCAGATTTGTTCAACATACAACGATTACAGAATTAAAAAACATAGCATTGAGCAAATAAAATCCACAGTATAAAGCTTAAAACAAAGATAAGCCACACTAGAACGAGGAACAAATAAAAAAACACAGAATCAGTAAATCTACGACTGGAGGGATAGAGAAAAATAAATGAAGAAAAAGATATTCCAATATTATTCATAATTGAAGTTTGAGTGGATCTGTTGGATGAGGACGCACCATTCAACAGCTTTTGGAGGGGCCATGAATATCCCTGACCATGCAATGCATAGTCGAGCACAGACTAACTTTATTGTGGTTATGAGTTGTAAGCCACCCTCGTAATCAGACTTAACACCGAGCATTATCTCCTTAGAAGATAGTAAGAGTCGACTGCCCAAGCTGTATGCCATTAACTTAATCACCACCATTCCCAAACTTCTTGTATAACTCAAACAGCCTTCCATATCAAACGAATATTCACATCCTGACAGTGTCATAGTCCCTAATTTGTAAGTACTTAAAGAAAACATGACTAGGGAGTCCATACTTATCTTGCAACCCCGAGAAGGGTAAGAGAGCATTCAGTTGTACAGCTGACCAATGTTAAAACCCCATACCATGCCCAAACCCCTACAAATTGAGTCATGAAAGATTAGAGGAAAAGCCGGATTATCCCAAAGTGGTGTATCATTTTTGGGAAAAGCTATTTAACATTTAGTGCAAATCCCCCACTAAATATAAATAATATTGCTTATTATTTTAAAGCTGCCCGGAGCTTCAGCTCCGTTGATACCCCGCGCACAACATCCTAACGCAGCCCTTCAAGCCCCACTAAATTATCTGTAAGGGCCAAATGCCAAAATTGGACAATCTGGAGCGTCTGCCGCTGGGGCCGCCCATACCTCCAGCAGCTGCTCTGCCGTGATATTGGCAATATCCACCCCTATCGATAACACCTAAAGATGGCGCCTGAGGTGAAATGGAGGTAGAAGTGGAGGGGGGCTCGATGAAAAGGACCAACAATGCGGGGACGCGACATCAGGAGCCCCCTGCTGCCCTTATACCTTCCCCGGTGGGCGCCCGCAGCTTGTGCAGCCCGTGATCGCCAGATCTGCAGCCTCCATCCGCCTGTGTGGCCGACCACACTGTGCGGATGGGGGCCTGTGGCCACAGTGGACGGGCGGTACAGGTTACACGACCGGGAGAGGATTTTAATTACAGTGCTCACCCCCTACATATGACGAAGCCGCTAACGCCCCCTGGGAGAGGCAAGATAGACATCAGCTTTTTGTCGAGCATGAAAGCTGGGTAGAGACCTGGGGATTTGTTTTAACACCCCTCCAGCTAATGGCACGGGTGGACTGTGGTGCCCAGTAGAGGAGCGTGGGAGCATTTAGACCAGGGATCATGTGTGTGCAGCAGTGGTGAAAGGAGGTGCAAATACTGAAGATGCTCCTCCTTTTGACTGTCTAGCTCCGTTTCCCCTCTTATTCTTCCTCGTTGGGTCGGCTCCCTGGTTTTCTTTGGACTTGGCCCTCGTAACTTTTGGACTGGAACTCGTGTGCGCCCCTCCATTTTAGGACCCTCTCCTGTTGTCGCTCTTGCCCTGGATGCATCTTGCCATGTTGAGATGGTTTCCATCGATGGCCACGACCCGGGTCCGCCATTTTGTTGACTCTTGTCCTTTCCTTTGCTCCCTTGGATTCCTTCCTGCTGACCTTCAGACATTTCTCTCCTCTCACCAATCTCAGCCTCCAACTCTTCTCCCCCACATACTGCTTTCTACCCCTTTTTATTTTAATTTTATTTGAATTTTTATTTCTCTTTTCACTCTGTAAATATGTGATATATACTTGTCCAAGCCGAATCGCTGGTAAAATGGAATCTTGAGAAAATCTACTTTTTGTATATATATGTATATAGTGATAACTCTAACCACTAGTATATGTAGTAGAACTTTGTACTCACTACCATTCCGATGTGATTCTTAGAGTTTATATATACCAAAAGGAGAGTAAGGGTATTCTGTGGGTTCCTACTCCTTAGGCCCCTAGAAATACATTAATGAACAAACGAAGGAAGGAGTAGTCCCAGGACAGGAGGTCCTAGTACTGTAGAAATGTGAAAAAAGAAATAAGATTTTTTCTTTTTTACGAAACCCCTCACTCACCGACCTTGTAGGTGACATGCTGCATCATCGGGGTCCACCCAAGTGACTGAATGCCACTTGGTTGTGCTACGACGCCTGCAACTGCAACAGAGCTGGATCTCTTGTGAGTGAATGTGCAAAAAGAAGGAATCGTGAAATTTAAAAAGTGTACAGCATGTGCTCCCTCAAGAAATTTTATTCTGGGGCCAGTGTAACACAGTTAAAAACTGGTGAGATACTTCTAATGGTAGTATTGACCAAAAAGTATCAGAGTGTGAATAAAAATGTGGTCGACATATTTCAACCTGGTTTAATTCTAGGTTTTCTTTAGGACCAAATGAGGTGAGACGGGAGGTGCTAAGGTGCACCCTTCCCAGACCCACCTATGTGCTATACATTGTACTCACCGTTTTTGCTTGCTTACAGTGTTCTGTGTAAGGTAATTTGTTTTAACTGCTAATCGAGCCCCATGGATACCGTGGGGGGGCCAACTATGAGCGTTTTGTCATGAGGCAAAAGCCCTCCGGAAACCTATCCTTCCCGCACGGGAGTTTATCCATTTGTATCTCTTCCTTGAGTGACTTTACAACATGTACATTTGCAATTTTTTCTATTTGTATCTTTTCCCTGTGTGACTTTACTACTTGTACATCTGCATTTTTTTTTTCCTGTTTGTATCTTTTATGTAACTCATGTAATCCTAAATCCTTAAGTATCGCAACTGGTTCTTTTGTAAAGCTCTCTGACACCTTCGGGTAATGTTTGTGCTATAGAAAATCGTATTAAATAAATAAAATAAATAAATAAAATATTTGGGATCCCCCAGCCTTTAAAAAAAAACTAAACTCAGATCCGAGAGCTAGCTGGTGACCAAAAGCTGAAGGATCTGGGTCAGCTGGGATTATTAAGCTATGCAGATGACCATAAAGGCCGCCCAAAAATAAAACTTGAATTCTGGGAATTGGAGCCCTCCAATTTTGTATGGGAGCTTTGTAAGACGAATTGCGCGTCTTGCGCACCTGTAGGCCCATACGAAACTTCCAATGGTGCCCTCAAGGCATGTAAAAAAAGACTCAGAGACTCTCAAAGGAATAGCACGGAACAAAGAAAGGAATTTTGGGAGAATAGTCATTTTAAGAATATTAATTCAACCTAGAATAGTAAGCGGAGCTTATTCCAGGATTTCATCTTAGAATGAATGATAATAACAAAGGTTCATAGTTCAGTTTACTTACATTTGTGACCACTAGACACAATCTTACTCCGAGATAGACCGCTGTTGCGGTTTCCCCAGGTATATGACAATCTGGCTTGTAGTGCAAGAGGGCTTGAGTTTTGGATAAATTGCACCTGTACCCAGGGACCTGCTAGACCTAGCGACTTCATCCGAAATCTTTTGGATAGCTGCTAGCGGATTAGTGCAAAAGACTGCCACATCGTCCACGTAGGCAGTCAGCTTGACTTGTTGGCCTCCAAACCGCAGAGGATGGATGCCTACATTCATAAAAAGCAACTGTAGGTATGGCTCCATTTATAGGGCAAACAGGAGGGGAAAAAGCGGACAACCCTGTTGAGTACCTTGGGAAATTGGAAATATGTTTGAGTGTTTACCGACATAAGACACTCTGGCACTTGGGATCTTATATAGTGCCTGAGTCAAGTTAATGAATCTCACCAAGGCTGAATGGGCCCACAGTGGCCCACTTACATTCCCATGCTATCTGATTGAAGGCTTTCTCGACATCCAATAGGATCATGCCTATATTGCTATTAGACTTACTGGCAACATCAAACTCTGCGATTGCTTTATTGGTGTGGGCGGTAGTGTCTCTGTCTGGAATAAAACCTGTGTCGTTGTGATACCAAGGTTGAAAATAAGGGGGAGAGATTCAAGGCCAAGATTTTTGCAAACCATTTTGCATCTGAAGTAATCAGAGATATTGGCCCTATATCTTCCAGAGGTTTGTTTTTTTCAGAAATACTGCAATATTAGTAATATTTCAGCTGTTGGGAACCGTGCCACCTGTATGAATATGTTGAATTACCTTTATGAATTTAGGACTTATTATGTCTTGTAGGGCTAGATGTAGGTAAACTACATTTACCGAATCGGTAAGTATTACCGAACCGGTAGGAATCGGTATTTACCGAATCGGTAAATACCAATTCGGTAATTCCCATTCATTCCTATGGGCCTGTAGGCCCATATTAATGAATGGGAATTACCGATTCGGTAAAAGGGGGGAAACATTCAAGGGTGGCAGGGTGTCACTTTGACACCCTGTTGCACCACTGAATTGTGCATGGGTGCTCATGTGGCACACATACATGCCCTAAGGGCATGTATGTCTGCCACATGGCACTGTTATTAAATGCAAAAAATTGTTTTTTTTAGGGTTTTCGTAATTTACCACCAACTTGTAGTTGGTGGTATATAACAAATCCTTACAGGTGAAAAGCACTCACTTGAGTGCTTCCTACATTTCAGATTTGGTAATTTACCGAATCGGTATTTAAGAATTCGGTAATTTACCGAATTCTTAAATACCGATTCGGTAAATTACCGAATCTGAAATGTAGCCACCTACATCCCAAATGCCTAATACTGGTCGGTAATGGCCGAAATTCGGTAATTTCTGCCGTTATCCAACCGGTATTAGGGTTCCTACATCTGGCCCTAAATGCCTTATAGAATTCAGGCTTTGCCTGTGGAAAGAATCCCTAATGCAGCCTCACTTTCAAGCAGAGGGATCTTCCCTGAGACGGGGTAGACTACACTGCCGTAGGCAATTCCCAAGTCTGACTTGATCAATTACATTGGACTGACTAATTCTACTCATAAAACCGGAAGAACTGCTATTTTGCATATCTAGTGCCTATTTTTCCTTTTAGCCTTTGGCCGAGGAGAGATCGCTTTTCTATTAATTGAAGTAGATAGTCTGTTCTAGTGGTTCTCTTTGAACAATTATCAAAGCATGTTGTAGCTCAAGTTGAAGATTAGCTTGGCATAAAAGACAGGCCTCTTCCAAGGTAGCCCTATTTTGCCTGACCACATATTGGAGAGTAATACCGCGGACATAGGCCTTCATGGTATCCAAAATTACCACAGGTGACACTGTACCAGTGTTAAACAGAATAAACTCCCAAAGTAGCCCTAAAACGTGTCTTCTATAATCATTGTTAGACAACAGGTGATGAGGAAATGTAAAGTTGAGGTAATTATCCCTAGTCTCAATTGAAGCAAATGAAAATAGGATTAGATTATTGTCTGTTGCAATTCTAGGACATAGAACTATTTCTGCACCATCCACTAAGGACCTGCCAGTGAAAACCATATCTATTCTAGAGTACTGCTTGTGTGGCCATGAATAAAGAGTATAACAAGGCCCAACTGAATGTAGAGTCCGCCAGACATCAGACAACCCATGTAACTAAATTAGGTCCTTGATTGATGCCCTGGTTCTAGGCATACAAGGGGTTGTAGTACGATTAGTAGAATCTATGCTATAATCAAGCACACAATTAAAATCACCCATTGTGATAACTTCTCCACTCCAATCCAACAATTCCAGGGATAGCATATCTAATACTTCTAGGTCATCAGTATTTTGGCCATAAAACACACATATAACTAACTTTAGTTGGTTCAATATCAATTGTATAAGTACCCAATGGCCTCTTGGATCAGCGGTGGTTCTCAGAACTTGACACTGGAAATTTTTAGTTGAGAGTATGGCAATCCCTTGAACAGAAACCGATTGCGAGGTACAAACAAGTGTGTCATATCCCAGCTGCTTTAATAAAAATCGGTCTTTATAGGCCGTGTGTCTCGATCAATGCTACAAATTGAGGTTTATAGAGCCCTATCTCCTCCCATTCCAGTTGCCATTTATTCCATGCAATAATCCCTGAAACATTCCAATATACGCACTTAACCTTAGCCTTAGGTCTTAAGTAACTTGTTTATGAACCCCCTCCCTCCATATATAAGCCCATGGTCCCTCTAAATTATATCAAATAGAGTATGATCCCTCAATAAATTACGAACATTCTGACTTGTTTTACCCCCCCAACATGTAAAGTTGTAATTTTCAAACAAATCCACCTCCCTGAACCTACTCCCCCAAACCAAACCCGAAGTGCTTTGGGAAAGGAATACCCACCCAGGACTGCAAGATAAACGCAGCCCTGGAGGAGCACCATCTGGGCCCATCCCCATTCACCCTTCCAATCACCATGCACTAAAACGTATACAATTTACCAAAACAAACAGCCAAGAGCATCTTATTGCTGCTGCTCAGTAGAACTTAGTGGAGCCATAGGATAAGCCGCAGCCTATATCAGAAAATCAGCTGCTATAGCTTAAGAAAAAGAAAGAGCGAGAGAGAGAAAATGAAAAAAGCAGGGAGAGTAAAGAGGAAGAAAGAAAAAATGGAGGAAAAGCATCCTGAGACTGAGGTGCTATTTAAAAGTATTAGAGGGAGGAGCCCCTTTCACATGACTCAAAGCCTGCATAGTGTCTGCCTCTGAGTAACACATCCGAGTCCATCGATCCTTGATTGTTTTTACGCAAGCTGGTTCAGGAAAAAAGACAAGACTTGAGAGGGTCTATAATTTGACACATATTCCCTAGACGATCCATTGAAGATTTGTAAGATCTGATCAGGCTACAATTGACATCTTATTGCTACCAACTGGTGCAATTGGATGTGCTTTAAGGGAGATCGCCAGCCTAAGAAGAAAGTTCTTCTAATATATATTAAGAATGAGCAAGACTGCAGAGATCTATTACTGGACGCATTGCGATTGAGGGGGGGATGGTGGGTATGTTGGATTTATGAGTCCCAATCTATCAGATTGGGTAAGGCTTTTTCGAGTAGTTGAACCATATATTGTCGGGGGTCAGAACCCTCCTTGCCCTCTGGAAGTTTGAATATATTCAAATTATTTCTTCACTGATGGTTCTCCATATCTTCGACCTTAGTCTGGAGATACTCCAGCTGACCTTAGTGATTCCCAATAGCCTTGACTGTTGCAGATCCCACCTCCTCAACTTTGGGCAACTCTTTGCTGCAGTTCAGTGATTTCTGCTGTATGGCTAGTGATCTGTCCTGATACTTCGAACAGTGATTGCTGCATTTTGAGATTATCACCCTAGCCTGAGTGAGGTGTGCCTGGGCCTCTAAGCGCTGGACCTGAAGAATCTGCAAAATTGTCTCCAATGATGACTTCTGGGAGTCAACCTATGAATGAGTCAGTGGTCAGATAAGGTACCGGAAGATATATCAGAGGTAAAAATAGGGTTAAGTGTAGAGCTGTTAGAGGGGGAGTGCTGTCCTGAAAGCTTCTTATCCTCATCTGCCCCAGGAAGAGCAGCATTTAGGCGTGAGATGACAACTTTGACCTCACCCTTTGAAGTGACCCACTTTTTTAACAGGCTACTCTTACCCGCTAGATTACCAGTTTTGCCAGTCTTGCTAGCCCGCCACTGTTTTGCAACATTACAGGTCTGAGTCCGACCCTTGAACTTCCTTCTTGTAGTGCTCTGATTTTACTGCACTAACGGCCCAGCGCCCGCTGAACGTCCACAGTGTTATCCCTTAATATGGCACCATTTGTGTACTTGCCAGAGACACAGAGTGCAGAATTGATGTAAAGGAAATCCAGTGCTGCACACAGACATTAGCACAGAATCTGAGCAACCGGTCGACCGTGCTGCCACACCTGTGTTATCTGCCACCGCATGATCTGCAGTCTCAATAAACACTTCGGAGCCCACTGTCTAGCCCCCAAAGTATTTAAAGTAGTACTCACACTTATTGTATCCTGCACTTCTGTGTGAGGGTGTTGAGTCCCATTAGAATCCAGAAGAGGCATAGTGGATGCGTCAGGAGGATAACTTGTCTTGACGCTGGTTATGGGAACAGTCCAGCCCGAACTGCCAAGCCAGGTCCTCCCTGGATCAGTGTTCCTTGTGCAAAGCACGATGGCTTGTGATGGGAGGCTCAAAGGTCAGGGGAGGAGCAGGTGCTCAGCGGCAGTTTCCACCCGCCATCTTCCTGTCTGTCCCAAAATTATGTAATTTTCCGTGCAAATGGATGATGTGAAACCCAGCACTGTCACTTGCTGTGCAGATGATAGGAAATTAAGCCCTCTTGCATGGCTTCTTCTTTTATAGATGGTTTTGGCAGGAAAGTAGTGAATTCACTTCCCTCTGCGGATGAGGGGAAATGCAGTGATATCACTACCTAGCAGATGGTTTGTGGGAAATCCAATGACAGCACTCCCTGTTTAGATGAATGATGGGAAATTAAGACCTCTTGCTTGGCTTCTTTTTAAATATGGGTTTGGTAAGAAACCAGTTATGTCACTTTCTGTACAGAAGGAAAATGGGAAATTAAGGCGACTTGCTTGGATTTTACTTTCTAAAATGATTCAGGAGGGAAACTGATAATGTCACTTTCTGTACAGGTGAATGATGGGAAAGTAGTACGCTTGCTTGGTTTCTTGTTTAAAAGATGGTTTTGATGGGAAACCAGAGATGGCACTTCCTGTGCAGATGTGTCATGATAAATGCAGTGATGTCACTTGCTGTAAAATGGATAATGGGAAATCTTATGATGTCACTTCCTGTGGAGCTGGATGATGAGAAAATTAAGTTATCTTGATTGGCTTCTTCTTTTAAAGATAATTTTGACAGTAAACTAATAAAGTCACTTTCTGTACAGGTAGATGATGGGAAAGTAGTACTCTTGCTAGGTTTTGGAAATAAACCAGCAAGGTCCTTGATGTAATGAGGGTGAGTTATAGTTTCATTGCTAACCATACTCATTGAATGTTTGTGTTTTTAGGTTTTGGATAAAAAAAAATTACATTCCTTCAACTGATGCATTTAACACCCCTAAAAGTTCACTGATGAAAAACCTTTTCAAAGACCAGTTAGAGATAAGTATTAATAATACTATATTAGTAAGATTGGTGAAGTACACAGGGCAGGCTTTTGGATTATGTAGATGGGGAAGGTTTCATGAATATTGAACAATACAGTCATTTCTATGTGTACGTATACATAATCACACTGATAGATTTGTGTTACAACAAGTTTAGTTAAAATAATGCTTGTAGGATGAAGTATTCCTTTTGAGAAATTTTGAATAATCTGATGAGAGAGACTGAGTATATTTAGGCTGAAAGAGAGTGACAGTGTAGTGGTCCAGTAAATGAAAATTGTGTAACATAGAAGCTGACCACTGCACGGTTTCAGAGCACTAATTTGGGTAGATGTTCATTATGGCCTTAAAGACCTATATAGGTAGCTTTTATAGAACTCTGTTTTAAGCTGGAACCCACCTTTCTTGCTGATAGTGATTTGTATTAGAAGTATTTCTGGTAAGATTGTAAAGACTTCTTTTAGCAAAATATACAACTTTTATTCAATGTTGTAAAAAATATACGAGACCAATAGATACAGTAGTGAACTTTGCAAGCATCAGTGAGGAGATCAGTGTTTTGGTTGTACGAAATGAAAAAGTCTAACTTATTTTACATATATTCGTTAATTGAAATCTGTCTGATGTGGCTGTTTTAGTTCTGACAGTTTCTCAATCAATAAAAGGGTGAAATGGACACCTCGGTGTCCCACTGAGGTTGTTGTGGTTATGATGTCTGAGAAAAATAGATGTAATAATGATTGAGACTGGTTTCGAGGTGGCAGGGTGATAGATAGTTTGACATCCAATGGTGGTGGTTGTTTAGGCACCTGAGATATGTGTCTGAAGGTGAGCCATGACAATAGGAAATGAGAAAGAAAGGGAATTGTGGTGAGCAAGTGTTATAAACTTTGATACATGTGTGAGTGCTTTCTGTGGATTGCAACACCATGAAACCTGATTGGCTGTAGGCCAACTCGCATACGGTGTCGCAGAATATTGATGTAACCCTAAAAGCTAATATAGTTTATTCTACATAATATTAGACCCCCTCTACACAAAAACACACACACACAGAATAGATATTTTGTATAAGAGAAAATGTTTGAAACACATAAGAGCACATTTTAAATCAATAGCACATACTATCCAGACTAGTGCTTTAATTAAAACAATTGGTGGACAAGGGGTGAAAGGAAGAGGAGAGTGAGCGAGACTAAGAGGAGGAGAGGAAGGACTATAAGGGTATCATCATGATGATCAGGACTACAAAGGGACCAGCACAAAGAGGCTTACAGGAGGAACATCACAAGCAGGAACAGGAGGGCCAGGACACAAGGACTGGGGTCAAAAGGATCTGAACCAGGAGGCTCAGGACAAGTAGCTTGAAGACAGGCAGCAGCAGTACGGAGTGGAACGGTTTGACCAGTGGGTCTCCAAGAAGCAGTGCCAAGAGGACCAGAGTGACCAGAGTGAGAAGGACCAAATGAAGGAGGGCCAGACGCAAGAGGGCTAAGTCCAAGACAAACAGGACCAAGCACAACAGGTGCAAGAGGGCCAGGATGTCCTGGAACTGGAGGACCAGAACCAAGGAAACAGGACCAAGAAGACTGTGAAGCACAGTATTATGGAGCTCAGAAGAACAAGGGGTCAGTTGACCTAAACCAAGACAAGGGTGACAGAACCAGGGCATGAATGATTATGGCATGAAAGCATAAGGAGTACAAGACTCCATGATCATAGAGACCAGGAAGACCAGTATCATTAGGACAAGGACTAGGTGGACACAGGTTCATTAGTACCAGGACCAGGAGGAGCAACATCAACATGGCATTGAGGACCACAAAGGGAATCAGGAGTACCCAGGCCAGGAGAAACAGGACCAGAAGGACCCTGGTCTGAAAGAACATGGTTAGAAAGGCCTAGACAAGGAGAACCAGTTCCAGGAAGACTATGAGCATGATGACCAGGACTAAAGGACCAGTGCCAGAGAACTAAATTAGAAGGAGGAAAGTGAATGGGAGTGGCAGGACATTGACGACCATAAGGGCCCGGTGGATGATACCAGGAGTATCAGAACAGCACTAGGATCAGGTGGCTGACTAATGCCAGCAGCAGGAGGAGGACTAGTACTACTAGAAGGAGAACCCTGTTTTAGAAGAGTACCAGGAGAAGAAGGTGGGGCAGGCCAATGTGATTCTAGCCCACATATGCCACTAGATAACTTTAGTTACAGAGGCCATCTCAGGACGTCTCATTTAGTGACTCCTTGTTTTACTTAAAGCACTAGTAGAAAATTGAAGATTATCTCTAGTGATGTCTGTGAAATTCGCTTTTTCTGGACTTCACCCAAACATTTTGGTGTAGTGTCCTGGGAGGCCAATAATGTGAATGAATGCATGTGTTGAATAATTTGTCCATACTACCTATAGAGAGGACCTTTTACTGTTTCTCTAAATTTCATGTAACTTATCCATTCCATTTACATTCCCATATTGATTCAAGAATTGTTCTTGATAATTTTAATATGTCTAAACGGCTTTATGGTTAGTTTACTCAATTTGACCCCTTGATGTATTTCTTCTGGCAACTGTGACTTTTTCTTTTGCTTCCATTGGTCATCGTTTCATTACTTTGACCCCTAAAATATCATTTTTATGGTTACTGATTTATATTTAACTGTTTTAAATTTTGCTTTGGAATAATTAGTTTCTACTTTTTCAGTTGCTTTGTACAGGTATGTTGGCCACTGAGGAACACCTTTGCAAATGTTCTGCTGATGGTATATTTTGTCGTTATTTGAGCACCCCTTAAACAAGATTGGGCTCTCTAACTTTTGCCCACTGTTTTGGCTACATTGACTTATTCGTGTCCACATTGTGTGTAAATAATTGTTTCATTCCTCCCTTTTATGCAAGTCCCCTTATTTGATCTGCGTGTACATCTTCAAAGGTGGACACCATGGAGCCCTTTGGCTTATGCTGCTTTGACTGCATAGTTCTGATTGTCAGTCTCACACCCCCTAATTGAGCTGTTCACGCGCTTTCCCGAGCAGTTATTCCCCAACTTATTGACTCCACTGCGTGGTAATCCTTTGCTGCTAAGAACATTCCTGCTGTTATCTTTTACAGACATGGATGTTACACTTAATAAATTGTTTTCCTCTGCTTAACAGAATTTGTCTGGTCGGCCTTTGCAGAACCAGTTTGAATTCATTAATGGCTGTTACTTTGAGCCCTCTAAAAAAAAATGCATGATCAAATAGCCATAACGATCAAGACCAAGTCTTTCTATCTAAAGATAACTTGTGGACTCTGCCCACTCCTTAAAACTACAGATTTCAAATCACTCTTTCATGTTTCTGTGTCGATATGTTTATACTATACGTATAAAACATATGCATATGCCTATTCTTCTGATACGGAACCCCCAATTGGAGCAAATCCTTCTTGATTTTCAGTTTAGGGTTGTACAAAGTTTTTGTTAAGAAAACAGAGGGCCTGATTCACAAAGGTAAACTTATACGTTTGGTCTAAATCATGAGTACTATCTTTATGTCTGCATTTGAGGCAGAGATCTGGCAAGATTGCGGACAAGAAGATTGTACTTGTTAATGCACTTTGTGAATTCCAAGAATGTAGTAAACTTAGACATTTGTAAGTTTATACCAAACGTTTAAGTTTACCTTTGTGAATCGGGCCCTTAGTATGGTACAGTTCTGATTATTGACTCACCGGTAGCTTGAAGACATTCTGCTTTTCCAATATCTATTCTGAAACCATGTTGTACCAGTAACACATTACCGTTTTTTATTTGAGTACATAATTTGCTTAGCTTTTTCTCGTGAGCACTCTGAAACTGTGCCCAGTACAGTGGATGCAAATACGCTCTACAATATTTTTATAACATAACTCTACTTCACCACACTCCACTCTTTGCTATACCACTGTTATGCTACTATACTCTACACCATTCCAATATACCCCACTCCACGCTATGCCATTCCACTGCACGAAACTCCAGTATACCTGATTCCACTTTACTCCACTCCACTATACCACAATATACTGTACCATAGTAGGCAGTGCAACACTCTCCTCCAGTATATTGTTCCACACTCAGCTTAATAAGACTCCACTCAACATAACTAAACTGGACGAATATTCCAAATTTGTTTCCTAAGATGAGAAAAACCATTAAAATTCACAAAACAACAAAGGTTAAAGATAAGTTATATTTAGGAAAACTTTATTTATGTTTGCTATACAAACCCAACTCAAACTGCAGAAACATTGAACATTCTAAAGTTATAGTTACATTTTTGATTTATCGTTTATGCAGCACTTTGAAATTAATATATCATAATTACAACTCCCATTTATACTTACGCACCACCTTAAAATTCATATAACTTGCGCACCTCCATAATTAGTCTTTCTCACCTCATTCACCACACACCATTACCTACAACACACCCCATCTTCATGCACTACCCATCCCCATGCATATTGCACAAGTTAGAGTATGTGAAATTAATGCATTAATAACAACACTTATTACATCCGAAATGAAATAATGTGGCAGAACATAGTGCATGGAACAGTGACGTTTTATAGTTATGTTGTGATGGTATGTTACTGTTTCTTATAGAGTGATGGGCTTCCCAGCACTGGCAGGAATTGTAAGAAAAGAAATAATGTACTGGTTATATGAACAGGTGAGTCTTTAATTGCTTTCTAAAGCTGAGCAGGTTACAAATGGCTCTGAAGTGGATGGGGAGAGAGTTCCAGAGCTTGGATATCAAGTAAAGGAATGATTGTCATCCACGTCTGGCCATTTTAATTCTGGGAATAACCAGAAGGAAACGGTTGTTTGATCGCACATCTCATGCATTATTATGCGGGACAAGTGGATGGGTTAGGATGTGGGGGCCCTAAGCATGTTTTATCTTGTGTGTTCCTCAGAGAGCTGTGAATTCTATTCTTCCCCTTGCTGTCAGCAATTGAAGACTAGACAGAGCATGTTTTATCTTCTGTGTGATGTAGAGACCTTTGAATTCTATTCTTCTCCTTACTTGCAGCCTGTGAGGACTGTCCTGAGCAGACTATTGAAAGGCTCAGCAGAACATGAGCTGTGCCATTTTGAATAATCTGCAATCTCTTTATGACACATGTGGGGCTACCTAGGTTGAGAGAATGACCATAAATCTAGATTCAAGAGCAGTAGGCCTTTTACCACAGATTTCTTACAAGATCATGGCATATTATATCATATGCAAATGCAGAATGGGCAGAATGAGCAATTACTCTCATTTTGAATGAAACATGCATAGATATTGAAGAGATATTTTGAACGGATTAGGTCAGCAAGTTGATAATCATTGCCTTATAATACAATTTTTCAATAAATATGATGGTAATAAGTGAAAGTTTTTCCAGTCAAGTACTTTGATCAAGTACTTTGATCACATTTACTGGCACTATCTGAGTGATACTCACTGATATATTACATAGTGCATCACAGAACCATAGTATTCATCAAGCATTGCAAACTGCGCAGTTGTTTCTCCACGTAATCCTTCCATAGTGACTCTTTACAGGAAAAGTACATAGACTCATGGAGCCTCATTATGAGGCCTTGCGTCAGTTTTGCGCTCCAGATGCGTCACTTTTTGTGACGCATCGGCGGTGTAAAACATGCCTCCTGTTGCGCACTATTTACAAAGTGACGCATCTAAGATGCATCACTTTGTAAACCCCTGCGCTACATTATACCTGCGTCAGGTATAATGTATGCAGTGGGGGCGTTTCCCCGTAAAAAGCCTCGTAGAAGTGACGCAGTGAAATCTATGAGATTTCACTGCGTCACTACTAGGACACTGTTGCAACAAAATCTTGCTCTTGCCTCACAGCAGGCGTAAGTCTTACGCAGGCCCTTTCACATGGGGCATGACCACCTAGGCCTGCTCAGGGGGTCCCACAAGGACCCCCAGGGCCAAAAAAAGCATTTTTTTTTATTTTGGCAGAATTCGCACTGGGGTTGGGAATCCTAGCAAAATTGTTAAAAAAATTAAATGCGTGCTCCCGCGCTTCATTTCAATGAGGCCCACGGATGGGCCAGGTCCCGGGGACATTGTTAAAAAATAATAGCGGGGACTGCAACCTTCCCGGGGCTATGGTAATTATGTGTGGGCCTCAGAACACCTCTCTACAACGCAGCTCTGTGGCGCTTACTGAATGTACCTGGTGGGCTACTTGGCCACCAGGGACCTTCAGGATTCAAGGGGACCTAATTTGAATGTTATGGTTAGAAATTAAAATTTAAAAAAACATTGACATTCACTGAAAAAAACATAGGATTCAGGCATGTTATAGTTAGAAATTATCATTTAAAAAAAACATTGAAATTCATTGAAAAAACCACAGGTTTCAGGGACGTTATAGTTAGAAATTAGCATTTAAAAAAAACATTGAAATTCACTGAAAAAACCATAGGTTTCAGGGACGTTATATTTATTTGGACATTTCACTCGTGCAAAACCAGAGAAATTCTGCTGTTATAGTTAGTTCAGCTAACTATAACTCGCGCCCCCGTAATGCACTGCTGATGACGTCACATATTACATCATTGATGACTTATTTATAACTTTGGACCCACATAAGGACCCACACCAAACCTAACTGTCACTTAGCCACTGCACCTAAGGACCCACATGCCAAAATGGGTGCACCTTTATGAAGACTGAAAAAAAATTGATGGAGGGACAGGGTCAGCCAAACCACTGAACTGATTTACACTACACCAGGCATAAAAGTCCAACTTTACTCAGAAAGCGTGCTGCTCTTGTAGCTTTGGTATTAATCGGGTCAATATTTTTTGACATATAGGCGATTGAAAGGGTACCAGGCACGCTTCACAGGGTTACATCCTGCCAGTTGTAAAGCCTTTTTGTGATTTGGATGTAGCTATTGCACCTCTTGACCAATAGACATAAAATTTGCCAGACACTTTGTATGCTGAGAGTGCTCTTGGTATTTTCAAATGTATGTGATTCTGGGGAAGGGAAGATGGAGGACAGCTAATAAAAGAGGGGGACAGAAAAGTAATACTTAGCTAATATGTTTGCCACAGTGTGAAAAATCTGCACACAGTTTAGCAGAATCTTGGGAAGATTAGGTTTACAAGTATGCCAAGTTTTGTGGCAACACTTGACGTGCCGAAGTAATGAGAGAGGGGCAATAATGTTTTCATTTGCATATAACTTAGTGTTCTTTGATGAATCTCCACCTTAGGTGTCAGAATGTCAGCAAATTACAGTTAGTGCAGATATGTCAAGATTTTGTACTGATCCATGAGGGAAGGCAAAGTTGAAGAGGAGAGGGGAAAATGTTTGATTTACCATTAACTTGGACTCCATTTGATGGATCTGCATTAAACGGAAGAGACTTATCGCATTTAGCCAACTCAGCATTTTGAAATGTGAGCAGATTCATCGAGGGAGAGGCCGTTAAAAAAGGAAGAGCATAAACATTTTCATTTGGTAATTAAATTGGCACTATATGATAAATCTTCACGGAACTTGGCAGAAGCTTGGATGGATTGGTTTTCTAGTGATATAACAACTTTTCTGGCAATCCATTAACCCCTTGTGTGCGTGTGACGGCCAGGAGCAGTCACGCGTCATTGTGGGCATGTACGGAGGTTGGCCCCCAGCCGTCCCAACCCCGCCCACACTCTATTTCCCCAGCACCGCAGCGGAATTTGTGCAGTTTTCACAAATAAATTCAGGTCCATCAAGGGGGCGGCAGATTTAAACGGGAGGGCATAGAATTGTTACAGAAGTGTAACTTTGCTAATATATTTGGCACACTTTGATAAATCCGCACAAAATTTAATAGACATTTTTTATAAGATTTAGGGGCATATTATCAAGGGGGTTAATCTCCGCTTTTTTGGCTTTAAAAGCCAAGAAAGCGGAGATAAAATTATCTCCCTATTACCTAGCTGTCGCTAACACCAGTTAGCGACAGCTAGTAGGAGATAGCGACCATCTTGGGCCCCGCTTTGCATGTCAGTGATATTTATCACTAATGACATGTAAAGTGGGCGTGCCAAGATGTTAGTGACTGAAAACAGTCGCTAACATCGCTATCTCCTATTACCAACTATTGGAGATATTCGCGCTAAGCGCAAATATCTCCAAAAGCTAACACCTGCCCTGAGCAGTTCTTAGCCATGTTATCCAATGGGAGGTGGGTTTATCTCCGCTTTTTTGGCTTTAAAAGCCAAGAAAGCGGAGATGAAATTATCTCCCTATTACCTAGCTGTCGCTAACACCAGTTAGCGACAGCTAGTAGGAGATAGCGACCATCTTGGGCCCTGCTTTGCATGTCAGTGATATTTATCACTAATGACATGTAAAGTGGGCGTGCCAAGATGTTAGTGACTGAAAACAGTCGCTAACATCGCTATCTCCTATTACCAACTATTGGAGATATTCGCGCTAAGTGCAAATATCTCCAAAAGCTAACACCTGCCCTGAGCAGTTCTTAGCCATGTTATCCAATAGGAGGTGGCTAACATGGCTAAGAGCATTAGCTCGGTAATGCATGAATATCGCTGACTTTTCAGCGATATTCATGCATTGCGGCGATTTTTATCGCATTTGCGATAAACCTTGGTAATACCAAGGTTTATTTGCGGTAAAAATCGCCGCAGCTCTGCGGTAAATTTTTGTCTCTAACCAAGCAATAGCGATAATTATCGCTATTGCTTGGTAATATGCCCCTTAGATTTCTATTTTTATAATGTTTTGAGTGTCCTGGTCTTTTGTATTCATTGTAAGCATTAATTTGAAATAAAACCAGAATCTATACTAGGAGATTAAACACACCAGAAAGCATTTAGTAATTTACTTGCAGAAACTGACTTAGGCATTTTTGTCTGTCTAGGGCTTGTCCACGGCCTGTGATTGTGGTTTCTAAAGTTCAGATAGGAAAGGGGGGGGCGCATTGGCCCCCCCGCACGTATGGAAGGGTGTCGCCCCCCCTTCCCCTTGTCAGCAATCGTGGTGGGGCATGCCTCCGCTGCGTCATTATAACGCGGTGGGCGCGCCCCGCCACAGATTGGTACCGGCTCCCCAGTTGACCCGGAAGAATCGCTTCCGGGTCAAAGGGGGGAGCCAGGGGGCAGACCAGTTGGGACTGTTCCTGCGCTCCCCAGGCCTGCCCTTTGCCCCCCAGCCTCTTGAGGCTGTACAATTCATCCTCTTTTTGTATTTCAGGGACCAGGAGAGCGTCGGCGACTTTGCATCACTTTCCCTTTTTTCAAGGTCAGGCGGAAAGCCGGAGGAGCGGTCAGGAGCATGCGGTGCATTTCGTGGAGGTTGAGTGGCGGCAGGCATTGGGAACACATTGAGTGTGGCGGGAGAGTGAGAACCAGCCGGCAGGTCCGCCTCGCACATCACAGCCCGAGTCTCAAGCTGCGCCTGTGTAAAGTTTAGGCACCGCACAGACCAGAGCGAAGGGATCGCTTTGCAGAGACTGACCCCATTGAGGAGGGCACTGCTGGCTGGCCTGCACTTCACTGCTTCTGGTGGGCCGCCGGGCTAGCGTGCACTCGCCCAACACCCAGGCTAGCTGGTGTGGTGCTGTCCCAGTTGTGTGGTGCTTACGGCCAGTCTGTGTACCCCCAACTTTGTGCAGGTAAAAGCCGGGTTAGGTCCTTGTGGTAGCAGGGATACATTGTGCTCGCAGTGTTAGCACAGGTGTAGGTGGCTTAACAGTTCCGAGGTGAAGGAAGATGGCCAGTAGACATGGCGCAAAGCGTTCCTGCATGGAACATATGCTGCAAGGTATGATACGTAGTATGACAACAATGAACAGGAGATGGGGGAAAGTAGAACAGATAGGAAAGAGCGTTGGGAAGCTCAGGCAGAGGTTGGATGATCAGGCTAGGCCATCTGGAAGGCCCAAGTGAACAATAGTACCCCCGCAGCCCAGTGGGGAAATGGAACCACTACCTAAGCGGGCCAGAGCCACGAGAGGGAATGGTCGAGTCCCAAAGCAACATGGGTGAGAGGGGCCTTCTGGGGGGGACCCTGAAGGGGGGTTGGTGCCACCGGTGATCCCTATTTTTACTCCTCAAACCCCAACAATTATACCAGTAACACCGGCACCAGCTGCACCTGTCCCAACACCAGGCTCAGTGCCTCTGGTGGTCCCATCGGTAGTCCCGGTAGTACCCACGTTTAACCTCACGCCAGTCTCAGGGAGTTCTGTCTCAAGCCCAGCAGCCCCCGTCCCGGCCTCAGCACCATCAGGGGTTGGTCTGGTACCACCAGTCTAGGGACACAGATAGCGGCAGTTCTCCCTTGGCTAGGAATAGGGGGGTGTTACCATCTTCAGTTAGTGCGAAGGAGGTGGGGAGGATCCTTTGACAGAGGCACAAAAGATGGTGGCAAGGATCATGACCGCCCCGAGTAGCGGGGGGCTAAGTACGCCTATTCCTCCACAAGCAGCATGTCCAGGCAGCAACCCCAGAAGTGAGAAGATGGTAGAACCAACGCATGATGGGTAAATTGGTAAGGAGGTGGCATTACCAGTGCTGGGCGAGGGTACAGTACCCTCCAGGAGGGAACATTTGGCTCAGCATGTAACACAAGAAATGAAGGATTTAATTTGGATGGGCAAATATGTCAATATCTTTTCTTTGCTTATGGATAACAGGGAAATGGAGTATGCTAGGAAGCAGAAGGATTGGATGTTGCCTAGCGAATGGCGGGTGGAGATGGCAAGATTCAGGGTGGAAGAGACATTAAATAACTGGATTAAAGCCTTCTCTGTGTTTATGGTGATTACAGCTGAGCGTTCCCCTAATTTGCAGGCAGAGATGGCGTGTTAAAAGAGTAGGATAACAACTTTCCATGATACATATGGGGGGGAAGGATGGAAGGACTATGACATGAGTTTTAGGAAAGCTAAAGAGTTTAACTCCTCACTTTCCTGGGATCAGGTGGATTTCATTTCATGGTATGGACAGTTTACAGCAGGGCAGCTGGTGGGGCTGGGTCAAATTGGAACAGAAGCTGCCCCCCAACCGCCCTTTTGGTCGGCACAGGGCGGTGGCGCGGCCCCTAGGGCAGGGAGCAGTGGGGGGCAAAAAGGGGTGTGCTGGGATGTTGTTTATTGTTGTGCTTACACTGTTAAACTGTAACCTGCTCTTTATGTGAAGCGCTCTGATACCCACGGGTCTTGTTCGCGCTATACAAAACTTTATAATAAAATAATAATAAATAATAATAAATAATAATAAAATAATAAGCGAGCATGCACCAGGGCACAAGGCACATGCAAGTTCAGACACGCATGTTCCATTTGTAATCAACCTTCCCACCCAGAAACAACATGCCGCAATAAAGGTAATGCCTCTGGAAACAGGGGAAGGAAGAAACAGGAATAGGGGGAGAGTACGGCTGGTGTCACATTCTCCCTTTGACGTTCTGGCTATGACTCCTTAGCTGAACAGGTACCCGGACCATGCCTCTTCTGGGATGTTACAAGAAGGTTTTTTGCAGGGCTTTAGGATCCCAGCGATGGGCTACACCGGAACGGCAGAGTGTAGGAATCAACTATCTGTTAGGAACAACCCAGAGGTGGCAGCGACAAAAATTGCAAAGGAACTGCGCCTAGGCAGGATAGCGGGTACTTTTGATCACAACCCTGTGCACAATTTTGTCTGCTCACCTTTCGGCTTGGTGCCAAAAAAGGATGAGGGTGAGTTCAGGCTGATTCATAATCTAACTGCAAATAGGGGCGCATCACTAAATGATGCCATCAATGAAGACATTTTTAGCGTTAAGTATGCTTCCTTTGGGGGGGCGTGGCTAAGCCGAGCTGCGAGATGGCCGCTCGTTGAGTGAGCTCCGCCGGCTACACCAATTAATCCTCTCGTAATCCTGTTCCTGGCACCTGCGAGCCCCCGCTCCCTCGGGGTTTGACAGAGAGCACCTCCATAAATCCGGAGTGTAACTTTGGGACGTACTGCAGCAGCGATCCGGGAACCGAAGCCTTTCAAAACTCTGTCGGCTGGTTAGCCCGTCCTGACATTGGGCGGAAGTGCATAGCCCTGGGCGGCGCGGCGCACTGCAGCCCGAGGCTTTGGAGGCCTCTAGAAGCCCGGAGATCGTGGGCGCGAAAACTTGTCGGCGGCGGCGCCGCAGCTTCAGACGTCCCCCGGCAGACCCCTACAGAGCCCTGGGCCGATCGAGGGAACTGTGGGCGGATTGGACGCGATCGAGGGCCATATCCCTTGCCTGACGGCGGATTCGCCTGCGCAGCGGAGTCCGGACCTGCCGCCATAGCGGAGGAGACGTGGGGCGGCCGGACCTGCGGAATCCAGGTGAGCACTCGATCCTGCCCTGCTGCGACTGCTGGCGGTGGCGGGCGGGGTGCAGCGAGCGGTGCTACGCGCGGCAGGGCCCCTGCTGGCGTCATTTATACCCTCACGACTCCGCCTGGAAGGAGTAGATACCCACTGCTAAGGAAACCGGCGCGCTACCTGTCCGGCCACAAGACTGTGGGGCTCCAGCCCTGAAAATATAAACTGGTCGCCTGCCCTGCCGCATTGTTGGTCGCGGCGCCGCTACAATAATCCAAGCACTCAGCCCGCCATTTTGAGCCTTGAAGCTGGCCTGCCTGGCACGCTACTGGCATCGCGTGCGGAGAGCAATCACGCCACTGGGACCTGGATACCAGGCTGCAGATCCAAGCTCCCCGGGACTACCTGTACAACCCCTGCCTTTCACGGGTCGACGCATCTAAACCGCACAGGGATCACTGCGTTTCTGAACCACCCTTTGCTGAGGTCCAGCCGCCACGATGGGTAAGAACGAAGCCAAACAGTCCAAGATCAGCTTCGATAACAAGCGTCCTCTGAAGAACCCTACCACAGAAACGGGTGGCGACATGGCGTCGTCTCAGGGGTTGCCGGCCGATATTGACTTTGGGGCGCTAATCATGGAGGTGAGATCCAGCCTGAAAAGTATTGATACCAAACTCGACGCCATACCTGCGCAACTGGAATCCGTGAAGACCAAGGTGGACGTGCATGAGACTCGGCTAGACTGCTTAGAAAACAGGCAGACTGAATGCTGTGAATTCCAGCAGCAAGCCAAGCAGCATATCACTTCTCTGGAACGAGAGTTAGATATTTTGCGAGCCAAGTCGGATGATTTGGAAGCACGTTCCCGCAGATCCAATATACGCATAACGGGAATTCCAGAGACAACAAACATCGACAAGATGGAGACATATGTGGCGGACCTCTTGCATGAACTCTTCGACCCGCACCTATCCTCAGTCTTCACGGTCGAGAGAGCGCATCGATCGCTAGGGAAGAAACCACCGCCAGGGGCTACACCTCGGCCCATCCTCGCTAAACTGATCAACTACCAGGACAGAGACTTGATCTTACGTCTGGCGAGGGAGAAGGGCAAAATCACCCATAAAGGGAATAACATTTCCTTTTATCCGGACTTCACCCCCCTGGTGCAAGTGGCTCGTAAGGAATTCCTTCCGGCGAAGAAACTACTGCTACAGGCAGGCGTGCCATACTCCCTGCTATACCCTGCAAAGTTGAAGGTACTGCATGACAACACCACCCACTTTTTCACGGATGCAAAGTCGGCGCTCAAGTTCGCCAAACACATCGGCGGAGTGGGGACCAGGAGAAGATCGCCCAGACATGAAGACACAACGGAACAGCTAAGTGACAATGACTAAATGGTGTTCTGGTGTGGGTGCTGGGACGTCTTGAGTTCGCCACCTCATACATCACATGGGTTGGCGCGGATTCATTATGATCGCTGCTGGTACATGCTCCCTGGGAACGAACTGGGTGGGACTGTGTCCTGCCCCAGGACTTCCGGCTGTGTTTCATGGTGCCCTACTGAATATGGACATTCTGGAGGCGGTAAGACTACTGGATCCCGAGGTGGGGGATTCGCAGAACTCATGGAACCTTATCCCTAATTGTAGCCACCCCGATCACACGGGGCTGTTCGCTGGGCACACCACGCCCCATGGGCTGCCTGTTTTTGCTGTTGGTTTTAGGTTACACCTTGTGTGCCTTACTATGGGGTATTTCACGACCTAATTGGGAGGTTGCTGAGGGTGGAAGGGAATGGGGGGGGTTTGTTGACTTGTTATTTTCTGTTCTGACATGGTGCATAGAGCTTGATGCTATATTTTCACTTTCATGCGCGCGGTTAGTGGCAAGGGGATGTGGTGTCCATTGTGGGTGTGGGGGGCGGGCTAGGACGTGGATGGTCCCGACACTGAAACACTTCGGATATGGGAGGGATTAAACTTTGGACTTGGAACATTAGAGGCCTCGGGACTACAGAAAAGCCCGATTGATGCATGGCACGTTGGCCAGGCATAATGTTGACGTCTGCTTTCTGCAAGAAACGCATATTAATACTACTCCTTCGCCCAGATTGAAGAACTCTAGATGGTCTCAGGTGTATTCTGCTGTTTACTCCAACTATGCCAGAGGGGTGGCTATTCTTGTGCGCAGGGGGCTGGACTGGCGGGAACGTGCTCACGTGCAAGACGTGAATGGCAAATACGTGATCTTGTATGGCTCCCTGCAGGGGCGGCCTATCGTGCTGGCCGCTGTTTACGGTCCTAATGTAGATGACCCGGACTTCTTTAGGGACGTATGGGCGCAGATTGCGTTGCTTGACTGTTCATCGGTGGTGATAGGGGGAGATTTTAATGTTGTGCTGGATGATGACATGGACAGACGAGGTGTGAGTAGGCCTATGCATGCCCGTGCGCGCCAGGCTGTCCTTGATGTGATGAGTGAGGGATTGTTGTCGGATGTGTGGAGAGTTCGTCACCCAGATGTGAGAATGGGGACCTGTTACACGTGCCACAAAGCGGCTTGGTCCAGATTGGATTTCTGGCTGGTGTCTCCTGAGGTTGCGACATGGGTGACAAGGGTCGAAATACAGGCTAGGTCCCTATCGGACCATTCCCCTTGTGAGCTTGAGCTACGCCTTCCTGACACCATTAACAGAGCATTCACATGGCGATTACCCCCACACGCACTCACGGACCAGGTATTCGTTGAGGAGATAAGAGACGACATTGTTAAATACTTTGCTGAGAATGCAGGCTCCGTCACCTCAGAGGCTGTTGAATGGGATGCCTTTAAGGCAGTGATAAGGGGCCAGTGCATAGCGAGACAGGCGGGTGTGCTGCGAACGATTCGTGACACCCTGGCTAAACTAGAGGGAGAGTTACGAGGGCTAGATGCGGCCTTTAGCTTGGACCCGACGTTAGCAATAGCGGGGGATATCAAGACGAAACTGCTTGCCTTTGGAGAGGAAGCGGAGCGAGAGGTGCGGTTTCTGGGGAGACGAGCTGAGGCCCGCAGATACGGAGAGGGAGACAGGCCCAGCAGAACACTTGCCAGGCTGATAGACTCTCGTGCACAGTCACACTACATCCACACTATATGTGACAAGGAGGGGTCTTTAGCCGTAGGCCAAGAGGCTGTATTGCGCGCCTTCACTGACTTTTATGCGTCCCTATACGCCTCTAAACAACCCACTGCCCCGGCCTCCTTAACCAGTTTCCTTGACTCCATTGCATTAGTTTGGTTTAACAGCAACCACAGACAGTACATGGACCTGCCTGTTACCGTCCAGGACATTGCTCAGGTGATAAAAAGCATGCCGGCTAACAAGGCCCCTGGCCCTGATGGCCTGACAACGTCCTTTTACAAAACTTATGTGGATGAACTGGCGCCGAAACTACACTCCGTGTTTGTGGAGGCCCTTGAATTGAACTCCCTGCCTGACTCCATGCACGAAGCCTTAATAATCACACTTCTAAAACCTGACAAAGATGAGATGCTCCTGGACTCCTATAGGCCCCTCTCCCTTATTAATGTAGATGCCAAAATATATGCTAAAATAATCGCGGACAAGCTGCAACCGATGTTGCCGATTATAGCTTTGCCTGACCAGTCCGGATTTATCCCCGGTAGAGCCACGTCCCATAACCTTAGAACCATTTTTTCGGTCCTTCATTACCTACACCCATCTGTGCAGGCAGCGGTGGTGTTCTTGGACGCGACCAAAGCGTTTGACTCTTTGGAATGGCCGTATTTATTTAAGGTGCTGGAAAGAATGGGCTTCAGTCGCAATTTCATGACCCTGATCAAACTGCTGTACACTGGACCCAGAGCCAGAGTGAGCGTAAACGGCCTGGTGTCTGGATCTTTTAATATCACTAGAGGAACCAGGCAAGGGTGCCCACTGTCCCCCCTCCTCTTCGCTATCGCGATGGAGCCGCTTGCGGCTCGGATACGACAACACCACACTGCGAGGGGCATCGGGTTTAGCTCTCGGAGCCTTTTGATCTCGTTATATGCTGATGATGTGACCTTGTACATTGTCAACCCCAAAGACAACATGAACCCGCTGCTCCGTGAGTTTGTGAGGTTTGAGGGCCTGGCGGGAATATCCATCAATTGGTCTAAGTCCGTAGCTTTCCCACTGACAGATGAGACGAGTCGGCCACCTGCAGACTACCCTATACGTTGGGAAGCTGAGGCTGTTAAGTACCTGGGGATATGGATCAGCCGAGATGTGCAAGAACTATGGTCTCTGAACTTTGGAAAGGCAGTGGATTGGATGGAAGGGAAGATTGAGGTTTGGAACAAACTACCTTTGTCCCTAGTTGCACGAATAGCGTTAGCAAAAATGGTGATTCTTCCCAAATTCCTGTATCTGTTTGTGAACGTCCCGCTGCCCATGACATCGCACTTCCATGCGCGGGTGCGCTCGTTGATGTTGAAACTGGTTTGGGCTGGAGGTCAGGCGAGGGTCTCCTGGGACCTGCTCACACTCCCACTTCGGCAGGGGGGCCTCGGGGCCCCCGACTTGAAGCTATACTCTCTATGTGCACAGGCGCAGTTTCTGCATTTTTGGGGCTTCCCCACCCCCTACCAACCGCACGTAGCGGTGGAATTGGCTGCGCTAGCCCCGTTGCCTCTGCGCGTCGCCCTATACGGGAAAGTTACGCGCCCTTCAGTGGAGATCGACACCGTAGAAATGGTACGCTGGACCTGGCGAGAACTGCAGAGAAGAGCTGGCCTCTCCTCCCTGTACGCGCCTGCAGTCCCACTGCGGGGGAACCCGATGCTGCCCTGCTTAGCTGCCAGAGGCGATGTTCTCACGCTCCGAGGGAAAAGGCTGCACACATTCGCCGATTTATACCCTGAAGGCACCTTCGTTGAGTTGCGCACGGATGTTGGGGACCAACCTGAATCTTTTGCGGACACGCTGCTGTACCACTCCCTTAGGGAATCTTGCAAACAGTTGGGACCCCACTTCCCGTAGGAGCCGCAGGCACTTGATGCCCTACAGAACCTGCTGTCGAAACCCTCTCCCCAAAAATTGGTATCGAGGCTCTACAACTGCATGCAAGAGCAGGCCCCAATCACTGTGGCCACCGCCAAAGTTGCTTGGGCTGCAGACCTGGAAGTCCCTCTCACAGATGACATGTGGGAGTACTGCTGTAAACAACTGACGGCACTGTCCCCGAATTACCGGCTGCGGCTCATTCACTTTAAATTCTTACACCGATACTATCGGACACCGATGCTACTTCATCGCATGGGCATCCGCACGGATGCGTCCTGCTGGAAGTGCGGGAGGGAAGATGTGTCCTTCATACATGTGGCATGGAGCTGCCCCAAACTGACAGACTACTGGACAGATGTCTTTACAGCTATCAACCAAATCTTAAGCAGGAACGACACGCCGTCGCCACTCCTGGGCCTGTTGGGCTACGTCAAGGACACTGAACCTTGTGACAGAAAATTACATGCACTCCTCCTCTTTTATGCTAAACGACAGATTGCACTACACTGGGGCAGGAAGGCGCTACCATTGTTCACTGGGTGGATCGGGGATGTCACCTATGGGCACGCGCAACTCACTCACTACTGGGAGACCATGCCCACTGCCTCTAGACCGAATGACATTTGGGAGCCATTTCTGCAATGGACAAGAGAGCGGGCGGGATCGGCAGTATCTGGAGGATCGCCTGATGTGGGTGTTTCGGATGATATGGGCTGAGTGGTTGCTGTGCGAACCTGAACTGTCTTGGCACTGATGTTCCCTTCTGGCACTGTCATGCCCTGGCCATGGACCACGCTTGCCCTGCTGTCCCTCTTTAACTTTGTAATAGCAGCGTGTCCTATTCTCCTTGTTACCTCCCCTTGGGCCACTTGTCCCGACCTCTTGTCCTGCTTCGATATCTCCCTTCTCCCCCTGCGTCACCCCCCCCTCTCTACCTCCGCCATGTATGCTTGTTGCCTGCCACACCTCCACTACTGCCACGGATCGCTACCAGCCAACAGACCCTTGACACAGACATGCGCGGCCCCGTCAAAGTGTGGGGCACTGCGTGGTTGAATTGCTGTGCTTGCACCAATGTTACGTTGTTTACGTTTCCTTTCTTTCCTTTTCTATTTTGTTGGGGACGGTTGGGCGAAAACAGTGCTACTAGATGTATGTTTCCCACTTGCTGTTTTTAGAGCTGGGGCCTGCTGATTGCCCCGAGACAGCTTCCACGGCTCCTGTTATGGTCATCTATCTACTGCACTGAAAAAAGTAAGATCACTAACTGTGCTAAGGTTGCATTGCTCACGTACAATTCATTGCAATATTGTGAACCCTGCTGGGAGCTCGGAGCTCCATAAAAGTTATATTACTACTGTCTGCTTTCCTGACTTGGATGGTGTATACACCTCATAGCGGCCTGCCTCCGGGTTGTTGGCGTGACGCAGTGTAACCTTTTGTCCCTTTTCTCATAATAAATGTCTTACACCAAAAAAAAAAAAAAAAAAAAAAAAAGTATGCTTCCTTTGACCAGGCGGTGGAGATGTTGAGGACTTTGGGACCTGGAGCCCTGTTGGGAAAGTCGGATATTGAGTCCGCTTTCGGGCTACTGCCGGTTCATCCTCTAGATCAGCATCTGCTAGGTTCTCATTTCAAGATAAATTCTACATGGAAAAGTGTATGCCGATGGGTTGCTCTGATTTCTCCACCTACTTTGAGAAATTCAGTTCTTTTTTGAATGGGTTTTTAGGCAGAAGACTGGGCACCAACAAGTCATGCATTACCTAGATGACTTTCTCTTTCTCGGGTCTGCGGGCTCGCAGGAGTGTGTGTGGGCATTGCAGGAAATTTGCGTGCTCATGCGGGCTTTTGGGGTCCCGCTGGCGCCGGGAAAGACGGTGGGTCCAGCAACCCATTGGAATTCTTAGGCATTGAATTGGATTCGGTAGAGGATTGTTTTAGGTTACCTAAAGACAAAATCATAACATTTAGAGCAGCCCTCCAGCAATGTTTGGCCAAAGACAAAGTGACACTACATCAGCTGCAACAGACTGTGGGCCAGTTAAACTTCACACTGAGATTGATACCCTTGGCACGACCATTCTCCCACTCAATCTCGCAGACCATGACAGGTCTGCGGGAGAAGCACCATCACACAAGACTGCCTGCGAGGTCCGCCAGGACATGCACATTTGGATCACATTTCTGGAGGGCTTCAACGGCAGGGTAGTGTGGCTCGGTCCCCCCCACTACGTCTGCAGAGTTAGGTTTATGGACTGACGCCGCGGGCAGTGTGAGATTTGGCGCCATACTTTTTATTTATTTATTTTATTCATTTAATGCGATTTTATATAGCGCGAACTTTACCCGAAGGTGTCAGAGTGATTTACATAAGAACCAGTTGCAAAACATAAGGAATTAGGATTACATGTGTTACATAAAAGAAAGATACACACAGAAAAAAATTGCAAATGTACAAGATGTAAAGTCACACAAAGAAGAGACTGGTGATTATAGTTATCTCTATATACATAGGGAAGGGATAAGAATGGATATACACTAAGAGTCACATAGGAATGGTAGAGAGTACAATGGCCTACTGCATGTACTAGTGATTAGAGTTATCTCTATATACATAGGGAAGGGATACGAATGGATATACTCTAAGAGTTTTTTCTAGAAAAAATTGTCAACATCAGAGCTAACATTCCACCCCCCTCTCCCACTTTTTCTGAGCCCTCTCTCCCGACTATTCACGGTTCTCTTTCTTCTATCCCGTCGATCACTAAAGAAGGGTTTTTGGCAATCCTTCCCAAAGTAAAATCTGGTTCCCCGGCGGACATTTGCCCAGCCCACATTCTGCAACAGATTTACTCCGCTTGTCCCGAACCGCCTATATCCTTTCTCAATAGCTCGCTGGCCCAGGGGGTGGTAATTCCATCTCTTAAATCTGCCACCATAGTCCCCATCCTCAAGAAGCCTGGCGCGGACCCTTCCGCTCCAGCCAACTACCGTCCCATCTCTCTCTTGCCCTTTCTGGGCAAGGTGCTGGAGCGGCATGTAACATCGGTCCTCAGTGCCCATGTAGAAACTAATGGGGGCCTTGCGTCCCGCCAGGCAGGCTTTCGGCCTAGGCACTCCACCGAGTCCGTCGTGGTGTCGGTCCTGAACAATCTCAGGGAGGGCATGGACTATGGCAGTCACCAGGCTCTGGTGCTCCTCGATCTTTCCGCCGCATTCGACACGGTGGACCATTCCATCTTACTCTCCCGTGTCGGTGCGGCGGGGATCGAGGGCTCAGCCCTGGTCTGGTTATCGTCCTTCCTGAGGGACCGCACCCAGGCGGTCCGGTTGGGGGATTTCTCGGCCACCCAACTCAAAGTCACCTGTGGTGTCCCTCAGGGTTCTTCTCTTTCCCCCCTCTTGTTTAATCTCTACATCTATCCTCTGATTGCTGCACTTCAACAACTGGAGGTCACTGTGTTTAATTACGCAGATGACCTCCAGCTTATCTTTAATCTGTCTTCTTCTCCTCATTCTATCTCTAATTTTCAGTCAATTATGATTTTCATCAGAGACTGGATGAACCACAACCATCTGAAGTTGAATCCAGATAAAACAGAATTGGTCCTTACGGGTGGTTCCTCCAGTCCCTGGAACTCTTCTTTCTGGCCTTCCTCTTTAGGTTCCCCTCCTGCACCTTCTTCCTCAGTTAAAACTCTGGGCATTAAACTTAATAACCAACTCAATCTTCATTCTCAAATTACTTCTGTGGTTTCTTCTTGCTTTTTTATTCTTCGAACTATCCGCTCTGTCTCTCGTTTTTTTTCTCCTCTCGCACTTAAGCTAATCATGTCCGCTCTGGTTATTTCCCGGCTGGACTACGCCAATGCCCTCTACAACGGCATCCCAGCGTATAGCCTGCGGAAGCTCCAGCTGGTTCAAAACCAGGCGGCCAGATTGGTGTATGGCCTCCCCCGATCCTGTCACTCTACTCCCCTGCTGAAAGCACTACATTGGCTACCTGTAAGGGAGCGTTCCCTCTTTAAAACCGGATGTATGGTCTTTCAGGCGCGCCAAGGGACTGCCCCGGCCTTCATCTCCTCCTTACTTAAAGAGTACATCCCTGTCCGCGAGCTTCGGTCATCCACACAATCACTCCTTCAGGTTCCCCGGTACAGACGCAAGAAATGGGGTGGAGCCAATTTCTCTTTTTTGGCACCCTCCTTTTGGAATTCCCTTCCTGATCACTTGCGCCTGGCCACACATTACTCCTCCTTTCGCAAAGATCTTAAGACCCTCCTTTTTACCCAGGCCTTTCTTAATATAAACTGATCTTTTTTACTCTCTATTAGTCCTGGATTTTTACTGCTAATTGAGCCTCCAAAGCGCCAAGAAACCGCATGGTGTACGCCGCGCTATATAAATATTTTAAATTCAAATTCAAATTCAAGAGTCACATAGGAATGGTAGAGAGTACAAAGGTCTACTGCATATACTAGTGATTAGAGTTACCTCTATATACATAGCAAAGGGATATGAATGGATATACTCTAACTCTACTTGGAAATAAGTGGGTGGCACAACAGTGGCCGGGATAGTGGAAGGAGAGTGGTCTAACAACTAATATAGGTTTCCTGGAACTATTTCCAATCTGGGTTGCATTGACAGTTTGGCCTAATCAGTTGTGCAATCAATCTGTAATTTTCTGATCTGATAAAATGACAGTAGTAGAATGTATTAACCAGCACGCGGCACGGTGTAAAATGATACTTCGCCTACTGAAGGAAATAGTGCTGGTGAGCATGAAACTGAACATTCAGTTTAGGGCCAAACATGTTCCAGGGGTGTTAAATAATGCGGCTGCTGCACTCTCTCGCTTTAAGATGCAGGTATTCAGGGAACATCTACCATACGCAGAGGCGACGCCTACACACTTCCCAGCAGCACTCTGGCAGAATGTTGCCCCCAGCTACAGAACCTCGTGGCAGCTAGCCTAGCGCCCTGGACCAGAAGCGCTTACTTGTCTTACTGCACTTTTTTGGGACAAGGTTGGGCGGAGAGATGGGATCAGGCAGGGAACTTCACTCAGTACCTAGATGCATTACACAAGGAAGGGCGCTCCGCAGCGACAGCCAGCTGGCACGTGGCAGCTGTTTCTTTCTTTGCACAGATTAGGGGTACCACATTTCCCACAAATAGTTTAATTGTGAGGAAGGTGCTAAAGGGGTGACGCGCCTCCAAGCAACCGTCACAGACACGAGACAACCGATAGGGTTAGAGCAGCTGGCATAATTATTAAATGCCCTGTGTGGCATCTGCAGTTCATGGGGGAGGTACTATTGTTCAGAGCTGCCTTTACACTAGCCTTTTATGGGGCATTCCGGGTAGGGAAACTAGTAGCTAGCAATAAGCAGGACCTACTAGGTGGACTCCAGCTTGAAAACACAAGGATATTGGGTGATACGCTGTTAATTACCATCAGCAAATCAAAAACTGATCAGGAAGCTCGTGGTGAGGGGCTGGTACTCCATCGGGCGTGAACTAATCCATGCTGCCCAGTGATGTAGGTGGAGGCCTTCCTCAACCTTAGAGTAGGCGCAGTAGGGGGTGCATTATTAATGCATGCAGATGGTACCCCACTTACCAGGCTTCAATTCAAAAGGGGGTTGGCTACGACAATTGACAAGGCTTTTGGGACACATTCATTCTGAATAGGGGTGCCACTGAAGCAACTGCTAGAGGGTTACACAATAGCAGTGTGGAAAGAATTGGGAGATGGTCTTCCAACTGTTACAAGTGTTATGTGCGGCTGCACATGTTGTGAGGGTGGCAGAATAATTATGCTGATGCCTGTTTTGTTTGTTTACTTGTATTTCAATTTCTCGAACCTGTCATGCAGTGCGGAAACTTGCGTCAGCACATCACCAGCAAATATCTTCATCACGGCGGACGCATGCACAGGAAAAGGAGACACAAGTTGTATGGGTTATTGGTCATTCTTATGTGAAACATGTTAAATCTGTTTTTCTTCTGAATATTTACAGACAGAGAGCGGCGCAGGGAGGTTTCAGGGTCTCCTTTAATGGTAAGGGGGGTCTCTGCCTCAGTCAGTTTAGGGGATTCGTTACGGAGTTGCTCAACAGACACACCCGCCGCCCACGGTTGTTATCTTACATTTGGGCGGAAATGACCTGGTAAAATTGGGCAGAAGGGTCCTGATGGAAGAAATATTCTCTGAGGTAGGCTGGTTAGCTAAAACATGCCAAGGATGCACCATAGTTTGTACCCAGATGATTCCTGGGCTCAGATGGAGGGGGGCAGGGGGGATTCTGTCAAAGCGTGAAATCACTCGGTAAAGAGGATCAACAATAAGATAGAGAAATTGTTTCGGTCACGTCAATTGCAAAACAAACCACATGGGTGTGTCAGGGGGGAACAGTGCTTCTTACAAGATGGGGTTCACCTGACTAGTGTGGGCAATGTGTTATTTTTGGAGAACATCTAGGCATGGATAGGGGGTTTTAGGTCTGGGCATGACCTTGCAGAGTAGGAGGATAGGGGGGGGCAGGTAGTCAGGCAACTATGCTGGCCTGTGGCAGTAAGGTCATGATCGGTGAGCAGTCAATTTAAGGTCCTTAGGGGGTGGCGCCATTCTTAAATGGGGTTGCCCAGGGGGAGGGACAAGTGGTCTCTCCTAGAACTCCAGGGGCTGTACATCCAGTTGGTTGAATGGGTGCGGGGGAGGGGGGAGTCACGCTTTCTTCAGGTTTGTTGGCCACCCCGCACATGCACTATGACGTCATTAAACGGCGCAGAGTGCAAGGGTCCCCCTTTGGTTAACGGAGTTCATGGAGCGTACGGGGGTAACCGGGAGGGGGGAAGTACCCTCTTGGTAAACGGGCCCTCTGCGCATGCGCACTCATACGTGAGGGCGTGGCTGTTTGATAAGGATCTGACACCTGTTAGAGATCTTGCCGTAGGCCCAAAAATAGGATATGCAGAAAAATTATTAATGTGTGATTATGATTCAAAATATTAAATTCGGATAGGAAATATTTTGTATTAGAAATATGTTAAGGTTAGCCCTTTGATACCTACCTACATGGATTGTAATCTAATGTCAATTGTGTTTTTCTGCATAAATGATTGTGTAAATATTGTTTATTTCAAATTTTTTATTTGTTTTCATGTTTTAATAAATACGGCAGGGGGGTTGTAAGACCCTGCCTTTCAAAGAAACTCCTCTCTCATGTCCAATTTCTAATAATGGTGGGGGCGCACAAGGCAGGGGAGGGGGATGGTCGGTAGTCCCTGACCATACTGGTTTGCTGGATTATGTCTATACATTGGAGCCTGCAATATATATATAGGGGTCAAGATGAAGCATGAGGAAAAGAATGAGAAAGAGAGAATTTACAATTGTTACTGGCGGTTTTTAGTGAACAATCTCAAAGTCAAAGTAAAACTACATTTGATTTGGGCTCATTTGTTATACGACAATGTAAGTTTCTATCTAACTTACTTATTGGTATCTGTCCGTGGAATATTCCTCTCACTGCTCATTAAAAGCACACGCATTTAAAATTGTGCCAAATACAACCTGCCTTTTTATTTGCAAAACAGTTGATGAAAAAGCAACCTTTTTCAATAGGCCCATATTACGTTTTTCTAAAAACTCTAATGAATAATAATTTAAAACATAACTTTTCGAGTTTCTGCACCAGTATTCGCTTAGCTGAATGACATGAAAGCTTACAGGATGTCTGGCAACTGGGGATGCGGAATAAAGTGGACTGGTTTGCCTGCTACAAATACCGCCTGCACAGCGTCTACTATTTTAGGGCCTTCCATTTTAGGCCAAACCATTTCCTTTCATTTCGAGGAGAGTGAGCAAACAGCTCTCCAGAGTTATAAATGAAGTGATGTGTGCATAGCACACCTTCAGAGTTGCACAGTCGTGAATCTGTCAAGCTTTTTCTTGCCGTGGCACTGCAATTATTGTATACCGCTAAAGACAGCTTATGCCAGCAAAATGGCATCTCCCTGCAACCTGCTTAGGAGAAATCCCCCATTTTCAGATTATCTTTGTAATGCTGCAAATCTCATTTGTTGGGTTTTTACCTTTAGGACAAATATCTACTCATTTGTTTGCTGATATATGTAAAAGTCACCCCCCCCCCCCTCCCTACCCCCACCAAAGGGCAGATTACAACAGACGTGATTAGCATGCAGACCTCTCTTGCTGATGTCACGAAAGTGGTCCTTGGAAGATGTGCACTATGGGCAGTTGACGGTAAGAAAGAAAACAGTGGGCTAAGATACATTTATCTGAATTCATCGAAAGGTCACAGGTGAGCCCTGCTGAGCTAACAACGTTTGCATATTCACTTGAAAGTTTCAGTTTGTAATTTGTGAATTGAACAAATTAGGCAGAAATATTACACTCGTTTGTGTCTCAGCCATTAAAAAGCAGCTGGAGTTTATTTCCCTGTACAATCTCAAAGTTTACATTTTCATAAAACAAATGTGAATATTCCCATAAAAAGCAATACCTTATGTACTTGACAGACCATCCCTCAAATATAGCCCATTTTCCCCTTTCCTAATTACTCATTACTCCACTCAGGACCCGCACAATGACATCACTGCCTACAGACACAGAGAAACAGGAAGACCTCTATCTACCCCTCTAGTTGTAAGAGGGTAGTGGGCCCAAGTGCAGGCAAGAAAAGTGCCTCCCCCACCTTTCCCTGGTTTGGTTGTGAAAAAAAGTTACAATGGGGATACAGTGGACTTCTTGGACCCTTGGGCTCCAGCACCACTGCACCTGCTGCACTGTTGATAGCTAGCCTAGGCCCCTGTTCCCTCAGGTAAAACACATGTGGGCTGGCTGCAGACTCATTGTTATTCAATAACAGCCGCCCGGAGAATGCAGTCACTGATGTCCATATGTGACATTTATATGTAACCACAGGCTCTGACATGGCCATAAAGAAATGTACAGGCTGGAGCCCATTCTGGAAGTCAGAATAAAGGGTTCTTGTGATAAAATCTTGCTCTGGCTGCACAGAGAGAGAGCTTTGCCTTAATAATGGTAATGGGAGTTGAGTGTTTTGTACTGGCCCCACTAGGCCTAGTAGTTCTTCGGGCAGATGACGACCTTGGTGTTGAATTCTGGGGGGACTGCTGCTGTCATCCTTGTGGTATTCTTGGAAATCACTACAGCAGGACTTCTGGAGCCTCCTACAAACCCTGCATTTCTGTCACAGACGGAAATTAGGGGTATCCAGAGGAGGAAGTTGCTATCCATGGCCCTTCCCTTGCTACGCATAATTTTAGGAGTCATAAAGGCAGTGAGAGGTACTAAAAGTAAACAAAGCTCTGTCATATCCACCCTTGATCTGCATCAAATAAGAGAGAATTGAAAGGCAATGAGTGAGATAAGAGGACAGAACAATTGTATAATGTGACAGTAGTAAAGTAAGTTATTGTGAAAATGAAATCTTGACGCAAAATGAATGTGATTCTTCAGTCTTTTGAATTCTTTGTCTTGATCCTTCTTTAATGTCAGATACTGCGACTGTTCCAAAGCCCAAATTCAATAGCCTTGTTCTTTGTCCCGATTGGTGTGGCCAACATCAAGTTCAACTGTAGTATCGTCTATGACTCCCACACCGGCGTCCTTCTCGTACTCGAGGACGCCGGCGTGGGAGTCATAGACAATACTGCAATTGAACCTGAAGTTGGCCACACCAATCGGGACAAAGAACAACGCTATTAAATACTCCCTCAGAAACTTTACCCGTGCTGGATAATCGTGTGGGTCAGAAGTATCACCACATGCTGATAAGCACCAAAAAGAAGCCTCCTAAGCCTTGAAAAAGTTGTATGTACTAAAATGCAGAGACAACGAAACACGTGTTGGCATTTGGGCTTTGGAACAGTCACAGTCTCTGACATTAAAGAAGGATCAAGTAAAAAAAATTAAAAAGACTGAAGAATCGCATTCAATTTGCGTCAAGATTTCATTTTTACAATAACTTACTGTACTACTATCACATTATACAATTGTTGTGTCCTAGGGAATCATATGTATGTTTGTGTTGCAGCCTAGACCGAAGAAATTAGGAGAGGTGGGTAGTTCTCTCCTCCTTTCAGCACCGCAGAAATACTCGCTCTAAAAAAACAATTAGTGAATATTTCCCGGGGCGCCTTACCTATGATTAATACCACTATCCTGTACTGTATATATTTACTGTATATATTTTGGGCTAAGAGGACAGACCTGTTATGTCATCAGGGCTTAGGCATGAATGATATCACATCCCCAACTACTGGCATTTTGGTAAACTAACAGCCATGACTTCTCTGATTTAGAATAAATGAAATCCCCAATTGAGAGCAAGTAGGAATTAAAAGGTCTGCACCTACTGTTAAGAAACAAGGAATGCCGGTGCAGCTGCGGCGAGTCAATACAACTGATTGAAGAAGAGAGGGGAGTCATAGTTCAGTGGAGGGTTGGAACCAGCGCTTTTAAAGTACTAATTAATGGCTACATAGCTGAACTTAGCACCTGGGCACTTGTTCTGATCCTGTCTTTAGTCAATGCTTAACTTGTGCCGGTGTTTGCCGGTGGGGCCCACTGGCTTCCATTTTGGGGAACGGACTCTAATTTCTCTGCACCTGTCAGTTACCGAGAGCAAGAGAGGGTCACAGAAAGAGAAAGACTGAAAAACCATTACAAAGCAAGGAAGCCGGAACCTGCAAGAGTGAGATAAAGAGGCAGGTTGTGGATTAATGAGGCTTGAGGTGCGGAGTCGGCAGCGTGCGCGATCCAAGATGGCCACCGCGCATTGAGCTGTGTGATTACCTGCATCTCCAACGAGTTTTTTTTTACCAAAGATAGGGGCATTATTAGGCTTTGTTTTTGCCCCAGCTGCTCTGTTGTGGTTCCTGCAGCACCTGGTCCGTTTTCAGAGGTTTTGTCCATCCCTAGAAAGTGCGGTAAGAGTTTTTCGTTTCACCTCACAAAAGGCTACCGCTCTCCTCAGCATTCTCCAGGCTTCCACACAGAGGAGGCGGACTTAACCCACTGGACATCTCCTCTTTTTAGAAGCCTCAGCCTTTCAAGGTTTTCGTCCTGCCTCTTGTTGGGCACAGCTCTCCAGTTTGGAAAGGATTATTGCCTTAACCGTGGTGGTTTTTATGTCGCGGTGTGGGTGTTCTAAAGGGTGGGCGGGGCTTTGTCGGCCATTGGCCGACGGCAGCACTGGTCGACGGGAGCATGGAAGGGTTAAAGGGATTTTAATCCTTTTTGTCTCTCAAATACAGTCTATTGTTCCTGTATATTAAGTCATTTTGGAGCTGATATTTCTAACTTCTGTTTGCTTTTTATTACCCTGCCAAGGCTCCTTATTACACTGCAGGCTTTTGTTATTTGGGGTGTAATATATGTTTTCTCTTCCTATTGTTTGCTCTCTGTTTACCGGTATGGAGTCTAAAATGGGTCAAATAAACGCAAACAAGCTGTCTCATCTCCTCCTGTTAAAGCCAAAGCTATTGACTCCCAGGAGGATTCATTAGCAAACATTTTGGAGGAAATTCAAGCTGTTTATACCAACACGGACAGAATTTCCTCAGATAAAAATATTCACAGAGATATGGCTTCCGTATCGATGAGAGTTGCTGACAATGAGATTAGAATTGTGGTAATACTGCTGCCATTACAGATATGGCTCCAATTTCTACTCAGGTTGCTTCTCTCCAACGTTCCCTACTTGATTTGGAAAACAGAAATAGACTGTATAATCTACACTTATTATGGGCTACTGTCTTTCTCTCTTTTTTCTTACCTGTTATTTTTCTTCCCTTTAGGAAAATATGTCTAGGCCACAAAAGTTAATTGATGCGTCATTAAATGTGAAGGGTCTCAGACACCCAGTTAAGCGACGTAAAATTTTAGAATATTTACACAAGATAAGATTGATATTTGTTTTGTTCAAGAAACTCATGTTAATGATAAACAGTGCTTAATTTGTAAAATATGAGGTCCAGGTGCTAAAATTTGTCAGAGGCCACACCCACGTTCCCCGGCTCCACCTACTTATTCCACTGGCTCCAACCACATACTCAATTTGCCCTACTGAAAGTCAGATGTAATGCCCGATCTGAATTTCAGCAAGGGAGCCTTCTGACGCTGAAGCAAATAAGTGAATAACATCTGAGCCTATACATTTATCTAAAAAAATTTAAAAGAACAATTGATGGACAGAATGCAGAACATATAGCTATGTCTGAACTGGAATGGCAAAGTGAGCTAGTACCTCATTCCAGACAAGCCTGTGGACGGGCCTCAGAGCCTGAGGCAATGCTGGTATGCTGGGGTGTGGTGGCAAAGCAGTGAATGCGCAGCGCATTGCTGAAAAAATCTGTGCATGCTGCATGCTGTTCACAGCCCCAACCTGTTGGCTTTTGAAGAGCAAAAGTACAGGAATAAACAGTACAACCACGCTGGCTCATCTGGTAGAGGAAATCGAGGGAAGGTTGGGGTTGCAGGGGGCAAATGGGATAAGGAAGGAACAAAAGAAGGAAGCCAGGAGGGAGGAGGAAGGGGATACACGTCAACCCTTGGTGTAATAAGTTTGATAAGGCATATCTTGACTGCACCACAATGCTTACAGAGCCCAAGGACCAGCAAAGTGTGCTCAACCCCAGTACAGCAGCGTGAAAAGACATGTTGCTCGGAGAGCAACAACATCAGGAGAGTATGCGAGTGTGTCAATGCGTGTGTAGGCGGCGGCTCTACACATTCGGCGGACACCACATAAGAAGAGGTGGGGACGTGATGACGTCCGGTCCAGCAGGCATGGACTGCTCCGAAACACTTCCATCTGTGGACTGTGGAGGACACAGAGGCGTCTCTTCACTTCATGAAGTATAAAAAGGGCTCCCAAATATCATTGGGTCGAGAGCACACTAGCAACTGTTCCCAAAATGTGTATCATTGTTCCTGGCAGTTTGCAATGTCCTGTAGCCGGGCCACATTGGTGTTAATGGGTTGCCCTCCCCCACCCCAATGTTTGGCTACTCTACGTTTGGATACAAGACCATAGCGGGTATTAAATTGACGATCCAGGACCGATATGTCCTTAATGTAGCTCAAGACTCAAGAGACACACACCACAGAAGTTTGCAGCGGGGCATGCCCAGTAATTTATCTATAGTGGAGAATACCTCCTCTCAAAATTGTATCATTCACCCTGGGGCATGCGAGATGTAGAAATGTGGCCTGTGGCGAACCGTCCCAGCACAACAACCCCGCCGGCCGCCCCCACCATAAGTTCCATCCTAAGGAACTGTTGCAGGTTATGATACAGGCGCTAGTGATGCAGAAACTTCAAGTGCATCATCCTCAATGTGTAGTTAGTTAGGTGAAAGGAGTTTGGAAGCCCTTCACTCCCCTCCCTCCACGCTAAACCTCAGTGCAGTACCTCATTCCAAACAAGGCTGTGAAAGGGTCTAAGAGCCTGAGGCAGTGTGGGTATGGTGGGGTGTGGTGGCAAAGCAGTGAATGTGCGCGCATTGCTGAAAAAATCTGCGCACGCTGCTTGCCGCTCACAGCCCCAACCCAGTCCCCCACAGATTTGATGAACCAGCCTACCCTGAACCGAAACTGAATCCATCCCAGGGCCAGTACTGATCCATCCAGGCAGCCCAGGACGGCCCGCAACTGCGCAACATTACTGCAGAAAGTGAAGTTCTCTGATCACGCATCTTTAGGTTTATGTGGACTATGAACTAACACAGGGCGTTATTTATCTCATTCTCAGATCTTTAATATTCACATGCTTTGAATATCTTGGGTCTCTGTTTATGATGGGCTTTCAGGCTATGTTTCAGATCATGATTAAGCTCTGAATGTGCCAGGTGTTTTTTAAACATTATTTTTGTTGGCTTTTGAAGCGCAAAAGTACAGGGATAAACTGTTAAATCATGAACAGTTGGCCGCCGCCAGCCTACCCCAGGCCATCATGACAGTCACGGTCACCACACCAGACCAATAAACATGATTTTAAAAAACATCACAGCGCCTGCGGCCTGCTAGGCCCTGCCCTGTCTCACCTGCGCTGCGCACCTTTATTTATAACTACCCCAGGACATGCCTCGCTCGCTCGCTCGCCCTCACCTGGTGAGAAGAGCTATGTACTGCAGCAGTAGTAGTCTGTCTCAACGTCGGCCAACGTCGACCTTTGAATGGCGGCGTTGAAGGAGATGATTAACCACCAGTGGATACGGTGCTGGTGGTCAGTGGGGTGTGGCCGTGCGGGTATGCTGGGGCGGGCGTGCCATGGCAAAATTAGAGTGCGCGCGCATAACACTGCAAAATCTGCGCATGCGTCGCTGCCTCTGCCGCGCACAGCCCCAACCCCCGCAGAAGACAGCCCTCCCAGGGAAAGCCCTGCTGCTGCCCAACTCAGTGTCCCGCCCACTGGGCCGGCGGCAACACTGATAAGCGGCCGGTAGTCTTGAAGTGAAAAGACTAGTGAGGGGAAATTGAGAATCAGTCATGTCACGTGACGTCGTCACCAAAGACACACAGTAAGTGTTTTACATGATCAGAACAACCACAACGGTAATTGGGGGGTAACTTAAACACAGCACACGCTCTCTCTGTGCCAGTGTCATTTTAAATACATCAATTAACGGTACACTTAATCTTAATGCATGACTCACTGTAGACCTGACCCTGATAATTAGGTGCCGGTGCTAAGCACCGGCAAGATCCAGCTCAAATTAAGCCCTGATGATACAATATTGCATACTATGTCTAGAGGTTGGGTAGGGCTTATAGTTTCATTTCCTGCTGCAAAACGTAAAAACGGAGTCGCTATATTTTTCTCATACAAAGCTTGTGTACACATTTTGTCACATCATCATGATGCAGATGGTAGATTTGTTGCTGCCCAAGTTTTTATTGACAAACTTACTTTAAATGTGGTTAATATCTATGCCCCTACCTCTGATGACCCTGCCTTTTGGTCCTATATTTCTACTGAAACACTCAAAATTGGCAATGCATCCCTTATAATGGGTTGGACAGGTCTTCTATTTTCAAGTTCCGGCCTAGCAAGGCATTCTTTGCTTTGAAATCTTTTCTTTCTGTTACCAAAATGGTAGATTTTTGGAGATTGGAACATGCTATAGACAAAGATTGTACTTTTTATTCTAATGCTCATTCTTCTTTTTCTAGAATTAATTATTTTTTATCCTCACGTAATTTATGGTACATGATTCGTGAATTAGATATTCACCCTATTACGGTTTCAGGCCATGCTTTAATCTCTATTTCCTTGTCTATTTCCGATCCTCGAATTCATAATAAAAGATCGAGAATGAACTCAGAAATAGTTCTTAACTTCACCAATTCTTACAAAATGGCCTCAGCTATTACAGATTATTGTTTAAATAATAAGTCTTGTGATACCTCCAAAATCATACATTGGGATGCTTTTAAAGCTTATATCCGTGGAGTTTTAATTTCTATTATGGCACACAAAACAAATCTTTTTTATTCCCACCCTAATGAATTGGAAACACTATGGCACACAAAAACAAATCTTTTTATTCCCACCCTAATGAATTGGAAACACAGATTGCAGCAGTGGAAGGACTTTTTATTACATCCAGAGATCCACAATATAAATCCCAACTTCAGAATTACCGCTACGAATATAATTGTATGCTTAGTAAATGAGCAGGTTTACTTATCTCAAAAGAAAAGTCAAATTTGTATTTTACCTCTAATAAATCGGGTCGCTTGCTAGCTAATTATCTGCGTCTCAAACAGGAAAGAGTTCAAATTCTAGCCATCAAGTCCAATAAAGGTACATTGGTGACGGAGGTTGAGAGCATACTGAAAGAGTTTCTGTCATTTTACTCTTCTTTATATCATGAACCTCTTACACATAATAACAGTGTTGTCAGTGATTTTCTTAAATCCTGTTGATTGCCTCAGATTTCAGATAATAATAGAGCTACTCCAGAACACCCTATTGACATTAAAGACATTTTTACAACAATTAACGCTTTACATGCCAAAAAAACTCCAGGCCAGGACAGAATTCCAGCCGAGTTCTATAAATGCTTCCAGGACCAATTATCCCCTTTTTTACTTTCCCTTTTTACGGAGTTTCAGCATACTTCCATGATGGGGGATCTTTTTTTTTTTTTTTTTTTTTTAATTTTTGGAAACCTTTATTGCGCATGTTGCAGAAAGACAAATACGGGCCTACAACCATCCGGCCGGCCACAAGACTTTTGAGCGCAGGTGCCAACAATACGGTCCCCCATTGGTGTCAGGCGATATAGCAGCAATTAATAACATTGATACTGAAAAATCACGTCGCCAGGGGGAAGGAGAAGTAAAGGTTAATTTTTAGTTTTTTCGGATTAAACAAAAATCAATGAAGGATAGGTGCAAAGGAGATCCGAGTCCGTACAATAGTCCCCACATGAGTAGGCAGCAATAATAATAGCAACAATTGAGTGAAGTACCCCACCAGAGTAGCAATACAATAGAAAAACAAAGCAGACGACAGGAACCAAGCTCGTGCCACTCCCAGCGCCACCCACTCCCAACCATCCTCTATCACAGACCCAGAAAGGAAAACAGTACAGGAAAGCGCAGAAAAATGAGAAAAAGGCCCATAGAACTAAATAAGAGAAATAAAATCTACCCCCCCACCCTACACCAATGCGGAGGCTACGGCCTACCCCCCCCGACAATGTGCCTGTCGCCCCATAAAGAACCCGAAATGTAGTAAGAGTAAGGAAGAGAAGAAAAGAAAAAAGAAGAAAATAATAAAAATATACACTCTGAGATATAGAGAGTGAGACTAGACCATTCTAATCTGCGACTCCCAAAAACTACAAGGGAAGCGGGAGGAGGAGCCAATCCAAACAATCCCAGCCCCTCAGTCAGGAACACTATCCCCACTCAATTTGCGACACTAAGAATCAGGCATTAATACAAAAACAGTTAGGGGAAAGTCAGTATATCGTGTGCGACTTAAACAAGTATGTACCACTCCCAATCCCGGTCCAACCAGCCAAGCAACCGACTGCGTAAATAGAACCTAGCCCTGACCCGATCTAGTACAGACCCCAGAACGGAGCACACAAAGAAGGCCCACCCCCACCCAGACAAAGGACCAACATGGCCGCATACTGAAGGAGAATAAAGCAGTCCCACAAGATGGCCATCGAGCGTCACCAGTAAATCCTTCGTCCTGAGCAATCAAGTTCCATAGTCCATCAGGAAAATATGGGGTCTCCGGGGCGCAGACTGAAGGCAACCGTAGGAAAACCACCGAGGGGGCCAGCTGTTGCGAGTCCCGGGCATGAGGCAGTAACATTGTTTCAGGCGGCAGAGCGTCAAGCCTCGGAGACAAAGGAAACAAAGTATCGCAAACACACACACTGGTCGGCCGGTGGCAGGCATCCATAGAGACAGGGAAAGTCACGGCTTCTCCTCCAGTAAAGAGCGACACTGTGCCCCTCGTAGGTTCAAATGGAGACAGTCCCAGAGTCGGCCGGCCCCCCGCAGTATGCTCCCTCCGGAGATCGGCCGCCATAGTGTCGAGGCAATCACTCAGCGCTCGAAAACCCACCCTCATTTCCGTCCTAAATTCGGTCAGGGCGGCCAGGATGGTTTTGTAAGAGAGCGGTGGTTGGGGCTTCCCGCCGTCACGTTCCCGGAGAGGAATGAGCAAACCGCCCCCATTTCTCTTCGGGCAACATCACCAGCAAACAGGGACGGGTGCTCACCCCCATTCTCCGAGGCAGCAGACCCCATCCTGGTGGTCGAGGCACAGCGCAAACTTCAATGCGAGTGTAGCGCGGTCCAACAGCAGCACAGGGCTCCAATCACGAAAAATCAAGGAAGATCGAGCCGTCAACACGGGGGACTGCGGGGTTACCGGCCACACACCAGGCCGAGGGGGCAGGCATCAAACATCATCCCAACATGGCCGTGTGCTCCTTCTCTCTCCCCACCAGCCTCAGACAAAGACGCTCTGCTCGAAATGCATCTTGAGGGGTAATAGATCACAGGGCGCCGGTCGCGGCGTTCCTCAGCAGGCTGCACAACAAGGGGTCCGAGTCGGGAGGAGAGTGTCACCCTCACAGCATCGGCAAATCCCAGGCAGATCGGCCGCCTCTCAGCCTTCCAGACTCGGGGACGTGCGGTGGCGTAGTCCCGGGGCCAGGGCTCGATGTCGTCACTCAGTTATCTCCGGCTGCCGGGCGAGCTGAGAGGCCCGGGAAAGTCGATACGAGTCAGCACAACGTGGCACGCATTCCGCCACCAAAATTACAGGATAAGATGCAGGATAATCAGCGCGGAAGAAAAGAAGCTGCCGGAGCCGGGAGCCTACACGTCTTCACCAGTCGCCATCTTGGCTCCTCCCCCGATGGGGGATCTTTTAATGAGTTACACTATAATTGTTCTTCCCAAGCCTAATAAAGATCTTACTCTAGTCTCAAATTTTCTGCCCATATCTTTAATCAATCAGGATTGTAAAATATATGCAAATGTTTTAGCAAATAGACTATCAACCCTACTATCCAATATTAATCAATCTGATCAAACAGGCTTTATGAACAGTAGATTATCTGCTCACAATACCCGGTTGCTCTGTCATACCCTATCTCTTGCCAAAGAAGCAAGTGGTCCTATTGGTGAAATGGCCTTAGAAGCGAAAAGGCATTTGATAAGGTTAACAGGCAATTTTTATTTAAAACCTGAGAATCTTTCCGTTTTGGTCCTATTTTTATCAATATGACTAAGGCTTTGTATTCAGCCCCCTCAGCCTCTATTTTAGTTAATGGTTTGTGCTCCACCTAATTTCGGTTATATAAAGGCCCTCGACAGGGATGTCCTTTCTCTTTTTACTTTTTCTTACTGCTATAGAACCCCTCCTATGCTCCCTTCGTAACAGTGATACTTATACAGGTGTTAATATGAAAGATACTACCATTAAACTGTCTGCCTATGCTGATGATGTGTTATTATATGTTACTGACCCTTCCACCTCTATACCTATTATCCTTGATATTATTCATAGATATGCTGAGGTTTCTGGTTGCTCCCTGAATACTAATAAAACAGAATTATTTCCATTAAATGCCTTTTGTAATTCTACAGTTAGAGAATACTAATATAATTTGGTCTCCAAAAATACTCAAATACTTTTTACTGGCTCGATCAAAGATACAATTGATACCAATTGCTCTGCTATTCTAACAAATACTAAAGAGAAACTTGATCGATGGTCTAATCTGCATCTAAATTGGTGGGGACGCATTGCAGCAATTAAAATGTATATAACTCCACCAATGTTGTATTTATTGTCTATGCTACCCTTCCCCTTCCCGTTCACTTTGTATACTAAACTATATAAATAATTTACTAAATTCCTTTGGTGTAATAAACCTGCACGCATTAGTCTTAAGACTTTATAACTGCCCAAATGTAAAGGTGGGGTTGGTCTTTCCGATTTAAAAAAATATCATTTTGCATTCCTTGTGGTACAATATTCTTTATGGTTCCACACTGTCCCCCTCTCTAACGCGCCTAAATGGTTTATTCTGAAAATTAATATTTTGGCTCCATGCCCTTTAACTGCTTTTCTCACCATGTCCAGTGGCTCTTTTGGTTAGTGTTTCCCTATTCTTGCCAACTCTAAAGTTGCCCTTTTGTCATTTGATAGTTTTTTTCTATTACTTTGTCTTCCACTAAAAAGTTTCTCTTTGGTTGAATCCTAAACTCCAATATCATAAACATATTTCTTTCTGGAAATTATGGATTACTGCTGGTATTTTCTTTGTTGCAGATATTTGTCAATATGATATGTTTTACACATTTGATGCTATTCAAGCCACTTATAAGCTGCCACTGTCAGAACTGCCTAAATAGACACTGTTATGTAATACGATTCTTAAAGCTTATCTCGAACTAGTGTCTATGTCTCAGTCCTCTGGTATTAAATTTTGTATTTGTGCGTTCAGCCGTTCAGGACATGTATTTGTATTTGTATGTGGTATTTATAGAGCGTGAACTGTCGCTCCGAAAGGAGCATCCTGGCACTGATACAGTGTACAATACAATATTAAAACCTAGATTGCAGCCATTACAAAACTGTCTGACAGACTGTAGATCCAAGTTTTTAATTGTTTCCTAAAGGCATTCTCCTGAGCCAGAAGTCTAAGGTCTTTGGGCATGGCATTCCATGCCATGTAGCATCTAAAGTATATAAAAAACCTATCACTTCAAATTCCTCTTCTTCACAGTTGAATCAAAAATGGTCACCACACTTACATCTTCATTCGCTTAGTATATCCTGGAAGGACATCTGGAATTCCAACACGCTAATTATCTTCCGGACACCCTTATACAATATAATATTTACCAACTTTATCAATGTTTCTGGACTACTGACAAATTATTTAAAGCTAAACTTCTATATACTCCATATTTTTGGCACTGTCAATCTGTAACTGGTGATCTACAAAATTATTTTTCAATTGTTCTATCATATATCAGTTTTTATTAGAAATATGACATCTTATTACCCAGATCCTTAAGATCCAAACAGCTTTATCATTTCAGGTTCTAATTCCCAAATCCTCACTCTTTAAATCCATGTTATCACCTATGGATTGTAAATTGTTGGATTTCCTTATTTCTACTGCAATCACATCTATTACCTGTAATTGGAAAGACGCTCCTTCACTTTCGGTTAATGCATGGTGGGAATGGATTATTTTTCTTAAACGTGGGCAATGTTTTATCCACACTCTCATAAGGGCCCCTCTTCCTCTTGGTCTAGTATGTGGTCTAGTTTAGATTCTTACATCAGTACATGTTCTACAATTTAGGAAACTTATTTCAATTTGTATCAATTAATCTTTGCTTACAGTAGCCTTTTTATGTTTATTTTATTACTTATAACATATTTGTACTATTCTGTAATTTTGATATAGGTATTCTATTTTTTATTATATACTGTAGTATGCTTCTGTATTTTATGATTCAGTATTATTTTTTGTATTGTTTCATATCTATGAAAGTTTCTTCAATAAAAAATTTTGAACAGAAAAAAAGAGGCTTGAGGTGCATTCATTTCAATTGCACTAGCAGCGGCTTCTCAGTAGAGCATTGGTCACTGGCATCAGTCTTTTACAAATTAGTCACTATCTTTAATACTCAACAAAAATGTTCATATGGTTTCGAGCCCTCCATTCAGCACATCACAGGCTTTGTTAGTATAAACCCCATTAGCACATGTGGGCCTTCATTTAAACCGGGGGCGCTGACCAAAGGGGCTTATTTACAAGCCAATTGCGCTTCCCTTGCATCACTTTAAAAATATGAAAAGGTAAATAAGTTCTCAGTATAACAGTTTGTGTTCAAGAGCCTTATACTAAAGTAAATATGGTCACTCTAAATGTATTTGTTGATCCTTTAGGGCAGCTCTGTGCTCTACTAGATACCTTATATGAAAAGAATTGGCAAAGCCAATAGGTCCGGGCTTGGCAAGTTGCACAACCACGGACAATTCTTATTTTAGTTTTTATCGCAGCCATGTGAACAAAAAAAAGAAAGCAAACCTAAACATAGCTGCCTTATGCTTGCATAACATCCGTTACAGTTGAAAATCATTCACTGAGGTGGGAGCTTTGCAGGTGATGTCTGTTTAACTAACAAATCTTTCATTTGTACCATTTTTATTTTTTTATTATTATTTGTGAAGAAGACACAAACACATCGCTACCTAACAATGCAATCAAACAACAGGCAGCTATAATGCTACTCACACATTTATAACTTTAGAAGCATTTATATTGCCTTTTGTGCATTATTACAAACGTACTGAATCATCTGCACTTTTTTATAAGTCACACTGTCATTTGCATTTGTATTGGAGGATAATACATACCAGCAACAGACACCCTTTCAGTCTCATTCTATCTTCTTTTATGAAACCCAAATGAGAATGTATCCTTAGGCTGCTTAAATTATGCATTCACAGTGGGTTTCTCCTGAGTTACCCTAGAGAATGTAAGCTAGACACAAAGAGCCCCACTGTGGACCCTGTGCATAGAACATATTCTGACCCTGGTCCCTATGGTCATAGGGACACTATACATCCCTAGATCTAGAGCATAATTTTGACACTTTGCACTGGCAATGCCTGTTTGGCAAAGGCTGTGTGCAGCATGGGATTAGCTGCATAGGTGAATTGGCCACAGGGCCTGGCTGCAGGCCAGGCCTTTCGGACAACCCTCCACTGGCTCTGCACAGCTTGGCGTTGGCTGCATTCAGCGGATCAGCCATGGGGCTTGGCCACAAGCCAAGACCTCTGGGCAACCTCCGATATGCACAACCGAATGCTGTGAGCATCAGGGGGCTGGCTGCATGCAGTATGTTGGTTGCAGGGACAGGCCACAGTCCAGACCCTGCAGTCAAGGGCTGTAACAACACTGAAAAAAACAAAGGTTAAAGAAGTGTTATAGTTAGATGAAATGTTCAGTTTTAATCTCTAAAAAGTACTGAAATTATCCAATTATAGTAAGAGTTATCTCAATTAACTATAACTGCCCTAAGGTAACTATAACTCGCTCCCTCACCATGCACTGCTAATAACCCTTGATATTACATCACTCATGACAACTTTATTGATAATATCATTGTACATGGCGGGTGCCCGAGTTATATTTACCTTCGGGCAAGAGGGTATGAGTCATAGTTACTTGAGATAAGTTCACTAGCGTTTAGAGTTTAAAACCTACGTTACTTTAACATTTGGTGCTGTCGGTGAATATATATATATATATATATCATGTGATCAAGCCTCTGGCTAGAGGCGAAACGCGTCATGCAGGACTGCTTGGGTGTTATTTAATGGAATAAAAAACACTTATCTTTGCACAAGATCTTGGGTCTGGCTTGTTCGTTTTTCCGGTTGGAACAGCGGAACTGGGATGCTGGTAGCATCGAGCGATACAGGACTTCATATATATAATATATATATATATATATATATATATATATATATATATATATATATATATATATATATATATATTGTGCTCCAATTCTTCTGTATTATCAAAGAATTACCCACACTCACGGGGCTGATATTTCCAAGGTTGCTTTATTTTCGCAGACAAGACAGACGCCCTCGCGTTTCGGCACACAGCCCTTCTCGATGTCGGTAACCACCAGACATCGGCATGTTTTTAAACAATATCCTCACAGTAAAAGAAGGACTACTGGCTTGCTGACATTTACCAGCGCCATCTTAGAGTGGTATGTTATTTACAAAGATGTAATCAACTTCTATGCATATTATAATTTAAACATACATTTTAACCATTCATTGTACAAGCAAATTCGAACTGTGAAATGTACATAATTTATGAACACTCCACCCATACAATTTTTAGTATTTTAAGTCAAATTACATTGCTTGATTTACAAACAAAATTGAGCCGTGTATCTGCCATTATCCTCCCGTAGATGTTATTCAGGTCTGTTTTTCAAATCAAATCAACCATTAACATTTCCTTTTCTATATACATTTTTATACTATTTTTTCCTATATCAATTTCATACTTCATTTTTTCATTTCTTAATTCATTTAGTCAAATTCATGTTTTGCGGTCAACGGACCCACCAAGGTACATCTCATAACTTCATATCAGATTTCAAAAGTCATAAATCAATCTTAAACCCGAAAGAAAAAGTCAATTCATCCAAAATAATCCTGAACCTCTCATTCCTATATACATATATACATACATATACATATGTACAAGTAAAGGTATCATAAACACATCCTTGCAATTCCATTGTACGTTGTTACCAATCATTTATGTACCAATATGAACCATCAGGTCTTCGCTACTATTCATACCCCAAGGTGTTTTGGTATGGAGGTCAATAATATACCTCGATTCAAGCCTTCTAAGTTTCTTAAGTCTATCCCCTCCTCTGATATTGTCAGGAACCAAATCTAGTCCATAGCACAACAGCTGGTTCCGATCACTTTGATGTTTTTCCGCAAAGTGTCTTGCGACCGGATAGGCTTGGTCCACCTTGTCTATCGCCCTCATGTGCTGTAATATTCGGATTTTAAATGGATGCACCGTGCTGCCTATATACTGCAGCCCGCATGGGCAGACAAGACAGTAAACCACATATGGTGTACAGCAAGTAATAAACTTGCTGATTTATATATATATGAGTCCTGGGTCCGTCTCTTCATTTCGCCGCAGGTGCTGTGGAAGTGGAGAAGATTGCTGGCTTGTATCATACAGTCTGTTGTCTCGGTTGACGGTACCCCCTTCTCTACAAGCGGCCTCGCTATACAACTACCCAACTATTTCAATTCCGAGGAGGAATATTTATGCGAGGCCCCCTGCAGCTGTGATAGTCCACAGAAGCTTCAAGAGTGACGCATCAACAGCGGGTCGAAGGACCGGCAGTCAACGTGGATTTCGAAAAGCGAGTGGCGCCATTCAGCATTGCCCAGGTGAGAAGGTAACGGCTTAAAGGGCGAGAAGACCGTAGCAGCGTTCTGTCGACGGTACACACAGTAAATCCTCTCGAGAGAACCAAACATCATGTCAGCGAGTCTGGAGAGGGAGCGTGAGGATGCTGCAGAAGCACTGTTTGAAAATATACAGCAGGGCAGTAACAGCATCAAGCCGCCAACCAGAGAACTCAGCAATGCACATTGGGACGGTAAGAAATTACTCAAAACACTGGCAAATAAAACCAAGTCCGAAATTACCAAGTGGTGGGAGAACAAATCTCTCACCAAATACGTCGAAGTTGGCCGAGTACCGCAAGGCTTTCGGATATTATTAGCCCGAGCTTCGAAAATCCCAACCCCGCGATGTTGAAGGAGCGGGGGGAGAGGGATTTATTGGCATCTATGAATCTTGTCAAAATATTGATTAAGTACGCTATGCTGGACCGACAAAAACTGTTGGAAGAAATCAAACAACTGAATGAGGAGCTAGATAGTTTTACCGACATGGATGCCAAAGCAATGATTGAAACTACACGCAAAGAAATCAGTGGAAGGCTCCGCAAACATGAAGACAGAATTAAAATTAGAAAAGTGCATACGTTTGCGAGAGACCTTAAAGATTACGAGCAGGGTCAAATTTACATCTTTTCATGTAAATACAACAAAGCCAAGAAGCTAAAACAAACTCAGAGCGTCGTAAATAAAGGCAAACCAAAGGAAACATGTGACCCAACAAGTGGCAACGTGGATTCAGATATGGACACTGTTTCGCTCACAAGTGTGTCTAGTGCAACAGGTTCGGTACTAAGCTCATCAGAAGGAGGAGCGGCCAGCAGGATACTAGATTTGGGTGAGGAGATTGATTTTTTAGTGGAGGAGCGCTTACAAACGCTCCGTCCCAGGATAAGAAACAACAACAACGCAAAAAGCGGAATGCAAAACGGAGGGCAAGGAGAAAGTGCAGCAAAGCCGCAGCAGCAAAGCCGCAGCAGCAACAAGAAAAAAGGAAACCCTGGTTCAACAAGAAAAAATAGTTAATGACTGCACTGTAACCAATCTATCAAAAGTTATTTTAACTGCAGCGGAGAAACAACTTTTAGCCTTAGGGTTGAATTACTGCCCAGAAAGCACGTTCAATTATACAAGCACACGAGCTGATGTGTTCCGCTTCATCAGAAAGTTAAAACTAAAGAAGTTTTTCTCCACTAAACCCACGGCTAATATGGGTGCCCCACAAGACAATACAGAGTCAATGCAAAGTCGCAAAGTGCCAGCTCCAGCAGCAAAAGAGGCAAAATTACTACTTACACTTTGCGATCTTGGTGAAGGATCTAAATCGAAGAAGGATACAGATGGTGTGGCGCCCCCAAATACTCAGCAACAACTACATGACATTGGCATCAGACAAAAGGGAGCTGGAGAGAGTCCATTTAAGCCAACCAGCACTTTCACGACTGTAATGCCCAAGGACGCTGTGGACATTTATCACGAATGTGTAGTGGAAGATCTTAAGAAACTTAATCGAAAGGTGAAAAGTCAGAGGCGTATCCGGTCTTTCAAGCTAAAACAGTACACATCTTTAATGGAGAAACTTAGTCAAAACCAGGAAGTGGTTATTAATAAATCGGATAAAGGCGGTAATATAGTCTTGTGGCAAAAAGAAGACTATATCGCCGAAGCCATGAGACAGCTAAATGACACCAGCTGCTACATAAAATCTAATGGACTGGCCTACAAAAAAGCAAGGGAAGGATTGAAAAAAATGTTATCATCCTACAAAAGATTGAACCTAATAAGTTCTACGGAGTTCGACTTTTTACATGTAGAGAATCCAGAAATAACGATTTTGTATTTAATTCCAAAAATACACAAAATGAGAACACCAACTCCGGGTAGACCAATAATATCGGCCATCAACAGCATCAGTGAAAACATTTCTCGCTATATTGACTTTTTCCTCCATGATCTGGTGAAAAATCTGCCAAGCTACCTGAAAGACACTAAGGACTTTTTGAACAAGTTAAATCAAATCAAATGGCAACCTAATTGGTGCATGGTGACTCTGTATATCGAGTCTTTATATACTTGTATAAATCACTCCAAAGGTGTCGAGGCAGTCAAGCACTATCTTGGTAACAGATCAAGTGAGTACTATGGCCACAATAACATGTTGGGGGAATTGGTCAATTGGTGTCTCCATATCAATTTCTTCATGTTTGGAAAAGATGTGTGGAAACAGGTCAGGGGTGTGGCGATGGGATCCTGTTTCTCCCCCAGCTATGCGTGTTTACACGTAGGCTGGTGGGAGGAGCGGGGTCTCGTCGCCACACCCGGTTTTAATAATGTGAGGTACTGGAAGCGCTTTTTAGATGATGTGTTCTGTGTATGGGAGGGAGATGAAACGAGTGCACAGGACTTTGTTAATGCATTGAACCAAAACCAAGATAACTTGTTCTTTACCTCTCATATTAGTCGAAACAAGTCCGAATTTTTGGACGTTGCTATTTCTGTAGATAATTGTATCATAGCAACTTCACTTTTTCGAAAAGCCACTGCTGGCAATAGCATTCTGCATGCCAGCAGTGGACATCCCAAGCACGTGATAGAGAGTATCCCCTATGGGGAACTATTACGTCTAAAGAGAATCAGTAGTACTCCTGAGAATTTTCAATTGGGTGCCAATGAGATGATGGTACGACTAAGAGCGAGGGGGTACAGTGAGGCAACACTGCAAAGGGCCCTAGCTTGGCAAACTTGGCAGCAGAAACGCCTCCTGGTTCAACGATGATCTTAAGAAATCGAAGAAACTCTGCCGCTCCCTCGAGAAGGCCTGGAAAAAAGAAGCCGCTTTCAAAGACCGACTAGACAACAACGCCCACAACAGCAAGGAACTATTCAACATCATCAAAGAATTCACCAACCCCTCAGCCAACTCCAATGATATCACCCCCTCTCAAGCTCTCTGAGACTCCCTAGCCTCGTTCTTCCACAACAAAATCGCAGACATCCACAACAGCTTCGACAACCAACCCGGAGACCATCCCACCCAATCTTCTGCCATACCTTCACCCCCCTTGAACATCCTTAACAAATGGAACCCAATCTCCACCGAGGACATCATCCGCCTGATGAACTCCATCCACTCAGGATCCCCCACAGACCCGTGCCCTCACCACATCTTCAACAAAGCTGACTCCATCATAGCACCACACCTTCGAGACGTCATCAACGGCTCCCTCAACTCCGCCACCTTCCCGGAAAGCTGGAAACACGCCGAACTCAGCGCCCTTCTGAAAAAACCCACAGCGGACCCCACCGAACTCAAAAACTACCGCCCCATCTCGCTCCTTCCATTCCCGGCCAAAGTCATCGAGAAAGCCGTCAATAACCAGCTCGCCGCCTTCCTCGAAACCAACAAATCCCTCGACTCCTCACAGTCCGGCTTCCGAGCCAAACACAGCACGGAGACCACCCTCATCGCAGCAACAGACGACATTCGTACTCTACTGGACAATGGAGACACAGTCGCCCTCATCCTCCTAGACCTCTCCGCAGCCTTCGACACAGTCTGCCATAGCACTCTTCTACAGCGCCTCAAAAACATCGGGATCCAAGGAAAAGCACTGGAATGGATCACCTCATTCCTCACCGGAAGAACCCAGAGAGTCCGCCTCCCACCATTCAAATCCGAGGCTACTGAAGTCATCTGCGGCGTACCCCAAGGTTCTTCACTCAGCCCCACCCTCTTCAACGTATACATGAGCCCCCTCGCGACCATCGCTCGCCAACACAACCTCAACATCATCTCCTATGCAGATGACACCCAACTGATCCTATCACTCACCAAAGACCCCAACACCGTCAAAACCAACCTACATGAAGGCATGAAAGAAGTAGCAGAGTGGATGAAGCACAGCCGTCTGAAACTGAACTCAGACAAAACAGAAGTCCTTATCTTAGGCACCTCCCCCTCCGCTTGGGACGACTCTTGGTGGCCAGAGGCCCTTGGAAAAGCACCCATCCCGACGGACCACGCACGGAACCTGGGCATCATCCTGGACTCCTCACTCTCTATGAACAGACAAGTCAACGCAGTCTCATCTTCATGCTTCAACATCCTCCGCATGCTCAAAAAAACATTTTGCTGGATCCCCACCGAAACCAGAAAAACAGTCACCCATGCACTGGTTACAAGTCGCCTGGACTACGGAAACACCCTATACGCCGGTATCACCGCAAAACTCCAGAAAAAACTCCAACGCATCCAGAATGCATCAGCCAGACTCATACTAGACATCCCGCGTATAGACCATATCTCTAGCCACCTGAAAAACCTCCACTGACTCCCCGTCAATAAGAGGATTACTTTCCGCCTCCTAACCCACGCTCACAAAGCACTCTACGAACTTGGACCCGAATGCCTCAACACACGACTTTCCTTCTACACCCCCCCTCGCCAGCTACGATCTTCCAACCAAGCCCTTGCTACCATTCCTCGCATCAATAAAACCACCATGGGAGGTAGATCCTTCTCCTACCTCGCAGCTAAAACATGGAACTCACTCCCCACTCACCTACGTCTCACTCAGAACCACCTAGCATTCAGAAAGCAACTTAAAACCTGGATATTCGACAAGTAATTCCCATCCCTTCCTCAAGCGCCTTGAGACCCTCTGGGTATGTAGCGCGCTATATAAATTTCTGACTTGACTTGACTTGAGCTAAGAGCCAAAATAGATCCAGGGAATCTTTACTACAACCCAAGGTCCAGGAGGAATCTACTGGTAATGAAGCTCCCCGCTTGATTTTATCGTTCTGCAAGCAGGAGAGAAAAATTAAATCCCTTATCAAAAAACATTGGCGAATCGTAATGACAGATGGTGTCCTTAATGACAGGCTTCCTGAGACCCCTACCATCACGTACAGGCGAGCCAGTAGTATGCACAATTGGATAGTCAAAGACAAGACCGAGGTGCTCGTGGTAGGGGGTGGGCCGTCTGCTTGGTCGTCGGCGTGGTGGCCGCCCTGTCTGGGTGAAGTCCCTGTTCCCTGCTGTGAGGCCAGGAACCTTGGCGTGTGGCTGGACAAGGACCTTGCCTTTGGTCCACAGGTCGGTCAGGTGGCGGGGGTTTGCTTCGGTGTCCTGAGAGCCCTTAGGAAAGTGTTAGATCTGCTCCCTATCTCTGCTCGAAAGACGCTGGTGCACGCCCTCGTCACCTCCCGACTTGACTATGGGAACCTGCTTTATCTGGGGGCCACAGGCAGGGTCATGGGCCGCCTGCAGGTCCTTCAAAACGCAGCAGCGCGGCTTGTACTCAGGCTCCCTAGGAGGTCATCCGCCAAACCAGCTCTGCGGGTCCTCCATTGGCTTCCCATTGAGAGGAGAGTGGAGTTCAAGGCCCTTGCTACATGTCACTGCATTCTGAGCGGTAAAGCGCCTGTACCGCTCCAGAGCCTGGTAACCCACTACGAGCCCACACGCAGTCTACGGTCCTCCCAGACTGGGTTGTTAAAAGTCCCCAGAGTATCTAAGGTGCGCATGGGAGGCAGATCTTTTAGATACCTCGCTCCCAAGCGCTGGAATGCTCTTCCGTTGGAACTGCGACTAGAATCCTCCGAAGTCCTGTTCAGGAAGAAACTTAAAACATATCTTTTCAGCAGATAGCCTTCTGTGGGAGGAGGGGGGACAGCCATTTCACTTATCACAGCGCGGGGACACGCCAGTGGCGTAACCAGGCGCTTAATAAATGTCCAAATAAATCTAGCCCAGAGCTAGGTAGTGGCAGTACCTCGCTCAAGTTGAAAGATGGATTTTATAAGTGCTTGACTTGTTGCGCATGCAAATTTGGGACAAACACCACACACTACAACACCCCCCTCTCTAAAGCCAGTGTGGCTATTAGAGGCAATTCCAACTGTTGAAGCGAATACGCGGTTTATGTCCTGACGTGCACCTGTGGCCTGCGTTATGTAGGCAGCACAAAACTACAGGTGCACGTCAGGATATTGCAACACCTCAGGGCCATAGTAAATAGCGACAGTGCCTACCCAGTAGCCCGTCATTTCAGATCCACACATAACAATGATCTGACGTGTCTAACGTATTTAGTGATAGACGCAGTGGCGTCCCCCCAGAAGAGGAGGAGATAGAGAGAAAACCTTGAGAAGGAGGGAAACACAGTATATTGTGGAGTTAGATAGGAAATACCCGAATGGGCTAAACACAACGGAAGACCTACATAACTTTTTATATAATCGTCAGTCCATTGTTTCTCTGACTCTCCTCAGTACATACCGTATATATTCTGATTTGTGTATCTCTAAAAATGTATGACAAAATTAAATTCTGGCAATAAGGTAATAGCTATGTGACCCAGTGCTTTGCTAAAGATCGGAAAAATTTGATTGCCGATCAAATAAATGCTGAGAAAAATGAACCCGAAAACAAATCAGACTGTTCAATGTAAATAATGATGAAATATATATTTCTTTCTTTTTTCCCTTTTTTTTCTCTCACGTTATTAACCGCATCTGTAAATATGTAAATTTACACATTATTTAATATTAGATTTGCATTTTTTAACTGTCCAATGCACATTGGTGAGAGAGCGCAATTTGAATAAAAAGTATAATTGTACCATATTCATAAGCATATCGCATAAACATAGAAGTTGTAACGTGAAGTAGCACTTGTAGAGTAAAATTAGCCGATGTAACCAATGTAATAGGAAATGTATTTGTATTCACTTTAGATTAGAAGGCCCGTATACGTAGTGGGCTAATATAGAAATGTGTAGAAATGTTTACGAACAGCAGAACGTGCTAAACTGAATATACGTATATAATTATAAAGCGGAGAAACGTTACGAAATGTAAAGTGAAGAAATGTACAGCATATATAGCACGGTGTAAGAAATAAGAGTATAATGTTTTATTTTATGTAAGATGCATTCGCTTATAATCAAGTGATTTGCTAAAATTCGATTATATATAAATGTGTGTTAAAGGTTATACTGTGTAGAAGAGTTTGTAGGAATGTTAGAAAAGAGTTTGGTCATGTGTGATTTTAACCTGACTGACCAAGGGTTCGCAGGAGTGTAGTCCGCTGTATGTAATTTAGTGGGCTCACAGGAATCGTGGATAGCCTTGATCTAAACGTGCAAGCCAAAAGTCAAAGGTCTTGTTAAATTTCAAGTGACAATGCTAGACGAAGTTTATGGCCTAAGTGAGATAAGAGACGCTTGGAATTTGGGTCTTGTTTAGAAATGACCGTTCACAGGACCAAATGAGGTTACGAACACAGTCGTAAAGAATAGAGTTCTGATGAAGTGATAGACTTTGCTCTGAAAGTGTCAACTGGAATGTCAATGAAGTCACCAGCACGAAGACGAAGATGGCGTCTAAGAAGGAAGGTCAACTTAATGGACGACGCGAAGAGACGAAGCTATGGAAAGACCTAGAGAATGACATCATGTGAATGTGTATGTGGTGGGCGTCAAGGGGCGTTCCACCTATACTGTGATTGTGTATTTAGGGACAGCACCCAGGGGAGAAGAGCAGCACAAGAGCTCAGCGCAGAACAGAAGATCAGGGAACAGAGCGCAAGAGAGCAGTAGGCCGAGGACCCTTAGAGAGCGGATGGGTAGGCAGAAAGGGTACTGCTTCTCGACATAAGTTACCATTAGAGGCTAAGAGAGTTTGAACTTCTTTGGAAGTCAAACTGCTGACACCTTTTTAGGTAAGAAACTTGCAAAGTAGGGATGTCACCTAGCATAGAGTAGGGACAGATTTAACTTGTTTATTCTCTTTTTATAGATGACGCAACGGAACCACTTTGTGTCTATGCTTTTTAATCTGTTGATTCTGGAATTGACTTTGATTGTATTCTTTTGTAGACTTAGGTTCTTTAGGGAATTTATGTTCCTTTTAGTTCCTGTATACTTGTTGAATCTTATCCTGAGAGGATTGTATATGCACTTAATTCTGATTTTATATTAAACTTTTTAAACTTTATCAGTCGCAAGTGGTTCTTCAGAGTTGTGTCAGTCTATGGGGGTGATTTAACCTATGTGGGGTTTGCCTTTTACTCAATGACAGAAAATAATCGATCCAAAATAGATGAATGAGATAGGTATCAAAGTGATCGGAAAAGATATCAAAATCTCATTCCCCGCAGTTGGTAGCAGAGAAAGATGGTTTTCTTCTTGAGGAAGGCAACCTAGGTCAGGTCTAGATTACCCCAAGGTCCCTAGTCATCGACGACCAGAAGAAGAATCCCTGCCGAAGAAGGTGCAGACGGTGCGAGAGAAAAGCAGCAGAGTCGGTCGAGAGTGAGTATAAGGGTCATGCGTTGCCAGATTGCGGTGTTTTATGTTGTACCTGTGTTGTAATGTCAAGCGGAGTTGAATGCCTGTAGTGTGATTGAGGGAAGGTTGTGAGCGCGCGCAACCGGATAAAATCTTAAGATCCAGTGAAGGGCTTAAGTGGTTCGGGTGTATCGAACACCCAGAGTAATTGTCTACCATTTTAAAGGGGGTCATGAGGTACCATTGATCGCCCGCAGACCGATGATAGGGGGAGTGTTTGAGTGAGTGTATGAGTAACGGACGCTGGTCGTACGTTTACTGTGTGTAAGTAACCTATCAGTTAAGGCGAGCGTCCGAAGTGAGAGGAAGACGTCTCGCCAGTTGAGGTGACAATTACAGTTAGACTGTGGCCGTACAGTCAGAGAAAAGTGATCGCTTGGACGGAAGTAGTCATTTTTCGGCGTATGAACAGTGGCGGCTGGTCCATGGGGGCGTTTGGGCGCCGCCCCCCCTGTTTTCTCGCCGTGCGGGAAGGCAAACAAAGGTAGTTATTACCAATGATAATAACTACCATTTGTTTCTGCCTTGCCTTCTCCGCATGACGAGAAAACAGAAGTTCCTGTGTGGGAGGTGTTACGCGAGGGCAGGGGGGAGCGGCTTGCCCACTGTTCGTAATACTGTCTGTTTGGGCTGCCTGAGAGGCTACCCAAACAGACAGTATTTACACAGTAGGCAAGCCGCTCCCCCCTGCCCTCGCGTAACCCCTCCCACTCTCCCGGCTCTCTGTATGCTGCTGTGCTGCAGCATACAGAGAGAAATGACGTCAGTAGGGGGCAGCCGGCCGAACCTATCACAGCGCTGTGCTGTGGTGGAGGGGAGGGGAGGCTGCCTGCAGCCTTCCTGCTGCGTCACGACGAGTCAACACCACGGAATTTCAAACAGGACGGCGCCGCGGGAGTCAGGACCTGAAGGCGGGAAGCGGAGTCTAAGGTAAGTGCAGGGCCCCGGATCACTGGGTTAACGTACAGAATGCCTTTGGCACCTGTAATGCCCCCCCCCCCAGATTCTTCACTACAACAGCAACAATATGTAAATATTTCTGACGGGGTCTATTGTAGACATTTGCGCTGCACCAGGAGCGCGCGTGTGTTTTTGGTCCATTTGTGAACTTGAAAATGAATAGAGATGGAAAGACGTATTCGAGTTTGTGGTTGTAGAGGCGATTTATATCCCTTTATTTACAACTTCTGATATGGAGACCAAGAAATAGCCACAAAAGCTCTATTTAAAACAGGCTTCCGTGACCTTCTGTTAAAAGCACCCTCTTCCTGCAAAAGCAGCTCCTGTTATGAGCTGTGTCTTTCACAGAAATGTCTTTTTAAAAATCTCTGCCACTATTTTCAGTGGTAATGCAGGATCAAATGCTTAAAGATCAAAAAGTGATTTAAACGGTGACATGTAAAGTCTGATAAAAAATAGAGCTCCGCACTCCATGCGATCACATTCCGTTCACTCGGGTCCTGATCTAAGTGGTGTTGTGTCGGGTTTGCGTTGATGCAATATTTGAAGAATCCCTGAACCACAGTGACGTAACAACAGTGCCATGGGCCCCAGTACAGCCAAGGAAAAGTGAGCCCCTGACTACTGATTTAGTCGTAAAATCTAGCAGAGATCAAAAGCTCCCTCCCCCAGACCATTCATTGCACCTGCTGCACAATCGATATCTACTCTCCAAGGTCACTGTGGAAATGACATTTTCTGATTACTTCACTACAGTTTCTGTACATAGTTAGCATTACCCTATTTTTCAAAGAATGCCGTTTGCCGTGTGTGTTGCTTCCCCACCACCCGTAATGCCGGCCGTGCCCTCATGTCTTGTGTAATGTTTTGGTGATGTTTGGGGGCTGCAGGGCAGTCTCCTCGAGGGAGTAAATAGATTGATATATTCGCTAGGTATTTCAATGACAATGCAATAAGCACATTATGAATTGCAGCTCTGTTGCCGAAAGATATGTAATCAGTCCGTTTTATCTTCTCGCCTTATCTATTTCTGCCTTATTTATGTTGTATGATTAAGAACGTATGCGAGTGAATCTCTAACCAGCTGCTGTGCTCTATTGCACCCTATTCCTTTTGATCACATCCTTCTTCTCCCTTCTAGTTCCCCCTTTTTTGTGCTGTGTGAAGCTAGACTTTTCTAGTATTTGTTACATAATAAATAAATCCATTCAAATACAAACACAAATTGTGGAAATATAGGTAATGTTGCAAGGGCTTGAAAATGGGTATCTGTTAGAGTTGGCAAGTGAAAGTGTGTTTGCTGGTCTCGGAAGGATGAATGAAGTATTATCTTTCTGCTTGCTTCGATTTTCAATTTTTTTAGGGGGGGGGGGGTTCGGGCACGTGCGCTACGCCCCAGCACTTTCAAATGTCACCAGCCGCCACTGCGTATGAATGAGACGTATGCAAGACCGCGAGGCAAGCTGAGAAAGGAGGGGAACTGCTGCAGAGGGGACGAGTGACGTCAGCGTAGAGCCGCGCTGAGATTGGCCGGTCAGCGTAGAACCGCGCTGGGATAGGCTGGTCAGCGAAAGCCGCACAAGGATTGGTAGTTTGTCATCGGGACGTAAACAAGGAAGAGAATTAATAAAGGAAAATCGTAGATTACCGAAAATGAAGTGTTTTAAGCGTTTAAGGGCGATCTTTAAGAGAGACAGAAGAAATTTGTATGAAGGGGAAGAAGCTCCACCAGAAGGCACACCAGCTTATTATATGGCTGTGAATGTAGGGTTACACTCAATACTATGGATCTCCGAGTGGAATAAGCTAACAGAAGGGAATAAGGAACTAACGTTCCCGAGGTACGGGACGTTTAAGCTAGAAGTATTGAACCAACTGAAAGCAGTAATACTTGCAACGAGACCTCTACTGAGGCCAACACAGTTCGAAGCCCTTAATGCATGGTTTAGAGCAGCACACGAGAAGAGCTTGAATAGACGCCAAGAAAGAGTGAGACGATCGGTAAAAGCAGTGCAGGATGCTAAATGGGACGATGAAGCTAAAAAGTGGAGGGTGCAAAAGATAGAAGCAGATAAACTGTTCACAATGCTAGAGACTACGGGAGAAAAGAAACCTCTACAAGAAGATGAGGATAGCGAGCCAGATGAGGATCTGATAGAGAGGTTATTATTAGATAGACCACCTCCGTACAACAGAGAAGCCGAAAGTCCCGAACTACAGCAAGGGGACGGGGCTAGGTGGGGGGAATATAAATCGCTCCCCACATCAGAGTGGGATCCCAAGAAAGGTGAGGAAGTATCTCAATCTAGTCCCGTACAGAGAGTAGTAGGAAGATTCGTGGTCCAGAAGGTGCCCGAAACGGAGCATGCAAGGTCGTATCAATTGCCGGATGCTCTACAAGTACCTGTCACCATAGGTCCTATAGTGTCAATCTACAACCCAGAGGGAGCCCAGCAGGAGGAACAGGCACGATGGGACAGGGAAAGGGCAGAGATGGAAAGTAGGAATAATACGATCAATTCCCAAAAGCAGTTGCTAGGACCAAAGAGTCGGAGTACCCCATTAGATTCAGCAACGGGTCCCTGGATAGAACAGGGGGGTCAGAGAGGACATATGGATTTGAGGGGACCGAAACCGAAAACCTTTAAGGAATTAAGGGAGTACTTGAAAGAATGGGATGCTGCCGAAGAGACTCAAAATAAAAGATTAGAAACAGAAGCAGAATGGAGAGATCAGGATAACAGGATCCTCTCTCACTGCAGAGCTGGCGAAAGCAGCCCGGAGTGGGAAAGAGGGAGTCAAGGAAGCAAAGGAGATACTTGCCATACCACCAGTGGCAATAGACAAATGTGTGAAGACAAGAGTACAGGGTGTGGGGGAGTGCCTCGCCCCATCCTTAGTGAGGGGGAACGAAGGACGCAGGAGTACCGAGATAGTTTCAGGTGCACTCACCATGCCCCGGGCGAAAATGTGCGACATTGGAGTCACGAGAATATAGGGAGTCGCGAAGGGTCTCGCCATACATCCGGTGATCACGGACGAGATCGCGGGAACATGGAGGACCGTGAAGGGCCCTATCGTTTATTGAGCGACACCAGACAGCAAGGGAGTTGCAGTGATATAGAACAGAACGGAGGATCCTATCTCGCACCTAAAGAGTCCGATCCGAAAAGACAGGATGCAGTGATGGGGAATAGATCATTGTTCCACCATAACCCAAGGGAAGATGGGAAAGCCTGGGATCTAGAGAGGTGGGAACAAAGAGAAGCAAGAAGGACGCCTCATAACTCACCTGTGCTCAGACGTAGGACTCGTAGTGGGGGTGAGAGGGATGTAAAAGAACCACCTAGGAGTGAGGTACTGAGAGCCGAGATAAAAGCAAAACGGCTCGATGTAATGAGTTTAAAATCAGATTTGGAGGACATAATAGACGGTACATTGCCAATGGAAAGGATAGAGCTGTATGAACCGGATGAAATACTGTATATGTCTAAAGATGTTACTCGGAAAGCGAGGTCAGTTCATGAAAATTTATCTAATTTGGCAAACAGGTATATGATAGACCTTTCACGAACTAAAGCTTTACAGGGTAACCATAGGCTAAATTGCACGGATCAGGATCTGGATGAGCGTAGGACGATTGGGCTGAAAGTACACATAAAGGAACTGATCCTGAATATCAGAGTATGGAGGGATTTGGATAAATGGGAGGAAAGATGGTCTAAGAGGGGATCCGTCAGAAGGAGTACACTTACGAGGTCCCCAGATGGAGAGCTAATGCGAATGGAAGCTTTCCCTTTGCGAGAAATCGCGAACGGAAGCTACGTGCATGTGCCCTGGAGTAGGGGGGATTTAGCGGCATTTACCAATTCCTTTCCTAAGCTAAGGGAGAATCCCGTTGAGTGGTACAAGCAGGTAGAGAGGTTTGTGAAAATCTCTAAGGTGCTGTGGATCGACTTGAACACCCTGTTTGATATAGTAGTACCCGGAGATTTGTGGACGGCATGCAAACTTAGTATCGAATGGCCCACTTGTGAACCCGCGAGGGATGCACAGACGAATGGTCCATCAGAGAGAGTCATGGAAAAATACGAAAGAGTAATTGCATGGTTAAAAGAGAAAGTGCCGGTGCAGGACATAGACTGGGTTAAGATAGATCGAACAACTCAGGAACCTAAAGAGACCGTTCACAAGTTCTATGAGAGATTGCTGAAAGCATTCAAACAGTATAGTGGGTTGGACGTGATGGATCCCAAAGACATAGGACAATTTGTGTCGAAGTTTGTCCTGGGATTGAGACCAGACATATGCTTGATGATTCAACAGCATTTGATCTGTTGGCAAAACAAACCTTTAGATGAGATTCTGAGGTATGCGAGGTACTGTAGCGATGAGATAGATTCGAAAGCAAAGAAACTGAAGGAGAAGCTGATGTTAGTGCAGATGCAATCAGCTGGAAAGGGTGGACAGCGACAACAGGGAACAGGAACACTAGGAAAGAAACAGAATAATCAAAGCAGAGATGAGGAGGAAAGACCGAGACCGAGGATAGATATCGCGACACTGAAAAAGACAACGAGGTGCCATCAGTGTAACGAGGTGGGACATTGGAGACGCGAGTGTCCATATAATGTCGAGACGGGGGAATTAGAACAGGAGGAGGATGAGGTTCAAACCAGCATGATAAAGGGAACAGCAGTCCCAAAGGGAAAGTTTATCAAAGGGGGGACTCAGACTCCTCGAGCCTCATTCCCTCAACCGCCTCGAATTGCAAATGGAGGGAAAACCTATAGACAAATGCCACTGTTCGTAGGAGGAGAAGAATGCTACTACGTTGATCCTCTTACGGGACAACGAGTGAATAGAGATGAAGACTGTACTCTAGGAGCAGCCCTGGAGGTAGACCAGAGAGGACCATACGTGGAAGCTGAAGTAGCTGGATGTCCTACGACCTTTTTGGTGGATACGGGGGCCACTCGATCCACTTTGAGATCAGCGGTAGTCCCAGGTCTGCCAATGTCGGGAGAGACGATTCAGGTGGTAGGAGTCGCAAATAGGAGAATGACGAATCCTCTGACAGAACCAGTGTCAGTGAAGATAGGAAACTATAGTGATGAACATCAGTTTGTGATTTGTGATTCTAGTCCTGTGTGTCTGCTAGGAAGAGATCTGTTGTGTAAACTAAACTGCACAATATATTGCACACCTGAAGGAGTAGAAGTGCAGACTAATGATGATGATGCCGATTTTAAGGTTGTAAACTCGCAGGGATGCGTGGAACTATACCCTACCTTAACGGTGGAGGAGCTTCCACAGGATTTGAAGGAGACTGTGTCAGCTGAGGTGTGGGATTTTACTGGAGAAGAAATAGGACTGATCAAAGGAGTAGAACCGGTAAAGATCATGGTAAAGCCCAATGCCGAGTATCCAAGAACACCACAATATAAGTTGACACCGGAGACGATTGCAGGAATAAAGCCTGTGATCGAATCCATGATTAAACAGGGAATACTGAAGGAAATCGTGGGAAGTCCATGTAACTCCCCGATTATGGGTTTGCAGAAGCCTAGTGGGAAATACAGGATAGTGCAGGACCTTCGAAAGATAAATAATATCGTTGTTTCATGTTGTCCAGTGGTACCGAATCCATCAGTGATATTGTTTCAGATACCGTTCCAAGCTGAATGGTTCACAGTGATAGACTTGTGCCAGGCTTTCTTTTCGATTCCTTTAGATGAGGAGAGCCAGTATCTGTTCGCTTTTAAGCTGGAAAATCGCGTTTTAACATGGTGTCGTATTCCCCAGGGGTATACAGAAAGCCCATCGATTTTTAACCAGCTGTTGAAGAAAAATCTTGAAAGTCTAGTGCTGCCCAAGAACTCGGTTCTGGTCCAGTACATAGACGACCTCCTAGTGGCGTCAGAAACTGAGGAAGCTTGCAAAACAGACACCATCACCTTACTAAATCACTTGGCCGAGAACGGACACAAGGTGTCTCCAAGTAAATTGCAGTATTGTCTGACTGAAGTGCAATATTTGGGCCATAGGATTGAAAAGGGAAAACGGAAGGTGTCTCCAGACAGAATAGAGGCGATCATGAAAATGAATGCGCCTAAAACACAAAGAGAAGTCAGGATGTTTCTAGGCATGGTTGGTTATTGTCGGCAGTGGATAGCCAACTTTTCACTGAAGGCAAAACCGTTACTACAACTGACACACAAAGGAGTGAGTGATCCGGTACCATGGGACAAAGATTGTTTGATGGCATTTTTGCAGCTGAGGGAGGACTTGTGTCGTGTCGTGCCCCGGCTTTGGGAATGCCTGACTATGAGAAGCCATTCTTGCTTTACTGCTGCGAAAGAGAAGGTTGCGCTTTAGCAGTTTTGGCCCAGATACACGGAAATGCGCGTAGGCCAGTAGCGTATTTTTCGGCTACATTAGATCCAGTAGCCGCAGCGTTGCCCGGATGTCTAAAATCCGTTGCTGCAACGGGTGTCAGCATTGAAAGATGTGAAAATGTGGTTATGGGACATCAGTTAGTGGTGTACGTACCGCATTCTGTGGAATTGTTAATGACCAGGACCAAGACTCAGCATCTGACGAATAGCAGGCTCACACGCTACGAGCAAGTCATATTGGCTGCTGAGAATGTGACCCTGAAGAGATGCTCTGTTTTGAATCCTGCTACTTTGATGCCACTTCCAAGCGATATAGATGATGAAATTTGTACAGATCATGACTGCCTTGATGTGACTGAACTATGCACCAAACCGAGACCAGATATCGTAGATGAGCCATTGACTGACCCCGATGAAATTTTCTTTGTTGATGGTTCATGCGTAAGAGATGATATCGGTCAGCTGAGAGCAGCATATGCAGTTTGTACAATTACCGGAGTAGTGGAAGCCGCCTGCCTGGAAGGAGTACATTCCGCTCAGGTAGCTGAAATCATTGCTTTGACCCGTGCCTGTTTGGCAGGCAACAAAATTCGAGTCACCATATACACCGATAGCCAGTATGGTTTCGGGGTAGTTCATGACTATGGGCAGTTGTGGTCTCAAAGAGGTTACATGACCTCCTCGGGTTCTCCTATTAGGAATGGAGAATTCGTGAGATTATTGTTAGAGGCATTACAAGGTCCGACAGCTATCGCAGTTGTCAAATGTGCCGCGCACACGAAGAATGTAGATTTTGTGTCGCAAGGCAACCGTTATGCCGATGCAGTAGCACGTTACTGTGCAGAACAGGGGTATTCTCACACCAATGTAGAAGTGGGAGGAATACAGGAAAGAACTGATTTGACTATGTTGTTAGACACTGTGGATACGTGGGACGAATTAAAGTGTGTTCAGGAAAATGCACCAGATGATGAGAAAAAGGGCTGGGAAACAGCTGGATGTACTAAAAGTGAAATGAATTTTTGGATTTCTGCAGATGGGAGAGCAGTTTTACCTAACGAACTTGTTAGTCCAATGGCAAGGAAATTGCATGGACCAGCACACATAGGTAGAGATGCTATGGTGAGAGTATTCAGACAAACGTGGTTTAATCCGAAGTTTAGAGTAGCGGCAGAAGCAGTATGTCAGCGTTGTGCGATCTGTCAGCAACTAAACGTAGGAAAGAGAACACCAGTCACATTGAGTCACATAGGGAGGTCTGGGGGGCCTTTCAATAGAATGCAGCTGGATTTTATTGAAATGCCCAAATGCAATCGACTCAGATACGTCTTAGTGATTGTCTGTATATTTTCTAGATGGGTTGAAGCTTATCCTACACGTAGGTGCGATACACTTACAGTAGCAAAATTGTTGCTTAGAGAGTTAATACCGAGGTTTGGGGTGCCATCCTCTTTGGAATCGGACAGAGGAACTCATTTCAACAGCGAAATAGTGAAGATGCTATGTTCAGCTTTGAGTATCGATCAGAAGCTCCATTGCAGTTATCGACCAGAAGCTTCAGGGATCGTAGAACAAATCAACAGCACAATAAAGTCCAGACTCGCCAAAGTTTGTTCATCGACATCCCTGAGTTGGCCAGATGCACTTCCATTGGTTCTTATGAGTATACGTAGCACACCAGATAGAAGGACAGGTCTCTCTCCACACGAGGTGCTAATGGGGAGAGCTATGAGATTGCCATCGGTTCCGACTGCAGCGATGTTGAACATCACAGACGATTTGATCTTGGACTACTGCAAGGGACTATCTGATGCCATTCATTCTGTGTCCCTCCAGGTCCAGGCTGCAGAGGTTCCATCAGCACAAGACCTGTGCCATGACCTGTGTCCAGGGGACTGGGTCCTTGTGAAGAAGCATGTCAGGAAGAACTGTCTAGACGTGCGCTGGCGAGGACCATTTCAAGTCATACTAGTTACGAACACTGCAGTAAAGTGTGGAGGCTTGCCCAACTGGATACACGCCTCACACACCCGAAGAGTGCCAACACCTCTGGAAGAAACAGCTCCTCTCTCGGATGAAAATCCAGCAGCAAGCGGAGAAGCCACAGAGAGGGAAAGTCAAGCTGTAGAGGTGATTGAAGAGGCTGAGCCTGTGTCGGAGCAGGCTGATGACGGTCAAGACACCAGTGAGACCGAAGCTGTCTCAGAAGAAGAAAGTAGCTGGGAATTCGAATTAGACACCGAACAAGCTATAAGTGATCAAGAGACGAGTCCGGGAACAAGGAGCAGGAGGACAAGGAATGGAGAAGCTAGTTGGCCGGAAAGAAGGAGAGGGTCAACCTTGAGAGCAAATCCAGAGAGCACCCTTGTCCCGATCACTGAAGATTCAGATCAAGAAGAAGAAGCTACGGATTCAGGTTCTGAGAGTCCGAGAAGATCAAGAAGGGTACGTGTGCCCTGCAGAAGATACGCCACCCCAGAGTGGACTTATCTAGCAGATGTCTTGGGGACAGAGATCTGGGAGAGTGAGAGACGTGAAGGTGATCAATCTCGATCCAATTGTGGCAGTGGAGATATGGATGTTGACGCCTGGAATCGAGACTGAGGGGTTACTGACTTTCACACTTCCCATTCCCCTTTACCTAAGTCGGATCAAAGACCTAGTGCTAAATCGATTAGAGTTTCCGACTTTTGGTCATCAAATATCAGCACAAGAAGAAAAAGTCATTCGTTTGGAACTATTGGAATATGTTATTAAAGCTGCAGGTACGAGAATAATTGTAGATGCATAAAGACTTTTGTGTTTAAGCTATAAAGAAGAAGATAACCTAGCGCCGAGTGGAAAGAAGAATAAAATTAGGGATTACATTTAGAGGACGGAGAAGGGTTAGGGTTGTCTGTTGCTGAAGTTAAAAAGACATTGTTGTGAAAAAGAGACTTTTGTTGATTAAGAGTGCTTCATAGACTGAGAAATCAAATAAAGCAAATAAGGACTTGAAAAAGAAAACTTTTCCGCGAGAAAGAAGGAGCTACGCTGTTTGATAACATGGAGAACGACAACCCAAACCGAAAAGCTAAATGCATAATAGGTACACTAATAGCAGTAGTAATTTTTCTCATTATTACAGTAGTTACCATATCATACATAGTAGGACATACAAGTGTAAAGGAGACAACAGATGTAAAGCCTGTAACGACTTTGAAACCTGCTCTGGTTGGGAAGAAGGAGGAGAGCAATGTAAACCGTGAAAAGGCGTTATTGGCAAATGAAGCTCGTAGATTACACGTAGACGAGTCACAGGGAAATTTTAGGTCAAATGCATATGCCAAGCTATTGTATGAGTATATCGATGCCATGGAGGCCAAAGATTGCTATGTTTGTATGCAATTGCCGGCTTCTGTAGATGAAGGCATCAGATATCATCATCTCCCACTGACATATGGGATAACATGTAGTTTATTGCTCAGTATATTTTATGGTAGAGAAGGGTTTGAGTACTACTTTTCAAATTATGATTCGGTACTGCCTGAAGTCCCGAATTATAAACAAATGAATAAGTGGGACTATTATAAAAAGGAGGATAGATTGGCAAAATTCTTTCTTCCTTGGGATACGTTAGATACTTCATATGCACGCAGAAATAATCTGACTTGCAAGGTGTCAGAGATTGAGAAGAAATTCATAGGACAAGTAGATGACAGATACAGGAGGCAGAAGATTCTAAAGATGTCAGGACAGTGGAAAACTGATTGGACCGAAGAAGAAAAAGCACATAAAAAGAAAGGTAGTAATGGTCCAATAGCTTTGGATAGAACGCAGAAAGGAAAGTTATGTTTAACTCGAAGCAAGACATATTATGAGAATGTATTTGTAGGTGAAGTAAATTGCGAACATGCTTTTAGGTTAGAGTATTATACGAAAGATTTTATGAAAGAGATGCAAGCTATTCCTAATGTATATTTTGTATGTGGAAGAAATGCCTATGTAAAATTGCCTGACAATTGGTATGGTTCGTGTTACTTGGCAATTGTCTTCCCCAAAATATATCATGCGAAGGATTTAGAGGTCATAGAAGGAAAGGCTTCGATAAGAGCGAAAAGAGAAGTAAGAGATGCTGAAGTAGTTGGAGACATATTTGGAGCAATGTTTCCTATGTTAGGTTTAATACTTAACGATGTTAAGATCAGGAGACTAGCTACAGTTGTAGATAGATTATCTGCAAGTACTGCAAGGTCATTGATGCTAGTAGAAGGAGAGATGCAGTCGATTAGAGCAATGGTTCTTCAGAACCGTCTTGCTTTAGATGTTCTGCTAGCAAAAGAGGGCGGAGTCTGCAAGGCTCTGAAGGTCCAAGAATGTTGTACTTACATTCCAGATAATTCAAAACCACTTGAGAAAGTCATACATAACATTACAGAGATACATCAAGAAATCGAAGATTTAGCAAAAGTAAATGTTTGGGAAAAAGTAGGTCATGGAATGGGTAAAGTTGGAGATTGGTTTTCCAATCTAGGTAAAAGTGTTGTGTGGTATATATTGAAACCTGTTTTAATAATATTGATTTGTATAATCATATTGTTGGGGTTAGTGAAACTGTACAGATGGTATAGGACGAACCGGTTACAAAGATCCATGAGAGAGCAAGAAAGGAGATTGCTGCTTTACAAGATCAACAGTATAAAAGTTTAAGAGCTCTCAAAACGATAAAAAGAGGGAATCTTGTAACTAGTTCTGTATAAAGTGTCATTCAAATTGCAATTTTAGTGATGACCCCTAGAGGTCATCTAAGGGGGGAACTGAGAGAGCGCAATTTGAATAAAAAGTATATCTGTACCATATTCATAAGCATATCGCATAAACATAGAAGTTGTAACGTGAAGTAGCACTTGTAGAGTAAAATTAGCCGATGTAACCAATGTAATAGGAAATGTATTTGTATTCACTTTAGATTAGAAGGCCCGTATACGTAGTGGGCTAATATAGAAATGTGTAGAAATGTTTACGAACAGCAGAACGTGCTAAACTGAATATACGTATATAATTATAAAGCGGAGAAACGTTACGAAATGTAAAGTGAAGAAATGTGCAGCATATATAGCACGGTGTAAGAAATAAGAGTATAATGTTGTATTTTATGTAAGATGCATTCGCTTATAATCAAGTGATTTGCTAAAATTCGATTATATATAAATGTGTGTTAAAGGTTATACTGTGTAGAAGAGTTTGTAGGAATGTTAGAAAAGAGTTTGGTCATGTGTGATTTTAACCTGACTGACCAAGGGTTCGCAGGAGTGTAGTCCGCTGTATGTAATTTAGTGGGCTCACAGGAATCGTGGATAGCCTTGATCTAAACGTGCGAGCCAAAAGTCAAAGGTCTTGTTAAATTTCAAGTGACAATGCTAGACGAAGTTTATGGCCTAAGTGAGATAAGAGACGCTTGGAATTTGGGTCTTGTTTAGAAATGACCGTTCACAGGACCAAATGAGGTTACGAACACAGTCGTAAAGAATAGAGTTCTGATGAAGTGATAGACTTTGCTCTGAAAGTGTCAACTGGAATGTCAATGAAGTCACCAGCACGAAGACGAAGATGGCGTCTAAGAAGGAAGGTCAACTTAATGGACGACGCGAAGAGACGAAGCTATGGAAAGACCTAGAGAATGACATCATGTGAATGTGTATGTGGTGGGCGTCAAGGGGCGTTCCACCTATACTGTGATTGTGTATTTAGGGACAGCACCCAGGGGAGAAGAGCAGCACAAGAGCTCAACGCAGAACAGAAGATCAGGGAACAGAGCGCAAGAGAGCAGTAGGCCGAGGACCCTTAGAGAGCGGATGGGTAGGCAGAAAGGGTACTGCTTCTCGACATAAGTTACCATTAGAGGCTAAGAGAGTTTGAACTTCTTTGGAAGTCAAACTGCTGACACCTTTTTAGGTAAGAAACTTGCAAAGTAGGGATGTCACCTAGCATAGAGTAGGGACAGATTTAACTTGTTTATTCTCTTTTTATAGATGACGCAACGGAACCACTTTGTGTCTATGCTTTTTAATCTGTTGATTCTGGAATTGACTTTGATTGTATTCTTTTGTAGACTTAGGTTCTTTAGGGAATTTATGTTCCTTTTAGTTCCTGTATACTTGTTGAATCTTATCCTGAGAGGATTGTATATGCACTTAATTCTGATTTTATATTAAACTTTTTAAACTTTATCAGTCGCAAGTGGTTCTTCAGAGTTGTGTCAGTCTATGGGGGTGATTTAAACTATGTGGGGTTTGCCTTTTACTCAATGACAGAAAATAATCGATCCAAAATAGATGAATGAGATAGGTATCAAAGTGATCGGAAAAGATATCAAAATCTCATTCCCCGCAGTGGTCTGAACAGTTCTAAGGGGTGGAATAGAACTATATCACGGTATTCACTATCTGACGGCTGCAGCTTCCGAGAGGGGGTTATCACACATAGAGTTTTGTAGCAGTACTACATAAATGTTATCACAGGTCCGAGAACAGAAATCATCCCTGAAGAAAACTCTAGCCATGGGTCTGAAAGGAATTCGTGTGTTGACAACTTAGGCAGCACTGGCAATAGTGCCTATAAGAGAGAGTGACATCTTATATAAACAGTGACTGGTCATGTGATGGTTACAAACGTAAACTGCATTTAGGCAGCAATATGTAAATGGAGTGTTAAGCCTATACATGAGCTGTGTATATATATTATTTAGAATGTATATATTTTGTGAAATTCGCAAAAACATATTGGTAATCCACAAAAACGACTCTGAATACTGAATATTGTCTAAACTACATATGTAGTAAAAGTGCATGATGAATACATGCTTCCTAGTAAGCATTAATACCACATTCATGCAGTGAAATATATGTCAATTAAAGAGTTCCGATATTTTTGGCAAGACCCAAAATTGATTATGGCTTTATTAATGTTGTCACTGTATATAAATTGCAGCATTTAGGGATGAAATTGTTTTTACGTTGAAGGTGCAAATGTAAATAGGACCGGATCAAACAAGAGTATGTTTTTCATGTTTACTGCTGACCGCGTGATTCACTTGTGGGGTGGAACACCTGAGCAACATAAAAAAAAGGTATATTTAAACTAAGCTGACTGGGTGCATGGTGTGTGAACAAGAGCACTGGATGCTCGAAACGCGTCGCCTGTCGAGAGGAAGAATATAAATCTTACCTTGCCTTGAGTCCTGGGTCCGTCTCTTCATTTCGCCGCAGGTGCTGTGGAAGTGGTGAAGATTGCTGGCATATATATCACGCTTCGTTTGCACTTGGCACAAGTCACTCAACGGACGGGTGCTCCTTCACGTAGTGCTCCGTGTAAGTATGAACGCTCAACAATCCTCTTGTATCCACAAAAGAAAGGGCGGCACTCACGGGACTTTACTGCAGCAGAGTTTTAATGTTCAAGTTAACAAACGGGTTTCGGAGAAATTCCTTCTTAAGTGTTGTTAGCGCTACACATGCCGAGGCACCATTTTAAGTTTACATATTACCATGGCAACAGAATGAGCCAGCAAAGACGCGCTTCGTAATGTGCGCCATCTTTGAATGGAGTAAACATCTCGCTTTCTTATTTTTTAACCAAAATGTAACAAGTCACAATTATTGTCGCTCGAAATTGATTAAATACAAATTAGCATTGTTTCTGCAATTATCAGAAAGAAAGTTATCTTGCCGTGTATCTGTATTTTGCAACCAATTCCTGCTGGTTGCTAGGAATGGCCCATGTTCCATGTCAAATATTGCAGTGTATCGGCCTTGATTATGCGGTTTATGTTCAAGACAAGGGAAATCAAAGAAAATGAGAGAAAGAAAGAGAAGGGGAGAAAAAAGAAAGAAAAAAAAGACCCATATATAGTCTATTCACATTTCTAAAACCTTACTGACGAATTCAGTAATGCCCATAATTCTTCTCACTTAACAGCGATGATTATACAAATGTATTAATTTCCCAAATGTATTATCAATTCCTCTCCACTATTTAGTCCTTTGGGGGACTTTGTCTGTAAGTCCACAATGTAGCGAGACTAGAGTCTCCTCAGCTTTAGCACTCTATCGCCTCCTCTAGCATTCAGAGGTACACAATCTATTCTGAAATACTGTAATAGATCCCTGTCACTTTTGTATTTTATGGCAAAATGACGTGCCACCGGATAGGTAAAGTTCTTGTTCATGATGGCATGCATATGTCCGAGCACTCTCATTTTGACACAGTGTATAGTGCTCCACAGGGACACTTTAAACAATATACTGCATGTGCTGTTTGGCAGGTCATGAATTTGTTTATTCTTCTGCCATTCTTTAAACCCTTGACTTCATAGGTTAACATCCTTTTACTGAAGGCGCAGGCCTTGCACCTCCCGCAAGGATAGAATCCTTTCATTTCTGTTAGGGTTCCCTGTCTCACCGGGATGGTGTCTAGGTGGCTGTGCACTAAACTGTCTTTTAGTGAACGTGCCTTCCTAAAGGTGATTAGAGGTGTAGTAGGAACATCCTTGCCTATGATCGTGTCAGTTTGCAAAACATGCCAGTTTTTCCTCATTATGTTTCGTAATGTGTCCGCATCCTCGGAGAATGTAGTTATCATCCAAAACTTTCCATTGTCCTCCTTTGGCTTTTTTTGTTCTAATAGATTCTTTCGAGAGAGTGATCCCACTCTCTTCAATGTATTTTGTAAGAGGCCTGGATTATAACTCCTTGCCAGGAAACGATCTATGCTTTCTCTGGATGCTGTAACAAAGGCACACTCTCTGGAACAATTGCCCTTAAGTCTTAGAAGCTCCCCCTACGGGATACTGTCTTTCAGTCTTTCAGTTTTTGTGGGAGACTACTAGACTCATGTAGCATGCTGTTCCCCGCTGTGGGTAATCATATAGTGTTACTGCGATCATGCTGCCCTGTCTTTCCCCATCTGATAGGTTAACAAGCATATTAGGGCAATCAGGATGGACCAATGGGGCCTCAGACAGTGAGATCCCAGGGTAGATGCTCTGTCCCACCTAGGTCCTGCTTCCTGTATATCACAGTGTGTTTGAAGGATGTTTGCAGTTTGATATCTTGGGGGCGTCATCAAGATCCCCCAGGCCAGAGGTATTCTCCCTGTGCCCTCTTACATAGCCCTACCTCATCATCCCAGTTGCTGTGGCAGGTGCATTGCTTCTCAGACAGATGTCCACAAGTGGACAACAGGCAATGCAAGGAATGGTGCCCTCAGCTCTCTCCAGGTAGCACGGAGGGTCACTGCCCAACCAAAGCACTGTGGTCCATCTTATGTCGTAGCTGGGGAGCTTCTGCAGGGCCTTTTCTGCCTCGTCTGGCAAGGGGCCTATAATGGCCCAAGTGTGCCACCCAATATCTGCCAAGCCCTCCGAGGCTCATAAAGTGCGATACCACTCATCTTCTCTGCAGCCACTCGCATCGTCACAGCAGTTCGGCTGCACCCCTCTAGGCTTCCCTGCAGTCTGCTCCAGGTGTGGTGGGTGACAGCCACGCTCTCTCCGCAGAGTCCCACCTGGACCGGAGGTCGTTTCTGGAGTACCCTGGCTGCCTCAATCCATCAGCTTTCAGCCCGAAGTCATAGCATCACCACGCTGCAGCTACAGCAGGAGAGGTGCGGCCACCATTATCCAGCAAGCCACCCTGCAGCAGTAGTCCTCCTGAGGAATCAAGCCTGTGACAAGGGCAGGTGTCCAGTGTGCGCCAGGATCACCAGTGAGTAGATCAGGTTGCTGGCGGGCGGCCCTTGGAGTCACCGTCGGAAGCCAAGAAAATCATGGCCACCAGTGCCAATAAAGGCAACCAGCTGCTTCTACCCCTGGCTATTGCGGCAGATCTGTGCCCCAATACCCATATTATACAAGTGCCCGGGGGTGCAACAGGCATTTGCACCCGCTTTGTGTACCCCCATTGCACTTTGGTATTACAGAAGAGGCTGCAGATGCATGTGTATCCCCTTCTGTAATGCCGATAGCACTGGCGCACATAAAGAACCAGTGCTATCTTCAGAGGGTGTTCATTCATATGCATGGGGGCGTGGCCCCATGCAAATGAGGGAATCCCTTCTCTCTGCACCTGCGCCGTATTACAGATGCTGGCGCAGAGGCAAAGAAGACCTCAGTAGGCCCACTGACAGAGCCCCACCTTAAAGGTGACACACTTATAGTGCGCCCCCTGATGGCAGCCCTCTGGACAGGGGAAAAGGGGGTCCTATGGACCCCCCAGATATCCTGTTGCAGGCGGCTGTAGTCACTCTCTACACCTTCCTGCAAGGGAATTCTCTATTCACCCTTCAAAGTGCAGGTGGGTTGCTGCCTGCACAGTGAAACACGGAGCTGATTCAAAGCAGCCTCTACGTTTTTCACAGAAATGCACTGCCCAAAGGGCAGCACAAGTGTGCAGCTGCCCTGGGGGTAGGCATTCACCATAATGTAGAACATTTTCCTTGTATGCACTGGGCGCATCTTTTAAAGGGTATGCCCTGTGCAAACAATGAATATGCGCCATCTGCATAATACGAGCCAGTTGGGTATCAGGAGGGTGGGCCACCTGGATGTCGGGGAGTCCAAAGTTTGTCTCAGCGTGTAGGTGGCCACCACAGGATGTGGTAGGATTAATGTTGAGGAGGTCAGAGCTCACCCCTTTCACGTTGTCTGCCATGATGTTCTCAGGCCAAGCCACCTGGTATTTAAAGTTAATATATTAAATAAAATAAAAAGGCACACTGTAAAGAAGTTGTGTTACTGAAGAGAAATTAACTATTGTATGTGGATGTGAAAAATGTGTACTAACGTTGTGCAGTCAATCAAAGTGAAAGGATCTAATGAGCAAAAGTGTGCTGACCAATTGACCCATGCTGTACAATGTGGTGGGTGAAATGCCAAATGTGAAAGGCAGTTTACCAGGCCAATGGATGAATCCCGCTGACTAAAAACCCCTGTAAGTATGAATATAATGTATACTTTTTTTTGGGGGGGGGGGGGGGGGGGGGGGAAGTCTGGTGAAACAGCTAAAGCTGTCTCAAGGCCAGCCCTAAAAAGTATCAGGGTTCAGCAAAGGTATGTCAAGCAGTTGTCCATTATCTTAACAGAAGGTGGGCTGCACTAGATGTCCATGCCCTTTTCTCAGGGGAGGTGGAACCGATCTTTACATGGGGTGACCATGTCCTCCAGAGCTCGGAGTTCACTGTGATGCCCAGTCCGGGTGTCATTGAATTATGCCGAAAAAAAATGCACGTTACTGAAGTTGTTCCTAAGCTATGGTTTGGAGATAGATAGGATGACATCAGGCCAGCAGAAGGCATAGTAAAGAAAACAGGAGAGGTTTCGGAAGGATGTGAAAAGAACGTACCGCGTGAGCGCTGCCAACGTTCCAATCAAGAAGGAAACTGCTAATACACCTTTGACCCCAATCACCGGCGCCGCGGTGTAGCGATCCCGCACATTAATGGAGGCCGCGCTCTCTTTCTAATGTAGCTTATAATCACTGTCTGCTGCACCAGCTCCGCTCTAGCCCCACTACTCACTGGACCATCAACTACAGGAAGGTCTCGTTTGTCTAATATTTTTTTGCCAGTCAATATTGGAAACGTGCTCTGGGTTTTCTGAGACCCCGCCTGCACAAATTGACAATTAAAAAAAGCACAAGACACGCTGTCTCTGGATGTCTACCTAGTTGGAGGCCCCTGGAGAAGCAAAATAAAATCAAGAGAACGAGATAAAAAAACACATGTCTTCTCTATATAATTTTTATTTTGAGGAGCTTGAATTGTCGGGCAAAAATGGACTACTGGAGCAAGTCTGACATTTCTCAAAGGGGATTATTCAAGGTTCTCCAAATAAAACATTTACATAGAGGGGCCAAATTGTGCATTTTACAGCATAAATTTAAACCAATGGTGCTAAAAAAGCAAAATGTTCTAAAGGCAGATCAAACAATACGGTTGGACAATATAACATGGTACTCATTTTGTAAGTTTTATATAGTTAATATTTGTCTTCTCTACTGCCTTCCAACTCCTTTAATTTGCTCATCCACATTCTGCTCCTTCCAAGTAGATTTTACCTCCCAGAATCTACTCAAAGATTACAGTCCTTTCTCACTGATTTAGAAACTAGCACTACTGTTCAAATTGCAGGGTTCTTACTAACTTGTATTATTGCCCATCATGGGCAGGATATACCTCACATGTCCCTGTATCACAGTCACGTGACAGGTATGTCTATCATAAAGTGACGGTAGCCATTAAATGTTAGGGATGCCAATTAGAATCCATAGTGTTCATTTTATGCAATGGACATCTTCTGTACCTGAAGTGGATAAATATTGCTTATAACGCTAACAAACACCTGGCAAGGCATTGCCAAGCATGGCCCAACAAATTTAGGCTACATTATAGCAAGAAATACAACCTTAGCCATGACACCAAAAGGACATTTTATTCAAATCATATAAAAAAGGATAACAATAATGTTGATAATGCTCATTATGTAGCACCTTAAGTCAAGTCCACCACAAAGTTTGCAGTGCCCCCAAACATGCACAGCATGGTCACTTCACTGCAGGGTCACCATTGTGCTTAGAATGCCAACAATATGCCACAGAAGGCCGCCTCATACCACGGCCACTATAATGCCTGCAGGGCTAGGGTGGTAACAGTTGAAGCCAAAGGGACCAAGGGGCAGCAGACACAGGATGCTAGTGGGAGGCAGACATCATGGATGCATATTCTTGCAATGCACAGGCATGCACCCTTTTATACACACATTGACTCTTATCGACAAAGGCACATTCAGACAGTGGAACAAATACACCCATATACGATGGCATGCACACGCACTACTTGCTTGTTCCCTTGACTTATATGCACTTGACCAAACAACCTACCTGGTCAGGTAATGTGGCCTCCTCTCAAGCGGACATTAATGGCAGGATCAGATTTGGCAACGATGGCATCTCTCGTCCATCACAGCAACAAACGCCTGACCAGCAAATGGCAGTGGACCTGGCAATGTGGGCTTGCAATGGAAAGCTACACAAACACCTTGCCTCTTCCAGTATGTCACCTGGAATTTTGTGTTGTGTCCACCGCTTTTGATCATAATGTGTGTGCAGAGTGTGTAGGGGCTTGAAAGCAGCACTATTGGCGGATGGCTAAGGTGCATAGTGTACTAGTAGAGTAGAGAGTTGAGATCCACAGTGACACCAACAACTCTCCAGTCAAGTACGGAGTCCTCCAGCAATCTAAATAGCTTAAAAATGGAATATGTGATGGTGACACAAGCACAGTTTACAGTCCATGACTGCCGCCATTCCAAGGGACCAGATCCGGGAAGTGGCACACCAGTGTACATAAGTGCCACATGGTTGCAGACAGGAAGAGACAGATGCTGGGAAAATAATGATATAGACTGAGCCAGTGCTTATTTTGAGGAAGTGGTTTCCGGTGCTGGGACCGAGTCCTCAGTTGTCAACACTGGCACTTATGACAGTCTTCCAATTGGTGGCGCTGTTTGTATTATTTAGAGATGAGCACAACAGTTATTTATTAATTTAGTAAACATTGAAAATAACTTATACCTGCCACCCAAGCCATTCATATAGCTTCGGGGCACAGGAATTGTCACACTTGTAGGAGTGTGATGGCTAGTAGGTGTGTTTGTACTCTCATTGTCAGTGCTGGCATTGGGCATTGGGTGGTGCAAGCTGCACAGGCCTTCTGACGAGGGCCCTCTCACGTATTATAAATTAAAACCTACTAGTGGGCTGCAGCACTCATTGTGCCACCAACTAAAAAAGCATTGTAAACCATGTCTCCAGTCCTGCCTCTGCAGTCCCAGTGTGCAGTCTTAAACCTCCATTTCTGTCTGGCAAAACACACTGTTTGCCAGGCCTACAACTTTCATTTTAAAACTTATAGGATACCCCTAAGGTAGGCCCTAAATTCCCACAAGGCAGGGTGCATAGTATTTAAAAGGGAGGGGATGGCAGTCAAAAACCTCTAAAGTTGTTTTTCACTGTGACAGGTCTGGCTCTCTCAGAGGAAAACACTGGATTACACGTTAACACCTTATAGTGATTCATTTCAGTTTCGGAGCAGCTAGAAAGATGATTCAAGGACTCCTTTTATTAGTCATTTAAAATCCAACGTAATGGTCTAATCAGATTTCGTATTACTACTTTGGAAATTACACATTTAGAAAGTTGTCATTTAGTTGCCTAACACCAGAAGGCTTTCAGCTAACACCTGATGGCTCCCCTGTGAAGAGATGTGTTTTGCTCAAAAACAGTGAGCCAATTGGTCTGGGTGTGGGGAAGGGGACTACTCCCTTGACAAGATGACCTAGGTCTTTGCCCAGTCCCTTGCTGAGCCTCAAAGGATGCCTACATTATCACTGGCAGAAGAAGGACGCCCCTGCTATCTGAAGAACCTGAAGGCAGACTGCACATCGTTGCCTTGAACCGGGGACCTCACAAGGGACTCCAAGGGTCAGTTGACACAGGATTCCAGGGGCCTCTCTCCTTGCATCTACCTAGCTGATCAGACCTGCAAAAGAACCCGCCTGTGCCCTGCTCCTCCTGTCTCTCAACTGTATGAAGTGGACTTTAAAATATTTTGCAAACCTTTTGCCTGGAGAACCGACTGGGATCCCCATTGAAGTTAAAGCTGACCATGATGAAAGACTGGCCAAAACCAATCAATACTGAATCCTTTGAGGGTAGGAGTCTGGACTTTACTCGTCAGAGCTTTCCCGCATTGGTTGACGACCACACCAAGAGCCCACTCTTCAGCAACTTGCTGTCATTAAACCCCCCTTTGGACCAAACTTGTAGCGTGCCCCTCTGATGACTTGTCGACAATCGCTATTCACTGGGGGTGAATGTTTTGCCAATGTGCAACATTCCGTCCATCACCTTGTGTGTTTTGCTGTTCACCCTATGTGGGAACGGTATGCCCAGATGTGGGTCCAGTGCTCACTACGCCACTGGAGTCAAGCTATCCTGGCTGATGACGGCTGATAGCCAGAAACCGGTCCTAATATGCTTGGTTCCGGTCCTGTGAAGACGTGGCTTGGCAGTTCGGGCTGCACTGTTCCAATGAGGCACAGGGTCAAGACTGATTTGCATATGGCCATGTCTGAACTGGGGTGGCTTGGAGAGCAAAATAACGATGGATTTAACACTGATCTGTGACTGGGGGTGAATGTTTCGCCAATGTGCAACATTCCGTCCATCACCTTGTGTGTTTTGCCAATCGCTTTTCCTCCATAAATGTTTCTCAGCCAGAAAGTAAACTTTCCACCACGATGAACCAAGTAACCGTATCCAACCCGTACTCCATAGTGGTCTGTCTTAACTTTATACTTTGACCTGGTCTACCATGACAAGATTACCACAGGTTCGTGCTTTATGCTTTTTGGTGCTATTTTTTAATTCAAATACTAAACGTCCACATCTCTAGTTCTATCTATTTGTCGGACCGTAATTACCAAAAAACACTCCACAGAAAACCTCCCTTACTCAAGGGCATTGCAGCCCACACCAAGAGCCATTGGTCCTGGAGTGAGGAGGAACCCGATGATGAAGCGTCCCACCTAAGGGTGTGTGAGGGTTACTGTCCTTATGTAATAAACAATAAGAGAGAGAGGGAAAGGGAATCACTCTTCTTCGACAGATAAATACTCTCAATCAACAAAAGAGTGACAACTAATGTAAAAGAATCAACATAAACTAGGGTGGGGGAAGTGTGTGGGAAAAAACCTCTGTTTTTTTAAAACAAGCCTCACTCACTAGCCTAGTTGGTGACATGCTTCATCATTGGGTTCCTACCAGGGAGACCGAGTGCCTCCCTGGTGTGCTACGATGCCTGAACTACAGCGGAGCGGGATATTTTTGAACAGTGTGTCAGTGCAAGGGGTAGTGCAAATTTAAAAGATGGCACGCTGTCCCCAGATATAGTTTTAATAACAGGGCAGCCTACAATCATTAAAAACAAGTGAGGCGGACAGGTGCTGGCTTTTAGAATGAGCCAACAGTATCCTAGGTTAAAGTGAATATGTGGTTGACATGTTTCTGCTTGTTCAGCTAAGCTTTCATCAGGATCAAAGGCCTACCCGGTGGTATACGCACGCTAAGGCGTATCCTAACCTGAGGAGTGTGTGTGTGCAGTAAAACTCACGGATTTACCGATCGAGAGCTCCCGGGATTTCCAATGCCCTTATTCTGAAAGAAAAAACAGACAAGAGAAAAGAGCATGAAAGTATCCATCGTTATGCATTTCCTCTTAAGGTAAATTTCCCTCAGTGAGACCATGTCGTAGATCAGACAGTGTCCCCACCAGTGCTCTTGTTAGTTACACATTAGTGGATAACCTCTGTTGCCTGGTGATACCATATGTTCTTTTAAAGCCGGCACCATGTATTCAGTAAGTGCATTTCGGCCCTATGTGAGTGCGGGCTAGTCATTAGCGGGAACAGAGGCGCAGCATGTGCTCAACTCGCGTAGTTAGGGCTCTTCCCACGATAAAACATATAGGGCCAGATGTAGGTAAAAGTCATTTACCAATTTTTAAATACCAAATTTTACCGATTCGGTAATCAAAAATCGGTAAATGAGATGTAGCAAAAAAAATCGGTAAAAAATACTGAATCGGAAAAATTCGATATCGGACTTTCGGTATTTACCGAATCGGTATTTACCGAATCGGTAATGGCCATACAACCCTATGGGCCAAAAGGCCCATAGGAATGCATTGGAAATACCGATTCGGTAAATACCGATTCGGTAAATACCGATTCGGTAAATACCGAATCGGTAACTACGGAATCGGCAAGCAAGTAAAAGTGAAACTAATGAAAACAGCCAATCAGGTGGTACCACCCTCCCCCACCCTACCAGGGAGTGGCTACCCAGGCAGATGCAACTCATTAGAAGTTTCTGGAGAGGCAGTCAGAGCTGAGCAGTGAGACAGAGCAACAGGGAGAGTGTTTGGTGATTTGGAAGACTGTGAAAATGGCAAGCAGCACAGAGAGCCAGAAGGCTGAAAGGAAACGAAAAATTAAGTTTAGCAGCATGGAGCTGCAAGTACTGGTGGAGGAAGTGGTGAGGGTCCACAGACAGCTCTTTGGGAGGCAGTCCCTCACAGTTCCAGAGTCTGCCAAAAGGAAACTGTGGACTGCCATAGGAGAGAAGGTGAATGCTGTTGGTGTGACCCCCAGGAGCATAGAGGACCTAAAGAAAAGGTTCTACGACATCAGGAGCCTCACCAAAAAAAAAATGGCAGAGATCCACAAGCAGGCTGGTGTCACCGGTGGAGGCAGGAACCCAGCGCCCCCCCCTGACTGACCTGTAGGAACTGGTGGCCTCAACCATCGAGACGGACAGTGTTGTGGGAGTAGGTGATGTGGACAGCTCAGCCAGAGCTACTACTAAAGGTAAGAGGCTTGCGCAGCATGACACACCCAAGCAAACAGCTCCCCTTTAGCCTTTGTGTACAGGCCAACCCCAGTCCAGTACTGCTAGCACCATACAAGAGCAATGCATTATGGGAAATGTAGTCAGCTAATGTAGGACCATTTGTCAGTGCACATAAATCAGCAAGGCACTGAAAGCAAATTAGAGTAATGAAAGGGAAATGTGCTATGCTTTTATTGAAGTGACTGTAAGACATTTGCACTCAGTTTACATACGCTTCTTTATACCTAGGGGCAACATCAGGCAGTGGAGCATCAGCTTCACAAGGGACAGCACCAGCGAGGGAGGAGAGTGTAGTGGCAGGGCCAAGCACCATAGATGCCTCGCAGGAGGAGGAAGACAGCACTGCCATGTTCCATGAGGACGACCCTGTTCATCCCCTCTTGTTTCCCCACTCCCACAACTATCTCAATCCCCCCATTGGTGTTCTCACCTGAGAACTCCCGGACACGGTCCCTGCCAGCACCTGTTACCTCACCAGCCAGGAGGAGAATTGTGGCCCCAATGACAGTCATGGCGGGAGCTGAGGGTGAGGCACCAGCACCCACACCAGTCACTCCTGCTGCACAGCAGTCCACCCAGCAGCCCAGCACCACTCGCTGCCGCCAACGCACTCCCAGCAGTGCAGGTCCAACAGGAGAGGGCACAGTGTTCCGTGGCCTTGAGGGGAGGATGGTGCGCATCCAGAGCATGCAGGGTTAATCGATTCTGGCATGCCACCGCCAATTCCAGACCCTCAATCTGCAAATGGGAGAAATGGGCAAGGGCATATGTGAGATGGTGGAAAGCAACAGGGAGGTAGCTAAAACCAACACTGACATTGCTTCTGGAATGGCACACATGACCACCGCCATCAACCAGCTGTGTGAAAAAATGGAAACCATCGAGCACACAAGGCGCAGGGATGCGCGTGTGCATAATAGGGCAATGAACCGGCTGGCCACGGCAACTTCCCAGCTATGCCGCAGAGGCGTGAACATGCAGGAGAGCCTAACTCAAAACACCGCGGAGGTGACCAGGGGCATGGCCAGGATCACCAGTGCCCTGGAGGCCATGATCATCTCAAATACTGCTGTCAATCCTGCCCTGGACGTGGCTGAGGCAGAGGATAGCAGTAGCCGCAGCAGCCCGGCTAGCGCTGTTTTAGAGCCACGCAGGAGCACCAGGCGCTCAGCAGAGCCTGCAGGCCATGCTGAAGGGAGTGAGCAGCATCCCAGTGGCACTGGGAAGCGCAGCCGAAAATGACTTTGACAGTGTGGGTGAGGCAACCCGGGGCATTACCAGTCCCCACCTTTAAATTAATGTTGTCTTTTGTTGCACATCAGTGCATGAACATTGTGGCAACATAAAATTAATTTTTTCACATTCATAACCTGTCTGTGTATCTGTACTCACTCCGAAATAGTTTTCAGTAATCTCCTCACGTCTGTATCTGCCATCACTTGGTGTAGACACTCCAGCAGGTTGTGTTTGTGGCACAGCAATGTCGTCGTCATGGTCCTCGTAGTCTGACAACTCTACCTCAGTGCCCTTCTTCACCGCAAGGTTGTGCAACATTGCACAGGCAGCAATGATCTTACAGCAGGTGATGGGGGTATACTGCCTTGCACCTCCACTCTTGTGCAAGCATCTGAATATGCTTTTCCAGATGCCAAAGGTCTGTTCCACTACACTCCTTGTGCTTTTGTGGGCCCGGTTATACCTCCTTTGGCTGGGTGTTGAGGGGTTGAGGTAGGTGGTGAGTATGAATGAGCTGAGGGCATATGCACTGTCGCCTAGAAGGGAAAGGGGTAACATTACTCACATGCATACATGTACTTCACACTGCTATTTTTGTTATGGGGGTCTGACAATGTGTCTCACCTAGGAGGTATCCTTCACCAAATTCTCCTGCCGTCAGCCGTGCATAGATGCAGCTGTTTTGAAATATGTAGGAGTCGTGGGTACTCCCAGGGAATTTTGCCACCAGGTCAGTGATGGCGCACTTTGCATTGCAAATCACCTGCACATTGATGGTTTGCGTTGACTTCCGATTACGGTATATGTATTCTGTGTCAGCAGGGGGGCAAATCGGAATGTGCATGCCATCAATGCAACCAATGATGTGGGGGAATCGTGCCATCTGGTAAAAGTCTGCTTTTGTTTGTACCAGTCCTGCATGGGTTGCAGGGAAAGAAATGTATTGATCCATCCTCTGTATCATGGCATCAAGGAATTTGTGGAAAAACCTTGACAGGCTGCTCTGGGTCACCCCACCTACCGCAGCAACTACACTTTGATAGCTGCCAGACGCAAGCAGGTGTAGGCTGCATAGCACCTGCACGTGCGGTGGGATAGCGTGTGCCCTTGGGCTGGTGTGCTCCAACAGTGGTTGGAGGTCCCTGATGAGGTCCAAAATGGTGTCTGAGTCCAGACTCCAGCCTGTACCTCTGTAGGATCGCTGCCTCTGTGAGCATGAACAGGGTGATCCTCTGTCTTTAGACCTGCTCCTCTCTCTGCCATTCCCTCTCTCCTTCCTGCTGTAGCCGTAGCCGTCTTGCAATGACATAAAATGCCGCCATCCTGCAAGTTGCATTGCATTTTGGGTCTTTTTTTATAGGTTGCAGTTGGTTACCACCTGATTCCAATCCATGGTAAATACCGACTTTTAAATACCGATTTTGAGGCTAATTCGATATTTCTGTGCTTCCCTACATCTCTATCAACGTTTTTGCCTCTTCTTATTTTCCGATTCGGTATTTTACCGATTCGGTAACTCTTCCGAATTGGTAAATATACCGATTCGGTATATTTACCGATTCGGTAACTCTTCCGAATCGGTAAATATACCGATTCGGTATATTTACCGATTCGGTATGTTAGGGATTCGGTAAAATTACCGATTCTGTGTTTTTTCCGAATCGGTATTTTACCCATTCAATAACTTTACCGATTCGGTAGATTTACTGAATCGGACGAATTTCGGACTCCTACATCCCGATGGCTCGATACCGGTCGGTAACGGCCGAAAATCGGTATTTTCGGCCGTTACCGACCGGTATTGGGCCACCTACATCTGGCCCTCAGTTGAGTAACGTTGTCTTAATTCAACACACTTTCGAAAAAGGGTGTATACCGTAGCAAAGAGGATCTCTGAAAAACTTAGGCTTACGTAAAGTGTGCAATGGCTTCACGGCATGGGTTCCGCGGCAGAGGAGTGTCTGCCATGTAGCGTCTTAAACAAGGAAAATTTAATTTAAAAAGGGCTTTGTTGTTCTAATAAGACACCGTCCTTTAATATGCCGGCTCTGTAACACTCTACCAAGCATACAAACACTTACTTGTTTAACAGAGAAATCCCTCTCTTTCATTTGCATAACAGTCGTCTGCGGCCCGAATGTTGCAGTGTGGACGCCGATAGCGCTTCAAAAGCCCTTCACGAGTCACGTGATACCAACGCCCTGAACGTAAAATGTGACGTGTGAGCTAACCAAAAGAAAGAGAAAAACTAGAATGCGTTAGTCCGAGGTAACTTTATTAGTGTTTGTGGTGTGGACACAAAAAGCACGCAAATGTAAAAGGCACAAAAATTGTGAAAGGTGCTTGGTCCACACAAAAGGCCTGGCATTTAGACAGTATCCGAGGAAGATATTATGTGTAGTTTTGTAAACCTTAATTTGGTAGACTTAATAGAGGATCCCACCATTTCTAAGGAAAAACTAGGGTAAAGCTGTTCAAACCCTAGCATCAAGTGTGTGTTGCTATCTGTCCCTGTAACTTAGTATGTGGCTGATTAACAGGTAGACAGTCCACTACGTTTGTCCTATCAATTGGGTCAGTACACACAATGCTAGTGGGAGTCCTGTTTCTCAACAAAACGGAATTCATGTCATTTTGGGCATCTAATAAGATACAATTCTCTATACGAACTGTTAAATGGTTGCCATGGGTCATAGTGTAACAAAAGCCTTGGGGTCTTGCTCATGCACTGTACAGAAAGGTTAGATGGAACTAGTGTCGCATCACTAAGCCCCATGGTATGTTATCAATCAACCCGGTTTGATGAGTGGACAAAAGATATATCCATTGTTGTTCCATCTCAAATAGCACGTTGTGCCCCAGGGCTAAGCTGTAGTTTCTCAATGATTGTCAACCTGAGATCATTAGGGGTGTGGTTCAATTGGAAAAAGGGGTCAGCCGGTTTGGTTGTGTTTTTGCAACACCTGATGTTACTGCGGTGTTTGCAAATTTGTGGTTTATCTTCCATGAGGTCATGCCTGTAATGTCGTCCTTATCAATAACGACAAACACGGGGGTATGGTTTGACGGAGCATTTATTGGTGCATCTGCTCTCTATCCCGTCCTTCTCCTTACTGCCTCTTTCCTGTCCCTGCTCCTCCACTTCCTGCAACTCCCCAACTCCACCCCCTTAAACACGAGACTGCATCAGGCATCATAACATCTTGTTAACAAACAAAGGAAAATAAAGTTCTTACTTGGTCATAGTTCTTCAATCAGTCGTACAGGTCGGCGGATGGTCCGTTTGGGCCGCAGGAGCACATCATTGTTCCCTGATTCAACTTCAGTCTGATTTTCGGGCATCTGTGCGACAGAGTCAGTTTCAAACCTCTCTTTGCTCGGTCGTTCAGTCACTTTGCTAAGAGCATCTTTCATTTCCGGAGTACATCGGTGAAAGAGACATTTCGTGTGATTCTCTTGTTCTCTGATTCTGCAGTTATCATAGTTCCTTTCTGTTGTGTAACAATCAAATGTTCCGCTTTGAAATTGCAGTCTGTTTTTTGTTGTTGTTTCTGCTTGACCAGGACCCAGTCCCCTTCTTAAATAGACGGAGATCTTGCTCTCCGTCGAGCATCGGCATAGGATTTCATCTTGTTCTTGCTCTCGCGATCAGCCACAACTAGTTCTTCATGTGCGCTCTTGGAGGATACTTGGAGCAAGGCACCTTCCCAGGTAGGTATCCGTGTCCTGATTGGTTGTCCTAACATGAGTGTGACAGGACACTTCCCTGTGGTGGCATGTGGAGTTGTGCGGTATGCTCGCAGAACTTTATTTAGTGCTACTTGAAAGTCTTTCTTGTCAAGGGTAGCCTGCTGGAATGTCTTTTTTATTGTGGCCATGAACCTCTCCACCATTCCATTGGCCTGAGGCCATAAGGGAGTTTGCGATGCTTAAAGTTGAGGTGTTTTGCAAACTCACTAAATTCGCGGCAGTTGAATGGCGGGCCATTGTCCATCTTAATTTCCTTTGGAACACCCCATGCAGCGAAGACCTCATCCAGGACGGCAATTGTGCTGGTGGCATTGGTGGATGGCACAAACTGGGTGATGGGAAATCTGGAGTACTCGTTCATGAGAACTAATACATATTTTCCAGACTGAAGTGGTCCATAGAATTCTAGAGCGAGCTCTTGCCATACGCTGCTGGGTAGTGTCAACATCTGGAGGGGAGCTGGAGGATCTCCCTGACTCACAAGTTGGCACTGAGGACAATCCTTTAAAGTGAGCTCAACCATCTGGTCCAATAAAGGGAACCATACTCTCTCCCTGAGCGCTCGTTTAGTGGCCACTACTCCTCGGTGGCCCTCGTGTGCAAGATTAATCACACCTTGACGGAGTTGCATAGGAATGACTATACGGTGGTCCCTCAGTATGAGTCCTTCTCCAGTGACTGACAATTCCTCACTTACATGTTTGAAAACCTGCATCTCTTGTCGGAAATTTGCGTCTTCATCCTCCTCTTCATTTGAATGACGCCAACTATTAGTCTGTCATCGGCACTTCACCTTCTGCAGGACGGCATCTTGGGCTGTGGCCTCACATATAGCTTCCAGGGGAACTGCCGGTGGTCTGGACTGGTCCACCACAAAGTGAATGTACTCTTCGGCCAGTGATGGTTTTGATACATGCGACATCTGAGGGTGTCTTGACATGTAATGGGCCAGATTGGCTGACTTTCCAGGCTTGTGAATTATGGTGTAAGTGTACTCTTGCAAGCGTAATCCCCAAAGCTCGATTCGAGGTGGCATTTTGGCCCTAGGATTTCTGAATATGGTAACCAGTGCTTGATGGTCCGTTACAAGCGTGAAGTGTTTGCCGTATATGAAGACATGAAAATGTTCACAGGCCCATACCATGGCAAGACTTTCTTTTTCTGGTTGTGAATAGGTCTTTCCAGTGTCCGTCAAACTTCTGCTGGCATATGCCACGATGTGTCTCTGATCTGTGTCATGGTCAAATTGGGCCAGAGTCGCACCCAGCCCTATTGGGCTGGCATCAACAGTGATTTCCGTCTTTCTTTTGGGACTGAAATAAGCCAGGTTGTCAGCGGACTCAACAGCTCTTTTGATCTCTTGAAACGCCTGCTCACATTGTGGAGTCCAGATGAACGGCTGCCCTTGCTTGGTGAGAGTGCATAGCGGGTGACTGATGGTAGCATAGTTTTCAATATACCTGGCACAATAACTCGCCATCCCCAGGAAGGATCTGATGTCACTCACATCTTGTGGGCTTTTGGTGTCCTTTAGGGCCATCACTTTCTCAGGGTCAGGTTTCATCCCAGCTCCTGAAAATATATGTCCAAAGAATTTGAGTGTGGACCTGTGGAATTCGCACTTCTCCTTATTGAGTGTAAGGTTGGCCTCAAGGAGGGCGTGGCACACTCGGTCTAGTGCTTTGTCATGTTCTGGAACTGTTGCCCCATAAACCAAGATGTTGTCGCTGTAGTTCAGCGCATTTGGTATGTGATGTATAATCTGGAGGATGGATTCTTGGAAAATTTCCGCAGCAGACGAGACTCCGAAACTGAGTCGCTTGTAGCGGAATAGTCCGAGATGAGTGGTGAGGGTGGTTAAATATCGTGATTTCTCATGCAATTTTAACTGGTGGTATCCCTTATTCAGGTCTAATTTGGAGAAGACTCGTGCGCCATTAAGGGCGGAGATCATATCACTCAGGTGAGGTCCTGGATGGCGATCTCGCTCGATAGCTGTGTTTGGAACCCTCATATCTACACACAAATGCACCTTTCCTGGAGTGCCTTTCTTCGGCACGATCACCACTGGTGAAACCCACGGAGTTGGGCCTTCTGTCCGTTCGATGATATCTGTTTGCAGTAGCTCTTGAATTTCATCTTCCACCGCCTGTTGAAGATGGAAGGGAACTCGCCTGTGATGTTGTGCTACCGGTCGTATTTGTTCTTTGATATGTAAATGAATTTGACACTTGGCCATTTTTCCGAGTCCAGAAAATAACTTGGGGAATTTGTGAATGATGTCTGGGTCATCACTCACTCGATATAGGATTTCCACAAGACGGAGACGTTCGGCTGTGGGTGGACTTAGAAGGCAGTCGGCTTCCGGTCCATCGATGACATGAAGTGGGCTGGTACAGACATGGTTTTGTGTGTAAGAGTGGTTGCAAATTTTCCGAGACATGGGAGGTTTTTTTTTGACATCCACGTATACACTCGAACGTACGCCGGGCTGAGAGCAGGCTGCGGCTGCATCTTCTGATATTCAGTGACGGGGATGTAATTTAGTGACGCCCTACTGTCTAAAACAAATTTGGTTGCGTGATCACCTACACGAATGTCTAATCTGGGGTATTTTTTAACTGGTCCGGATCAGCGACCATGCTGATGTATTCATCACTGTACCGCGACGCTGAAGATGCTGACCTTGACTCTCGGGATGGCGATCTTTTCACCCATTGTGACTTGCGAGACTCTCTGCTTGAATGAGAGGAGGCAGAGGACGACCCTTGACGATCTTGAACCGCTCTAGCGTGGTGACGCATAGTGACAGGGCGCGAAGATCTTGTTGTCTCCTTGGCCTTTCCTTCCGATGTTCCCCACAGACGTTCTCGAAATGGTTTTCTCTTCCGCATTTTCAACATTGTTGTCCTAGCGCTGGACAGGCATCCGAGTGTGGAAAATCATATCCGCACCGATAACATTTAAGTGGACGTTCCCGTCTCCTGTCGCTGCAGCCTGATTCATGGCGCTTGTGTCCTCTATAGTGATGGCGGGAAGTGGGTCTGGTTGTCCGCCTTCTCTCTCGAGAATGCCTGCGAGTGTTGCTGGATTGTATCCGGTATGCTTGTTCACGTCTCTCAGCACGCCCTGCCTCCATTCTCTTGGCATGCGCATCTGCTTGGTCATGAACTCGGGTAATTTCTTCGATTTCATCTAAAGTATGACTTTTCCGTAAGAGACGGCTTCTGAGGGTTTCTGACTGCCACCCTTCGATGATTCGTAACCTGATGGCATCTTCTGTGGAGAAATTGTCAAAATTGCAATAGGGAGAGAGTCGTCGAAGCTTTGTTATGAATGTACTCATTGGTTCGTCTTTTTCCTGACAGGCTAGGTTAAAAATATATCTTTCATAGTCTACGTTTTTCTTGTGTAAGAACTTTTTATTCAGAGCATCACGCACTTTTGTATACGATCCGGTTTTATCAGTTGGCAGTTCCTTGATTAGTTTGCAGACCTCTTTTCCAACCAGGCTGCGCAAGGCGACTAGTTTTTCATCATCATTAGTGACTTTTGACCCCAGCATAAAGTCCTCGAAATACTCGAACCATTCCTCCCACCTGAGGCCCATTCCTTCTCCAGCGATGAGGGCAAGCGTTTCTGGGGTCCGCAAGTAGGTGACACTCGTCCTGGCTGTTGGAGCTGGTACAGGGGCAGCAGCCGCAGGGCCTGTAGCATTTCTGTGTAGCGATGTCGACATTTTGTCTTCTTTGGTGTCGCTTTTGCTTTTGCTTGTTCGTTTTCTCTTATCATGGCCTTTGCCTCTGCTTGTTTATCTTGCTTCTCTTTTTTGCTGCCTTTGCTTGTACTTGTTTCCGATTGTGATTGGCTTTATTTTTGCTTGTTTATCTTGTTTCTGTCTTTTGTTGCCTTTGCTTGGGCTTGTTTTCTGCTTGTAATTGTCTTTACTTGTGCTTGTTTTTTTTCAAATTTCCATATGCCTGACCTTAATATGGGCGCTCGGTGTTCTTGATGGGCATGGGGAGCACTGCCTGACTTCAAGATGGCCGCCGCTGTTGAAATCTCGTCTCTCACAAGATTTGATCTCATTCACTCTCCCGGCCACGTTTTTCTTTCATCCAGCACTCAACGAAGCAGCCGGTATTCTTCCAGGCAAGAGGTGAGCTCGGTGTGGGCACCCAGCAGCGATCCTGTCCACTTGTTCGCACCTGGGGTAGGCTCCCACTTTCAGCGCTCGACAGTGAACTCGCAGCACACTCCACACAACCGCTCAGCCGCGGAGCTGCCAATCTTTACCGGGGGTTACCGTAATCAGACTCGGCACTCAACATCGCGACCACAGCTTCGCTTAAGCGGCTGGCCAGCCACAGAGCTAAGGGCATTCACCACTCGCCGGTGCAGTCTCGGCGACGTCGGTTGCTCAGGGTGCGCGTGTCACAGCGGCACTCCTCACCGGACGGGGTCACTCGTTTCTAGTCGGGTGATTACACAGCACGCCATCCCACCCTCGTCGCCAGCTGTAATGTCGTCCCTATCAATAATGACAAACACGTGGGTATGGTTTGATGGAGCATTTATTGGTGCATCTGCTCTCTTTCCTGTTCCTGCTCCTCCTCTTCCTGCAACTCCCCGACTCCACCCCCTTAAACACTAGACTGCATCAGGCATCATGCATCATAACAATGCCCACATACCTGAGCCCGCACGGGCAGGAAATCAGGAATATTACGTTAGTCGAATTGCAGTTCGTGTGGGTACGTTGCAGCCATTGTTTTCCAGGTTCCAATGCCAGAAATTTGGTAGCAGTAGTCAGATGGCACACACTACAGCCACCACAGGGGAAGTGACCTGTAACTGGGGGAAGCCCCCAGGCATTGAGAATGGTTTGGTCCTCCTCTCTCATGTGATGTTGAGGGCATGTGTGGACCAGAGAGTCCTTTAAACTCCTGGCAAGTTTGTAAGAGAGCAATGGTTTTGTCCAATCATGTTTGTTACTTTCCAGAACCTTCCAATGTTTTCTGATGGATTGGCTCACAGCATTAGATGCTGAATTATACGTGGATATGCATGTGAGTGGTACATTTATCGACCCTGTTTTGGGCATATTTTCCAGAAGGGATCCTCTGTTCTGATTCCTTGCTCTTTTACAACTTTTTTTAAGGATTCGATCGGGATATCCTTGTTTCTGCAGTTATTTTGTTAGGTCCTGCGCCTTAGTTTTATAGTCTCTCACTTCATTGCAATTACGTCTTAGGCGTAAGTACTGACCAAAGGGAAGGTTCTCCCGTAATGGACGGGGATGAAAGCTTGTGAAATGTAGTAAATTGTTTTTAACTGTACGCTTATTATGGGTTTTGGTCTTCAGGTGGTTCCACACCCTGCAGATGATGACGTCAAGAAAAATCATCTCAACTGTATTGTAGGAGTGGGTAAACTGCAGGTTGGGGTCACATGTGTTGATCCACTTACTGTCCTTAACCAAGGGACTTGCCAATAATGCAGCAAACCCTTTCTTAGAGAATATTCTCAGTATGCGCTCAGGTCGTGTGTACCTTTTTGGGCTTTATATTGTGTTTCCGGAAGCAGTCCACGTTCGGTCATCCAAAACGCTCCCTTAGACTCTCCTTGTGATTTCCATGGCATGAGTAATATCATGTTTTACATAAGTTCAACAGCATTCTACAACAGAACTAACATGCTGAGTTTGTTCCCTTGTTTTATTGATTGCACAATTTTGTTGTTGTTGTAAGTATTGTTGCAGGTTTTTCACATGCCAATGTGTAACGTCATGTCGACGTGACACAACACTTTGCATCACATGTTACCTTGTTCCTAGTTTTTCACTTCCACAGTGAACCGTAGTGTAAATTTGTAATATGAAAGGGCAAGGATTTCAACCTGATTGGCTTTTGACTGCTCAAATAAATCAAACGCCCGACTGCAGAGATCTACCAGAAGCTGACTGACAAGAGCTGCTAAAAACATTTTCGAAGTGACATCTTGACAGGGGATTATCCGCCTGATTCATCATGCTCCCGTTTTGCGAGGCCCTAATAGCGATTCATAGCGAATCGCTATTAAGGACTCGCAAAACGGGATTCATGTAGGAATATGCAATAATAATGCGATTCCTTACAATTCCTTATTTGCGATTAGCTAATTGCTAATCGCAAATAAGGAATAACTCGCCATTCATTCCTATGGGCCAAGGCCCATAGGAATGAATGGGGAGTATTCCTTATTTGCGATTAGCAATTAGCTAATCGCAAATAAGATTGCGATTTGAAGGGTGCCAGGGGTGTCCACAGGACACCCTGTAGCACCCCTCAAATGAAATTTCACACAGGTGTTGCACACACACATGTCCAAAGGACATGTGTGTGCGCAACATGCAACTTAGAAAAATGCTTTTAAAAGCATTTTTCTAAGTTTTTGCTATTTACCGAGAGGTCTGACCTCTCGGTAAATAGCGGCCCGAAATTGCGAATTAGCAATTTAAAAATGGTTGATGAATTGCATTTAAGGAATCTCAAATAGAGATTCCTTAAATGTAATTCCTCACAATTTAGCGAATTAGCAATTACCGATTTTTGCATTTTGGATGATGAATCCCAAATGCAAAAATAGCGCTCGCAAAGGGCCAGATTCTCAGAATCTGACCCTTTGCGAGCCGATTTCAGCTTGATGAATCAGGCTGTTAGAGAGCATTAAAAGACAACAGTACCCAAAACTTCTTCCAGAGCCCTGGTCACGTGTGAGATCATGGAAAAGTTGTACTGCTATGGTGTCAAACCAGGTAGTAGGCATTGAGTTTTCTATAACAGAGTTTTTTTGGTAAATAATATGTTGAGACTTTGCTCATTAGAATAAGTAGATGTACAAAAGTGAATTTTAGTTGCATCCGTTTGCTATGTAATCCCTTCCCAAGCAAAGACTGCCAGGCTAACACTGGATCAAACAACATTTCACGGTATGCAACAGGCACCCTGTGCCACAGTGATGTTTTCGCCAGGGTTTGAAAAATCATAATTGAATTTAATGCCAACATGACCGCCCCCCTTCACCCCCCCCCCCACATCTCAACCCACCACAGCCACCCCCCCCCCCCCCATGCAACACCAAGAAAAGACTCTGGTTCCTTTTTCCAACATATCTGAGGATATCTCATACATTTTCACATAACATATAACTCTCTAACTTGTTGGCTCTAATGACATTCTTGCTGTCATTTTTGTTATGATAATGTGAACTGACAGCATGAAAAGTGGCAGATATTTTCAGCAACACCTCTATCATCTAATTGATGAGTATACTATTTTTAGTACCACTTATCTACATGCAATTGTTTTAAAAAAGATGGACACATTTTCAATCTGTACAACACAAAGATTAAGCAGGATAATCTCTAAATAGTTTGTCAAAATATCTAGGACTATTTCTGATCTGTTGATAAGGAACGAAAATGGGAGAAGGCCTGAATGACGAGTTCCAGTAGAATTAAATTTTGTAGGCGTTCAACGACTAATGACTTATTAATTACACGAGAGCTTTTCGCACAGCATCAAATATGTGCCACTTGAGGTCTGAGGAAATCATCTGCATATATTGAGACTCCCGTTCTAGCACTGCAATATTACAGAAAAATTATGAAGAGGCGAGGAACTTGTCTGCTCTATTTAATAAGTTATTAGATTTAAAAGACGCATAAAAGTCAATCTCAGAACAGTTATCATACATGTCCAACGTTGGCAAATGCTGAAGGAAGTCTAGGCCAGATGTACTACCTACTGGTCGCAAAATACTGATTGCAATTTGCGATCACTGCTTTCTCACCGGTGCTCTGAATCAGTCATCCTTTCGGCTTTTCCTTCTTATTGCTGTCTCCCTTGGTCTGCTTACTGCACGCTGCCTAGATATAAACTACGAGACATATAGGAAAAGAAAGAGACCAGGAGAAGATTGTGAATCAGGTGGCGCAGAGATCAGGAGTGAAGACTTCCCTATGATTAACCCAAACCACAACCTCTTTTTCAGCAATCCATGCAGTTCACGCAGTGCTTAATTTGAGCCAGTGGTGTCTGGTGCTCGGCACTGGCCCTTAATTGCCGGAGCCTGCACTTATGACAGCTGCCACATGCTGGCGCTGTTTGTGCAATTTAAAGATGAGCAGAAAATTGTTATTTGTTAATTCAGTATACCTTAAAAACAATTAATAATTGCCACCCAAGCCATTCTTACAGCTTTGGCAGCCTCGAACAGTCTGAATTGGCAAACTTGTAACAGTGTGATGATTAGCAGTTGTGTAAGTAAAGTGGCAATATGTGGTGCAAACTGCTGTGGCCTTCTGACGAGGGCACAGGCCGCTATTTTTTTTTTTACAAATCAAGCACTGACAGGAACAGTGATGCTGCACGATGCTGGCTTTACACTGCAGCACTGACTGAAAATACACTGCATTGCAGCCTTATTCACATACAGATTGCATGAGTTGGCCCAGTCACAGTGAACTCAGCCGAATGAACGTGCAAAATTGTCGACCCCAGTGCAGCTTTCTGCCCGGCAAAGGGAGTATCACTAGGATCCAATGCACCCAGATTACAGCTGTCATTGTATTGTGCAGACAGGGCGAGGCAATTTACCTTACTGGCACCAGGGCCAATGCCACCATTGCTATGCCACTGGCGTGGGAGGTTCTTTGCCTTTGTTTGTGTCCAACCGTTCCAAAGTGGAGAAGAAAAGACTCTGTGCATCTCTGTGAAGTGTCTGGCAGAATCATTGTTGACATACGTATGTAGGATATCTGAGCTGGGACTTACACAGTGCTACAATTGGAAACCAATAAATGATAAGTGCATTGAGGCTAACACTTTTCTTAGAGCACATTTCCAACGTAGTCAAATGCTGGGTTTGTGAGTACTAAGGCTGCATTACTTTGAGTCCACTTAGTGTCTCTTTCGTCCACTACCTTCCACGTCCTGTCTCTTGGATGCTTGCATGTTCTCTCGAAGTCTCCCTTTGTCACCGTTTTCCTGTCTCTATATTCCTCCTTTTTCTTTCTCAATTTACTGCCTTTCTCTCTTGCTCTGGGTCAAAGGCTGAAAATGTACAATACACCCTGGACACCAAAAATCATGCTGGCACCCAAGACTGCAAGCGCTGGCACAAATTAAGCATTGAACTTACAATACCATGTGAAAACATACTGAACTATAATGCCTCTTCTGTGGATAGGTGCATTCCAAGATTGCCATAGAAAGGGGTTAGAAAGTGTCATAGTTGGAGTGACAGACCTACATCCTACTCTGGCCTCAAATTACTTTTAGCATTGTGACCAGTCCCAGAGAGATCCAAAGAGGAGTAGACACAATCATTATGTATTCCTTCACTGTCATATTTAAATCCAACTTTTTTCGGTGCAAGTAAAAGCCAATGAATTTGATTTCCTGTTCTGTGTCACTGCTTCTGCTATGTTTTGCTCTGTTATGTGTATTTGTAAAGTGCGCTGTCACTTACAAGGGTATCTTGGTACTGAGCAGGTGTATGTGCCTAAACCTGCCTATGGTAGGTCGTTTATTTGAAAAGTCAAGTTATCAGCTTTTTGTGGAATTCAAGAAGAGAGGTGGAGGCCGTGATGTGGAGTGGGAGGCTGTCCCTCACTATGCGAGCAATGTAAGAGAATGTCCATCCTCTGATCTGGTTCTGTTTATGCCTAGGATGTGTGCGAGTATGAGTGCTAGGATGGCTTTCATTCAGTTAGCGACATCAGTCACGCAGGCGGTGAACTTGTTTCGTGTTTTGGGGGGTCTTGTCCTAGAGGGAGAGTTTTAGTTGCATGTCGTCAGCGTAGGAAGGTAGTGGAAGTGTGTGAGGATGAAGTTGGTCAAAGGGATCATGTATCTTTCGAAGAGGATGGGGCTGGGTGATGAACCTTGAGGCACTGCGCAACGTTTTTCGGGCTTTCGAGGAGTAAGGTGTCAGGCTGACAGTTTGTGTTCCATCCATTAAGTGGGAGCTGTCAAAGCGATGTGCAAGATCTGTGTGCTTGGTGTTCCATCTGCTGATGGTATTGTCTTAGGGCTGATTGGAGTTGTCTTTATCTTTGGTGTCTTGACTTTTCCTCCATTTGCACTCCAGTTGCTTACAGTGGTGTTTCGTCAGCCTGAGTTCATCTGTATACCATCTGAACTGCATTCGGGCTCTTGCCGTTAAGTTTCACTACAGAGGAACAAGGGTTTTGGTGCATACTGTTGAGGTTCTGGGTGGCTTTCAGAAAGTTACTGGCGTGCTCGGGCGGGTAAGCAGAGAGGACAGAAACCCAGTTCTCTTCCGTGCAGGAGAGTGGTTAAAGTAAAGAAATAGAGGTGCAAGAAAGGTCACTACTTTCCCAGTGGCCCCCCTGCAAGGTGAGGGCCTCTGGCAACTGCCCACTTTGCCCAGGCCTTAACCCCATCGCCGCAGGGCTAATTCCCCCGCAGCGCGGGAGAGGGGTGCCGCGCATGGCGCTGCGGTGCTGATGACGAGCTCAGCTAGTCATGCAGCATGGTGGCGCTGTGCTGATGACGAGCTGGAACGCCCAGCACAGGGGGATAATTATCCCCGCGTGGGTGTTCTGCGGAGGTCATGACGAGCTCAGCTCGTCATTAGCACAGCGCCACCGTGCTACATGACGAGCTGAGCTCGTTATCAGCACGCAAGATGTTAAAACCTCTCTGCATTGTGGTGAGCTACGTATGTGGCCTTGCCCGATGTAGAAGACCAAAGGTCTTGAATAAAGATCCAGAAAAGATAAGTAATCCAATTGAGGTTTATTGGAAAAGGTTTCCGATCACAGGAGGAGCGCCTCATCAGCCAGGAGTCCAAGTAGCAACTGACCAAGCACAACGGACACCTGGCTTCTGAGAGCGACTCCACAATTAAAAGAATACAATTATACATTCTATGCACATGCACAGGCATGTGCACACGAGATAAGAACAATCATCAGCACGAGAACAATAATGACAAGATCTAACACACTACATCACCTTCCCCCTTATGCAAATGCAGAAAAGAGAATTAATAAAACAATTAAAAAGAAATAAACTCGTTATATCTTGCAGGAGGTCTTCTCATACGACCACTGCGACTGCAAGACGGGACTGTAGGGGAAACAACAGCAGGGGAAGCATGAACCGGTGTCGTAGAAGGTAAATCTACGTTAGCTTGAAATATTTTTGGCTGAAGCCAATGAGACCAATCACAACCCTCCTGAGCGGATAAATTTTTCCTCCTAGAAATGAGGGCAGCTTGATCTGAAGTCAACCTTGCTAACTGTCTCACGTTCCACCAACCTTTGTCCCCCAAAAAAACTGCATTTTTACTGACTTTAAGGATTTGTACAGGACTTGAGAACATAGACAAACCCTTTGCGACTTTATAGGGCTTCTTGATCATGACCCAATCCCCCACCAACATTTGAATGTCCTTTACACATTTTGACTTGTCATAATTTTCCTTCATTACTGCCTGCTTCTGTTTGACTGAGGAGTCAACATTATCCCTAACAGGAGAAAATTGTAAACCCTCCACTTTCCTCAACCAAGCAGGAAACAAAGGAGAATGGAAATCCCTTCCCCGCAACAATTGAAAAGGGGACATTTGAGTAGTACAATGGGGTGAGACATTATAATTCCAAATTTTCTTCTCTAAAAATTTGAAAACATCCACCCCAGATGCTATGGCTGTCTGGATTCCCTCTTTCAAAACTTTATTCCCACGCTCAACTAGACCATTAGATGAGGGCGAATAAAGTGCCACCTTCAATTGTTTCACGTCATGTGTTTTCAAAAATTTACACATCTTGTCAGAGACAAAATGGGTTCCATTGTCAGTTACTAAGGTTCGAGGGGCTCCTTCTAACAAGAACAATCTTTCCAGAAAAGCAATGGTATTATTTGAATCCGGCGCCTCAACAAACCTATAATACATCCATTTAGAAAAGTAATCAATTGCTAAGATAAGGTACCTCTTCCCTTCCGGAAGAACTTTATATGGGCCGGAGAAATCCAAAGCGACTTTCTCCCAGGCCGCCCCTGGCAATTGAGAAGGCTGTAAAGGGGACTGATGGGTCTTCCAATGTTTATCAGACAACAAACATTCCTCGCAACTGTCCACAGTAGCCCTTACCTGTGCGTCAATACCCGGCCACCAATAATGGGTTTTGATTCTCATACAAGTCTTGGTCACACCCAGGTGACCCTCGTGGGCTAACTTGATAATAGTGTTCCTTAAACCACTGGGCGGAACAAACTTATCACCCCTTAACAAAACTCCATCTTTGACTGAGAGTTCCTCTGCCACCTGAGCAAAATTCTTTAGATCACCAGAGAGATTCCTAACGTCTGGCCAAGTCTTGGCTGAAAACTCCAAAGCCTGAGATAAAACACCATCCATCTCACTAGCCTCTAACCAATCCTTTTCCGTAATGACTGAATTCCACTCCTCAATAGCATCAACCATAGAGACACATTCCACATCTTCCTCAACTAGATCATCCTCATCATCTCTGTCCATTAACATTCTGGACAAGCAATCTGCCCTGAAGTTTTTACCCCCAGAGATGTGTCTTAACTCGAAATTGAATTCCTGCAGTTTAGAAACCAATCTGGTCAGCCTAGGGGAAAGACTATTGGTACCTGAAACCTTGCTAAAAATAAATGAAAGAGGTTTGTGATCAGACAGAATAACGAATTTGCGACCCCAGATGTACATTTTAAACTTTTGGGCCGCCCACACACAGGCTAACGCCTCCCTTTCAATTGTGCTGTAGTGCTTTTCAAACTCCTTCAAAGATCTAGAGGCAAAAGCTACCGTGTGTTCCTTGCCCTCCACCTGCTGGCAAAGCACTGCTCCAAGACCTTTCATGCTCGCATCCACTGCAATAATGCACATGGCATCATCCCTAAACGCCTGAAGGGAGCGCGCCGAGACAATTAAATCCTTGACCTTAGTGAAAGTGTCATCCAAATCTTTTGACCAAACAAACTTTTGACCTTTCTTAAGGAGTAATCTCAGAGGTTCCACCACTTGAGCGTACCCTTCAACAAATCTGGCGTAGTACTCGGCTAGGCCTAGAAACGAACGAAGGGCATCTTTATCACTAGGAGGTTTAGCTTCTGTTAAAGCCCTAACAACAGAAAATTTCGGTCTAATGCCAGAATTCGAAATTGAATGACCCAAATACTCTAACTCAGACACTCCAAACTTGCACTTGTCCTCCCTGACCGTCATACCTCTACTGCCTAGAATGGACAAAACCTTTTTAAGTAGAACATTATGTTCCTCCATTGTTTTTGCAAAAATCAAAATGTCATCCAAGTATGCTTGGACCCCCACCAGATCCCCAAACAAAGAGTCCATTAACCTTTGAAAAACGCTAGCTGCTGAAGCTAACCCGAATGGGAGCCTCAAAAACTTGAAAGCTCCAAATGGGGTCACAAAGGTTGTTAACTCCTGCGAATCCTTAGACAAGGGAATCTGATGGTAAGCGGACTTTAAGTCCAACAAAGAAAACCATCTGGCACCGCCCAGGTTTGCCAACAGTTCTTGAATTTTAGGGAGAGGATGGCAGTCAATTTTAATGTTTTTATTGAGACCCCTGAGGTCCGCACATAGCCTAATCTCGTTATTTTTCTTGCGCGCTACGACGATGGGCGCAACCCATTGAGAGGATTCAGAAGGTTCTATGATTTTGTCTTTAACCAGGTCCTCAAGCATCTTTTTAAGTTCCGCCCTGACACTAAGGGGAACGGGGCGTACCTTGTGAAAAACAGGAGATGCCCCAGGGATGAGCCTAATCTTGTGTTCTGCACCACTCACCAGTCCAATTTTATTACTAAATACATTTTTAAACTCACTTAGCAAATCAGCTCTGTTAATTTTTGTGTCCTCAATAAAACAGATAGGAAAGTCACGTACTTTAATTGGATTTTCATCCCCTGGTACAAGGTATAAACCCATTTTTGCGAGGTCTTTCCAACCTACGATATCTTTTCCTTTAATTGCCACGTAGACTTTAGTAATAATGGACCTACCCAGGACCTCCACACTCGTTAAGAAAAAGCCTAACATGTCAATATCTTTCTCGCCGAAAGCTTTTGAATTAACATCAGATTGACTTAATTTCACATCCTTTCCCCATTTATCAAAAAATGTAGAGTCTCTGAGTATAGTAATGGGAGCTCCAGAATCCGCCATTACCTGCAATTTAATGTTGTCAATTATGGCTTCACACAAAGGTCCCTTAATAGGTTCAGAATCATCACACTCCACCATTAACATAAGATTATCAAAGGTGTCATTACATTCATCCATATCTACATAATTGACCTTGACAGATTTCTTTTGGAATCTGCAAACCTTTTGAAAGTGCCCAACTTTTTTACACCCAACACACCGTTTGTTCATGGCGGGACACCCTTTGAAATTCCCAATGTGGAATTTGGACCCGCACCTAAAACAAAAATTTTGTTTATTAGTATTACCACTAGATTTACTCTGCCACTTTTCCTTAGTTTCCTTACTAGAAATGGCATATAGGCCATCGTCAGACATATCATCTGAAATGAAGTTAACCTTAGTGACAGTATCTAGAGCCATGGCTTTAGTAGAAGTTACGGATCTTTCGATACTAAGGCTAAGATCAATAACTTCGGACAATGAAGGATTCTTACAACTAAGAATTCTTTCTTTCACCTTGGTAGAAGAACAATTGAACACAAATTGATCACGAATATAATTGTCCAGCAAAGGACCAAAATCACAGGTGATAGCTAACACCCTCAATGCTGAAATATATTCGTCAATTTTTTCATCCTCCTTTTGCTTTCTTTTATAGAAGTTGTGTCTCTCCAGCATGATATTAGGAGATTCCTCAAATTGCTTCTTTAATCTGGCAATGGCCTCTACATAAATATTCCATTCGTTATCACCTGAACCAGCAGCAGGTGGAGGGGGAATGGGGACAAGGCTCTTAAAAATGCGTTGTGCAGCCAACCCAAGACTGCCAAAAAGAAGAGCAAATTTCCTAGGAGGAGAATAGTCAGAAGCATCAATTGCTAAAATGTGATTCTCAAACAGGCCAAACCACTCTGACCATAATAACGTAGGTTTTCCAGGTTTTTCCAGGAAAGGAGGGGGTTGAGTGACCTCCCTAACCGAAGCCATATTACAAATATAAAACAAGGAAGTTAATATGTAAAATCTATAACATAGAGAAAACAATAAAACCTGAAAAACACAATTTGCAGAAGGAAAACGTTTTGGTTAAAAGGCACCAAATATAGTTACTGTTACAATTAGTAGTCAGGCGTGTGAATCGCCGGTACACACGCAGGGATAAAGCTTGAAGTGTTGCTGACTGTGACTTGAACAGTCCGTGGTTTAAACTGCCTGTCGCTTGAACTGCCTGCCACTTGAACAGCTTGTCGCTAGAACAGCTTGCCGCCGCTTGTACAGCTTATCGCTAGAAGCTGTGATGCACTGTTTGCCGCTTGAACTGCCTGCCGTTTGAACTGCCGGTGAGCTGCCGGTGAGGCGAGTGAATCGCCGAGCGCGAACCTTCACCCTTTACCAAGATGGCCGCCTTGCGTAGCGTCCAACGTGCGGCGTGACGTCAGAGCGTAGCGTCGTAAGCGTGAAATCCCAGAATTCCACTCGTATGCAGAGTTCCAAAGGATCCGAAGGTTCCAAGACGTGCTGCCGGAGTTCCAAGAGACCGGTAAGCGCGTAATTCAAAAAGAAAAGCGAGGCAAGTTTATTTTCAAGTCTTAAAATAAAATCCGATGATAGTATTAAATCCCCAAACGTCTTTGAAGAAGTTTATCGTCTCCAGAAACACCGACGACACTTAAATCCGGGAAAAGTGTCGGTGAAACAAATTTGAATCCGCTCCTCCTCTCACATGTAAACGTGTCGCAAATAATCCGACGATCCGCTTGAGATGACTAAATAAACAAGTATTGAATAAGGGTCATCAAAGGATCGTTCTCCAAAGTTCAAATTTGACGCGAATTCGTCAAAATCCTTTTGCGTGGGTCGGTGATGGAAACAAATCCCGATCGTCGCCAATATGTAGAAGACCAAAGGTCTTGAATAAAGATCCAGAAAAGATAAGTAATCCAATTGAGGTTTATTGGAAAAGGTTTCCGATCACAGGAGGAGCGCCTCATCAGCCAGGAGTCCAAGTAGCAACTGACCAAGCACAACGGACACCTGGCTTCTGAGAGCGACTCCACAATTAAAAGAATACAATTATACATTCTATGCACATGCACAGGCATGTGCACACGAGATAAGAACAATCATCAGCACGAGAACAATAATGACAAGATCTAACACACTACACCCGACTTCACCTGAGTTGAAGTTTAGCTGATTCCAAGCAGCCGGATGTCTCACATAAGAAAGGCAGGAAGTCAGGCTGCATGAAAATGGCTGCCTGTGGGAACACGCATCCCTGTTCCCAGGCAAGGCTGCCCTTAAACCATAGTGATAGGGCAAGGGTGAGAAAATGAAATGTTTATTAGATCAGATGTACGAGCGTGGAAAGTGCGAAATACACTGTGTCAGAGAGTGAAAAAGACAGCAGGAACCTCCTGAAGAACAGAGTGACAGAATGAAAGATGCACCACTTGGTAGGAGAATGGTACAGAAAGGGGATAACCACAGAGAAAATGATTTGCTGTGGATGTTTCAAGGTGTACAGAGCGATGCACAAATATATGGATAATGACGGAGAGAGCTTGGAGCAGGCAGGAGCACAGTATGGAGAATAGAGACTGCCAAACTGAGACAGCCAAGCTAAAGTGTCACAAGTGTGGCCAATGATAGGATAAATAAGCAGAGCACGACTAGTGATGAGAGAGAGATGTTGGCTTGGAATGTAAAAGGAAGAAAAGGAGAGATCCGAGGACTCAAGGTATGGCGAAGACTCCTGAGTGTGGTGACTTCATTTAGAGGCTACAAAGTGTGCACCTATGGTCCCTATGCAAAACCTTGAGGATGTCCTTCCACTGTGACGGCATGGGAGCAGAACCAGATCTTTGAGTAATGTTCCTTTGTGTACCTTGACTTACTTCCCTAGTCTTTTTTCTGTGTGTTGCATTGGGGATGTAAAAAAGGACAAGGCTCTCCCTCCGCCATGCATCAACAGGAACTTAGATGATGGATGAAAATGAAGAGGAGAAAAATATAGTTTTAAAGCAGAAAGTTTGGATCAGCTACTAACAGATTATTTTTGCAAGGGGTTGGCCTTCCATCCCCTTTTTGTTAAAGGTTTGCCTTGCTTGCTGCACCTACCTCCTTGCTGGCTAAATTCAGTCTCTTTTGAGAAATGTTGCTGTCATTTTGACACATAATTGGGCACTGATATTTCGTAATGCCTGATGAAGCTCTTAGATATGAGCCAGAAGTTTGAAGCAAGTGCCATTTTAAACGTGCTTGCTATCAACTAGTATTCAATATATAAAAAGATGATGCCCGGTTCCCAAAGCCATTTATGCTTGTACCTTAGTTTTATGAGATAAAATGGCAACAATTGCGACGCAAGATCACCAACCACTCTTGAATCCATATACCCCTCTGTAATATTACCCTGCAACAACATGATACATACTACACAAGAGGCAATCTGATTCACAGATTAGGAGGTTCAAGGCACGTTTAGCCTTGAAAGTATTCGAATATCCTCAAACTGTTAAGGTTATGGCTATTCACATACTTTTGTCTAACACATTCCCACCCGGGGAAGGTTTGGAGTTTAAGTCCAGCAACTGGCTAGAGTCAATTCTGTTCCAGGATGGAAGGGCAATGAGATTACAGTGGAAGAGGTCCTCAAGAATAGAAACCAGAGGATGCTCTCTTGTTCTGGATTCCCCACAGAGGTAGATCAGTACCTGACGTCCTATTTACAAAACACTTTAAGAACATAGGTACTACCGAAGTAGCTTCAAGAAGAACCACAGTCAGTCGCATATTCTAGTAATAATAGCAAATGTAATTTTTGTATTCCATACAGTGTGATCCAAGAAGCAGCAAACAATCTTACTGGGAACAATACTTTTCATCTCAGCAGCAGCATCTTGACATATTTTTGGAAAAGCAGGAACATATAATTAATGCATAATGGCCAGTGTACTTCATTTCTTCACCTTTGTTTGTTAAATATATGTACACATATTTACAATATATGCCATTTCTTTACAACTCGAGACACAGGTAGATAATGCTTTTTTCCCCAGAATCTGACTATTTTAGATGAAGACTTAAAGGTGGAATTAGTACCAAAGCTTTCAGGGCCTCATTTATGAAAAGTGACGCATCGCTGTGTGAAAATAGCGATGCGTCTCTTTTCATTGCGCCCTCCTTGTGACACCAATGATGCGTCATATTTACAGTATGACACCAATGATGCGTCATATTTACAGTATGATGCATCATGTCGCAAAGAGTTACAGATACGTCAGTATTTGTGACGTATCTGTAGGCGCAAAAGTGACGCATTGCTGGAGTGTGTCACAAAAGTGACGCAACTCCAGCAATGTGTACTTTCACATGGGGCAAGCCCCATGTGAAAAGGCCTGCGTCAGTCTAATGCCTGCTTTGGGGCAGGAGTAAGATTTTGACGCATTTAAGTCCTAGAAGTGCCGCAGTGAAATCTCATAGATTTCACTGAGTCACTTCCATGACCCTTTCTTGCGTCAATACGCCCCCTTGCATACATTATACCTGGCGCAGGTATAATGTGGTGCAGGGGTTTATGAAGTGACGCTTCTACCTTAATGTGTCACTTTGTAAATTTGGTGCAACAAGGCGCATTTTTTACGCCACTGGTGCTTCACAAAAAGTGACGCACCGGCGGCGTAAAAGTGACTCACAGACTCATAAATGAGGCCCTCGTTTTCTAGGCCATGAGACTATTGGGCATACAAAACAAAGTATAATTACACAGAATAAAAAACCTTTAGTTACATTGCAGCAGCGTTCAGCAGTATAAAAACGGAACTTGTTTTGATTTACAATTCTGAAATGGTGGTGAGTGAGCTATAGTAAAACGAATTTATAGATTACTTGTGTATTTGTACAGTTTAAGAGAATATTTGTTTTACTTTTTAACTTGGTGTTTGAAAAGCATATTTTACTTAAGCAGTAGGTTTTTTTCCCTTGCGCTTAAATTTGGATCCAAGGAGGGTAGTTCACTAGAACGTTGATTTGTTTTGTTATTATTACAGCTGAGTGAACAAACCCCGGCTGATTGGACTGAATTGTGTGCTTTGATTATTCTAAAGGTCGTCATGCTGAAGAAGAAAATAGGATTAATTGATTTATAGGAAGGAATTCTAACTGAGTGAACTAATTAGCTGGAACTAATTGATTTAAGGTAATTTCTGGTCAACAGTTTATCAGAAAGCTTTGCTTACACCAGCCTTTTGAATTAAAGGGAAACTAGACATTGTGGATTTGGTATATACAGGTACCAAACTATTCAACATCTGTAGGGCACATACTTTAGAACTATGCATGATTGATTTAGTTAGTTAGTCGTGGTATTGAATAGTCCTAATTTTCTCAGTGGGATGTCAGTGCGCTTTACATGGTTGGGTAGGCTTAGGGCATAATTATGCATGGGAGCGGTTATCCTGTATTTGATAGATGACCTGTACCGGGTATAATACATACAGTACCTTATCAGAAGGCAATTACAACATTGAAGTAATATTTTGTATTTCATTTTTTATCCATGCTATATGTTTCAGGTATTACAATGGGGTTTTACAAAACAGTACGTGAGACATTTCAAAGTTACAGGCTGTTCCTTTACTGTCCATCAACAGTTGTGATATACTGTTTTTCATTACACAAGCCAGATAAGGTGGGTTACACATAAACAGTCTTGTGCATGCTGCACATCATTGCTGTGAGGCTGTGTTCACCAATATCTGAGGAGGACAATAAACAAAATACAAGTGCCACTGATGAGGGAGCAGAAGTGGAACATTGACTTTATTCCAGTGTCACTGCTATTACCCCAGCATCACTGAAAAGTATTTATGAACTGACCTACATGACAATGCTGCACCTGTAAATATTACTTTTAGCACAAATACCTCACGGGCCAGACTGCAGTACCCTACCACCCATTGTAAACTGAACTAGCCCATTTCCAGGTTGCTTCATCCTTCCCCCAAACACCACGATGCCCTGGCAGTGCCATCCTACTACCCAAAATAACCTGTTCCCTGACTTCTCAACCCTACACCAGCCCTAACCCAAAACCCAGGACCATGGCAGCATAATACTGTCACCCTCCATATCCTAAATTTGCACATTCCTTGGCTGCACTTTCTTACCCCCTCCCTTTCCAAGCCAAAAAAGCACATGCCCTTGTAGCTTCATCTTACCCTGTCCGGGTTCACCTGAGAAGAAATTTTGAAAGTTGTGTTCCAGACTGTAGGACCTTATGGGTGTGTGGGAGACAGACACACATAGAATGTGAAGGCAGCATGACTATGTGGCAGCTGAAGGATTGAGAACCATGCATGCAAGTACTGGCATCTTAACCACTCCATGAGTGTGGCAGTTCACTGGGCAGGCAAAAGGGGTCATACCTATCCAAGATGGAAACCGTATTTATTTCACGACTCATGGTCGGTAGAACAAGACTGTACTTCCAGATGGACTTCGCCTGGCAACTGTGAGTGTTGGTGGGCTGCTTCGCTGTTCATTATAGTTTGCACACAACTTTCCCTCTGTTTCACCCTTCTTGTTTTCATGCACTCCAGAGGATAGTTTCCCTTAGACAGGAATTGTAAACTACTGAATGTCCATTCATTCTAGACTCCCTAGGATTCACCCTGTATTGAAGTGGTCCATTACCCCCCAGGAGGTGAGGACTTGCTGAATGTCTAAAGTTGGAATTGAAATATGGTTGTGTAATACCTTTCATTTACAGGGGGGAACGCGGATCAGAATATTACAAATCCAAATATTATGATGTTCCCGTTCCCCTTTCCTTTGTTTTCCCAAGGCCTGGTTCTTTAAGTGTTCATAATAAAAGTAACTAAGAAACCTAGGCTACAGGGAGGCGTGGACCTATCTATTTAAGGTTGTGACACCCACCAAGACTCTTAGTCCATCCCCAGCCTACTCATAGTTACTACCCAACATTAGACCATAACCATGATGCCTTAAATGTCCTGTGATTCCTCTGTTCTCCTTTTGTCACAGGTGATTCATGGTTGCAGGGTTCATGTCCTCCAAGGCTTGGCTTTGGGACACCTAGGAGAATTAGTACTGTTTCAATCAGTGCACCCTGCAATCTGGCTCATCTGCTGCCTCTCCAGTAGCTAGTGAAGGCTGATCCTATACCACCATGCCTCTCTGCCACCTGCTGGTCCTAATTTTATGCCGGTCAGACAATTGAGATCCAGCAACTCCAACTTTCTGTGTACCCCGAAAATACGGAAGGCACGTATGGGAGGCAGAGCCTTCTCTTACCTGGCAGCCAACTACTGGAACACTCTCCCACAAAATCTCAGGTCCTGCAGGGACCTAACTAATTTAAAAAAATTGTTGAAGACATGGCTTTTTTAAACTTACCCCCTCCTGACCATTCTCCTGCACAGCGCAGAGAGATCCTTTCGGGGATGATTCGCCTGCGCTCTACAAATCCACAAATATATAGAATGAACACTGTGACCTTGTTCATGGCTTGGCCAAATCTTGCAGATTCTGTGTAAATTGGAGAGGCAGCTTCTAGTCTTGATGGATTTTCTTTGAGCGACACCTGTCCTGCATCCATTTGCTACCACTTACCTGGAGCTCCTCCGCTGCTAAGGACCCCAGCTGCACATTGCCAGGTGCAGCTGAGGATTCTTAGTGGCCAACTCTTATTGAGGGTCTCATAGGGCCTCTTTTGCTTAATGCCGCCAGATGAATAATTCTTTCCCTGGTAAACACCCTTCTAGGACATGTGATGGATGTGCAGACAGCTTGTCATTGCCTCAGCAATTATAATGGCTGATGCAAGGATTGTGGTGGTGCCAGCTCTGGTAATGACAGATGTGGTGGCTGATGTGGTGGGGGTGGCAGTCATGGAGGTAACAGGTATGATGGGGGTAACAGTTGTGGTGGCAGTTAAGGTGTTACAACTAGCACTGCAACTAGTGGTGGTAGCTGCTGTCATAGTGGTCACAACAACTCTACTGGTGTCAGCTATGGTGGGTGGATGTAAAAACTCTGCTAGTGGCATCCCGCCTACCATTTTGCACTATCACCTTAGAGGGGAAATGCTGTTTACTGCCATCATAGCCTTACATGGGGTGCTTTTAACAACAATTAATACCAACAGAATGTGAAATGCATTGACCTTTGTGTGTAAGGTACAGCCTATGGGGCACACGCTAGTGACCATAAACTTTGGCTGTTTAAACATATGCAAACATTGCTTGTGATACATTTTGCTGTTAATTCCTCCCCCACTGTAAATCCATTATGATGTCACATCTACGTGGTGAACCAACACCATTGATAGATTGGAGTCCTACCAGGCTTTTTAAAGGTTTTTCTAGCCTCTATACCACTGTGAATTCCTTCGATGCAGGACAAGTGGACCATTATCAAGCCCCTCTTCTCCCATGGACTGTGGTCACTTAGGTACATGTGCCACCTTGGTAACAAGGTGTTGTGCCGTTTTGAGATGACTCCCCCGACCCTGCTTTTCAGGTCATTCCACACCTTCTTCAGCCTGTAAACCTTTCAGTGGGAGGCTCATGCAGTGTTTACCATAACAGTGATTCCACAACACTCCCCCATTTATGCCTTGACGGAGATTCTTCATGCCAGATGGTTAAAGTTTGGTGCCTTCTATTTCCCTACTGCCTCCGTCAGGACCTCCAGTGCCTAATCTGAGAACTCCAGTATATGTTCCATACTGGAATATCTGGTTGCCTTGCATGCAACAATTAGTCCAATAATGGCTCAATGGTATGATATGAACTTGGGTGGATTTAAATCCCCTATTTCACCCAATGCCAAGTCACTGAAATTCAGCCCTATGAGTGGCCTGGACACTGACTTCGTCACCAAGGTGCAGATTGCCACCAAGGTGCAGATTGCCTAGACAACCAAGGTAGCTTGGTGCTAGTTCTCTCTACTGAAGACATTGAAACAGGTCACCCTTGAAAGCAACATCAGACCTGGTGATTAATCTTCAATTCCTATCCTCTGGATTGAGGCCATTCCCTACTCCTATTCTACCAGACTCCTCTCTGGCCCCTCTTAAAGCATCTACACCCTGCACTATACTTCATCATGTGCCTGAATACGTATTACATTAAATCCACCCTCACAGAACTCCATAATCTCCCCTTGTGAGTCCAAATCACCTTCAAATCCATTGCCATCATCTACCAAGCCTTCACAGCCAGCACTCTCACATACCTGACTGACAAGCACATTTCCTCTGGTGGCTCTCAGACAGCATCAGACTGGAGATGAAGACATGCACACAATTTTTAAAAAAGCCATCAGGCCTTCCCTATTTATGCACTCTAGTATGTCAAACAATTCAATGTATTCCTCAGAACTGCCCACTCTGCTCCAATTTAGAAAAGAGCTAAAACACATCTCTTTAAAGAAGAGTACACCTTGAAGAAGTAACAGTACATCTCTTTTCTCTGAACCCAGCTTTCTCAATAATCACTTTTTGATCAAATTCTTACCTTTGACAGTGATCCACTATGTTTTGGCTTGGTTCACACTTTACGAACATCATTTACATACATTCATGTACACACGCATAATGCCTGCCTCCAATCATCAATGCGAACATGCATATGGCGCCCACTCATAAACCTTATTTATTTAAAAAGTTATATATAGGGCGAACATGACCCTAGAGGGTATCAGAGCGCTTTACATACGAGTTGCGGAACACATAAGATAGATAATTGTGGGAGAAAAGCAGCAAATATAAAAATAACAACTGATAAGTAGTGCCAACCTTGAGGCAGGTATTAGGACCCAATAGTTGCCCAGTAACACAAGTAAGCAGCGTTACATGAAAGGAAGAAAGAAGACTTGAGGAGGAGCATGCCTTGGGCTCAGAGGAACCACCAGATCAGACTGGAAGAACAGAAGCTTCTAACTTCAACGATGTGCTCGGAGGAGCCACAAGAGCAGTCTGGAAAGACAAAAGCTTTTAACTCAACGAGGTGTTCATCAGTAAAGCTTTCACTTCCTTTTTGACAGAAAATGCTGATGGAATCAGTCTAGTTTCCGGCGGTAGGGAGTTCAAAATTCTCGGGGTAATCAAGATTATCAATGCCTCACTTCTCCAAAGTGAAATCCCGGACTTCCTGAAGTCGGGTCTGGTTCTGAGAATTCTCGAAAAACCTATGGCTTACCCAGAAGATTTAAAAAATTTCGGACCAATCACAAACATCCCTACTTTAGCAAAACTCCTTGAGAAATGTGTTCCTGAACAACTTTGTAACCATATTGAGAAATTCAAACTCCTTGATCCATTTCAAATGGGGTTTCCATCACGGCCACAGCACCGAAACAGCCCTCACTCATACAGTGGATGACGCTCTCACAATGCTTGACCAGAACGAATCCTGCCTATTAATACAACTTGAACTCTCGTCTGCCTTCGCCACTGTCTAACATGATAATCTACTGAGTCTTCTGGAATGTAGGATGGGGGTCTCAGACTCAGTACTAAAATGGTTTGCCTCTTTTCTCAATAACAGAACTCAGAAAGTAGAATCCAATCAATCACCTTCCAATTCCAGTCCCTGCACCTTGGGGGTGCCCCAAGGGTCCTCTCTCTCCCCCACGCTTTCCAACCTATTCATGCAACCTCTTACTGAAATTCTCTAAGCATCTAACATCCAATATCACATGTATGCGGATGACACCCAGCTGTACATGAAAATCTCCTCTCCTGACGATATCAAGACACTCACCGGAAACCCTGCACAAAACCCAAAATGGGTTAACCTTCAACCACCTCAAACTGAACGCCCTCAAAACGGAATTCCTTCTTGTCTCACTGACTAAGCAAGCCACCATTGTGGAGAAATGTTTGAAAAATCTCTCTGCTCTCAACTGCACAAGAACTTAAACATGCAGGATCATATCAACACATCTACCAAAGGAGCGAACTTCCAACTCAGCATCCTTAGGAAACTAAAACCATTCCTTCCTTATGACGACTTCAAATCTGCTGTGTAATCTCACGGGTTGGAATATGGCAGTGCAATCCTCTGCGGCCTACCGAGATACAGATTAGCACCTCTCAGGGCATTACGTAATGCAGCGGCTAGGCTCATCACAGGCTCCAAGAAATTCGACCACATCTCTCCGGACTTGAAATCTCTAAACTGGCTTCCGTTTGAGGCAAGGATACAACTAAAACTTGCATGTATGACACATAAGGCACTGCACTTCAAAACTCCTCTGTACCTTGCAAATAAGCTAGAACTGTCTTGCGGTGCCTGTTCCTCAAGGACTTCCAGTACCTTGCTGCTCAAACCTAAGACATTTTTTCTTAAGTAAATAGATTCATAAAAAGTCTGTGCAAACACATCCAGAGTATGTTGTACTTTAACTCCACTGGAAACCAGATAGATAGAGTCATAAGAAGAGGGAAGGTGCACCAGGATAAAGCCAGAGAATACCGAGTGTATTCCAAAATATATTCTTTAATACATTTTCAATTTAGAATGTGGACATCAGCCAACATGTTTCGTTCCAAATGGAACTTCGTCAGGGCAGAAGCGTCTTTGTCTTGGTCCACTCAATCAGTGTCCAACAGTGAAATGGTTCCAAAATTTAAGCATATTCCTTAGAGGCCTGGGTTCAGAAAAATCATAAACAAGTTCAGCGTGCCACAGACTCCCAAGTAGATCAATTTGTCTGGAGGTAGACCCAGGTCCTTCGTATTAACCTTCACTTATCACTTCAAAATATAAAAGAATCCGAAGGCCGAGGTAGCAGCCAATATTCTTTGTCAGTGTCAACACTTGCAGTAACAGTAGCAGCCCCTCCTCGGGAGTTGCACCAGTCTGGCAAGGGGAATAACAGCTCAGGACCAGGTGACAATGGGAGCAGTGAGGATGGCACAACTTTGGCTGCACGCATGGCCACTATTTTACAGGTGACTATGGACTGTAAGCTGCCCCTGGAGACACAATAGCAGCTGTAGTGAATGGAGTGAGGCTCCTGCATGATGACCATAGGAAACTGACAGATCAAGTCAAGGAAATAGAGAATCAAATGGACAGGGCCTTGCCAGTGGTGAGGGACCTCACAAGGAAATGCACAGACATGGAAAAGGAGCTGAGAAATCTGGCTCATAGAATGGAGGATGCTAAAATCAGATCCCAATGTCACAATGTTAGAATAATAGAAATACATGAAAATTTGGAGGGGACAAACTTCAAATTGCCTGTGGATGAATGGCTGGACAAGGTCTTGTTCCAGAGAAAAATGCCCAGATTCTTTTCAGTGGAAAGAGCGCACAGGGTCCCATTATATCCACTACAACCAGGGGCGAAAACTATCCTGGTCATAGTAAGGGTAATGAACTTCCAGGACAGAGATGTACTATAACAGGCAGCGAGAAAACACAGCCCATGGCGGATAGATGGATATGAGGTACACCTATACCCAAGCTATACAAGCCTGGTACAGAATTATAGATGTATATTTATACCTGTCAAGAAGGTACTATGACTACAAGAACTAAGGTACTCACCTTTGTACCCAGCAAAACTAAGAGTGGAGCACAAGGATAAAATGTATTTATTCCTCACTGCACAGGAAGCCTGGTCATGGCTTGAAAATGAGCCCACCCTTGGAGAAGAGGAGACAGGCTGCACTTGTGTGTCCGAAATAGGAAGAGCACAAAGGAGGGAATGAAGTAAACTGTCCCCTCCCGCGCAGATGAAGGCAGCGCAGGAGCAAATAATCAAGGAATTACAGCAGCACACAGCAATTCTCAACACTAATAAGTGGAGGTCCCTCTCCATGGGGGTTGAGAAACCCATAGAGCACAGAAACAGAACACAACACTGAGAACCACCAGTAGCAGCAGGTGACACCCATGGCAGCAGACTACCTGGGGTAATGTAGATCATGATCAATGGCACTGTCTGGTAAGGATGGGTAAGGCTTCGGGTGAGAGGGGATGGGATGATGGTGGGTACACTGCTTGAATACAAGAGTCTACCCATTGAGCAACATTGTTGGGAGAACTGCTCCACACGAGAGGCGGACAGCCAAACCCCAGCGAAAATTGCATGTTAGTTGTAAATTTTCAGGTTGGGATCTACACATACTGTGGATAGGCGGGTGGTTAGTTTTAGATTAACTGCATGGAGAGGTAATGTTGGGGGGGTTAGTTCAAGGGGAGTTATTGACAGCAAATATACTCGCAATCGCAGGCGTTAGTCACAAAGGCCATACACATGAAGCCGAGCCATGACATGGGGGGATCTCTAATTTCACCATGAGGCACACACACTCCATGGCAGTATTATCATGGAATGTTAATGGCCTGGGGGAAAAAGTTAAAAGATGCCTCGTGCAGATGGTCCTAAATGGAATTAAACCGGACATTGTATACCTGCAAGAGACACACCTAATTGACATGCATCACCATAGTATGCGTCATGGGAGGTATAGACTGGTGGGGTACGACCAGTAAACCTCAGAACCTGAGGCGTAATGATTTTGATAAGGAAAACACTCCCATTCCACGCCAGATGTACCTCAGCAGATGCACAAGGATGTTATATTGCAATCCAGGGCGAGTACGAAGGCGAAAACAGCCTAACTGCTAAAGTCTATGCCCCACCGGGCGTTCAAATGGACACACTGCGGAGAGTGAGTAACATACTGTTAGAAGCTGGGTCGGAGCTGATGTTGCTCAGTGAAGACTTTAACTTGGTGTCAGACACAACTTGGATAGGATGAGTGCTAATGTGGAAGGGGAAGCAACTAGAGGGAAACTGGAAGGCTTGATGCAAGTGCTGGGCTTAAGAGATGTGTGTAGTGCTCTACAATCCTCAAAGATTCCGGGGCACATAACATGCATTCACAAATCAATTACCTCTTCACAACTGAAGATTCAAACACCTGGTTTCAGGAAGCAACATATCTGGCTCTGGGCCTTAGTGATCACTCAACCCTGAATACAATGTTCGCCATAAAAGCACCACAGCCAGTCAGAGACTGGAAAATGGAATCTCTGCGCCTTGTCAATAGGCAGGTAGTTCAAATACTAGATAAGGCAACTAAATACTACTTGAAGGAAAACACAGCCACAGTGCAGAATCCAGTGGTAGTGTGGAAAGCCTATAAGACCACAATTAGAGGTATCATCATCCCTGGGGATAAAGGAGACCAAAGGGAGAGACGTATCAGGTTAAACACCCTGGAAGAAGAACTTCACAAGCTGGAGCAGGAATGCGTAGACAACCCATACACTTCAGGTACAACAGCTATGGAACTCAAAACAGCAAGACAGGTAAACCATTAGTGTGGCATGGGCCCAAGAAGAGGGAGGCCATGTCAGTCTGAGAGGTGAAGACAAACTGTGGAGACGTAGTGCGTGGTAGTGATAACATTGCAGGAGAGTTTGCCAGGTGCATGGTGTCCTTTAATGCATCCCTCTTGTGTACCCCTCAGCAGGAGGTGTTAGATTTCATACCGGAGTGCCTTATAAGAAGGCTAGGAGTGGGCAGGGTGGCTGATCTGGAGAAGAATGTCATGGTTGATGAGTTCTCCACAGCGGTTAGGTACTGGGACCAAACGGTTTCCCGATTGAGCTATTTAAGAAACTAAGGAGACGGACAGTGGGTCTGCTCCACATGTCATTAAGAAGGAATTTCATGACTTGAAACTACCAGATGATATTTGTGCTGCAACGGTTATTTTGATTCTGAAGGAAGGTAAATCCACAGACAGGCATGACTCAATAGGCCCATGTCACTGCTAAACGTAGATGTGAAGATACTGGCAAAACTATTAGCAAATAGACTGAGGGGAGCAAGGCAGGAGCTTGTTCACACGGACAAAAGCAGGTTGAATTTAAGGAGGTTACCTAGTAACCCGGCAGTTGCCTGTAGCACACCGATAGGGAAAGTGCTTGCTTCCCTGGACACGAATAAGGCATTCGATTCAGTCGAATGAACTAACCTCTTCGAGGAATGGCTAAAATAGGATGTGGCTCCAGATTTGTCAGATTGGTCAGACTCTTTTACGGATGTCCTAATGTGCGTGTGAGGGTTAATGACCACATATTAAGGGAATTAAACATATGCAAGAACACAAGGCAGGGGTGGCCCCTCTCGGCAATTCTGTTTGCATTGGCTATAGAAGTCCTGGCAGAGTGGGTATGTGTGGATGCACAGGTGTGGGGATGGCCTGCAGGAAGGGGAGAAGATGAAAATATTTCACTTTAAGCCAATGATATTTTACTGAATTTGACGAATGCCAAACAATCCCTAGACAGACTAGTAGCGACATTCCACGTTTTAGGAGAGCACTCGAGATTTGCCATCAATTGGGACAAGTCGCTGTTGTTCCTGATGAGTTGGGGGGGAAGGCATAGCTGGGAGGGCATGCTTACCCTACCAATAAAGGTGTAAATATCACAATTCAGGTACCTGCGTGTCGATATATCTCCATCACTATTTTCACGAACGGCACAGGCTTAATTCAGGCCAAAAACGCTCACCTCGAGAGCTCCGATTCTCTCTTCCTCCCACTAAAAGAAGCCTCCTTGTCCTCACCAGGTCTCGAATTCACTCCAGCCTTTTACTCAGATAAACAACCACGGCAGGTGACGATTCAGATCCCCTCTGCAGCTACCCAGACATCCACCTTGGCTTCAACACGAGGCTCCCTTAGCAACTTCATTCCTCCTTTCTCCGCTCACTACCAGGTTATTAGACAGCCTCCAACCAGAGTCCCCCACTATAACTCTTCCCCTCTTCCTTTCACTTACCCTCCGTCAACCAGACAACCCGGACACCTAGGCTCCTCCTCACCTCCTCTGCTGTCTCCTAGGATGGAATTCCATCCTCCAGCTCAGCCCACCCACAGCCCCCCGCCCCTGATTATCTTGGGACCTGGCACCATTCCCGAGACAGCATTCCCGTCGAGTAGACTGCCTGCCCATCCAGACCCCTCCTCCCCTCCTCTATCAACCCCCAATGAGGATCATCGCCTTCCAGCTCAGCCCACCAACTCCTCTCCATCCTCTCGTCACCTGGGACCCGTCTCATGCCTTGAGGCAGCACTCTCCTCTCCATTTACTCCTACTACGGATTATCCAGGCAGCCCCCTTCATAATAATCTTCCTGAACAGGACTCTCGTCCCCCTTCAAACCACCCTGACCCACCCTCAGTCAGCAAGGACATTGCGGCCTCTGACACCCTTCTTCACCCCTTGATCCCTCCTCCCTTAGTCCCGTCCCCCCCACCCAAGACCACTCCGGATTCAGACACTCATCCATCCTACATAAACAGCACAACGCAGCGCCTTGCCCTACTTGAAACACAGCTGGAAATACTGGTTTGAGGCCTGAGTGAAATTCTCTCCTCCCTAACCCTCACCCGAAAGCCCTCACACTCACCCCCAGAGCAAGTCGATCTCACCCACCCAAGCATAGATAGGTAACACTCCACTCCGAGCCACACGTCCCACCCCGACCTAAAGCCGGTTCTCATAGCAAAGGAAAGATCAGCACCTTGGATACACTCTCTAGAACATCCTCCTCACTCTCCTCACAGATAATGATTCTCCCTGAGGCACCCCTAGACCTTCTGCTGAACTCGACCCCAAAATCCACGATCCAAGTAATCACTGGCTTCAGAAGCAAACACCCTCCCCCGAGAGCACCCAGACCCCGGTCCCACCTTGCCCTCCTTCCAAAAGCCCAACCGAACGAACACAGAGAAGAAGCCCCCATCAACTGCATGCTCATAAACTGTAGATCAGCCTCTAAACATACATCGGAACTATCCGAAGCCATTCTCTCTCATGACATACAGATAGCATTCATAACAAAAATCTGGCTCAACAACCTCTCCTACCCTATCATGGACATGTAAGTTCCCCCTGGTTTCACGATGATCAACAAGGATAGGCTAGGGAACAGAGGAGGGGGCATAGCAATCATCCACAAGAACAACATCGCCATCACGGAAATCTCCTCTTGCGCTTACAGCTCCTTTGAATGGCTCCGACTTGATTGCCAACTGCGCACTAGGCAACTCTAACTACATAATCCTGTGCGACCTCAATCTAATGTGGAATGAAACCAAGAACCCACTCATTCAAACCTTAAACAACCTACTCCTAGCGAACAATCTGACACAACATTGCCTAGAAGAAACTCACCACAAAGGAGCCATCCATGACGCCATTATTGCTGAAAGCAAGACTATCACCATCGATCACATCTTCCCAGTCGACTGGTCCGACCATCACATAGTCTTCTTTCACATTAACCTTTCTACCCTGGACCATACAATTCTAAAACGAGACCCTCCCAAATGGGTTAGGAACACAGCTCAAATTCCACGAGCGATCCTAGAAGAAAGAATCAGCTTGCTGCTCCCCTCTGCCACTGACCACCTCTCAACCAACGATATCACCTCTCTCTACAACACTAATTTGATGCTTACCCTTTGTGGAAAAAGGTAGGGCTGATGACCTTTTTCAGAGTTGCCCGGCGTTAACCGCCTCTATACCCACTCAAGTTACCAAACAAAGAGGCGGGCGCTGGAGACTGGAAGGCAGGAAACAGAAGTTTTATTCCGACGGAGCAGAACACATCAAATCAGACAACAGGGTATCTTCTCGAGGTGCTCTGCCCGCATCTCTGAGGCCTAGCCTCTTATACACAAGTTTATTGTTTTATTACGTAAAACACATCTCTGTCAATACTTTGATGTACGGAAAGACATCCTCGGAATCCCCTCTTCAGGCCTGTTCCCACACACATTTACAGTTGAAGTCCCCACCCCGGTCACAACAGGTGATGATTATCGCGCAGCTGGACATTCCGCCGATTCACGGAATGTATGTGGTTGATCGGATCTCATGGGGTGGGAGCTTTGATCAACTCGTGGATCCTTTGATGGGGGAAGCTTCCTACTGTACAGGAGGGGGAGCAATAAACAGTATCCGCAGGGCCAGGTGGCGGCCTGGGAACGAGTTGGACAAACGGGCTCACAGAAAAAAGGGGGTTTTATCAAAGGATCCGGGACCATGAAAGGAATGGAGGGAGGTGTCGCGCTGGGAACAGGATGGGGTTCCGAGACAGAGCTGCGCTGAAGAGGGGTTTATGACCCAAGGCATGTGAGAGCGGGGGCTGTCAGCGTGCAGGGGATGCTTGCGAGGTCAGGAGAGAGAGAGAGAGAGAGAGAGACGCGCTGGCTATCAGCGATGGGCAGAGAGGCCATGGTACTCAAAATGGCTGCCGCTTACGCACACGAATGGGCTCGAAAAGGGGGCAAGATGGCGCCGATAATGTTGATGCTGCAGCCTAAGTTTTAACAGTCCTCCCTTTTCAACATATCTAGCCAGCTTGTCTACTCGATATCGATCTTCATTAAATTCCTAACCTCGGCATCATACAATGCTTCCATGCGTTCATTTCCAAAGTCCACAGTCTTAGGGCAAATACAATTCGTACATAATGAACACAGAGGCGGCAGGCATTGAATTCCTAAGCATAGTCCACATATTACAACTACAGGAATCAGGATAATGGTAAACAGTCTCCAGCCCCAGTTCTTAACAGTACTCCAGAACCATCCACCAAACGACCATTCTTCCTGCTCCTGGTGGACTTCTGAAGAGAGTCTGTGGAGGTGTTCGATGGCCTTGTACACTGAGGGTGAATTGTCCGGTATATATGTACAGCAGCTGGACCCAATAATGCGACATGCTCCACCACGGTCCGCAAGAACCACATCTAGAACAAGGCGGTTCTGGAGAGCCACCAGGCGGACCGCTTGAAGCTCGGTGGTGTTGTTAGCAAGGATACCAGCTGTGATGTTCATTCTTGTCTCGACTGCCTGAGGCAGATGTCGGATGGCACGGCTGTTTGCCATCGGGCCCCAGAGTGGAACAAGTCCCTTCATAGCATCGAGGAACTGTGCTCCTGTTGAGTCGGCTTGTTCAATGTCCTTGGCTCGTTTTTGTCTATGGTGATTCGCTGGAGCCACATAAGTCGGAGGAAGGATGAAGGAGATGAAACAAGTGCCCCCCAGCCTTTGGGGAGCCAGGTGTAAGCCTTTGTGCCACAGACGAAGTACATGTTTGGAGACGATACGAAGGAAGGTGGATCGGTGGAGTCCAAAGTTCTGGTAAAACGGCAAGCACTGTGGCCTACCAGCTGTGTCCCAAGCCCTTCTATGCACATGTGGCCTGTGACGTTGATGACAGATAGAGCCACAGTCAGGGTGGCAGCCGTTTGTTTCCGTAGGTAGGAGAAGGTGGGTCTGGTTGGATTGTTGAACACCTGCATTTCAATTCGTTCTTTAGCAGAGATGTCCATGTGGATAGAGTCGTTGGACGTCTGCGGGCAGAAGTGAGTCTTGGTTTTGTTTCGCCAGACCTCATGAAAGAAATGCGTCATGGTTTTGCTGGAGGTGGCATTGTCCTTATAGCTTTCTTGCAGGAGGATCAGCCAAGCAAGGCAGGAGCCGTGAATTGAGAAGGGTGAAGGGATGAAAGGTATCAAATGTCCAGTGGCATGGGGTAGCAACCCACAGATCCAGCAGTTGGTGGCATTGGTGGCAAGATTGTGCTGGTGCAGCAGCTGTACAAAGGAGTTATTCCAAAACTCCTTTCGCCTCTCTCTGAGTTGAGGAGAGAGCGAAATCAGATAATGTTCCTTCATGGTGGTAGGCTGTGCAGTGGTCAGGAATGTTTCATGAGCAGGTGCATTTTCTTCCACAATCCAGAGTGTGGTCATGAGGAGAAAGCAGAAAAGGATTGTGATGAAAAGTGCAATTGTCTTTGAGCTGTGGAGTCTGTCTGTTTTTGGGTTTCTGTAGTGGGTAGTTCCAGTTGCTTCCATCATCTTCTTATCTGGCGCTTCCATCATCTTCAAGGTGCTCGGTAGCGGGCAGAACCACAGACTTCGTTTAGCTTCTCTCCGGGTGACCCTTGGTGGTGTTTAGGTCACCGTTCTGAGATTTAACTTAGTCCGTGGTCTACTTAGCCGAAGCTCCCTCCTTTCGATGCAGGAAATACCCTTCTCTGGATGGCACAGTGGGATCAGGGAATTTTGCAAGTTCAAGTGCCTCGGTATCGGGATAGCAGTTCAGTGATGGTCGGTCTTTGTTCAGGAGCTCTTCCTGGTTGTCGATGTTTTCTGTTGTGGCCAGGGTCGAGGAGACCTTCTTGCAGTGGTGCGCGTGCAGCCAGTGCCGTTTCCCCTCCACTCGAAGAGCCGTCCGGGTGGTGATCAGTACTTGCCAGGGGCCCGTCCACCGGGGTTCCAAACTCTTCGCCTGTTGAAAATTCCGGACTAGCACATAGTCCCCCGGTTGGGTGTCGTGGCCCGGACCCCTGGAAGCATCGGGGATGGCCTGCTGCAGCTGCTGATGAATGACAGACAGAGTTTCAGTCAACTTATACAAATAATCAGACATTAGGACGTCCGGGACGTCATGAATGGAAGTCGGTTTTGGTGCACACCAGACGCTCATGGGTCGGCCGAAAACGACCTCGTAAGGTGTCAAGTGGTGTTTGGTGGGGGTGGAACGCATCGATAGCAATGCCAGTGGGAGAGCGTCTGGCCATTTCAGTCCTGTGGTAGCCACTATCTTGGCCAGTTTTAGCTTTAGTGTGGCATTGTGCCGCTCGACAAGTCCAGCAGACTGGGGTTGGAAGACTGCGTGGAACTTTTGCTTGATACCCAGCCCCTGTAAGATGAGCTGGATGACTTCGGCTATGAAGTGGGGGCCGTTGTCGCTCCATAAAATTCGACAAAGGCCGTAGCGAGGGAAGAATTCTTTTAACAGTACTTTTGCAGTGGCCATAGCAGTGTTGTCACGGGTTGGGTATGCCTCCACCCACTTGCTAAATGCGCATACCACAACAAGTACGTATTTCAGGCCTTGGCATCTGTCTAGCTGGATGTAGTCCATCTGCAGGACTTCAAACGGGTGATTTGGGACCCCAAACCCTCCCCGGGGTACCACAGTTCCTTTTTCCCGGGGTTATGTTGCAGGCATATCAAGCATTGTTGGACCAGACGTTTGGCAGAGTCGGTGATTTTATCATTGTGCCAAACTCTGGAGACAAGTTCAATCATGGGGGCTGATCCTATGTGAGCAGGGGAGTGTGCCATAGTCAGTATGGGAATCAGGTATGAGTCAGGTAGCAACCATTTGCTTGTGTCTTTTGTCCGCCAGCAGCCTTCGTCGTCTTTCAATCCCACCCGTGCCCATTCAGTCAATTCGTGTTGTGTGCTAGCCATTTGAATGTCTCTAATAGTGTCCCTAGCGTCGGTCCATTTTTCTGCTTGTGACCTGGTCACGTACATACGTGTTGTCGTCCTATTTTCAGTTGTCGTTCGAGCAGTGAGGTCGGCTAGTGCATTTCCCTGTCCAATAATGTCTGTCACCTTCTCGTGTGCCTGGCACTTGATGACCGCAAGTCTTTTGGGGAGAAGGACAGCTTCGATCAAGGCGGAGACTAGATCTCCATGTAGGATGGGAGTGCCGTGTGAGGTCAAGAATCCCCTTTCCTTCCAAAGGAGCCCAAAATGGTGAACCACCCCGAAGGCGTACTGGCTGTCGGTGTAAATGTTCGCTGTCGTTCCTGCTGCCAGGATGCAGGCTCGTGTCAGGGCAATCAGTTCCGCTGCCTGAGCAGCTCGTTGCGTGATGCGGGCTGTCTCGACTACAGTTCGAGCCGTGGTGACTGCATAGGCAGCTGAAGTGGTGCCATCGGGGAGTTTGATGCAAGAGCCGTCCACCCACAGCTCTCCGTCGGGGTCAGGAAAAGCCGTGTCTCTGAGGTCAACCCTACTTCTAGTCTGTTCGTCCATGAGGGTCACACAGTCGTGTACAGGGGGCACATCAGGATCATTCTCTGGTAGGGGTAACAGAGTTGCTGGGTTCAGGGTGGTGCATCTTTTCAGGGTGATATGGGGTGCAAGCAGAGTCAGTTCGTATCCAGTCAGTCGTGCACTCGTCAGGTGTTGTGTCTTGGTCTGGTTCAGGAGGGTGTCAACTGCATGGGGTACTAGTACCGTGAGAGAATTCGAGATCACGATCCCCTCACTCTGTCGAGTAGAGATAGCAGCGGCAGCTACAGCTCGAAGGCAGGCAGGTAAGGCTCTGGCTACAGGGTCAAGAGTGGCAGAGAAGTAAGCGCACGGTCGTTGCTTTGGGCCAATGGACTGGGTCAGGACAGATAAAGCGCACCCCTCCCTTTCGTGAGTGTAGAGGGAGAAGGGCTTTGTGTAATCGGGGGTACCTAGGACAGAGGCCGAACAAAGGGCATCTCGTAATTCCGTGAAGGAGGATTGGCATTCGGTGGTCCAAGGGAGGGGGAAAGGGACATATTTGGCTAGCAGAGAAAGCAGCGGTTTCACAATGAGGCTGAAGTTTGGCAACCACTGTCGGCAGAAGGAGGTGAGGCCTAGTAGGGAGCGAACCTGTTTCTGAGTCTTAGGGACAGGGGTTTCAAGAATGGTTTGGATCCGGTCGGGAGTAAGTTTCCTTCCGTCTTTGGACAGAAGGTGGCCTAAGTAAGTGACCTGGGGTTGGCAGTATTGCAACTTCTTTTTGGAGACCTTGTGGCCATTTTCCGCAAGGAAGTGCAGGAGTTGAATGGTGGCTGTGACTGCTAGTGGAGTGGTGTCGGCTGCCAAAAGGATGTCATCGACGTATTGTACTAACACCACTCCGTCAGGTAACTGGACTTGATCCAGCTGTCTCTTGAGGGCCTGGCTGTAGATGCTGGGGCTTTCCGTGTAGCCTTGGGGTGCTCGGAAGAACCTAAATGAGCGGGCTTTTAGGGTGAAGCCGAAGAGATATCGGCTGTCTGGGTGGATGGGGATAGAGAAAAATGCGTTTTTTAGGTCAATGACAGTGAAGGTGGTGGCAGTAGAAGGAATCAAAGTCAGGATAGTGGTGATGTCTGAGACCACGGGGTACTGGGGTACAACCACCTTGTTGATCTCTCGAAGGTCAATGATGAAGCGGTATGCTTTCTCATCTCCCTCTCCTTGTTTCTTGATGATGGGCAAGATAGGGCTGTTGCAAACGTTGCTAACCACTTCCTCTACCACTCCTGCGTCTATCAGTGACTGAATAATTTTTACCAGTGCCTTCTCGCCCTCGGGCGATATCCGATATTGTGGAAGTTTTGGGAGTATCGCGTCCGGTCGAACAGTGATGTGCACTGGGTCAATCATCATGCGCCCTACGTCCGAATCTGTCTTGGCCCACAGATACGGAGGCAGAGTGTCAAGCAGGGACGTGTCAGCGTCAGTGATGGAAAACATGCGTCGGGAAGGGCAATGTTTAAGCAGAACGGGGTTGTCGTACAGTAAAACTCGAACTCCGTCTTGGGAACATCTAATGGTCGCTCGGAAGTGTTTCAGTAAGTCAAGTCCCATAATGGCGTCAGGACTATTGGAGGAAAGTAAAAATGTTGTGTCAGTGGTATTGTTTTCTAAGTCGAAGAGGATCGGAGCGGACAAAGGGTTAGTGGAGGGCGTTCCATCGAAGCCTGTCGATGTTATAAGTGAGCCAGACAAGGGTGCCCTTGGAATCAGTCGTTTAGATAACGAACTACGTGTTGCGCCTGTGTCTACCAGAAATGGAGACTTTGTACCCAGGACCTTAGCAGTGACATAAGGGCCTTGCTGGTCAACATAGAGCTCGACTGGATCCCTCCCTTGCCCTTGGCAGTCCTATGCGAAGTTGTGGGCATCGTCGCAGTCAGATTGCTGGTACTGGTTCTGTCTGGGTCGGTCAAATGTATTTGGTCTGCTTGATCTATCGTTAGTCGTGTCATTTGCGGGCCCTCGTTGCTGTCCTCTATTTCTCGGTCCACCTGCTACGTCCTTGGGGTCCCTATTTCTGATCATCTCCAAAAGAACCGGGCACTGGGATTTCCAATGGCCGGATCCTTTACAGAAAGCACACTGGTCCTCTCTAATGTCTGTACGTCCAATGTGGGGTGTCGAGGTGCGGTCTTTAGGAGGTGCGGTCTTAGGGACTTTCGTCTGATAGTTTCCTTTGTATTGGTCTCGCCCTATAGTCACCCCTTGCAGTTGTGCAATCATCTGTCAAAGCAAACCACGTCGTCCCTTACCTTGCCTTGGCTGAAGCCCTCTTGGATGACGTGGATGATTTCGCAGAGACGCAAGGGACCAACTTCCCTAATCACTAACTAAAACTTACTGATTCAGAAGTGTACAGCAATGTTTAAACTAGGAATTAGGGAGGAGGGCCGGTACTGGACGTTGAAGTGAAGACTTTAATTCTTGCTGTCGACCTGCGAAGCAACAAGCACCAAAGACTTTAGTATTCAGGTCAGAAAGTTATGACTCCTAACTATTCTATGGCCTTTTTACTAACACTCTCTCTAGTTAGAATACCTAAATCAGAGTGGCGAGCTTTTGAAGTTCCCCTACCTGCGATCAGTAAGTTGTTGGCCTTCGTCCAGTATGTCTTTGTTAGATAGAGATGATGAAGTCATCAGACGTCCTCTTGGATTAGTGGTCAGCTGGTGGGATGTCAGTTTGTTTGTTTGACATTAAATTCTTGCTTCTTGGTCTTGGGGTTCGTGTCTTTTCAACTAGTACAACAAAAGATAAACATAGACCAAGAGAACACCAAATCCTATATGTCTTTCTTCAATCTCCTTGTGTTAAACAATAATCTAAAACCACATTGTTAAATAATTTCACAGCTTAACACAAATGAACTGTGAACAAATGTTCTTCCAAAAACTAAGATGCATATAAATGTCCCAAGTCTCTTTCTTTGCATATAATTCTGCAAATAAAAGTTCCAAAAATTCTGTTGACCTTTCTTGCGAAGGGCGCCTTAAATCAAGTAAAGTACTTAGCTTTCCAATCTAGTCTTTCAGGGTTCTTGTTCCAGGAAATGAGAAGATCCGCCTTGGATTCCTGCCAGGATCGAATTCACCTTCAGGTAAGTTCCTCCATCAGACGCGACCTTCTCCGAAAGAAATCAGAAGGCAAAGCGCCTTCTAGAAGGCTGGGTGCGGTTTAAATACAGGACCGCACCCAGCCGCTCCCAGTTACGCACTCAGAACGTGCGCGAAGACGTTGCCAGCAATCCCCTTCGGACGCGCACCAAAAAGGAGCGTGCAGGGATGCGGGGACAGAAACCATGAGACCTTCACTGGGGCATTGTCTTTACAGAGCCATACGCGAAGGTCAAAACTCAGATATACTGCGCTCTCAAACCCTAAAACCCACGCAAGGCACTACAAAAAGATAAGTGAAAAGGTGTAAGTCAGGGTAAAAGCAAGTTGACTATAAGCCTATATGGTGAAAGGCATGTATCACAAAAAAGGCATAAACACACCCAATCACACTGACTTTGATGCGTGCGGGGAGCACGGGACAGGGGTGGGTTTTAATAAGGGAAAACTCTGCACATGTCTTCTGGATATGTGTATTACGTTATGGGTATGCAGAACCATGACAGTACTCCCTCCTCAAGATCCCCCCAAGAACAGTGGAAATGGGTTTTGGTTTCTCAGGGTGCCTTAAATGAAAGAGTCGGACCAATCTAGGAGAGTTTTTTAGATGTTCTAAAGGTTCCCATGACCTTTCCTCTGGGCCATAACCTTTCCAATCAATGAGGTAAAAAAGTTTTCCTCTAACTCTTTTGGAATCTAAGATTGTTTTAACCTCAAACTCAGGGTGATCTTCAATCATGATGGAAGGCGGAGATTTAGAAATACGAGTTTGGGGATGGAATGGTTTAACCAGAGAGACATGAAAAACCGGGTGCATCAAGTACTTGTGAGGAAGAATCAGTTTTACGCAAACGGGGTTAATTAACTTCTCAATAGAAAAGGGCCCAATAAACTTTGGGTTGAATTTCCTGTTTCCCCTTAGTTTCAAATTCTTTGTACTCAACCACACTTTATCACCAACTTCATACTGAGGTTGTTCAGATCGATGTTTATCCTTGGCTTCTTTTTGAGATTCCTTTGCTTTAGCCAAGTTGAATTTAGCTTCTTCCTGGATGGTGAATACCTTGGATACATAGTCAGAAATTGCAGGTACGGAATCATAGTTGTTAGAACCTTCGGGAATACTTTTTGGATGAAATCCGAAATTACAAAAGAACGGAGACATTTAGATAGATGAATGTTCAGAGTTATTATAGGCGAACTCTAAGGGGCTTAAAAGATCAGACCATTCTTCAGAAACATTAGGCAACATACAACGGAGATATTGTTCGATAGTTTGATTAGTTCGTTCAGTTAAACCATCTGTTTGGGGATGATAACTAGAAGATAAACGAACATCCATATGTAACAATGAACCCAGCTTATGCCAAACCTTTGAAATAAATTGGGAACCCCTGTCTGAAATAACTACTGAAGGAATACCGTGTAATCTTATCACATGTGACATGATCAAATGAGCAAGTTCCAAGGCAGTGGGAAGCTTTTTTAAAGGAATAAAATGGGCCATTTGCGTGAACTGATCTACAACTGTTAGAATTGTATTAAATCCCTTCTTGGTTTCAGGTAGTTCGACTATAAAATCTAACGATATTGTATGCCAGGGTTGAGGTGGAATTGGCAGAGGCATTAACAACCCACTAGGAGCTTGATGAGAAGTTTTGTGTTGAATGCAAATACTGCAAGTTTCTACAAATAGCTGAATGTCCTTGAACATTAAAGGCCACCAAAAAGTTCATTTAATAAGTTCCATAGTTTTCAATATACTTGGGTGAGCGGATAACATAGTGTCATGGTGAAGATGGATTATGGATTTTTGAATCTTTTCATTAGGAACGAAAATCAAATCATGTACCATCATCAAAGCATCTTTCTCATATAGATAAGGATGATCTTTTTTCCACATCTCAACATCCTTTTCTTTCAAAGCCTCCTTGATGTCATTAACAATATCACTCATGGAAATACTTCCCTGAAAACAAGAAGTTGGGATTACAGGATGGACAATTTCAGGTTGTTCTGGGCCTTTTTCTCCAATTCTAGACAAAGCATCTGCTTTCAAGTTCTCTTTTCCTGGACGATAAGTTATTACAAAATTGTAGTCATTGAAGAACATAGACCAACGTAACTGTCTAGCAGTCAGAGCCTTTACAGATCTTAGAGCTTGAAGGTTTCTGTGGTCCGTATAAATAGTTACTGGATGACGAGCCCCTAACAGGTAGTGGCGCCATTCTTCAAACACAGCCTTTATTGCCAATAACTCCTTATCGGCGATTGCATAATTCTGTTCCGCTTCTGATAACTTTCTAGAAAAGTAAGCTATTGGGTGCATTTGGCCGGTATCAGAATTTCGTTGTGAAAGAATTCCTCCCAATGCATATTGAGATGCATCTGCTTCTACAATAAATGGTTGGTTGGGGTCAGGATAGCATAAGATTGGGGCCATGGTAAACCTCTTCTTTAGAATTTGAAAGGCTTCATCAGCATCTGAGGTCCATAAAAATTTTACTCCTTTTCTCAACAACTTGGTTATGGGTGTAATAATTTGAGAAAAGTTCTGAATAAATCTGCGGTAAAAGTTTGCAAAGCCTAGGAAACTTTGAATTTGTTTCACAGATGTGGGACTTGGCCAATCTGTTACTGCTTCTACCTTTTTGGGGTCCGTTTCTATTCCTTCTGGACTAATAATGTAACCCAGAAAGTCCACCTTGGAAACATGAAATAGACTTTTTTCCAACTTCACATAAAGTGAGTTCGAGAGCAGTTTTTGAAGAATGGCGCGGACCTGTTGCACATGTTCTTCCTCTGAATCAGAATAGATGAGAATATCATCTATGTAGACTACGCAACAGATGTCAATGAATTCATGTAAAACCTTGTTTATAAAAAACTGGAAGGCGGAAGGAGCGTTACACAGACCAAAAGGCATAACTTGGTATTCAAAGAGACCAAACTTAGTGCGGAAGGCCGTCTTCCATTCGTCTCCTTTTCTTACCCTAACTAAATGGTAAGCTCCTCGCAAGTCCAGTTTAGTATAAATCTTAGCCTTCTTAATTTGGTCCAAAAGTGTTGGAATCAAAGGTAAGGGGTACCTGTTCTTAATTGTGACATTGTTTAATGCCCTATAATCTATGCACGTGCGCAATTCCCCTCCTTTCTTTGGAATAAAAAAAAGAGCTGAAGAAACTGGAGATTTTGAGTGTCTAATGAAGCCGTTTGCAAGGTACTCATCTAGGTATTCTCTCAGATGGGTGTTTTCAGCTTCAGTAAGAGCGTAAATGCGACTGCAGGGCAAGGTTGCTCCAGGCATTAGATCAATTCTACAGTCAAAATCTCTATGTGGAGGAAGAGTATTGGCTCTCTTCTTGTCAAACACATCAGATAAGTCGTTATATTCCGATGGAACCCCATCCAAAAGCAGTACATTGGGTGATTCTATTCCAAAATCAAAACCTTGAATCATATCCTTAGATCTATCAATAAGGAAGCACTGTTCAGTACAAGTGGATGACTTAAAAGTAATTAACTTGGTTACCCAATCTATGATTGGGTTATGTTTTATTAACCAAGGTATGCCCAGAATCATCTTAAATTGAGGGGCATCGATTATGTCAAATTGTATCCTTTCTCGATGTATAGGAGAACAATCCATTTCTAAAGGTTCGGTCTGTCTATTTACAAGCCCTGAAGTCAACTCTTTGCCATCAACTGCTCTGACAGTTTCTGGGTGATCCTTAAACACAGACTTAAAACCTAACTGTAGAAAGAATTGGGAATCTATAAAATTTCCTGTAGCCCCGGAATCTATAATGGCTTCTACTTTTCTTGTGTGAGATTCAGGAAGCAGACCTCGGAGTTCTACTAGGATTGAAAAGTGTCTAAAACCAATGGGAGGAAGAGTTGAGGCCAAACTAGAAAAACTACCCGATAAACTGACCTCTCCTTTTACCGAGCTTTCTAGTTTTCCGACTTTTCCTGTGTGATGGCTAAATCAGAAGATTTGGTTTTAAACTTATTTGGTCGTGAAGGGGCATTCCTTTACAAAGTGTCCTGTCTTTCCACAACATAGGCACTGATTTAATCGTCTCCTCTTTTCCTTCTCCTCCTTTGATAAAGGACCACGGATTGAACCTATTTGCATGGGTTCAACCGAATCAGATTTTGAACCGGTTTCTCGATTTGAAGCAGACCTTTCCTTAAAGAAAACTACCTTATGCTCTGACTTCCCTCTTTCTCCTTTTCTCTCTGAAATGCGATGATTTAGTTTAACCACTAAGTCGATGAAAGCACTTATGTCTTCTGGAGGCTCTAGAATTTGAGTTATCATGTCCTTTAATTCCTCCCTTAATCCTCTGTAGAAGATAGAGACTCTTTTGTCGTACGGCCAATCAGCCTCTAAAACCAAACGGTTAAAGGTAGATATATAATGCAACAGATCAGAAGATCCTTGCTTTAAACCTAAAAGCTCATTGTCCGCCGACTGAACAAAAAGATGTTTTGCAAACATCTTCTTTAAAGCCCTCTCAAAATCTTTAAAGTTATACAAAATTCGATCATCATTTTCCACTAAAGGAACTGACCAAAGAGCTGCATCTCCACCCATATAGGATAACATAAATGCTACTCTGGAGGAATCATCTGGAAAAGCTGTAGTCTTAGCTATGAAATGTAAGTGGCATTGTTGTAAGAACACCGAGAATTTATTACAATCCCCATAAAACCTCTCAGATGGGGCTAAGGGGGTGGGGAACGGAGTTACCACTTGGATTTGTGTCGTGGAATCTGAACTGGAAGATGAACTCTGAAAAGTGGTTGGTTTCAAGACTGACTTCTGCTGAATCGAGTCTTGGAGAGAGGACAAATCCCTACGTAAAGCTGCATTATCCTGTCTTATTGCTTCTAAAACTGCGGCCAAATCCTGCATATTAACTTGATCCATTGCGTCCGGGTGAAATTATCTACGTGGGCTTTGCCTTCTGTCAAAGCAAACCACGTCGTCCCTTACCTTAACTTGGCTGAAGCCCTCTTGGATGACGTGGATGATTTCGCAGAGACGCAAGGGACCAACTTCCCTAATCACTAACTAAATCTTACTGATTCAGAAGTGTACAGCAAGGTTTAAACTAGGAATTAGGGAGGAGGGCCGGTACTGGACATTGAAGTGAAGACTTTAGTTCTTGCTGTCGACCTGCGAAGCAACAAGCACCAAAGACTTTAGTATTCAGGTCAGAAAGTTATGACTCCTAACTATTCTATGGCCTTTTTACTAACACTCTATCTAGTTAGAATACCTAAATCAGAGTGGCGAGCTTTTGAAGTTCCCCTACCTGCGATCAGTAAGTTGTTGGCCTTCGTCCAGTATGTCTTTGTTAGATAGAGATGATGAAGTCATCAGACGTCCTCTAGGATTAGTGGTCAGCGGGTGGGATGTCAGTTTGTTTGTTTGACATTAAATACTTGCTTCTTGGTCTTGGGGTTCGTGTCTTTTCAACTAGTACAACAAAAGATAAACATAGACCAAGAGAACACCAAATCCTATATGTCTTTCTTCAATCTCCTTGTTTTAAACAATAATCTAAAACCACATAGTTAAATAATTTCACAGCTTAACACAAATGAACTGTGAACAAATGTTCTTCCAAAAACTAAGATGAATATAAATGTCCCAAGTCTCTTTCTTTGCATATACTTCTGCAAATAAAAGTTCCAAAAATTCTGTTGACCTTTCTTGCGAAGGGCGCCTTAAATCAAGTAAAGTACTTAGCTTTCCAATCTAGTCTTTCAGGGTTCTTGTTCCAGGAAATGAGAAGATCCGCCTTGGATTCCTGCCAGGATCGAATTCACCTTCAGGTAAGTTCCTCCATCAGACGCGACCTTCTCCGAAAGAAATCAGAAGGCAAAGCGCCTTCTAGAAGGCTGGGTGCGGTTTAAATACAGGACCGCACCCAGCCGCTCCCAGTTACGCACTCAGAACGTGCGCGAAGACGTTGCCTGCAATCCCCTTCGGACGCGCACCAAAAAGGAGCGTGCAGGGATGCGGGGACAGAAACCATGAGACCTTCACTGGGGCATTGTCTTTACAGAGCCATACGCGAAGGTCAAAACTCAGATATACTGCGCTCTCAAACCCTAAAACCCACGCAAGGCACTACAAAAAGATAAGTACAAGGTGTAAGTCAGAGTAAAAGCAAGTTGACTATAAGCCTATATGGTGAAAGGCATGTATCACAAAAAAGGCATAAACACACCCAATCACACTGACTTTGATGCGTGCGGGGAGCACGGGACAGGGGTGGGTTTTAATAAGGGAAAACTCTGCACATGTCTTCTGGATATGTGCATTACGTTATGGGTATGCAGAACCATGACATCATCACCCTCTCTTTCAAGTCTTTCTTCTTTTTCTCTGTTGCTCTATCGTTTTCATTTTTCTGGTGTTCGTAATATTGGGCCATCTGAAGGATAGCCGCAGGTTTGGAGGCTGCCCAACTACTCTCGCTGGCCTGCAGTTTCTGGGAGACCCCTGGTGACAAACCCTTAACATAATTCTGGACAAACAGATGGTGTCCGGTTGCAGTGGTCATGTCCTGGCCGCTGTAATCGGAGAACACCGTTTCAAACCGGGAGAAGTAGTCCGATACATCCTCCTGGGGTTTCTGACGGCAAGCCGTTACTATCGACCAGTCCACTTTCTTTTCTGGAATCAGGGTTTTCAATTTCTGTACGATTTTATCTGGGAGGTCTAAAATGGATTTCAAAGGTTTCTGTCCAGGTTCCCGTTGCCTATCTATGCCATCGAGTTGTGACCAGGTATGTCCAAACAGCTCAAGGTGGTCGACTTTCCGGATTTGCTTCCACACATCAGCTGGTGGACATAACCCGAAAAACAAGTCGATGTCTGCCAGGGTCATAATGGTTGAACCTAGGGCTGTACCTAGTTCAGTATAGAAGGCAGTGGGGTTTTTACGTAAATCAGGCAGAGATTTCGGGAACGTCAGAATATCTTGCCGATCCCATGGTTGGTAGACCCAGTTGTACACTACCCTCCCTCTTGCATCTTTGTGGTTGACGTCATCGTGAGTTCCTTCACCTCGTGGAGGAACCCAGTAAGGGGCAGCCTCTCTTATTGGCATCATGGCGTTAGCTCGCTCAGTTTGTGGCTCGGTTTTCATAGGTGTCGTGGGTTTAGCTTCCGATTCCTGTTCAGTGAGGTGGCGGAAAACCTCAAGCGTACGCGTAAGGAGGTCCGTCACATCACACTCGCCCTCATCCCCGATATCGACCTTCCTGTACAGAGTCGTTAGGCTCTCGGGACCTTTGTCTCGATATCGGTCCTCGTATGCGTTCAAGACATGATAACACAGTTGTACGGTAAAATGTCGTCTGTGACTCCCCGCATACGAGTTGAACATATCTGTGATGTACTCTTCACTTTCCTTTCTTTCTACCAATGTCCTCACTATCTTGTCAATCCCTGCTCGCTCATCCTTGCTTAATCTGTTTGTTCTTGCAGAATCAGCCTTTCGGGTCTCAGGGTCACCTAACGCTGTCGCTTGTGTTGTATCTAATATAAGGAGTTCGGCCGGTACAGAGGCCATGGGGGCCGAAGCTTTGGTGCTACTCTCGTTTGTGCTTGGGGGTAGCGGGTGTTGTGCTAAGGGTTGGGAAGGGGCATATGGAGGGGGCATGTAGATGATCGGAGGACCTAACAAAAGATCATCGTTGGCCCGCTGTTTCAAGGGCAATTCAGGATAGAGCGTAGAGGGCGTTCTAACCGGACACTGGTTTGACGTTTCTACCTCTGGTTTCTGTTTGGTTTCCTCTCTTTCCTTAATCTCTTCTTCTAGTTTCTTAGCAGCTAGGTGGGCTGCCTTTCGCAGCTCTTTTCCCAATCTACTCTCATTTCTCTTTTTACGCTGTTCGGTTTCTTTGCGCCACATGCCGAGACTATCAAGCATAGTGGGCGTTGTCTTGTTTCCCAAGGGCTGTTTCTAGCGCGCTTATTTTATCCTCATCAAAGGACCCTATCAGTGGCCACTGACTTTCTCGATCCTTTTTCGTGTATTTATGCCACAGCTTGCTATACGCTATAGCGGTCAATCCATGCTTCATGAACATGTCCTTATTAGGGGTGCCTTCCAGTGGAGCCGGATGGTTCATCTCTAATAAGCGGTCCGGGCTAAACAGGCTACCAATCAGTGGGGAGAAGACAGGCATGACGGATTACAATAGGGACAAAAGTCTGCACTACCTATCTTATCACTGCGTGCAAAGACTAGACAGAATATTTCTATTCTTCGTTGTTTTGCAGGCGGTGAATACCTCAAAAAGAACCAATATCGAACAGTCAATGTTCGGTCAATCAAACAATCAATGGGGAGAATAAGTAGGCACGACGGGTTACAACGGGGACAAAAGTCTGCGTTACCTACCCTTTCACTACCTGCAAAGAGAGAACCTGTTCTTCCCTGTTTGCAGACAGAGAATCTCCAGAAAACAATCTGCGAACAACAGTTCGGGCCAAACAATCAATCAGTGGGGGAGAAAAGATAGGCACGACGGATTACAATGGGGACAAAAGTCTGCGTTACCTATCCTTCACTGCTTGCAAAGAGAGAGCCTGTTGTTTCTCCGTTTGCAGACAGTGAATCTCCAAACAAGTCAATCAAAAGAGTAATACTAGTATTTTCCAAACAATCAAACAATCATTTCGCAATTCGTCGTGTTTACACGACCTTACCCGGACCGCATGGACGGTTTCTTGTCTTCCGAATCCAGCACCCGATCGTCCTCTATTCTTCGTGATCCTCGCGGCACTCCTGATGGTTCCCAGTCAGGACCGTAGATCACTCGGGAGAGGTCTGTTCGGAACCAGTGAAGTTCGGATGATCGGCTGTCAGACGAGGGTCTATCGGACAGGAGCTCTCCCGATCGTTGCAGTCGTTCACTCTGTCGTCGGGACCTCTCCCACTGGATCCACGAGTCGCTGATGGGCCCCACGTTTGGGACGCCAATTGTGGAAAAAGGTAGGGCTGATGACCTTTTTCAGAGTTGCCCGGCGTTAACCGCCTCTATACCCACTCAAGTTACCAAACAAAGAGGCAGGCGCTGGAGACTGGAAGGCAGGAAACAGAAGTTTTATTCCGACGGAGCAGAACACATCAAATCAGACAACAGGGTATCTTCTCGAGGTGCTCTGCCCGCATCTCTGAGGCCTAGCCTCTTATACACAAGTTTATTGTTTTATTACGTAAAACACATCTCTGTCAATACTTTGATGTACGGAAAGACATCCTCGGAATCCCCGCTTCAGGCCTGTTCCCACACACATTTACAGTTGAAGTCCCCACCCCGGTCACAACAGGTGATGATTATCGCGCAGCTGGACATTCCGCCGATTCACGGAATGTATGTGGTTGATCGGATCTCATGGGGCGGGGGCTTTGATCAACTCGTGGATCCTTTGATGGGGGAAGCTTCCTACTGTACAGGGGGGGGGAGCAATAAACAGTATCCGCAGGGCCAGGTGGCGGCCTGGGAACGAGTTGGACAAACGGGCTCACAGGAAAAAGGGGGTTTTATCAAAGGATCCGGGACCATGAAAGGAATGGAGGGAGGTGTTGCGCTGGGAACAGGATGGGGTTCCGAGACAGAGCTGGGCTGAAGAGGGGTTTATGACCCAAGGCATGTGAGAGCGGGGGCTGTCAGCGTGCGGGGGATGCTTGCGAGGTCAGGAGAGAGAGAGAGAGAGAGAGAGAGACGCGCTGGCTATCAGCGATGGGCAGAGAGGCCATGGTACTCAAAATGGCTGCCGCTTACGCACACGAATGGGCTCGAAAAGGGGGCAAGATGGCGCCGATAATGTTGATGCTGCAGCCTAAGTTTTAACACCTTGACCAAATTGCTCCCATTAAACTAAAGAAAGCTAGGAATATTCCCTCTAGAACATGGTTCACCTCTGACATCAACGATGAAAGAAGGCATTTAAGAGCTGCAGAAAGAACATGGAGGAATGATCCCTCAACCCTCCACTGTGATCAACTCCAAGCAGCCCGCAGGATGTACAAAAATCACATCAAGAGTAAAAAGTCAGCTTTCTTCTGCTCTGCATTAGATAACGCTAAATACCGGCCTAAAGAGCTTTTCAACATCATCAGGAATCAGACCTCCAAACCCACCCACCCTTAACCCCTTCCATGCTCATGACGAGCTCAGCTCGTCATGAGGCACAGTTGAGCTGTGCTGATGACGAGCTGAGCTCGTCATGAACAATGGTAAATGTGGGAATGCAGCACAGGATAAAAATATCCCTAGCAGCCAAGGTGTTAACTCAGGCATCCAAAGCTCGGTGCTGCAGCTTTGCAACCTTCTTTAACAACAAAATCGTCTAGATAGACCTAACATTGGGCTTAACCCCCACTTCCCTCAATGAGATCAGTACGCCTAAAAACCATGTCAACGCTTCCATGGAATCTCCACAACAGTGGTGTGAAAAAATTCCTAGGACGTCTAAGTGGACAGTGTGAACAATCAGGTAAGGTCAGTGGTCAAGAAGGAATAATCGAAAAATTAACAATGTTTATATAAAATATATATTTTTAATGAGTATTCTTTAAAAATCATATTGTGTATGACCAGGAGGTCAAACCATATGATAAAGGTAAAAGGTATTTCAATTACATACAGTTAAATCAACATCTAACATAAAACTTAAATACAATGAAATTCATACACAAAAGATAAATGCAATAAATCCAATAATAAAAAAAGCATAAAAACTATCTCCACAACAGTGGTCAGCATTCACTCCCATCCAGGAAGCAGAGATAGTCAATCTAATCTCCAAAGCCAAGCCCTCAGCACACACCCTGGACCAGCTACCGCCTCTCCTGACCAAAGACCTAAAGCGAGTCCTAGCTCCAATATGGTGCAAGATCATCAATAGCTCTTTGAGCTCTGGATCCGTTCCAGACTGCCTCAAGGTAGAGCAAGTCACACCACTATTAAAGAAGCCAGGTCTAGACTTAGAAGATTTGAACAATTTCAGACCGGTCTCGAACCTTCCTTTTTTGGCTAAAATCATGGAAAAGTGTGTTCTCCCTCAGTAACCCTTCACCTTGAAAACATCAAACTTCTAGATCCCCACCAATCGGGATTCAGAAAGGGATGCAGCACTGAATCTGCAATCCTCACCGTCATTGACGAAATACGCAAATCACTCGACTGGGATCAATGCTGCCTTCTCATCCTTCTAGACCTATCGGCTGCATTCGATAAAGTCAACCACAATCTACTGCTAAGGGTCCTTCAAGAAAGAGCTGGTCTACAAAAGACAGTCCTTCAATGGTTCTCCTCCTTTCTTCACAACTGATCACAGAGAATACAAATCAAAAACTTCGAATCCGACCTCCACCCGGTCATCAGAGGTGTTCCTCAAGGGTCTGTACTCTCCCCACAGCTCTTCAACATCTATATCGAACCCCTCACCTCTATACTCAGAAAATCCAACATCCCCTTTCATCTATATGCGGATGACGCACAGCTCTATCTGGAAACGACCTCAATTGAGGACATTCAGAGACTAAACAACACGCTCAAGGAGGTACAAGACTGGCTCTCAACCAATCACTTGAAACTGAACCAAGACAAAACAGAAATACTACTTATTTCCAACAAAGATGATAACCCTCAAATCAAAGAATGGCTCAAAGCCATCGATGCCCTCAATGGTAACCTTTCCCTAGCAGACTCAGTGAAATCTCTAGGGATCACCCTAGACCCAAAACTCGGCATGAAGAAACACATCTCAAGATCTGCTAAAAGTGCCTTTCTCAACCTTAAACTACTATACAAAATAAAACCCTTCCTCCCACCCAAGGACCTTCAACAAGCCATCTAGGCTCTAGTCCTCTCCAGAATGGACTATGGAATTGCGACCTTGACAGGAAAGGCAAAATCTCACCTTGCCCCCTAGAAGACGACACTCAACGCAGCAGCAAGAATGGTCTCCGGAATTAAGAAATTTGAGCACATCTCTCCAGCCCTCAAAGAACTCAGATGGCTCCCAGTGGAGTTGCGAGCCAGTTTCAGAACAGCCGGCATCACGTATAAAGCCCTGCATACAGGTAAACCAGAATACCTGGCCACCAAACTCAATAGGGTAGGCCAGTCCAGAAACCACAAGAGCTCCAGCTCTCTACTGCTCATCCCGCCCAAATCTCTCAAGCAGAGAACTACCACCAAATCTTTTGCTGGTAACGCTCCCAAAATCTGGAACTCCATTCCTCCCCACATTAGAACAATCTCCTCATTTTCAAAATTCAAGAGGCTCCTCAAAGACCTCTTCCTCGACTGTACTCAAGGGATCTGACAGACCCTGGACTGCCCCCTATCTGTCACTCCAGCTTTACCAACAAGGTCGCAGACCAAGATATCTTCTGGATACAAACATTCTGTCAACAGATTCTGTATGATTGATTTTCAGTCTGCTCACTATTTTTGCTGTATATGTTGTGAAGTGCTCTGATACCCTTTGGTCAAGCTAGCGCTATACAAAACTACTAGAATAAAAAATAAAAATAAAAAAACAAAAAATATGTATAACCCAAACCCCATACACATTCTATGAGGCCATCCTCAAACCCCAGCTCAAAAGTTTAGAATAGGATGTGAAGCATTGACAATCACTGCCAATTTCATTGTTGGGTAAGGCATGAATGCTCAAAATGGTGGTGCTCCTGAAGTTTTTATATATTCTTCTAAATAACCCATAGAGAATCCGGGAGGGATCCTCTGCCAGGCTAGACAAACTGGTCCAGACTTTGCTCTGGGCAAGAGGACAGCCTCAGATAGCCCTGAGAGTTCTCCAACGGTCAAAATACAAAGGGTGTATTGCACTGCTAGACATACGAAAATATAATGAGGCCACCCAAGTAAGTGTGCTGAACGACTAGGTTTACACTGATATAGCGTTGAAACGAGACAGGTCAAAAATGGGAGGGAAAAGCTACTTACACCCACTGTACAGAGGTGAAATGTCACCTACAATGTGTCCGGCAATGCAGACAGTAGTGCACACATGGAAAATCTTAACTAAGGAAATGGTCTGGCAGCACCGACTGACTCCCAAAACACCACTATGGGAGGGCTTCAGACTTCGGTCAGTGTCAGCACTGCAGGGGTTTTAGAGTTGAGATGCAATCAGTTTATCTCACTTGAAGGATGTCTGGGACGCAAATGGGTGGTCCCTTTTTCTCACTTAGGAAAGAATACCAAATTCGAGACAACCAGTCTCAACTATGCCACACCTTTAAGGAATGTGTGTCGATAGAAGAGGAAACACAAGAAGACTTCCCTCTGAAGACTAGACTCATAGATGTGCGAGTGGACAAGAAACTGATTTCACTAACATATGGCACACTAATGAGAAACACCCAACCCATCTTATTGACCCTGCAAGGTAAATGGGAACAGTACTAGGGGATATTGGGGGGAAGAAGACTAGCTGGAGACGCATGAGTTCCCTTCACAGGTGGCAATAAAGGCCAGTTTTAGATTGATTCAGATATAGATTATATACAGGGTGCACCCTACATGTGCACACTGCTGCACCAAACATGTAGAGCGGATAAAGCAGACTGCCTTCGGGGATGTGGTTTGGAGGGCACCTTCGTACACACACTCTGGAGCTGCTCCACATTCAAGAATACTGGGAGGTGATAGGAACAGCAGTGGAGGCAGCAACAGTTACCATTGACATCAATGCTAAAGCAAACACTCCTGGGAGTTTGGGACCCAACTGACCACACCAGATATCAAAAGCAACTGATAAATATGAGGTGTCTGGTCACAATATGGGAGATTGCGATGAGATGGGGAACAGGGGCCCCCGACGCAACGTGACTAGGAAACTGGAATGGAATTCTGTTAAGTGATGGAAAAAGAAACCTATAAAGCACATGTGTGAGTGAAAAAAATAGAGAAAATATTGGGAGAATTGGAGGGTAAGGAAGGACGGACGTAGTATGAATGATCGTAAGAACAGGGAGATAGCAGCTCCAATCACCCTTGCTATCACGGAGGGAGAAAATAGACAAAGGGTTGCTGGACATTTGTGAACTGAATAATGACACTGGAGCAAAGGCTGATCCAGTAAAAATGTATTCACCATTGTAGAACCAGTGCTTTGTAGCAGACATAATAAAGTACGTTTATTATCATGTTGCAATAGAAAAGATTAAACAAATTAAAATATGTACAAATACAAAAAAGACTTAAAAAGTTATTTTCTCCATCTAGTCTTGTAAAACTTCAAGCACTGGAGGTAAGACATCTACTGCACAAAGACCATGGCCCCTTTAAATTCAGGAGGGTCTGGGTGTCATAAAAAAATGGTGTAAACTATCAGATGAAAGTGAAAGGAAGAAGCCAAACGATGAGGGTATACATTTAAAATGTAAAGAGGAAACAGCAGAACTCTGGGGGACTCCCGCAACATGTAGGCCTGGGATAAGATCAAATCAAAGCAACTGCATAAATCTGAGTTGAATCATGCAAGAACGAGTCCGCTACTTGCCTTTAACTGAAGGGAATAACTGCCAAGCTGGCAATGGACCCCCAAGTAACACAGTGAGGTCTTAGTGCTGTTCAGACCTAGAGAGCTTGGGCCAACTTTAAAATGTATCTTCACCCAGATGGTCTTTGTAGCAGCTTGAGAGGTAAGAGTAAGAAAACAATCACAAATGAATCTCAATACAGTGTAACCATTTTGATCACACAATAATCCACACAACAATTACATCTGAGATTAGTAAAATGTAATTATAAATTTAGAAACAAATCGGTAAAGACCAGCCTCAACATTATCGTATAGAAATACAGAACAAAAAAAAGGGGTCCAAATCTCCTAAAGAGATTTGCCCTATATAACACAAAGCAAATAACTAGTTCTATAATGACAATGCAAATAATCAAGAAAAATAATTTAGTATTAAACTGCATGAAATGATTCTCAAAGGTAAGCATGGGCATGCTATCTCTCCCTACAGTGCCTTAAAAGGGACTACTTAAGAAGTATTGAATAAAGGTGAAATTTAAAAGGTGTCAGCTGCCAGAGTCTTCAGTAGAAGGTACTCCAACCTTGGGTCACAAAGCATAAAGCCACACAAGCAGAAGCATAGACTCAACCCTACAAGTCCTAAGACATCTCCCCCGATCCTCACTAAGTTAAGGCATAAAATATTAGTTGAATTCAAGGTATACAATCCCACGTGACTTTCTCCAGTACTTTTCTATGATTCCGGCACAAATTGGATACTTGTGCCACCTTTCCCTCAACGATAAGTAGCAACTTTATTCGTCCTTGGTCATTCTTCTCCTCCTTCTCGAGAACTCGCCTCCTTGCTTGTTTCCGCGTTACTCCTTGCCAAACTTAGTGGTCGATTAGGATGGCGGACGGACTTGCGTCCGTCCGCCACACCCGAGGTGGAGGGACCGACCGCAGGGGCAGCGGCGGTCCCTCTATAGCAATTAGGATGTGACCGCCACCCTGGCGGTCACATCCCGTATATTTTACATTGCGGCGGGTGCTGCTTTGAGCAGCACCCGCTGCATTGTAAAATATGCATGTTTAACTTTGGCATGCACAACTTGGCAGGCACCGCGTGGTGCCTACCACCTTGTGCATGCCAAAGCATGGGGGTACCATAGGTACCCCCATGTGCAGCCCCCACCCCACAACACCCTGGGGGCCCGCAACGGGCCCCCAAACACAAAAGACCACATGCTTTTCCACAGCGGAAAAGCCGCAGTGGAAAAGCATGTTTCCGCCTGCATCCTAATATGGCTGGCGGTGTCTTGCAGACACCGCCACCATATTTGCGTGCATACACCGCCGCGGACATTGGAAACACCCACCTCCACATTAGGATGGTGGTGGGATCAGCGGCGTACGGCAAGTCCATCCGCCGCTGATCCCACCGCCATCCTAATGTGCAGGTGGGTGTTTCCAATGTCCGCGGCAGTGAATCCGCATCCTCCAGGCCGGCGGTGGCTTCCGCCGGCCCGGAAGATGTGGATTCACCGCCAACCTAATCGGCTAGGCTTTAAATGTGAGCTTGAACTGAATGGTTCTTGAGGCCCAAACTCATGTCAATTTAGCAGTGCACAGGTTACAAATAAGTGCACATTTCTACACATTTCTACACACATAACAAATTCAGGTTCAAAATGCATGAATAAATTACAAAGAATTACAAAGGTGTCATTTTCAAATGCACCAACATGGATATCATTGCTTGTTACATACATAAATGTTTCAACATTAGTCTACACATACATATTCTGTTTTATTAACTTCACAATGAGAAGCATCTTAAACGTTAACTTCTCCTTGCACATTAATATGAAAATATTACCAGAACCTTTATTAGTCAAGTTCTCGGCACACAATAATAAATCTCATAAATGTTACTCTTGGAGTACTTAAATATACAATACTGCATTTTACTTAGTATCATTATTAATAAAGAACACATGCTGGCTACTCATGATCATGATGTACTCCTACAGCATCTCAGGATGGGATCAAAATTACACTGCTCCAAGACCATATTTGCCATGTTACCTCAGAAAACACGGACCATCGTCTCTGCGCATTCAGGCTCCAGAGCTGAGAGAGTGTAACAGGGGTCCTACTACATGCTCCCATTCCTCAGTGAGTCCTGAAAGGGCAACAGTCACTTAAAATATGGCCACATGCCTGTCCGAGAATGAAGATCATAGAGCAAAATGACACAGTTCACACTGAGGATGACGATCACATATAAAAATAGCCATGTTTCGCTCAAAATTTACGGGTTACACATTAAATTGATACATTTCTGTGAAAAGCCGCAGACCTGAAATCAAATGGGCTCTTAACACGCTTCACATGCCGCAAGCGTGCTGCACATAATTACTGAGCTGCTCTGCAGCGCCAATTTCACTATCACTGAATGCTTATCTGGGCCTCCAGCCCATCTCAAGATGGCGGCCCACGCATATTGCACACACGCCGCCATTTATTCACCCAAAAAATAGGCTCTTGCGTTTCTATATTTATCACCATAATTTCTCATTGCAGGCATCACAAAAACATCTTTATCTAGCGTTCCCTCTATTTAAACCCCTCACTTCTGTGTCGTTGTTGTCCTGTCTGTACTATTGTTTTTTTCTGCCCACCTGATATGCTCTAACGAGTGGTTTCAGATTACATTATGCAATCTGTGAGCAATAAGTGGTGGTGCCTGTTCCCTCGCATTACTTATATGTGTGGGCAGACTTCATGAAGTACAAATATCCGAAAACATGCTATGAACCATCCATTGAAATAAAGCAGTTCAGGAAATGCAGGCATTGTCTTAAGTATTTGGTGCTGTATTTATATCTTCACGTTATTTTAAAATTATGTCATCTACAACTTATCAACAAAGCCCATCTTCCCCTGTTTTTCGAAGAAGATGCTTTAATTAGACTAACTTGGGCTTTCACACTGCTGCAAACTGCTTTTGAGGCGCTGACTGAGAATGCGCCAATGTGTGTGGTTTACCACAAAATGTACCTCCAGCTCCAGATACCTTGAAATAAATGTTCATTTGGCATCTGGTTGAGGCCCCCTAGAGCACAATAGCATAAACACAACTATTATAGTTCAATGTACTATAGCTGAGGTCTTTGAGTTCAGTCATTGTACTGAGACACAAGTCAACATTTTGGAAAAGGAAAGTGGAAGATTTTTTAAAACGAATCAGCAGAATGTATTTCTTTCATTGGCTTCTATTTCGACCTGCATCAGGTCTATTGGATGTATGGAACTTGCAGGCGTGCTGCTGCAGGATCAGATATCAGAAATTCAAAAATAAGTTTCTTCCATACCTGTCAGATGCACAGAAAAATAGCTATGGCAGGTAGAGAAAGTGTGACAAAAGTGTTGTGCACTTGTAAGCAGGAGCATGTTACTGCCAGTGCATTAATCCGAGTCACACAAGACCAATTCCTGCCATCAGAAGCCAACACAAGGAGATGATGGACGGAGTGCTGAAACTTTTCAGAAACTCACCCCCAGTCACAGATCTGGGTAAATCCAACATCGCTCTTTAGCTCACTTCGCCACCTCAGTTCAGACCCTGCCATATGCAAACCAGTCTTGACCCTATTCCTCATGGGAATAGTCCAGCCTGAACTGTCAAGCCAGGACCGGAAACAAGCTTCCTGGGGCAGGTTTTGGGGTAACACCCCTCATCAGCCAGCCTAGCTTGAATCCAGTGGCAAAGTGAGCAAGGGACCCACGTCTGGGCATCCCTTGCTAACTTAGGGCAAACAAAGCAAACACAAGGAGATGATGAACGGAGCGCTGAAACTTTTCAGACACTCACCCCCAGTCACAGAGCTGGGTTGAATCCATCATCCTTTTTTAGCTCACTTTGCCATCCCAGTTCAGACCAAGCCATATGCAAATCAGTCCTGACCCTATTCATCATGGGAATAATGATGCCCGAACTGCCAAACCAGAACTTCCGTGGACCGGAAATACGCATCCAAGGACCGGTTTAGGGGTAACACCCTTCATCAGTCAGGCTAGCTTGAATCCAGTGGCAAAGTGAGAAAGGGACACACGTCTAGGCATACCCTGCCAAATTAGGGTGAATAAAGCAAACACAAGGAGATGAAGGACAGAGCGCTGACACTTTTCAGACACTCGCCCCCAGTCACAGATCTGTGTGGAATCCATCATCGTTCTTTAGCACACTTCGCCACCCCTATTCAGACCCAGCCATATGCAAATCCATCCTGACCCTATTCCTCATAGGAATAGTAATGCCGGAACTGCCAAGTCAGGTCTTTCCTGGACGGGAAACAAGCATCCTTGGACCAGTTTCGGGGTAACACCTCTCATCAGCCAGGCTACCTTGGTAATGTGAGCAAGGGATCAACGTCTGGGCATACCCTGCAAACATGGGGCGAACAACGCAAACACAAAGAGATGATGGGCGAAGCGCTGAAACTTTTCAGCCACTTACCCCAGTCACAGAATCCATTTACCGTTCTGTAGCTCACTTCGCCACCCCAGTTCGGACCCAGCCATATGCTGATCAGTCTTGACCCTATTCTTCATGGGAATAGTCCAGCCCGAACTGCCAAGCCAGGTCTTCCCTGGACCAAAAACAAGCATACTGGGACCAGTTTCAGAGTAACACTCCTCATCAGCCAGGCTAACTTGAATCCAGTGGCAAAGTGAGCAAGGGACCCACGTCTAGGCATACCCTGCCAACTTAGGGCGAAAAAAGCAAACACAAGGAGATGAAGGACGGAGCGCTGACACTTTTCAGACACTCACTCCCAGTCACAGATCTGTGTAGAATCCCTCATTGTTCTTTAGCACACTTCACCACCCCTGTTCAGACCTAGCCATATGCAAATCCATCCTAACCCTATTCCTCATAGGAATAGTCCAGCCTGAACTGCCTAGTCAGGTCTTTCCTGGACCGGAAACAAGCATCCTTGGACCGGTTTCAGAGTAACACCCCTCATCAGCCAGGCTATCTTGAATCCAGTGGCAAAGTGAGCAAGGCCAACCTAGGGTGAATAAAGCAAACACAAGGAGAAGCAGGAACCAGGAGTCGGGAGACTAGCCTTGAAATTGGTAGTCTCCTGTTTAGCAGCTGTTTCTTCTCTCGGGCAGGTGAGCACTGTTCCCCCACCCACTGCAAGTCTTGCAGGAAACATAAAATCACATGCACACTCACTGCCCTGCAGCAGCCCGAGCCCAGAGACATGTGGGACATATCCTCTGTTGCTGATTGGCAGCAGATGACAGGAGCAGTGGCTGGCTGGATGCTCCAAAGTGTGCATGTCACTTTGGCCGCTATCTTGCTATGGCCAAAGTGGCATGTGCACTTTGAAACTCTCCACCTAGCTGTATAGATAGCTGGGTGGAAACCAAGCACAGGCCTACAGGTCTTGAAGGAACATCAAGCCAACCCTCTCCATCCAATCCAGGTGCTGCTCTTCCACCATGAGCGCAGTGCTAGGATTGGTTATGGGAGTTGGCTGGACCCATGCTGGAGAGGAGAAGAAGATTGGGAGGAGCGAGGACATGCTAGTCAGTACTGCGATTTTATGTTATGTTATGTTATTTATTTGTTAAGCGCAAACAGCTGCCCCAGCAACGGAGCGTCCCGGCGCTGAACCTAACCAGTACCTGAGGGGGGGGGGGGGGGGGGGAACCAGCAGAGGGATTAGATGACAGTGAAAAGATGGGTTTTGAGTGCTTTTCGGAAAGCAATCAGATTGGAAAGGGCGCGGATGTGCGGAGGTAGGGAGTTCCAAAGTTTAGGTCCTAGGACCTTAAAGGAGCGTCCACCCTGTCTGCAGAGCTTAGTGCGGGGGACCATCACGAGGTGTTGTCCCAGAGAGCGCAGGTTGCGCTGGGGCGTGTATGGTACCAGGAGTGGGCGCAGGAGTTCAGGGCAGTCCGACTTGAGGATTTTAAATGCCATAGTCAGTGTTTTGAATTGGATCCGTGATTCGATTGGCAGCCAGTGCAAATTTCGAATGGTGACTCTGGCAGAGCACCTGCGTGGGAGCCCTACCACTGCTCTGGCGGCCGAGTTCTGGATTCGCTGCAGTCTTGCTAGTTCAGCTTTGTTTGCCCCCAAGAGCAGGACATTAGCGTAGTCCAGCCGGGCAAGAATCATGGCTTGCATAATGAGTTGGCGGGTCTTCGCGTCAAAAAATCCGAGTATGGGGTAAAGGCTCCTCATGAGACCCACACACGTGGATGCCACTTTCTTGGTGTGGGACTGAAAGCTAAGTGAGGGGTCGAGCCAGACACCAAGGTTTTTGACGACTTCTTTTGGCACGGGGGTGGGGCCAAGCACAGAGGGCCACCAGTGATGGTTCCAGAGGGAGGGGTTTTTTCCCAGGAGGAGGACCTCCGTTTTTCCGGCGTTAAGCTGAAGGCAGTTGAGTGTCATCCACTGTGCGACTGCCGCGAGGCCCTCTCTGAATTTGGTTGCTGAAGGTGAGGGACCTTCTGAGAGTGTGATGACCAGCTGAGTGTCATCAGCGTAGGATACCAGCGTGAGATCCCATTCTTTTGCTACCAATGCGAGAGGCTGAACGTATAAGTTGAAAAGGGATGGGCTGAGCGCCGATCCTTGGGGGACCCCTTGCCGGATGGATTGGGGTTGAGAGATGTAGGGGGGGGCTGAAACTTGAAAGGACCTGTCTTCTAAGAAGGACTGGAACCATTCAAGGGCTGATTCGCCAATCCCAACGGCTTCGAGTCGTTTCAGCAGGATGTTGTGTGAGACCGTGTCAAAGGCCGCGCTGAGATCCAGCAGGATCAGCGCGGCGCTTTGACCGGCGTCTAGGATGCCTCGAAGGTGCTCCGTAGTGGTCAGCAGAGCCGACTCAGTGCTGTGACCTGGCCTGAAGCCGTTTTGGGAAGGGTCCAGGACATGGTTTTGCTGCATGTGGTAGGATAGTATTTTGTTGACATGAGCTTCAGCCAGTTTTGACGTCCAGGGGAGCAGGGAAATGGGCCGGAAGTTTTCTGGTTTAGTGGGGTCCAGTGTGGGTTTTTTGATGATGGGCGAGACCCATGCAGATTTCCAGCAGGAGGGGACCACCGCTGAGGAAAAGGAGAGATTGAGTAGTTTGGCAAGCGAGGGGAGAAAGAAGTCAAGAGATTCCAAGAATTTGGACGGACGCATGGGGTCTGCAGGGGAGCCAGACTTGACCTGTCTGCATAGTTTGGAGAGGTCGTCGATGGATACGTCGGGTATTCTTAGCAGTTTAGAAGTCTCCGCCATCGATTGGGGGGTGTAAATGGGCGTAGCATCGTCTTGTGGAAAGGACGCGTAGATCTTCCTGACCTTTTCAGTAAAAAAGGTGGCTAGGTCCTCGCATTGTTTCAGGGAGGTGATGCAGGTGCCTGGATTGGGAGTTTTTTGGAGATTTTGGACTAAGCTGAAGATGGTTTTGGTGGGGTTGGAGCTGCGTTCGATTTCCTTAGCGTAGAAGGAGGCTCGGGTAGTGCGAATCGCCTTGTGGTAGGTGCGGAGTTTAGATAGATAGAGGGTTTTGTTAGCGTCTAAGTATTCTTTCCTCCACAAGCGTTCGGCTTTTTTGCACTCTTTCCGTAACTTTTTAAGTGAGTCATTGTACCATGGGTTAGATGGGGTACTGCGGGTTTTTGTCCATTTATGTGGAATTAAGGCATCAAGCCCTGTGACAATCCATTCGTGGAAGGCGGCATAGACTGTATTAATGTCCCTATTGTCATCGGGGGGGTGGAATTCTCCTAGGTGGTTGATGAGGTCACTGGAGATGAGTTTGTGCCATGGTCGTTTGTGACTGGAGTTAGTCTTGGCTTTTGGGGGCAGTTTTTTTGTCAGAACACTTATTTTAACAAGAAAGTGATCAGTCCAGCCCATGGGTTTAGGGGGGTCAACCGTGATGTCTGATAAATTAGAGAACACGGGATCCAGTATGTGCCCCGCAGTGTGAGTGGGGGAGTGAACCAAAGGGGTTAGCTGCAAGGCCGTGATGTCGGCTAGCAGGTTTTTGATTGTGGGGTCGGTGGTGGAGTCAAAGTGAAGATTGAGATCACCCAAGATGGTGAAGTTGGGGGAGGAGACTGCCAATGTATGCGCGAGTTCCAAGAGTTCCTCAATAAATCTGGCGGAGGGACCAGGAGGCCGGTAGATGTAGAGGCCAGAGAGAGTGAATTGCGGGCAGGTGGCAATCTTGAAGCGTGCGCATTCGCAGCCCCAGATTTCCTCCTTGGTGAAGGAACAGTTGTATTCGGTTCGGTATATAGCGGCTATTCCGCCGCCTCTAGAGTCTCTATTGACCAGTTTCATAGAGAAGCCGTTGGGCAGCGTGAGATTTAAAATGCTGGTTTGGTCGTTATGGAGCCAGGTTTCACATATAAATAGAATGTCTGGATTTTCTTCCATAATGAGAGTGTTGACTTCTGCATGGTGCTTTGCAAGGGATCTCACATTCAGTTGCAGAACCCGGAGGGAGGGCAGCTTAGGTATCGCTGCTGTAGCACTTACCAGGCTGGGTAGGGGCGTAACAAAATTACAGGCTTCACACTGAAGCGTAGTTCGTCCGAGTAAGCCGTCGAGCTTGTTGCATCTCGTTTTGGCGTTTAGAGCAAGGAGCCGGTCTCTATCATAGCTGATTCGAGGTGTGGGATTTTGTGCAGGGGGACTGGCGAGAGGCGATGTCTTGGCGATGACGGGCGCAGACGGGCTTGCCTTAGGCGCGCCTTCGGCGCGCAAACGGCGCTCCCGCTGCGCTCGTCCGCTGCGCTTCCTCCAGATGCACATTTATCCCAGGGGTAAGGGGGCGTGGCCAGGCCTCTAGGGGGCGTGGTGAGGGGGCGTGGCCTCTAGGGGGCGTGGTCAGTGCGCACGCCGGCTCTGATGGCGGCCGCTTTTGAGACGAGGAGAGAGCGCGCCAGCTAGTGATCAGCTGAGCGCCGTGAGCAGAGTAGCAGGCGAGGTGCCCTCTGCGTTTAAAAACACAGTAAGTGACACCACGCAGTGCAGAAGGTTTAAAAATAGCTTTTGCTAATGTGCAACAAGTACCGCCAGCCCCGGCTTCCGCCTCAGGACTGGGAAAGGATGTAACTGACAGCTGTAGGCAGCGAGGGTTAAGTAGACAGAGGAGGGGGCGTGGCCTCTAGGGGGCGTGGTCAGCGCGCACGCCGGCTCTGATGGCGGCCGCTTTTGAGACGAGGAGAGAGCGCGCCAGCTAGTGATCAGCTGAGCGCCGTGAGCAGAGTAGCAGGCGAGGTGCCCTCTGCGTTTAAAAACACAGTAAGTGACACCACGCAGTGCAGAAGGTTTAAAAATAGCTTTTGCTAATGTGCAACAAGTACCGCCAGCCCCGGCTTCCGCCTCAGGACTGGGAAAGGATGTAACTGACAGCTGTAGGCAGCGAGGGTTAAGTAGACAGAGGAGGGGGCGTGGCCTCTAGGGGGCGTGGTCAGCGCGCACGCCGGCTCTGATGGCGGCCGCTTTTGAGACGAGGAGAGAGCGCGCCAGCTAGTGATCAGCTGAGCGCCGTGAGCAGAGTAGCAGGCGAGGTGCCCTCTGCGTTTAAAAACACAGTAAGTGACACCACGCAGTGCAGAAGGTTTAAAAATAGCTTTTGCTAATGTGCAACAAGTACCGCCAGCCCCGGCTTCCGCCTCAGGACTGGGAAAGGATTAGCGGCAATCAGTCCCACAGCGGAGCAATATCAGCCCATGAACAACTCTGCGCCACCGTGTCAATGAGGTGGGGGCGATTGAGTCCTGGAGGGGGGTGCGCGGTCGCAACAATCTGCGGTGCGTGAAACTGCAGAGCGCCCGGGAGGGCTGACGATCCCTCTGGCATGTGCGACACAGCCTGGGCAGTGCTCAGCAGTCCCTGCATGTCCTGGGGGCATCTGCAATGTGTCCTGGAGACAAGGCTCCCCCCTGAATAGCAGCCCACGAGCAGCAACTGAACCATGCGAGAGGAGCCCTTGAGCGCGGCCGTCACACAAGGTCCCGGCTCGGTAGATCAGAGCAGACCACAGCATCGGAGGGGAGGTGGGGAGTGGCTGCAGTGCCTGGAACTACTAGGGTGCCTTGCCGCCATCTCGCTTCACGCGGCACTCCCCCCGAGCAGCAGTGTGTACCGGCCTGCCCAGCAGCCCTGCAGAGCCCAGGTTGGGGTGGAAGACCCAGGGGCCGACTTGACACAGTGATTGGTGCGGCGACGTACCTGGAGTGGTCGGGAGAACACTTAGGCCACAGGGGCGGCATGGCACTGGCGGAGGTGCATGGGCTCACTGTGCTACGAGCGGCACTCGGGTTGGCAGGCAATGAACTTGTGACTGGGCCCCAGAGTGAGCCTGCCACCCAAGAGGACGCAACATTGGAGGTGAGGCAGAGAAGGGGCCACAGCACTCGCGGCTCCTAGGCAGCTCTGTCGTAACATCGCCCCACCTGGAGCCCCCTCCTGAAATCTTGAGTGAAGGCACATCCCTGTGGAGACCTGGCCGGTGTGACTGTCCACTGAAGTGAATAATGCGACCAGAAGGCTGCCCGGGTCGCAGGAGCAATCGCATCACCAGTGGAGGCGCGTGTCTGGCAGTGTTCCTCTATTGCCTTGAACCAGGGCCCAAACACTATATCCAAGAGGCGGCAGGCAGTCCTGTCAACTCTTACTGGAACATCAGTGAACTGATACGAACCCTGTCCCTGTTGTAGCTCCTGCTCTACTAGCTATTTTGAGATACGCTGATGATCCTGAGGTTGTTTTACTGGGCCTTCCCAGTGGGAGCGGGGAGCTGTAGGCCATTGGTACCCCATTTCTCCACATCTTCCTATGAGCAGGATGCTCAGGACATTGACTCTCATAGTTCTAACTCATGTTAATGTTTTTGTGTTCTTGGGGGTTTTGTTGCTTTCATTGTTGGGATCTCCTCCCTACTGCTGCGTTCTTCCCGACTTGGGTATGACTGGGCGACGATACCGTGGGTGTCATGTGTGGGGTTCTGTTCGTTTCACTGTTGGGGTCCCCTCCCTCTCATAGAGTTCTTACTGACAATTGCGACTCTGCTGGCCCTTTGACACTTGCAGCCACGGCACCCCCCTTCACTCCAGTTAGATGGATGTAAGATCAACAACCCAATTAAACATAGGGCTATCTTATCTTATCTGGAAAATTCTGGGGCCCATATCTGTTTACTTCAGGAGACCTGTTTAGTGCCCAGCAATACCCATGGAATGAGCTCCAAGGCCTTCCTTCAACAGTATTACTCCTCCCTCTCTTCCAAATAAGCTGGGTTAGTATCCTAGTCGCCTGCTCATTCCTTGGGAGGGTGGAGGCCAAGGTAACGGAGATCAAAGGGCGGCTTTTGGCACACCCGGTGACCATAGGGGGGCACACCTTCACTCTGGCCTCTATATATGTCCCTAAAGAGGGTCAAGAGCCCTTTCTGCGCAAGGCAATAGGCGACTTAACCACCGCACCTGACCGACAAATCCTTCTTGGGGGCGACCTAACTATTGCATTCGACGGTCAGATTGACCGTTCAGCACAAAGACAGGGACAGACGGTGGCCCTTTCTGACACGCGCCGCCAATGGATGCATGACCTAGAATTAACAGATATATAGCGGCACTTCCACCCTCACACGTTTGACTATACGTTTTACTCACATACCCGGGGAACTTACGCCAGGCTGGACTACTTTTTAGCAACCCATACTCTCCTTCAGGGGGCACAGACCTGAGTCATCGAGCCTCAGACACTTTCAGACCACACAGCCCTGACCCCGACTTTGCTGTTCCCTCCTACCCCTAGACCGTCATAGTCATGGAGGCTTAGGGACACCCTCCTTCACAGGCCTGAAGTCGTAACGCACCTTACACAGACGCTGAAAGACTACCTAGCCATGAATGACAGGCAAGACACCTCCATTGTTTCACTGTGGGAAACACGCAAACTGGTAGCCCGGGGCGACTTCATAGCCACATCGGCTGCGGACATTAGGGCACGCAGAGAGAAGAAGGACAAACTTTCCAAACAGGCACTTGAATTAGAGGGGATCCAAAGAGGACTGGGCCCCCCCCTGAATATGGAGACAATTGAAAGCTGCTAGGGCACAACTGGCCAGCTTTGATCTTGATAGAGCGGAACATGCCGTGCTCCATTTGAAATATGCATTCTACACTGGGGGAGACAAATGCGGCCGCTTATTGCCCCATAAATTACGCGCACAAAGGTAGGCACCGACAGTCCCACTCATTTACTCTGATGGGGGGGGCGAGGTAACGCAAGGCGAGGATATAGCGAACACCCTCCGGGATTTTTACGCTAACCTGTATACTGCACAGTCTCTACCTGATCAGAGCCCATCTGGTTATGTACAAGGCATAACACACTGCAAGCTGACGGCTTATCAAGCGGCGTCGCTTGATAGTCCTATCAGAGTCCAAGAAGATATTGAGGCTCCAGCCGTCTTAAACTCTTTAAATCACGTGGCCCAGACTGCTTTACAGTTCTTTTCTATAAAACCTTTTGCTTGCTTGTAGCTCCTGTATTGACACGATTATTTAATGCCATTGATGGCCATATGGAGTTACCGCCCACAATGCTTCTAGCGTCTATGGCGGTCCTGCCCAAACCCAGCAAAGATAATAGATATTGCGCCTCCGACAGGCCGATTCCTCTCTTGAATGTTGACTTCAAGATTTTCACGGGAATACTTGCAGCTAGATTAGGGTATGTTATGCCGGGATTAATAGACCCGGACCAAGCCGGATTTGTCCGACAAGGCAATGCAGCGACAACACTAGAAGGCTGTTGCGTCTCCTGGACAAGTCCAATCGACAGTCATTGGAGCGTATTTTCCTATCAATAGATGCCAAAAGGGCCTTTGATAGGGTCCACTGGCCCTTCATAGAGACCGTACTAGAGAGCTTTAGGTTTGGTTGCCGCTTTCGCCAATGGGTTTTTAGCAGATACAGCCGCCCTTCGGCCACTGTCAAAGTGAATGGCTTCACCTCCACCCCTTTTACTATCACGTGGGGCACACGCCAGGGCAGCCCGCTCTCCCCCTTTTTATTCGCAATGTACATGGACCCACTGGCTCAATGGGTCAGGGAGAATCTGTGTATATAGGGGATACTTTTTTGGGCATTCTTGGCTGAATTAGAGGCATTTGCAGCAACCTCTGGTTTTATGGTCAATGTAGCCAAGTCCCAAGCATTGGGTTTTGCCCTGATGCAGACCACTCTTACGGCTTTGTCCCAGGCGTGCCCTATTAGGTGGGATCAAAAGACTATGCCCTTCTTTGGTATTACTCTATCTGTATCCAAGGCCGAAACAATGTCCTTGAACTACTCCCGGCTACTGCTCCAAACCAAGCAGGAGCTCAAGCGGTGGCGGCCATTCAATCTCTCCTGGTTGGGCAGAATAGCAGCCCTCAAGATGAGCATACTTCAACAAAATATTATATATCTTCCAGACCCTCCCGGTGGAGCCCCCCGCTGGTGCTCTAAAGCATCTACAATCTAAATTTAACGCCTTCGTCTGGGCGGATAAGAGGCTGTGACTACGTAGAGACCTGGGTTTTTAACCACATGATGAGAGGGAACTGGGGATCCCTACATTGACCGTTATTACAAAGCGACACAGCTGCAGACTCTCTTAGAATGGGCTCAGCCAGAGACTGAGAAGAGCTGGCTATTTATGAAACATGCTTTTAGCAAAAAAAGCCCTATGGAAGGTCCTGTTTCCTCACAAAGCTTCCAGACCCCTGGGCTGTATGCCCCCTATAGCTTGTGCCACCCTAAAAGCATGGGATGCCACTGCTCTCCACAGTGGCTTGACATCTTTCCCCTCGCCCCTCACTCCCATCACGGAAAGTCTGGATCTCTCCCCAGGTCTTAACTGGCAGGCATTCTGTCAGTGGGACACAGCTAGCCATAGGTCTACCGGGCATTTTTTTTCATCTTGACATCCCTCGATCCTTTGAAGACTTCAAGTCTGACTCCACCATACCTGAAACCGAATGCTACCATTACATGCAAATCAGACATTATGTCCTGCAACCACAAATTCTTCCGGGAGCGGAGAGGCTTGTCATCCATTATGAGTGCTGGCTACTTAAGCACTCCTCCAATCGACTGATCACAGAACTTTATCACATTCTACGTCCCCCAGAATCAGCGGCGAAGTCGGCAGGACAAAGACGGTGGGAAGCTGCACTTGGTCGAGCTCTGACACCTAAGAATTGTCGGACGTTTATTATAGAGCCCGACACTCAGCGCGTAATACCTCCAGCATTGAAAGGGACACTAAAATCATGACATACTGGTATCTTACACCTTCCTGGCTCCATAAACGCAACCCTGACTGCTCTCCTACTTGCTGTAGGGGATGTGACGCTGAAGGCACACTCTTGCACCTCTTGTGGGAGTGCCACATACTGGAAGCAAGTACTTGACGAGATAGATGGCCACTTCGATACCATGCTTCTACGCTTCCCAGCATATGTGGTCCTTGGGGTATCAAATAGACTTACCTTTCCCCTCAACTCTTGTAGGGGTAAGCAACTGGGTATAGCCCTAGGAGCTGCACTACAGAACATACTGTCTCATTGGGGCACAGATAGAACACCAACGGTGCAGGGGTGGCTACATCGACTATGATATGTTCTAGGTATGAAGCGCATCTCCTTCTCACTTCAGGGTAACGGGCCTCTTTTGCTGAGGTGTGGCAGCCCTTTGTTGTGCAATGAGTACTGGGAACTGTCCTGCCCCCGATACTTGCAAATGCTCCATCTTCCTGAACTGAGTCAAAGTGCAAACTAAACATCGCAATCCAGCCCATTCAGATGCTAGGTCTATGTTTTGATCTGTTGCCAGAGCATGTTATACGGGGGGAGGAAACGGGAGGGGTGGGTGGGAGTAGGGAGGGGTGCCGGTTGGTTCACTTGGTTGTTTTTTGTTTCTGATGCTCTGCGCAGCACTGTCATATCTGCTGGCCTATGACCTAGTCCTCCCTACTCATTGCATCTTGTTTGTTGACAACTCAATAAAAAAAGTCAAACTAAAATACTCACCCACCCCTCAAAAGAAGTCTATGCCCTAAACATCCCAGAGGAGTGCTGGACATTCCCTGCAATCTAGTTGGAAGACCTATGGTTAGTTTTGTAGTCCGCAATGGCCACAAGGCACTAGAAAGTTTAATTCATCCTACTGACACTCTATCTGCACTATTTGTCACCCATTATACTTTTCTTTGGTGAACTGTTCTAATCAACAGTGAGGTGTACAATTTCTCAAAATACATTGGGCACAGTGGATGTAACATAACATGCTCTTTCTCATCATGGGAAGTGACTTCATGAGGCCGTTAAACCTGACGGTATCATGAAAAGTGACTTCATATTACCTTGGACTTAGATCAAGTGCCATTATGTAGCTTATATATATCAAGTGTGATATATATCAGCTAATTGAAATTCTCATTGATAAAATCAGAAACAACCTGATATGGAAACTAGAAAATCCTAAATACTTGTCTTTAGAGGTGGGTTAAAAAGGAGCTTTGCCCACCCCGGGTTCCAATTGGAATGCAGAGTTCTGGCAAAACGACGCCACCTAACGTTTGGAGGAGTTTTTTTCTCGCACGCGCTCACCAACATTAGGCCAGTGCGAGCGAAAATTTGCATCCCTGTATGTGATTTTCAGCCGATAGAACACCTCCCAGCGAGATTTCTCAATGTATGGGTCACAGGAGGTAGCGGCAGGTCATGGCCATTCACGTTGAGAAAACTGCTGCTCGAGTAGAAAATCTACTGAGCAGCAGAAAGATGCAGCATCCTCTGAGGCGCCATGTGGTGTCGTTCAAGAGGCACACGGTCCCGGTGCTAAAAATTAGCGTGAGTAGAGTGACTTGCTGAATTCCACCCACTCGCAGAACTCTGGGGAATCTCATGGAGTTTTTATGTAACTCAGAGGAATTCCGCCCACCCCTACTTTATCTTAAAAGTCCGGACTCACATTAATAGAAACACGGGATGGACGTCATTTACAACTACACAACTACAAATAAAAGAATGCCCTAACAGAGGTAGGGGATTTTTGTATTGCTGTAGAATACCAATGATAAAACACTTTGCTGTACATCCAGTTCATATTGATATCTGTTGCAGCTTTCTGATCCAAAAGTCTCCTACATCCAGGTATGTGGATCTTTCATAGGGCCATGAACATGGCCCCAATATGACCTTTTGAGGTATGAGAAGAGATGTCTTGGTTAGTACACCTGGTTCCACATCTCTTTTCTATCCCTACAAATTAAGAAATCATCTACATCCAGGTATGTGGATCTTTCATAGGGCAATGAACATGGCCCCAATATGACCTTTTGAGGTATGAGAAGAGATGTCTTGGTTAGTACACCTGGTTCCACATCTTTTTCTATCTCTACAAATTAAGGTATCATCTCCAAACACTTTGTCTTTAAAATCTTTATAGCAGTATCTCTTGTGTCTTCTGATTTTTTTTAATGATCCTTCATAGAGTAGGTCTTTTAGAGGACTATAACCACCCCTGTTTTTACTCGATCTGTTTGCCATTGTTTGGTTAACGAAAAGAGCACGAATATCTTATGGGTTGTCATTACAATATCTGTCTAGAATATAGAAGGGGCCCATCTATGAAATCTCCAAGGGAGGTAATTAAAGGTTCTTCAGTTCAAACATGTTGCAAGTTTTAGTGTCTTTCTGGGTTTATTTAGCCATCGTTGCGAACAAGAAGCTCTGATTGATTGTTTCTGCTGGCTTTGCCCATGCTACCTGGCATACTGACTAATCAGCAGGCATGACCCTTCATGGTGTGACTACCAAAAATGTGAATAAGTATGCGAGCATGCTCCCATTCAGGTATGCTAATAGGAGATTCCAATGTTATGGAGCTTCAGGCAGAATGCTTATCCTGTCCCCCTTCTCATCTACTGGTCTGATAAACCCCCAGAAATAGCTTACTGGAACCCGACCTTACCTTGCCCTTACCTTACTTTTTGTCGTTGTATAATATGCTAAAACCTAACATGCATCAACGTATGAGTGCACGTTTATCCATTAAATAAATGCAGAAATATACAAGTTATCACCTCATTTGTTCAAAAAACACAAAGTAGATATGAATAAATACCAATAACATGGCTTGTAAAATAAATACAGACCGAAATGTTCAAAAAATAAAAACCATAAAAACGGGAGCCCTATGTATAAACCTCTCTAGTCTGTTATGAACAGAGCTATGGTATGGCACCAGCAAAGTGGGCAATTGCACAGGTCTCCCACCTCCCAAGGGCTTCCCAGCAGGGTAATTGGGACATTCAGAACACTCCTCTCTCCACCTATTTCTTTCTCTATCTCTCTACCGACCTCTACCTCTGACTCTCTCCCTTCCTATCCCTACCTCACAAAACTCTACCTGTCTCTTTCTTTACCTCATCTATCCCTTGCCCTATCGTCTCTCTTTCCCTAGGCTGCTCGCCTCACTCTCTATACTGTCTGTCTACCAACACTCTAGCTTCCTGTCTTCTCTCTATACATAACAACCTACCACAAAACTAAGGGGCATATTACCAAGCAATAGCGATAATTATCGCTATTGCTTGGTTAGAGAAAAAACTTTACCGCAGAGCTGCGGCCATTTTTACCGCAAATAAACCTTGGTATTACCAAGGTTTATCGCAAATGCGATAAAAATCGCCGCAATGCATGAATATCGCTGAAAAGTCAGCGATATTCATGCATTAGCGAGCTAATGCTCTTAGCCATGTTATCCACCTCCCATTGGATAACATGGCTAAGAACTGCTCAGGGCAGGTGTTAGCTTTTGGAGATAGGAGATAGCGATGTTAGCGACTGTTTTCAGTCGCTAACATCTTGGCACGCCCACTTTGCATGTCATTAGTGATAAATATCACTGACATGCAAAGTGGGGCCCAAGATGGTCGCTATCTCCTACTAGCTGTCGCTAACTGGTGTTAGCGACAGCTAGGTAATAGGGAGATAATTTTATCTCCGCTTTCTTGGCTTTTAAAGCCAAAAAAGCGGGTATAAACCCCCTTGATATTATGCCCCTAAGTTACACAACTATTGTTGGTTAATGAAATTTTATCATCTATGAAACAAGGCTGCTCTACATTATACAGTACATTGTCTTATACATTAAAGCCCATGCTTTGAACCATGACATATACTAGTTATTAAACACTGGAATCTCCTTCATAGGAACAATTATTAATTGCAAAGAAATTAAATTTAGCTCTGAATAGTCTACTTCTCATTATGCCTTTGTTTAAAGAAATTATGCAAATAGCGCAGTTTCACAAAGTGCACGTACCAAGCAAGCAGAACGAGGGGGCAGATTTACGAGGAAGTGCTGCAGCGTGGCACAGCAAGCCCTTTGGCTGCCCCACGCTGTGGCACCTCCAAAGCACGGGAATGCAACCTATTTACAACAATATGTTACATTCCTGTGCTCTCTCCTGCGCTGGCGCACAGACAGCTGCCATGAGCCGGCGCAGGCACCCTTGCACCATGGCGCAAGGATGCCTGTATCATGAGGAGATTGTTTCTGCGCAGGTAGGGGCACATTCCTACACAAAAACAATCACTTAGGCATTTTCCTCTTTCAATGCGTGCTGTAGAATGCAGCACGCATTGAAAGAGGAAAAGAAATGAGGAGAAATTAAAAATTTCTTTTTGTTGAGCCTCGCTGCGCCACCACTGGGGTGGCAATGCATTCAGACGCATTTCCAGATTTACGATTCCTCGTAAATCTGGAAATGTGTCTCGTTCCATGAATGTTGCATGGGAGCACCCACTTGCTTGCTTGCTTGGCACACGTAGGGTGGCTTTTCCTGTCCTTGTAAATATGGAACAGGAAAATACGCCAACAGTATGTCACAAAAAGTGACGTACTAGTGGCGCAGGGATGCTTGTAAATCTGCCCCGTGGTGTTTAATGAAAACAAGGCCTGCTAGTTATTTTTCATCAGACCCCTTGTTATGCCTGTGCTGTTGAAGGCATGCCTGTGTTTTTCTGATTTCTTGTTATGAGACCATGCAGTTAAATATTTAGTGGTTGTTTGTCTTCGGTGATTAATTTGTTGTAATGAAGAGCCGCTGCAGCCTGCTGGTGCATACTGATTCACTGCTGGGCTCCTGGGGAGTTGCTTTAACTGCAGGGGGATTTTTGCGAGCTGGCAGGGAAATGCGCCCAAAAGGGCTCTCAGCAAACGTTTCCAGTTCTTGATTAAAGTGTGTGGAAGCAATGGGGTCATAGGACAACCCTAGGGCATCTGCCGGCCTGGTGCTGATTAATGTAAGGAGCACCTGGGGATGACCCATAGCATCAGTGTAGATTTCATCCCAGTCAATGTGCTTGGGAGTGGGAATATTGCACTACATCACGCTACCCTTTATATGTTTATTATTTTGCATAGCGCACAATGCGGAACTAATTTCCTTCTAGGCGCTTCAGAAAGAGGAAAACCCGATTGGGGGAATGGAGGGGGGAGTTTGTGGTTCCAATGTATTATACTGGCGATGACATAGTGGACATGGTATTTTCACGATAAAACATCTAATAGGTAGCATCTGTGGCCAGAGAAAGCACCAAATTCGAACTCAATTCAGGGAAAGCAGAACCTGTTAGAAATGCCTAGGAGGGGGCGTGGCTTGGACAGCAATGTGGCAGCTTGCCTGAATCCGGAGCTCCGCATTTCCCTGAGAGGAACCATACGAAAAAACCCTGTCCCCCCAACCAAATGCTCGTGAAAACCAATGGGAAGCAAGGCGGAATGACCAGGGGAAAGAACGAGCGACAACCAGGCTGCGCTCGGTGAACCAGAAGTGAGATGTAAGCTCCTACAATATCCTGGTGCTACGCAGCCCGCAAAACCAAGATGGCGATCGCACCCTAAAACAGGGAGGTCTAGAGGAACCAAAGAGCCGGGACATGCAGCGGCTGAGAACGGATCACAATAAAGACAACCACACAAGAACTGACCCCTCATCCCACCGCCACCTCACCTGTTAAACCCCCAAGACCGTGAAGGAAAAGCGAAACTGATACTCGTCGCTGGGGGCCCCCATGTTGATCAAAAGGAAACACGGCGCAGGGCATGTAAACAAGTGAACTGAAAGGCGTAGTCGCAGATGGTGCAGTGTCGAAGGGCTGCAAATCTAATCAGTCTGACATGGGGAAGAATACTCCGCTAGACATCCCGACCGACTACGTCAGAGTAAACACAAGAGGGAGCCCTAAGGGAGAGACGGGGTGTTCCGAGGTAACCGACCGTCCTCGACTCGGCACGATTCAGCGGGAGACTGGGAGACTTACGCAAGCCCCGGATAAGGCCACTGCAACAAACGGAAAGCTATGCCACCACACCCCGCACCCCACCATAAGGAGAGGAACCTGCAGTCAACGGGGGGAACGAAACCGAAACCCAACACAGCGGTCATCCATCTTAGGTAAAAACAATCTCCACCACCCTATTGTGTGTGGGTGAGACATCAGAATACAGCCCAACCAGTACCAAACTACAACAACACCAAGAGGGAAAAAGATGGGCGTGACCCCCCTCATAGAAACCGGGCATGAGCGACAAAGATCCAGGGATGACCCAGAAATAGCAACCGGAGCACACAAAACCTTGAAGCTGAAACTGCCGCCCCAAGAGCTCGTCAGAGGCCCCCGAGTGCAGCGGGAGTACAGCGTGAGTAACAAGGGCAGCAAAGAAGCCCATCCAGCACCTAAGACGACATAGTAGGTCCCATATTAAACAGGCAAACAAACGTGGAGATCTACCGGGGGCAAAGGGCCAGAGACCAGTCAAGCCACAACCACCATAGATCAAGCAAGGCACACAATCTGAAGGGTATTTATAATCTAAGAGAACCCGGTGAAGCTGACATTGGAACAGCGGACACCCACCAGCGACCTAGATGTAGCCTCAAGCCCCGCTCAAGTAACATACAAAAGCAGTAACTTCAACGCATGCTAATACCCAAACAACGGACATCAAGAAAAGGGTCAAGGCCAAGGCCAAAAGGTCAAACCCGCCCCAACAGAAACAGTGGGGGGAGCGTAAGGAGCACAAGGCCACGTTAACAAAGAGGAAACATAGGCCATCCACAATCTCTGCATAAACCCTACTAAGCCACAGAGAGGGTGCCCAAACCAAGGCATTGAGGGGACAAAAGAGCCGCCCAACGGCGCAGAAAATAGACAAGAGAGACCAGCTAATACAAGCAAAGAGATGTTTCCCAACTATGGCAGGACAACAACAAAAGAAGAACAAGGGAGACTCCCCTTGGACTCGCCCATAAAATCAAGAGCAGATGTATCAGCCACGCTTGATATGATCCTGAAAAAACTGGCTGAAGTGCACAACCTAGCCAAATCAACCAAACAAACCACCAACGCAATCCAGCTCGAACTAGCAGGGGCCAGAGCTGACATACACACGGCGAACAACAGGCTCACAGCGGTGGAACAGAGGGTAAGCAACATTGAAGACGCTGACCAACATACCAACAAAACCATAGCTGCCTCGTCTAAGACCACGGCAACACTACTGAGGCAGACAGCGTAGCTGGACGACTGCAACAGAAGAGCCATAAAAAAATCCTTGGTGTACCGGAGGGAGCAGAAGATAAAACAGGATCATGCATGGCCCTCATCGACGAGCCAACTCATGAATGTTAAACTTGATCTTCCATTTGAACTAGACAAGGCCTACAGGGTCCCAGCATTCAAAACACCAAACAGGCCTGGCCCGCAACCAATTATGTGCAAACCCTTGCGCTCGCAACACACAGAAGCCATCTTCGGAATAGCACGGAAAAACCAGAACATGCAATGGATCAGCCACAAGATAATCCTGACCCAAGACTACTCCAAGAGTACAGTCGACATAAGGAAGGGTTTCCTGGCCCAGAGAGACAAATTAAGAAAAGAAAATATCCTGTTCTCATTTGTGGGAGCCGCAAAGTTCAAAATTATCAACAAAGGGAGGCCATTAGTCTTTGAAGACCCCAACGAACTAACCAGATACCTACAAGCACCGGCTAATCAAGACATGGAAACAACACAAACGGGATCGAGTAAGAGAAGAGCATCACCAGAACCAAGAAGAGATTAAACAGGCAGGAAACAGTGAACCAGACAATAAAGGACTCAGCCGGGACTATCAACCACAGCTACCTCGGACCAAACACACACCTCAGTATTATACTAATACAACAAAGCTACCTCAGGACTGTGTATCCATAGACTCTGCATCTGCATATCCTTTTGCCATAGATCGTGCTATCAATGGGCCACCGGGTACACACTAGGGATAGAGGGAACAAAGGGGAGGGTACACCTCGCAAACTAGAAATACTTAAGCAGGTGCTACCAATAAGGGAGAACAATAGAGTCTAACTAAGGGCACCATCCATGTGATAGATGGGGAGCCAAACATGACACTCTCAGGGAGGCGGATCGAGGATCTTGCCGTCGCACGTTCAGCATGCTAGGAACGGGGTTGGGGGGGTGGGGAGAGGGTGGGAGCAGGGAGTGGAGGGGGGAGGGGAAAGAGGGAGGGGAAGGTTAATGTCCGTTAGTTTTGTCTGTTTGTCTCGTCCAGTTTGTCTAGTTCGTCCTATCTGTCTTACCCGAACTACCAGTGTCTCTTGACTACTCTGTCACCTCCTACTACACACAATCCTTTCTACATCCTGCTCAACACTTGCCCGAAGAAGGACAGATGCACAGGAATGGGGTCTTATCGTAGGGAAGCTCCTAGCCAAATACAGGGAACTCTACCCACACTGGGGAGTGGGGAGGAACCGCGATATGCAAACATTCTAAGTCATGTCACACAGCAACAGCTCCTCCCTGTCAAATAACCTGAAGATAGTCTCGCTCAATGTCAAGGGCCTTAACCACACTGTCAAGAGGAAGAAGGTACTAGACTACTTAGCCAAGACTAAAGGAGACCTCATACTGCTACAGGAAACCAAATTATCCCTAGAAGACGAGGGTAGAGTCAAGGCAAGATGGATAGGAAAGACTGCATGCTCAGCAGCGATAGGGAAAAAACGCGGAGTGATCACACTCATAAACAAGAACTCTCGAATCACCATAGAAGACCAACAGCAAGAAGACGCAGGTAGGCTGCTAGTAACACAGTTGAAAAGAGGGAGCGAAACAATCCTATTTGCGAACGTCTACGCCCCAAACACAGATGAGACGCGTACTGGGAAGATGTCTCCAAAATGACATGACAGAGTTGGCGGGCGACTTCAACCTAGCTCTTGACTACACCATGGACAGACAATCACAAACGCACACCCTCCCCCCAGCCTCACATAACATTTAAAAAAACATATGCAACAGATTCAATCTCAGGGATCCATGGCGATTACAGCACCCGGACACCAGAGACTATACTTTTTACTCCAACCCACACAACTCCTACAGTATAATAGACTACATCCTAATATCAGGTACTCACACCCACCTAATAGACCACACGGAGATAGCAGTTAGGACCATCTCAGATCACTCCTGCATCAGCTTGCAACTGTCGGGTCGACACAATAAACACATCACACACAAGTGGAGGTTTAATAACACTGTTCAGACAAACCATGAAGACAAGACTAAAATAGAGCAGGCCATTAACGAGTACATTAAACACACTGATACGGAAGACATGGGCCCCAACTTCGTGTGGGACGCATTAAAAGCGAGAGTCAGAGGGACACTAATCGACATCATGGCTAAACGGAACAGGGAAGCTAGAATATATCTAGACCGGTTAGAAACAGATATCAAAAGTCTAGAGGAAACCCATAACAAAGATACAAGGAACACTACCGCACTTAAAGAGTTGACGAAAAAAAAATACGAATACAACGGGATTCTGAGTGAAAGAGCGGGACAATGGATTAACAAATACAAATAGATCAACCTATGCGAGGCAAATAAGGCAGGGAAATCCTTAGTGACATATCTGAAATACAATCAGAGACAACATACCTTATCATCCATCACTGACTCACTCAACAACACGCACACTCAGCACAAAGACATCCTACGTACGTTCTGTGAATTTAACCAGGAACTATATAGAAGAGACAACTCACTAGGCTGATTTGCATATAGCCAGTGTCTGACCTAGGGAGGTGTAGAGTGCAAAAAAACAATGGATTTAGGCCCAGATCTTTGTACTGGGGAGAATGTAAGACATTGTTCTGCATTCTGTCCATCAACTGTGTTTTTTGCGAGACAACTCACTAGACCATGACGGAGTCAATGACTACCTAAACCGACTTAACCTTCCTAAGATAACAAACGAGGAAGCACTCACACTAGGTAGGGAGATAAGCGCTTCCGAAATTGCATTGGGGATTAACTCGTTTAAAGACAACAAGGCCCCGGGCCCGGACGGCTTCACAGCCTCCTTCTACAAAAGCTTTAGCCACAACTACTCCCAACCATGAAAAAGGTCTTCAACCACTGCAAGGGGGTGGGAAGGGTGACAAATACTCTGACGGAAGCAAACATTATACTTATTCCTAAGGAAGGCAAGAACACGCAACACCCCCAGAACTGCAGACCCATATCTCTTATCAACTTAGACTGCAAAATCTACGCCAAATTCCTAGCCACGAGACTCAACGCAGTCCTCCCTCGGCTGATAGGAAACTCACAAGTAGGCTTCCTGAAGACACGCATGCCACATGACAACACAAGACTCCTGTGCGATCACCCTAGACGCAGAGAAAGACTTCGGAAAGTGATGGCACTATACGCAAACCCCAGGGTGCAGATAGCTATCAAAGGGGGTTCTCAGAACAATTCACCCTACAGCGAGGGACAAGAGGGACAAGACAGGGCTGCCCCCTGTCCCCCGCGCTTTTCTTGATGGCGCTCGAACCCCTGATCAGGGATATCCTAACCAACAGAGATGTGGCAGGGGTCAATATAAACAGGGCCACAGCCAAACTAGCCAAACTAGCCGCCTATGCGGATGACATCCTCATAGTCTCAGAAGACTCCAAGTCCTCCATCCCTGCCCTATGGAAACCATCAGTAAGTACTCAGCCCACACAGGATATAAACTCAACAGAGACAAAACTGAATGTATGCCACTCAACATCCACACCACCAGAGGGGTCCTTGACAACTGAGGCCTCGTATGGCAACCCGGGTTCATCAAATACCTAGGGATCCAGTTCGGCAAAAACCTTAAATCCACGCTCGTCCAAAACGAGAAGCTAACCCTAGAAAAAATAAATACATTCTTGGAGGCTTGGTCTCCAAAGTTTCTATCCTGGTGGGGCAGAGCAGACACAATTAAGATGATGATCACTCCGGTGATCAACTACCTGGCAGGAATGATCTCAATTACACTTTCTGATGACTTCCACCGCAAGACTGACAAATTGCTAAACAAAGTCCTTTGGCAAGACAAAAAAACGAGAATATGCCTGAAGAAACTACGACTAGAGAAGAAACTAGGAGGGCTAAACCTGGCAGATTTCAGAACTTTTCAGACTGCATTCATTGCGAGACAGGGGATCTACTGGATCCGTCCCAACCAGAGCTACACGCCGGTCTGGCTCATGGTGGAGAAGGCCATACTCAATAACCTCGACCCACTAACATTACTCACCACAAACAAACAGTCACAAAACATGAGCCTCATATTGAAAAACACCAGACTTGCCCTGATTAAGGTAGATCAAAAACTAAAATACAGCATCAAAAACTCGAAATGGGAGTCGCTGTGGGGAAACTCGAAAATAAAATACAGAGGGTAACCACTAACCATTGACGCATGAAAAAGTATAGGGATCTCATTCTCTGCCCATCTGGAAGAAGAGGGAACCCCCTAACCTTCAACAAGCTACAAAAACGACATCAATTACCAGACATAGAACTCTACAACTTTCTTAAAATCAGAACTGCCCTAACCGAATCTAGCATAGCCAAACAAAAACCCTCAATTTTCCAGTATATGGAGAACCTAAACAAAATGGGCCATTAGGTCTCCCACATCTACAAATGACTCCTCCCCAACACATCCACGCTTAACAACAAAACAACCAACTACTGGGAGACAGAACTAGACTCCGCCCTGACCGAACAAGAAAGACACGCCCTCTGGTCGCCCCCCTCGAAAAACATGTTCTCCCCTGTGCTTGCCCAGACAAAATTCTGGCTGCGCCACAAAGTCTACTGGACCCCAGCTCACCTAGCGGCCTTGGGTTTGAGGGAACACGACCAATGCTGGAACTGCGACATAGAACAGGGGGACCTGGCACACCTCATCATCCACTGCACAAAGGTCAAAAGATTTTGGAGCAAAGTTTTCTCGTTCATAAACAAAGCCATAGGGTGCACCCTTAAAGAAGAGTTCTCCTCACTCACCACTGTATTCATAACATCTGATCTAGACTCGCAACACGACAGAAGCCTCCTTGACCTCTTACTAACTGCAGCAGCTAAAATAGTCCTTACCAATTGGAAGGACACATAAAAGCCACATTCAAGGGGTGGCTCAATTGGGTAACATTCTTGAGAGGAGCCGACATCACAACCCTACGCAACACACCATGGAGAAACGCTAATAGGGGACAGTGGGCTTCACTGGACAGGTTCCTAGACCCGTATGAACCACAGTGAAGGCTCAGATCAATACCAGGGGCAGGACCCAACTCCTCCCCTCTACTCAGAGCAGGACACCCCCCTTAGAATCTTCTTTTCTCCTCCCCTTTCCTACTTCCACCAGAGTAGTCTATGAGACAGGTGCCCGATTAAGCCCATGGTCTTCTGCATCACAGCCAACGCTGCGGACACCCCTAGCACAAAACGCCACTGGGTATATGTTATATGTTATATGTATGACAATAGTGTTAACAGGTTGCTCACGCCTTTGCAACTCATTCTACCAGCTCCTAAGCCTAACGGATCGTCACACTGTATGGACTACGCGTAATGCCTAAATGTCAACTGTATATGTGTTTGTCAAAAACCCAATAAAAATAATTTTAAAAGAAAATGCCTAGGAATGTCAATCAATCCATCAGAATGTATTCCAACCCAAATCCATGAAGCAACGCTATAACTTCACACTCATGATCAATAAATAGACAAATCGCAATATTGGAGGTCCGAGGTCAATGAAAAACATGACTACTGAGCTGCAAACAATAAACATCTGTTATATATTAAATATGAGGCGTCAACTTGCAAGGTACAAATACGGTGGTCATGTTTTGTTTTACTCAACGACTTGAACACACTTCACTAGAAATATAAATAATACAGTAAATATTTCAAAAGGTTTTAAAGCGTTGCACTGTTTCTCAGCAAATAAATGGAATTGTTCTGAAAGAGCAAATCTTTATATGTTTCTGTTTAGTGTTATGTATAGAGCAAATTCTAGAACTTGGTTGTTTCTAGCTGCTTGGGAGAAAGGAAAATCAGATGGTATGAGGGTAAGGAATTTGTGGTTACGATGACTTTTACAGGCCATGAAATGGGGAACATGGTTCTATGTCAAATTATTGACCTAAAAAATATTGCAATACAAAAATGTTGTTACCTAGATATTGACTACAAAAAAATCGTCATTCTACACTCTAATGTAAAGACAATAATATTGTAAAAAATAATCAGAACAAACAAATCAACAACAATGTTAAAAACAAAAATATTGTAGGGGTGCTTGCGAGCCGCGATCGAAGATGGCCGCTCAAGTGGCGTGCTCCTGCAGCCACAGTAGCAATAACTGCGGTTCTGCCAAACTCAACCTCCTCGCAGCAGCAACCACTTGCTCTGACGTTTCTTCCCCGCTGGCGATCCTGCTGAGATGCCCTAATTGCCCACCAGTTGCCTGCAAGCTGAGAAGAAGTGATGGTTGCACGCTGCCTGAGGCCTGCTATGCTGCGTCTGCCGTGTGGCCGTTAGAGGCCTGCTGCGTCAGATCCTTAGTGTGGGAGATAGACTGTCCAGAGGTGGGTGTCTCCCCACCTTCTGTCCACTGGATTGCCGCTTCAGCACCTACCTGTTGCCTGATGGTGTTGGGCGTGCTACAGCTGCTGCGCCACCTGCAGTTACTGAATGCCTCCTCCTGCTGAATTCTGGGGGAGACTCTGCACTGCCCTGTGGCTTAGTCCTGCATAACTGTCCTGTCGGGCCACCTGCCTGCAGCCGGTCGAGGCCCTTGCTGCAACTGGATGGGCGGGCATGAGTGCACCGGGGGATTGATCTTGCAGCAATCAGCTGAGTACTACCCTGGTCTGCTGGGTGACTAGCTGCGGAGGCTTTGTCGCATTGATTGCGGCCCCATCCCTGAATTCTGTCAAGCTGTGGGCCACCAGGGCTGTGGATGCTCTGTTGACCACCTGTGGTCTGCCGCCACCTGTAGGGGCCCGCTCGTGAACAGTTGACTTCGGATGTATGACGTTAGCACGCATACTATTACCACGCATACCTTTACAACGCGGTATTTACAACGAATACCGTTACAACGCATAGCGCTTTGAGGTGCTGGATAGTGGTAAGTATAATTTTATATTCCAACTCCAGTCCCCGTGGACACTAGGGAAGGTGTTGGATATAAAATTAAACTTATTCCCTATCCTAGAGCGCCCCCCAGCGCAATGCATTGTAATGGTATGCGTGGTAATGCCTGCGTTGTAAAAAATGCGTGCTAAACGTTGTATACCGTTGACTTCATTTACCACCATCGGACATGTGCTCACCAGCCCCTCCCCCCACTTGGGCTGCGGCCCCCACATCTTACTGGGATACCTCAGCACTTTGGCTTGTGGTGTGTATGGGGGTTGTAAGTGTGTGCCCCACTACTGTTCTATGGTGACACCCACTGGAATCTCCCAGTCGTGGAACCTGCTGTGTTCTTCTTCAGGTCAGCTGCTTCGCGCTACCCTACTTCTTCCATCCAAGGAGTGAGTGTTTGGTACTGTGGTTTGCTCTGAGGTATGGTTGTGGCCACTGCACCACCGCCTGGTTCTTCTCCTGCTAGCCTCCAGGGTCCTTGGGCCTCAATCCAAGCAGCTAAATTCCAATTATGGAAAAAAGGACAATAGACAATCCAACTTGCCTTTGAAAAAAAAACTATCTGCAGTTCGGCCTGATGGCTCTCCCGTGGGCGCTCCCGTGGATAACAAAATTCCAGCCCTGCTTTGTGGCTTAAAGGATGGGCTCTGTATCATTGGTGGCAAAACTGACACTCTGACACAGCATCTGCCCATTTTTAGGAATGCATTGACAGACAGAACACCAGACTTACACAAGCAGAAATGCATATCTCTGACAATAACGATTCCCTGAGACAGGTATCCATCTCTATTACTGCCAACAAGAGCAAACATGCCACTATAAGTGGCAAACAGTGAGGACCTTGAGGGCCGTTTGAGGCGGAACAACATCCACATTGTTGGAGTGGTTGAATCTTCTGGAACTGGCAGTATGGAGATCTTTGTGGAGGACATGCTGATTGCCTTGTTTGGCCGGTATGTATTCTCCAGTTCGAGCATGCATTTGACTCACTGGTGCCAATGCCAGAGCTGGGACAGAACTCAAGGGCCATAATAGCCTGCCTGCTGAACTATAGTGACTGTGAGCAGGTCCTACGTCTTAATAGGGCACAACCAGACCTCTACTATGATGCCGCCCTGTGACTTTTAACACCGACTTTATCCCGGTGATGCAGGAGATGAGGCAGTGTTTTGGTCAGGTCAAGCAAACTCTCCAAGCTAAGGCTATCTGGTACTCCATTCTGTACCAGGCCAAACTTCGGGTGGAGTACAATGGGAGGACTCACTTCTTCACACATCCAGAGGCTGCCACCAAATCCATCAAAACGTATCTGTGGCACAGTGACCACAATGGCTCAACAGCAAGCCACCCCAGCTCAGCAAGAGAAGATGCACAACTACTGGCCTCTACCCTTAGCAACCATCTCTGGAGCTTTTAACTGTTTGCTCCATATTAACCTTTGCTTGTAATTAGGCATACTTGTTTTAATGTAATAGTTTTCTGGAATCCTACGGTTGAGTTATACCATAGTACATAATCGATTTACTATGATTTGCTTTAGTATAATAATGTTGCTAATCAGGCATATATTTTTCTAGAAACACTGACTCTGCTTGAGACTGTAGCTGACATGATCCCCTCTGGAGCGTCTATTAGAATATTGTTGAATTACTTTACCCTTTCGCTGTTTGTATTGGGTGGGGTACTTGCCACCAATTGGAGTTGGCATGGGAGGGGGTGGATCAATGACCCTAAGTTTATTTTAAAAAACTGTATTTTTCCATTAATGTTTAATGCTGACGAATGCAGTTGGTACATACACTTAGGATTATCCACCATCAATGACATATAAACACCTCAACAGATCTTGTACAGCATGGCATAAACAAATGTTTGGGTTACTTAGTTGGAATGTGAGTGGCATAAGCCTCCTGTATAAAACCAGACAGGTTCTGACCTATTTGGAGAGACCCCAAATACACATCACTCCGATGCAAGAAACTCATCTATCCCCTATGAGCCCTTCTAAATTTGCTTCACCATGGGAGAGATATTGTTACTTCTCCTCCTACAAAGCAAAAAACAAAAGGTGATAATGGACGGAGTGCTGCAACTTTTCAGACACTCACAGATCTGGGTTGAATCCATCATCATTCTTTAGCTCACTTCGCCACCACAGTTTAGACAAAGCTATATGCAAATCAGTCTTGACCCTGTGCCTCATGGGAACAGTCCAGCCCTAACTGCCAAGCCATGTCTTCCCTGGACCGGAAACAATCATCCTGGGACCAGTTTCAGGATAACAGCCCTCATCAGCCAGGCTAGATTGAATCAAGTGGCAAAGTGAGCAAGGGACCCACGTCTGGGCATATCCTGCCAACCTAGGGCGAACAAAGCAAACACAAGGAGATGAGGGATGGAGTGCTGAAACTTTTCAGACACTCACCGGTAGTCACAGATCAGGGCTGAATCCATCTTTATTCTTTAGCTCACTTCGCTATATGCGAATCAGTCTTGAACCCTGTTCCTCATGGAAATAGTCCTGCCCGAACTGCCAAGCAAGGTCTTCCCTGGACCGAAAACAAGCATCCTGGGACCGGTTTCAGGCTAACAAACCTCATCGGTCAGGCTAGCTTGAATCCAGTGGCACAGTGAGCAAGGGAACCACGTCTGGCCAAACCTTGCCAACCTAGGGCGAACAAAACAAACACAAGGAAATGATGGACAGCCTGTAGCCTTGCCCTGCTAGAAGAATAAAATGCACCAAAAAAGTGACTACGTCTGAATACTGAAGTCTTCTCTGGGTGAAGGCGCAAAAAGTATCCAGCCAGCGGAGGACATTCTCTAAGTGCAAAATTTAAATTTCTACTGCTCTGAGCTTTCCTGCCAAAAGTCATGGTTTCAACAAGCCCTTTTCTTGCGGCTATTTGATAATGTGGAGCCCTCTTTGGCAACAGCGTGTTGACCTTGCCATACTGAGTATTTTTCCCTTTTATCGCAGAGACTATGTCTGAAGGTAAACCTTTTAACCAGGTGAAAACAGGTCCCTGTATCTGACCCGCACTCCTTTGCAGTCGGCTTTAATTTTTTACTTTATCCCAGCCAAGACCAAACAGCTAATTGCGGTTGGCGCTTAACACTTTTTGGTGCCATTTTGAACATAAACATTCAAAAATGTATACCTCCAGTTCTACTTATTGGATTTTTGTTATTTTGTTGCCATTTTAAAAAAATACAATTTACTCTACTTTTTTTATTGATTTGGGATTTTTCTAGTGTTGTGTTTTCACTTTATAACTATTTAAGTATTGCATAAATACTTTACACTTTACCTCTAAGGCAAGCTGAGTGTTTTTGTACCACACTACCACAGGTTTATTTAGTGTCTTTTGTGATTCACCCTGACAAGGATGGTGATAATTATTTGTGTGTGTGGGGGGGGGGGGTCTTAACTAATACTATGATTGCTTACATTTATGTGTAGTTTTCTGTTACCAGTATTACATTTCGGAGTTGCAGATTTAGTACCATAGTATGAAAACTACCTGCTTCAGCCTAAAATACTCCAAACCTGTGGAAGAGACCAATAGACTTAAAACAGTTTAATCTCAAACACAGCCATCAGAGGCATAGGCAACTTTTGGAAAAACTGTTGCGACATCCTGTCTGCAGTGGCCTGAGTGAGGCCGGCAATGTTAACTTAGTGTCTATTTTCAAGGTTCGGAAAGGAACTTTTCACAATACTCCCAAAACAAAAATAAATTCGCTCATGTAGGCGTGCACTAAGTTTTGAGTAAATTGCTGGCTTTCTAGGAATTCTTAAATAATCTCCTGAGCATTTCATTCTAGCTGCGACGGTCCCAGATTCAGAGAAGTACTCACACACGTATTTAATTACACACTCAGATATGTCCAGCTTCTTCACCCTCCTCAGTCTGCAGACCCACAGTCTGCAGACCTCTCCACTGGAGGGACTTGTTATCTTTTATCATTTCAGTGCTTGAAATTACTTTTTCATAGTTTGCAAACAGAGATATGTTGCACCAGTACCTAATTTTTAAAACAATAAATACCAGGGCCCGTATCAAGAGGCCACTGCAGCTTCTGCCACCATTGCCCCCACTAGCGCTGCAAATGCCAGTGCCATCACTATTAACCATCACATTCATACAAGTATGACAATTCAGACGTTAAATATGCATTAAAAATGACTAATGCATACCGTCCAAGTTATTCTATTAGCTTTGGGTGGCAGTTTTTAGTGATTGTAATGTAAATGTAATTATTAAACAACTGTTTCTGTGCTTCCCACAAAATTTAAGACACAGCTCCACAGTGTGGCAGGCTGTTATAAGAGCCACTGTTGACAATTAAGTGTAGGTGCTGAGCACTGGAAACCACTGGCTCAAATTAGGCACTGAGTCGCATTTGACACTATCATCCAGTCCTGACACTTTTAATACTTCGATTTATTTAAGATAATTCTTGTAAAGGGAGACGTAAAACTACAAATCCCAGCATGCAGAGTGCTAAAAGGGCAGGACTGAGTGAAGAGGTTCTATATAATATGGTTCTCTTAGCAGCTATTAGGATATAAAATTACTCGGAAAAATGTTATGATTCAAGCATTGTCATAGAACTCAACACCAATTCTGCCCCCTCTCAGATGCAACCTCCGCACACTGATCAGGAACATATTCGCTTAGCTCCTCTAAATGCAGGTTCCCTCGCCAAGCATAAATATGAAATATCGGATTTCCTAAAAGACCATGATCTTGATATACTATTTATAACTGAAACCTGGGCGGGCCCTTCGTCTAGACCGGATCTCTGTACTGCAACACCCGATGGTTACCTGGCTTACAGACAAGATAGACCTATTAAAAAAGGAGGTGGACTGGCGAATATTTATCGTGTTAGGGTGGAGACTATCCCGTCCTTGGTCTGTGAAGCTTTTAATTTTTCAATCATGCTGACCCATTCACAACCTTCAAGGGTATCCTTTCCTATTGCCCACCGGGCTCGCGGGCAGAATTTCTTTCCGCCTTGGGCAACCTGCTGGAACCCTTAGCAGGAGAACCCAACTTCACCATCTTGGGTGATTTCAACTTTCATTTAGAGAACCATGATGACAAGGACACTTCCTCGCTTTTCACAGAATTAGAGGCAGTGGGCCTTACTCAGTTGGTGACAAGCCCCATGCACTCAGCGGGCCACACCCTTGATGGTCTGTTTTCTAGCAATCAACTAATTTCCCTAAAGAACATCCTGCCTTTAGTTTGGACTGACCACTGCGCAGTTTTATTTAATATTCAAATAACTAGGAAAGAGACTGAAAACTCTGAGCCAAATCTATCCACATCGTTCAAAGCCTGGAACAGCGTTGATTAACATCTTTTTAAAACCCATCTGCTCTTCACTCAACCTGACCTTATACTCGACCCTGATCTTGCCTCATCTAACTATTTAGAATGGCTTAATAAGGCCTTCAATTCCCTGGTACCACTTAAAAAGCCTCCAAAAACCGACAAGCCCCTTCTGCCCCTTGGTTCTCAGAGGCACTCAGACTCGAAAAATATGATGTAGAAACCTCGAGAGGCACTGGCGGAAAAACTATAACAAAAATGTAAAAATCGGCTACAAGGAAGCATTAGTTAAGTACAAACTTCCTATTATCCAGGAGAAAAGCAAGCACTGCCTTAGGCAGATAGAATCCGCCCAAGATTCCAATAAACAGCTGTATCAGGTAACACACTATGGTTGGGTATGGAGGATATACAGGCGCTCATACAGTGATTACACTTAAGTTTCTTTAAGGAACAATATAGTTTGGTGCATCCAAAAGAGGAAGAGAACACCCTACTTCTCTAAACTCAATCAAAGGATTGAACAATTCTTTAACAGTGTTTTGGAGCACACACACATTGTATAATTCAATTACAGTTATCAAACACAGAATAGACAATATTCAGTTGGGCTCTTGTTTTTCTCTTCTTTTAATAGCATATGATCCTCTAATCCCTTATGCCAACGAGTTTCGCCATGATAGGGGCAAACCCTCAGCTTCCTCAGGGCTTAGGGCTTCTTTAAATATGCTCCTCAATAAAGGTAAATCTCCATACTAAGGGCCAGATGTAGGTAAATCCCATTTACCGATTTTGAAATACCGAATTGTACCGATTCGGTATTTCAAAATCGGTAAATGGGATGTAGGTCCCAACATCTGGATTCGTTACCGAATCCTTAACAATTCATTAATTACCGATTCGGTAAATACCGAATCGGTAATGCCCATTCATTCCTATGGGCTTTGAATTAATTCCTATGGGCTTTGAATTAATGAATTCACAAGAGTGCAGGGGGTGTCACTTTGACACCCTCTGGCACCCCCAAAACAGGCACAGGTGCCATGTGGCAGGCATACCTGCCCTAAGGGCAGGTCTGCCTGTCACATGACATAGGTGTGCATGCACACATGTGCATGCACACCGGAATCGGTATTTTACCATCAAATTGGTTTTGATGGTAAAATACCGATTCGTAAAGGCTCCCGGGACTCTGAAGAGTCCCACCTACATATGGGTGGCTTCAAATCGGTAAATTTACCGGTTTTATTTTACTGAATCGGTAAAATTACCGAATCGGTAATTTTACCGATTCGGTAAAATATTGCCCCCTACATGCCAAATCTTGTAAACCGGTCGGTAACGGCCGAAAATACTGATTTTCGGCCGTTTCTCAACTGCAGCTGGCGTGTAGCATTAACCCCTTCGTTAACCCCTTCGATGCTGGTGACGGAACCATTCCGTCATCAGTCACGGTTGAGCTGTGCTGATGACGGAATGGTTCCGTCACAACCACACCCTGTTCTGCATTGTCCAGCACAGGGGAGGAATTCAATCAGCAGCCAAGGTGTTAATCTCCGTTTGTTTCTAACTCCACGTTTACTGTTCACATCCACCCGAGTACAGGCGAGGACAGTTGATAATACACGTGGAAGTTGAATTATGCTATATGGACAGTAATGTCAAAAATTGACTATTGCAATGGACTCTTCATGAATGCACAAAGTAAGGTCCTCAACAAATTCCAGCTGGTGCAGAACTCAGCTGCCAGGATTCTATCAGGCACCCCTAAGTACAAATCGATCTCAATGGTGCTGCGACAGTACCACTGGCTACCTATAAGAAGTTGAATCAAATTCAAGGCAACCTGCACCACCTATAAGGCCACGCGCAATACTGGACCTATGTTCTTGAAGGAAGCTCTTGGTGCCTACACCCCCAAGAGACCCCTAGTCTCATAATTAGCGAACCTGTTGAGGGTCCCCCGCACTAAGAAAACTTCATGGGGTGACAGACGATTCCCCGTCGCCACCGCCACATTGTGGACTACTCTCCCTCTCCACATCAAGACTAGCCCGACCTTGCTTGCCTTCAGGAAAAAGAAAAACACATGGCTTTTTAGCCAATAGGCAACAGATCTTGGTTCATACATACTGTCCGTATCGCCGAGACACCCACGGGTATTTGTGCGCTTTATATATTGTATAAATAAAAATAAATAAAAATAGAAGTATTGTAAACTGCTTGACCTGTTTGGTTAGTTTGACATTAAAATTGTGGTCCGGCTTGTGATTTCCATTGAAGTGCATTAAATTGATTGAAAACTACAGATCTCTAGCCATTCTCCGGGTCACAGTTTCCAATAGCAGCAAGTTAGTTCGGTGGGCTGCCATACTAGCTACAGATGTCTCTTGTTACACCGCTATGGTTTCAGTTTGGAAAGTTGTGCAGTCTTGCCGGGGTAAATATTTTAACGCCACCAGATTTCACCAGCGACAGACTTAGTTCAACCTAGCTGGGCTTTCATATTCCTGTCAGATACCTCAGAAGGTTACCCAATGCAAAAACTGTGAGTAATCCTAAAGTTCCTTGTAAAGCAGCATTTAAATCGGCATTTGAGAGTTGCTACTAGATTGATATGCCTAAAGATGATCATCTACACTTGCCCATTTCTAGAGTGCTTATGAACCCTGTTTTACAGATCGGTTCTAAATGACCTTGTAAAAGGTATGACCGTAAAAAAGGAAATTAAAATAATGCATATGTTGCAAAATAGGGCAAGAGAATGTTTACTGCAGTTTTATGAAGCCGGCTGCCTGCTTGAATTTAAAATGTGTAAACACATGCAGTGAGCTACATAAACACGGGGGAAAATAAATAGGGTGTTTTAGTAGCCACTGACTGCATAGGATCGGAATAAACATGAAAAAGGAGGCCGGAAATAGACCCCTACTTCATTACAAGCTCAATGACCCTTTGACATTGTTCTTAAAAAAAATCTAATCATATTTTCTACCAGATCTAGATGAAGGTATTGTGACGTGAACAAAGCAGTGATCAATCAATCAGGGGAATTGTAAGCGCCCTAGTCACCCATGAGGGTCTGAAGGCGCAGTGATAGGACTTGATTGATACTTATGATGCCATAAGCACTCTGATTTATATATACGATGGTCCAAAATGTTAAATGTTACAGTGGTACTCAATATATTACAAACATGGCATTAATGTAAGGATGCTACCTTGTTGGTTTTGCCACTAGGATTACCAAAGGGCTGAAGTAACTCTCCTTCTGGGTGGGACTCTGGCGTCAAGTGGTTTCCCGTACAGAAGAAAAGGGAACAAAGATGTTATGTTGCAGAATATGCGCCATTTTCCGGATGCAAAGTTAAACCCAGAAAATAACTCCGCATAAGGGACTTTGCAGACGCCACATAATACTTACAGTAGCACACCTGGAAAGCTGTGACTGGCGCAGTATTCCAGGCATACCACTGCGAGTCTGTGTGTATTCCCAAAAGTTGTACATTTACACCCATGTGTAGGAATGCAACTATCCGTGTACCAGAACAAGCGAACTGGCCCTTTTGACAAAGAGTGGGGTCAGTTAGAGGTGTGGCAATTTTTTGGACGTTCACAGTTTTTGCCCTTTGGGAACTTTGAAATGCTTCCCAAGTTACGCTGATTCTTATAACGCTGTTCCTTAAACAGCGAGGACCTTTTCGTTTAATCGAACCCAGCTAAGCATGAAAAGGCAGGCACGAATTTCCATCCAAATTTTTAAAAAATTATGCGCAATTCCAAATTCATGCAAAATGTCTCTCTGCAAGTTTTCCTTTCGAATAGGTTTTCTGTACGATTTTCATTGGATGCGGAAAAGTGTAAAACTTCGTAGAGGTGAAAACCTTTTCCATAAACCTTCAGGAAGACTGAAAAAAACTTAAGAGTTAAGACACCCCAAACCACAGGAGTCCTCCACACAGTGATCTTAGAAAGCACCTGCCTTCACGGGGTTTTACAATAGAGATGAACGCCACCATGGCAGTAAACACAGACAGGAGGCAAATCTAGATACAGTTGACCTGGTGATTGCAGGACAAAATATGTTTTGGTTGCGGAACATTCATCGCCCCAGGCCTGATGGAACGGAAGCAGCCATTGTTTGGCACCCTTTGTGCGCGCCCTACCTGCACAATAGGACAATCCCACGCCGACAATAAGAGAGCTGCCCTGATACATACCTTTTTGTTCCCCATCTCTAATGATGATGTTGTTGTGACTTTTTTCTGGGAGAGAATTCAGGCTGCCTTTGGGCGGGTCTTTCCGGTGCATAACTCGCAGGTTAAGTATAGTCTTTACTTTTGTGCAAGGCCACAAAAGGGCCAAGCATATATTTTTACAGGAACTTCCTATATGCAACGAATCCAAACAATGCACTGAAATCCAATGCGACAGAGGCTTCTTGACGAGATGTGTCATCTCCGGCGCGCAGACAGTGATCAATAGCGCATTATGTGCAAGCAGCGGCGTCTGGGCCCGTGGTGGAAGCACCTGAACACCGGTGTGCGTCGAGAAGGGTATGTTCTGGGGATTATGTGCGAAAGAAAAGCAATCCGAAGAAGCAGAGAAGACAATGCGGAAACCCTTTGACAAAGAGCTTCTCCTTCCTGCACCAGAGCCAGGGAGTCAACCAGGGGAAAAATAGGAGGATTCTTCTGCCATGAGTCAAGCAGGTAAAAAAAGGGCTGTAGAATACGGCAGATATATTGGAGTCACCCTGCGACGGGCAGCCGTGATGTGTCACCCAAAGCCCTGCAGACAGTATCTTTGATATTCGGTCTAAAAATCAAGAACATAGTAACTAGCCCTGGGCGTAGTGTGCGTAGTGGGGATTCGCGGAGCTACGCGGAGTGCGGAGGTGGGCGTAGTTTCTCGCCCACTTCGCGTAGCTCCGCGAATCCCCACTACGCACACTACGCCCAGGGCTAGCCCCACTAGGCAAACACCACTGGCCGCCAGCCCCGCCACCCGCCTCCCTAAATACTTTCAATTAAAGGAGTAAAATAATTAAAACGCACTTACCTTGCCCGCCGCGTCCCCGGGGCTCGCTATCTTCCGTCTTCCGTCTTGTTTACTAATGCGCATGCGCGGCCGCCCGCGCATGCGCATTAGTAAACAAGACGGAAGACGGAAGATAGCGAGCCCCGGGGACGCGGCGGGCAGTGGCGGGCAAGGTAAGTGCGTTTTAATTATTTTACTCCTTTAATTGAAAGTATTTAGGGAGGGCGGGAGGGAGGCGGGTGGCGGCCAGCTACGCTCCGTCTGCGGAGCGTGCGTAGTGCCGCCTGGCTACGCCTGCTCCGCAAAATGCGGAGTAGGCGGCACTACGCACACTCCGTGCACGGAGCGTAGCTGGCCGCCCACCCCTAATAGTAACTCCAACAGGTTAGGAGGCATTTCAACCTGTGGTATGGCGTGACATTCTCAAGACATTAAACGTTTTTTTTTTTTAGAGTAATGGGTCCCCAAAATGAACTACCAAAACTAGAGTCCATCCAAAACCAGGCAAGACTGCCTGCACAAGACGGAAACTGGTCATGTCATCAAAGCCAAGACAGACCTCCACCGACTCACAATAGAGCTAAGGTTCAAGTCCAAAATTCTGTGCACTGTACACGACGGTCACCCTGGAAAAGGTGCTCACCACTCGTGGAGAGGGGCTCCATATTACACATTGCAGACCGACATCTGGGGTCAGGGAATGACTACCTCGTTACACTGGTCGAATTCAGATGGCTGAGGCACAGTAGCAAAACTAAAATGTTTAATGTAAAATGTAAAACTTTTTATTGTTTGTATATTTATTGCTTATGCACTTTTATGGTCTATTTTGACCGTAATAAAGTAGGAAAGAAGAAAATGGGAATTAGCCCCAACTGCACCAGATAAAAGCACAATAAATCTTAAAAGTCTGTAAATAAGTGTACATGATGTGTTACATATGACAGAGTGTGTTACACCGTAGGAGTCAGGAGGGTGTAGGAGTCACTTGTTCTTCATTGCTCACTGTGCTATAATAGAAGTATTATCTATATATAGAAATTCAGTTACAGACAATGTAGCAATCTTCCAGACAATTTTAGATAAATACGTATCAGGGAAAAAACAATCCATATACGCAGCGTTCATCGACTACTCCACGGCCTTTGACCGAGTGGATAGACCGACCCTGTGGACAAAATTAAGAAGGATGGGCATTCCTGAACCACTATTACAACTTATAGTGAATCTACACAGCAACACCTGGTGCCGGGTTCAAATGGGGCGAGACAAGGGCCTGTCGAAGAAAATATGGACATTTAACGGCCTAAAACAAGGGTGTCTGTTGGCTCCAATCTTATTCTCCCTGTATTTAAGTGACTTACCATCCCAATTACAATTAGGGTTATTTTAAGAAGAAAGCAACGGTGGAGGATTCCCAACAGAGCAGCACCTAGTCAAATATTCTCCCAAGATTAATTCAGACCCACACTGTAGTACATGGGACAATATGTGTGCACACTTCAAAAAACACCCACCGTTACAATGTTGGTTCAAAACATGAACTATAAAGTACTTTAAACAAGGTCAAGGTGCACCACTTCAATGTTTCCAGATGCTGTTAGCTTTGATACGGTTAACAGAAAAAATCACATTAGTTGTTACTTGTATTCTTTAAAAGTTCTTTTATTCAATTCAGTCGAAAGTGAAAAACACGCACAGGAGCTACAGCCGACGCGTTTCGTCCTCTTGGGACTTCTTCAGGGCGAAATCAATCTCAAGATAATGTTCTTAGGTCTTCTCCCGTGATTATTGGGTACGTAGGTATGTCCTTGACGTTCTAATATGCTGAATGGGGCATCCTGTTTGACAAGCAGTTCTCAGTGGAGGAATCTAGTCTGTCAGAGCCGTTCTTGTAACTAGGCGGTGTATATCTGTTTGTAGTCACATTCAGCCAATACTTTCATCAAAGTGTGGATTATAGTCCAAATAGTGCTGGAACCAGGGTAGTAAGCATGGAATGAAGGTGCTGTCTTGTCTATTATTATATACTTGTAGTAGGCGAAATATTTGTTAATCCTCCTGCTTGAACACTCTTAATAAAGTGAATTAAAGCATCCCCTGGTTCCTAGGTCAGCTTGTAATACGACGTCCTCCTCCGTCAGGTACCGGCAGTTTTGAACCTACAATTAGGGTTATGCACACCTCCAAAGATTGCTACTCAGTGCATTCATACACTGCTGTACGCGGACGATATAGTCATGTTTGACCTAACACCTTTTGGACTTCAAAGTCTTCTAGATATTTTATATAACCACTCTAGGAAAAATTTTCTAATCCCAAACATAAACAAAACTAAAGTGGTTGTATTTTCAAAAAAGAAGAAAGGTGTAAGGTACGAATGGAAGCTGGGAGGTGAGAAACTAGAGCAGGTAAAGGAATATACATACCTTGGCAGAATTTTCTCACATAATATGAGTAACACCAAACAAATCAATCATCTACAAAAGAAAGGCGATTTGCATGCTGGGGCCCTGTCACGCCTATATACAGCCACTGGGAATAGGCATTTCTCTGCACTAATACAAGTCTACAGAGCCAAGATTCCACCGGTTCTGTCATACGCCTCGGAATATATCCCTTTAAATCAATGGGCCTATATGGACCTAAATGAAGGCAAAATATTAAAAAAATTACTGAAAGTTTCTACATCTACACCAGTACAGGCGTTGAGACTGGAATGTGCCATCACGAGTGCATATGCCACAGCGATAGCAAGCATCATCAGGTGGGTTTACAACCTTCTCCGCTCAAAAGAAGGAACTCTACGAAATCTGTTAAAAGTCGAGACATTCAATAAAGATTCCACCCATCTTATCTGTTCTAAAAATATGAAAGAGGCTTTCCAGCTTGCAAAAGTCAGTTTGGAAATTTTGTCAACATGGACACCTGCACAACTTAAACTTTTCCTAAAAAACTTTACCCCCAAACTGAGCTACGAGCTTGACCATATACACTGTAAAAAACTATCTGTGTATAAGACCTATGCAGACTCCCAGGAATATAAGCAAAAACAGCCGTATCTAGAATATACTCTTGTACATGGCGCAAGGCGAGCAATAATGATGTTGCGTCTGGGTATACTTCCAGTATTAACCTTTAGGTCTTCCTGGAGATTAGATAGCTCTGCGCTATGTACCCTCTGTCAGGGGGGGATTCAGAATTTGGAACACCTTCTTTTTATATGTCCAAATGAGAAAATTGTAAATGCAAGGCTAACATGTATCGAGCCAATCTATCGGTCCTGTAGGATTGTTAACACTAAAGATTTTTTAACATTATGTAAAAACCCACCTAACGAATATGTCTGTTACAGAATTTTTAAGTTTTTGAAAATTTCATTGAAAATGTATTAATTTGTATGGAATCCTAAATGTATATTTTTTTTATCAAATTTGTGGTCCTCAATAGAGTACCGTAACAAATAAAAACTTTTGACTTTGACTATATATAGAAAAACAAAAATATGTCTGTCTGTCTATTTGACCTTCATGCATTACTACACCATTCATCCGATCTCCATGAAACTTTGAGAAGTTGTGAGTACACTCCAGCGAAGGTTTCTGTCAAATCTTTTTTTTTTTAAATCGTCCCCCCAGAGCCCTCATAATCTTTTGAATACTGAAATGGACAGTAAATTTGCGAGCATCATCGACAGTTATGACCCCCCCAAACGGAAATCGATTGGTCAATCTACATCAGAAGCACGAAAGAAAAAGGCACTACAAGCTTCAGAAAGAGACGAGCAACGGGAAGCAAGATTAGAAGCTGTTTGAATACAAACTGATCAAGCCCGTAATTCTCAAACGAACGAGCAATGAGAATCAAGATTGGAAGCCTATCGAGTACGCACTGCTCAAGCCCGTTCTTCTCAAACGAACAAGCATCGAGAATCAAGATTGGAAACAGATCGGTTACGTACTGCACAAGCCACTCGAATGAAACAGGAGAGCAACGAGAATCAAGATGGGAAAACGATCAATTACGCACTGCTCAAGCCCGCTGGAATGAAACAGGAGAGCAACCAGAATCAAGATTGGAAGCCAATCGAGGATGCACTGCTCAAGCACACTTAGAAATGTTTTAAAAAACAAAATGAATAAGTTTCAGTAACAATGACACAATGTAAATTTAATGTTATCATAACGAGTTGCCTTGAATTTCCTTTCTTCTGAGATCGCAGCAACCCGTGACGGGTAAGCTAGTAATTTATAAACTACAAGTAACACAATTATCTCTGTGTTAAAAGCAGTAATTCACTTACCTAGCTACATAAAATGAAATTCTGCTATCTGAAGTGCTTTGTAGGGGATATATTAAACTTCTATGCTACTTTGGTTCAAAACTGGGACTTGACAAGACACAGATCTCTTTAGCAAATGTGTTAACCCTCTGAGCTATCATAACATTATATTATTCTCTGAGCACACAAAGATCTCTGCAGCAGGTGCCTAAACACCAAAAGATATTTTAAAATGTAGACTTTGGGGGTCATTAGGATGACGGGTGGACTTTGTCCGCCCGCCATCCTGCCGGTATGCGGGACTGCCTGCCATAAGGGCGGGGGTGCCGGGGTGGTATTAGGATGTGCCCGCCACAGTGGCGGGCACATCCTGCATGTAAAGCATTGTGGCGGGCGGTACTCTCAGCACCACCCTCCACAATGCTTAAAAAACACTTTTACATTTGCATAATCAAAGCGGCAGGCACCGCCCGGCGCCTGCCGGTTTGATTATGCAAATGCAGGGTCGTGTGCACCCCCCTACTCTCCTTCACTCTGGGGGCCCGCATGGGGCCCCCAGAGTGAAGTCCGTCTGCCTTTCCGTGGCGGCAACGGCATTGCCTAAAGCACTTCATAATATGGCTGGCGGTGTCTGATAGACACCGCCACCATATTATTCCTTTTCCACCCCAGCCACAAGGCGACCGGGGCGGAAAAGTGGCGGGCGGTGTTTTACTCCGCTGCGGTCCCCCACGCCATTGTAATATGGCGGGGGGAATTCAGGGAAGGATGTCAGGCGGATTGCCCCCGCCACGCTGGCGGATTACTACCGCCAGCCTGGCGGGGGCAATCCGCCCGACATCCTAATGGGCCCATAGTAACCAATTAAGCAGACCAGATTTACTATCACGTTTCTTCTTGTTACAAATTTCTTTGGGGTAGAGTTAAAAAAAAATGTATAAGTTGAGGCCCAGATTTTACATTGGGGTTTCCTGCATGTTTTTGGCACAACCCTGATGCAAAATGTTATTTGTTAAATATTGTAATGCGCTCAAATGTACTCATGATAGACCATCTAAACATATGTGTGAGGTCTTAAAATTTGATGTCGCTTCTTGTGATGTCACTTTCTGTGAGATCATAGGTTGTGCTGCGATTTCTTTTGATGTCATGTGCCATGATATCACGAGCCATGATTTCACTTGCATACTGCCTAAGTTGGTTAGTCCCCCCACTTATTTTTTTAGGACTTGTGCTCTGTTTCCCATTGATCTTTCCCCTGTGCCATGATCCTCATCATCCCACCCGTGTGTTGCTTCACATTTCTGCTGCCCCTCATTCCTGTGTGTTGCTTCTCACTACTCCCTTCCCATTTTACTCTGTCTCACAGCTTGGCACCAGAACCTAGTGCCCGTTCTATATCCACACGTCATTACATCCACCTCTCCTGACATTCTCTTGCCTGCCATTGCTTCCTCTGGACTTTGCCTTCTCACCCTATTCTCTCCCCTCTATCACTTTCTCCACCACATTCATCCCGTCGCCTGTGAACCAGCATCCTGCCTAACGGAAAGATGCACAGGGCTCCAATTGAAACTTCAATTTTTCATTTTGAAACTCCCATTTTTATTGTTTGTTTCTCACAGAAACTATAGGCAGTCTGTATTGAAGCCCCCCTTACAGTAACCCCTTCACTGCGGCGGCTATTCCGCTGCAGTGCTAAGGGAGCGGGGCGGCCGCGCGGCGGGCGCATGCTGGTGACGGAACCGCTCCGTCACTAGCCGCGGTTGCGCTGTGCTCATGACGGAGCGGTTCCGTCATGGCCCCGCTTGCTCAATAGAACGTTCAGCGCAGGCGCGGAATCCGGGCCGCGCAGGCGTTCCGAGCGGGCCGTGACGGAACCGCTCCGTCATCAGCACAGCGCGACCGTGGCTGATGACGGGTTGTTTCCGTCACCAGCAGGGGAAGGGTTAATTACAGTCCACCTTTTGTTTCTAGGTGATATTAAGCTCCAGTAGGAACTGATCCTTCATTATGATCCTCCTTTTCTTTTCATATCATAGACACAATAGGACTTTAATGAAGCCTGCCCTAACACCCAGGCTTAAACTCACATGCAAAGACGACTGGAATGAAGGCAATGGAGCCTTCAATAAAGAACACCTTTCATATCATAGCTGTGTTATAATTTAATGTGCTAGAATAGAGTTGCTATGCCGCAGCACCTTAAACTCAGACGTATTGGCACTACCAATCCTTGTTGTCATGCTGATTGAGACGTCAATCAAAATGAGCGAGAAGCAGGAGAATGGAGTCCTCCAAAGATCTAAATCTTCACCAACAGATACGATAAGGTAAATCTCTCTGTGCAGGCACTGATGGTATTTTAGGATGTGAGTGATTTGCTCTCACTAGAACACGTGCTGAGCCTGGAGGGAGAAGGCTGTACGGACCTGAGTGGGAGGAGAGCACAGACAGGGAACGCAACTCTGCAAAGTCAAATGCAACAGTTTAATGGAGGCTACGAATTTATCTGCATCAAACTGCATCCTAATGACATGCAGACTTTAAATTAATTGCTTCGGCAAGTTTTCAGAGGCAGTTATAAGGCTATTTTGTATGTACTAGCCAACCCACATGAAGTTCTTAAGCTGCCATAGTGAATATTCATTCAGCAGGGAATTAATGTCCTAGCAGCAAACTAGAAGTAGTGCATAATGAATTACGAGTCTCCCTGAGGGGAAAAGTGCTTGCCAGGAGCGCTGAGCATGTTTCCTCCATCAATTTTAAAGCAACAGTAGCATTGGCATGCCGTTGATCAGACCAGTCTTTCTTGCCATTATACCTCTAGTATTGTAGGATTTTAAACATATTGGGGTAGATTTGAAAAGGGCCAATTGAAGATAAGTAATTCATATATGTTTTAAGTGAACAAAGTTCACAAAAGCAATGAATATTACAATAGCAAATCACAAGCTCTAGAGTGTGCTGAGAGTACAAAATTCACACTATGTGCATGCAATCGGAAATGAGAATGGTGCTTGAGTTGCGAATGGATATAAAAATTTGCACTTGAATTGCACATCGGCATAAATAAAATGTGTGGATCCAAGGAAGAATCCAAGAGGTGGCCAAGGACAGGTGATGCCCAGCTGGGATCCACCCCTTAGCTCCTCTGTTTCCACCACCTCTTCATTCAGTCTTCCATTTACACTGGACCAGACTGCTTCGCAGTTAAAGAACTTTCCAAGAGAAAATGCCAGTTTTCTACTTTCTATCATATCCACTTATAGGTGCTCAACTTGAAATGAAAATATATTAGTTCATTTTCAATGAAACGCCAACAAAATCCACAATCAGTGGATGTGGAAACAGAGATATCAATTCACCAACATGCCAGAGGTAACTGAATTGTAATCAAGTAAGTGGTTGACCTAGTGTCTTGTCCTGGTGAAGCACTATTGAAAGGTAAAAGAGTAGAAACGAATTCAAGTAAGCAGTGGTCTTACAGCTTTGTGTACATTCTGGTCCTGCTGCTGTCCTCATGATCCCTGAGGCCACGGCTAGAGAGGCCAGTGCCAGGCACACATAAGGGTCGGTAAGGGACGACGGTGGCAGCATCTCCTGACCCCGCTTGGCGCCAGAAACGTTATTAGAGCGGATGCTCTGTATGTAAATTGTTTTAATTGAAGACAATTGCCTTATTTTAAAATTGAATCGAATTTTTAAAAAGCACACTTTTCATTTGAGCCTAGCGCTAGCACTAGCGGCGGATTTCAGCAAAAGTAGACTTAGGACTTGAATTGTACCTGTACTCGAGGTTTAGACCACTTCCCAGCCTCTGAGCTCGATACTCCAGCCTGCCCGCCCCGGTCCGACTCGGTAGCCAATACCGTTGTGCGGAGGGCGGGGCAGGCAAGAGCCAGACGCCCACAGGAAGGAGAGCGGTTAGCGCTCTAGCTGATCACAAGCGGAGGGCTATTTAGCCCCTCGTCGGATCAAGCGCGCAGCGGTTGAGCGCAGCGGGGCGCCCTGGACGGCGCCTAAGACAAGCCAAAGACCTGCCCGTCTGCGCCCGTCCGCTCCAGGACGGGGCACAGGGGCCATGGGGGATGCATCCATCGGTCTCCCAAGGCTATCCTCACGAAGGCTCACATACACACCTCAGGTACTGCGGCAATTCAAATCTGCCCCACTATCGGGCTGCAAACAGGATGTGTTCCCTGAGATTGAAGGCCCTTTTTCTTGCTATCATTGCCACAGTCAGTTCAGTACTGTAATAAGAGACGATATTGAGGCTACACACTACCAACCATGTAAAACGCCTAGCAATACTGAGAAGGATTTTTCCCAGACTCCCTCGGGGAGAAAAAACATCCTTTGCAATATTAGGTCACTCTCCAAACATACTGCCGAAGTATGGGACCTAATTTCCTCAAAACAGCCCGATCTGTGTTATCTCACAGAAACATGGTTAAAACCATACTCCACCCCTGCTATAACCCTAGGAATTCCCGACGGCTACAAAATAGTCAGACTGGACCGGCCCATAAAAACTGGTGGTGGGATAGCCATTGTGCACAAACAAGAAATTAGCATCACGATATTAGATGAGCTGAGTACCCCTGAAATCGAACTACTAATTTTTAAAATAGTATGGTCCCCCAAAGAAAGTCAAAAAGGTGCCCTAATATACCGTCCTCCGGGGCCTTGCACAAATTTTTCCAATAAGCTGATTGAGCTACTGGCCCCTCACATAAATAATGAAAGTAACTTCATACTAGTAGGGGATTTTAATGTTCACAGCGAAAAGCTGGATTGTAATGAGGCACAGACCTTACTAACAGACCTATCCTTACTAGGACTTATAAAACGAAACTCTGGGCCCACCCATCAGGCTGGACATACTCTTGATCTGATTTTATCTACTTTTCTGTCAGTTTCATGTCTACCTGGAGTTCAGGTTAACTGGACTGATCATTTTATAATGGAATTCTACACCCCGTATTCTAACTCTACTCCTGCAAGCACTATCTCCCTACCCAGTGTACGCAGACAATGGCACAAAGTTACGGCTGACTCCTTCAAGGGAAAATTCAAGCCTTTTGCCATCCTCCCCACTGATAATGCTGAAACAGCACTTGGAAAATTTGAATGTGCAACTAGGGATGCGATAGAGAAAATTGCCCCCATGAAGCATTTTAAACCCAGACCTGCAAAAAAACAGGAAGTCTGGTTCTCGGACCATTTAAGGACATTAAAGTCAACCGCCAGGAAGCTTGAGAAGAAGTGGAGAACTTCTCATCTGGTAGAGGACAAGAACAAATATTGGGATTCACTATCCACCTACCATAAAGCTATCCGGGTAGCACGAAAAACCCACATTACGGCACAAATTACAGCTGCAGGGAACTCACCCAGGGTCCTCTATCAAATTCTTCAAACATTTGCCAAACCTACAGCATGTGAAACATCTGAGGTAGCGTCACAGCAGTTGTGCAATGAAATATCTCAATTTTTCACAGAGAAAATTGATAAAATTTATGAAAAAATAATTTGCACCAACAAGACTATCACTACTGATACTGCGCCTCTCCAAATAGATGCCGACCTGAAGCAGAATATTCATTCTCTTGATACCTTCCCTCCCATTTCGTCTGATAACATCCTCTCTTTGGTCTCACAGATCAAAAGTGGTAGCCCAGACGATACTATTCCAGCGAGGATAATGCCTGCTCTAGCTGACCAACTCCGCCCCATGATTGGAGACTTGGTAAACCTCTCGCTAAGTACAGGCAATGTCCCTAGAGAATGGAAACGAGCCATTGTCAGACCAATTAGGAAAAACACTGCGACTCCGTGGACTGAATTGGCTAACCTGAGGCCCATTTCTTTACTACCTTTCCTAGGGAAACTGACTGAGAAGCATGTCAACCACCATCTCTCCAGCTACATCGAACTTGCTGGGGCTCTGGACTACTCTCAGTCAGGTTTCAGACCCAAACATAGCACTGAATCCACCCTTCTGTCAGTCACTGATGATTTGCACATGTACCAGGACAAGGGCATCTCAGTAATCTTGGTTCTTTTAGATCTGTCTGCAGCGTTCGACACCGTGTCACATTCCATCTTGACTGAGCGGTTGTCGAACGCTGGCATTAAGAACAAAGCCCTTGCCTGGTTAAGGAGTTTTCTATCCGATCGCACCCAGACTGTCACCATGGGTGCATATCGTTCAGCGGAGATGGAGATATCAAAAGGGGTGCCCCAGGGTTCGTGTCTAAGCCCGACCCTCTTCAACATTTATGTGGCACCCCTGGCTAGAGTGATGCGTAGGTACGGGTTTATCCCAGTATCCTACGCTGATGACACCCAGCTCCTCTTCCCCTTTAAAACCCTCTCCGCTGAAGTAAGAAACTCCTTCTCATTAGGCATGAAGGCAGTGGCGCACTGGATGTCCTCAAACTGCCTTCAGTGCAACGTCAGCAAGACGGAAGTCATGCTGTTTGGAGAAGCCAGGATGCTATGGGCCCCGGATTGGTGGCCACAGGACTTGGGAGCAGCCCCAGAACCCAAGCAGATAGTAAAAAACCTGGGGGTCCGTCTGGACCAAGAACTATCACTAAAACAGCATTCCAATTTCATCTCGGGTTCTTGTTTCCATACCATCAGCCTGCTGCGTAAAGTCTTTCCTTTACTGCCAGATTCCTTTAGGAGGACGCTAGTACAGGCACTCGTGCTAAGTCGGATCGATTACTGTAATGGCCTGCTGCTTTCTGCCAATGAAGGCGTGTTGGCCAAGCTCCAGGTCATTCAAAACACAGCGGCCCGCCTAGTTCTGAATGCTCCGCCAAGAACCCCATCTAAACCCCTCCTTGAGCAATTACATTGGCTCTCGATCCGGCAAAGAACAAAATTCAAGATAGCCTGCCTGATACACAAATGCCTCCATGGACAAGGGCCTGCATATTTGGAAAACAAATTTATTCCCTACGTTCCATCCCGAACACTAAGATCAAGCAATAATTTGCTCCTAGTGGTGCCCCGCGCTAAGAAAGCGAGGCATGGGAATAAAGCGCTGTCAATTGCAGGACCCACATTATGGAACAAACTCCCTTTGTCCCTAAGACAGTGTACTGAGCACTTAAAATTCAGAAGGCAACTGAAAACCGTCTTATTTAAAAATGAGATCTAGCATCTGCTCCAATTTACATCTTCTGTTTAGTCGGCACCACAAGCGCAGAGATACTCCATCTGGAGTTGATTCGAGCGCTATAAAAACCAGCAAATAAATATAAAAACCAGCAAATAAATAATACCATGCTACGCGTGCTCCTACCAACCCTAATTGAGGTGCATGTTTGGAGACCTTCTCGAGCTGCATTTAAAAAGATATCCCAGCAAGATCACAGGTTTCCCTCCTATGACTCGTTCCCTGTAGGGTTCTTTCTAACAGTATAAGATATCCCCTATTCAGGGCCTGACTGGGAACCAAAACCAGCCCTGGCAAAGAGCTCAGCCATCCCCAAGTGTGTATGTGTGTGGGGGGGGAGGGGTTGCTAGCAGGTAGCTTTGTTCCACTTTTGTTGCTGTGGGACGATATTGCTATGCTGCTAAACCAGTCCCGGTAACAAAACTGGCCCCCCAGGGATCTAAAACATGCCCCCACCTTGGCTGCCTGCCGGGGGAAACGCCTGGTTTCTGCTGCAACCAGTCTGGACTTGCCCCTATTCCAAGTGCATGTACATGAGTGGAAACATATGATTTGTAATATATCTGATGGAAACCTAGACACCAGCTCCCTTATAGTCCTGGGGATAAGTGATACATAAATGGGGAGCAGTGAGATTGATAGACTGAAGGATGAAAAGGAACAGGAAGTAGGAGGGTGGAGGAAATACTGCAAAAATATAAACAGGAGGAATTAGAAGAGGATATGATAAAATGTAAGCACGCAATGTAACTGGACAGAAGAGTGGGTTCGAGACAGCAAATTTGTGGGAGAGAGGGCGAAGGAAAAAGGGCTTAGTCTGGAAAACTACTTCAATAAGGCAGCGGTGGGGATGGGACAGGACAGAGGAGTCGACCATGGAAGCAGAGACACCAAATGGCTGAGCAATGCAAGGGTGAAGGGATTGTGGTCTTAAACCTTCAGTACATACATACACTTGCGCTTCACAAGCAAGAAAAATGCTTCTGCAATTCGCATTGGGTTGCAAACGCTCTTTATGAGTTAAGAAGGCCATTCTAACCCATAAAATGAGTTTTGTATATTGTAAAAGTGTATTTAGCCTTTGCGACCCTTTGGAGAATTGCAGTCTTTGCAACAGGTAAATACATTTGCACTTTAGGCCCTTGATTGTCTCCTCTCTAATTAGGTGTTGATGCGCTTGAGCCTAGTTGGGGGATTGGGATATTGTTCTGGTTGTGTTTCTTATGATTATACATTATTTTGTGTTTACCTTTCTTGTTCCATATCATAACAGATATTTTGTGAGATCAACAAGGGAATCCTTGCTGAAAGTTCTGTCATATGTCATGAATAGTTACAATTCTGTTACTAATGGGCGTGTCTCCCTTTTCTTCATTTAACGCTCTCCCGGGAATGTTTGTTAAGGCACTCTTGAAGTTTTAATATGTCACTCATTGCTCTGCGTTATGGCTCCTGATATTCTTTTAGCTACCACATGGAGGAAACCAAACCAAGTGCCTGAATGAACCAATTTTTAAATTAATATTTACCTTAACTATTTTAGCATTTTTGCTTAGGAGGTTTAAGTTGTCCTTGCCTGAGTCCAGCTACCTGCAGTGATAATAGCAGTAGTGCACTTTTTCTGGAGAACAGGAGTCATCACTACTCTGATTTCTGACCATACCTATCCATGTCGGGCTTTGGGAATTCGAAGATCATATATACTAGATCCATTGGATCTGTGAGAATTAGAGGACAGTAGCCCAGTAGAGAGCATAATACGGTTACAAGGGATGGTCTTTAAGGCTATTTCATATACGCACCACACACTGATCAACAGTATACCTGACAATTTCCGACCCATTAGAGGCAAATGAGAGGCAGACCAGGGATTAATGGCGGACGTGTACTGGGAGGCTGCCTTGATGCACCCCAGGGAGGTGGAAATCAAACTGGGTCTGCAGCTGATACAGCTTAAGATACTAACCATGGTCTATTATCACAAAACAGCTATTTAGGATGGATATAGGGAAGGCAGATGTGTGTGTGTGGGGGGGGTCCTTCATCCACAAGATTTGGGAATGCCCCCACATACAATGCCCCCATATCCAATCCAACTGACAGACAATAACCTCAACGTTGACCCCTATTTTGGTGGTACAGATTCAATTTGCTCCCTAATTCCTAATAATGAGTATCCCCAATGACTTGGATCTGCCTAGGAAGCAGCTAATCCTCTGTAGGCTTGGCTTTGGCCTGGCAAAGTGAGCTATTTATTAGGTTTTAGAACAGTTGAGGGGAAAGGGTAATATTTTGAAATCTATGCAGATGGATGAGGCGTTTCATTAAAGGAATACCTGAATTTACCTGCACTAACTTGGTGCTTCATTTCCTGGATAGCACACTGACGACGAAGATGGGATATAATTTACTCCTCCTTTTACGAACTTGAAGAATTAAAGAATCACCCTTCTTTCCATGTGATTTAAAGCATTTACTGAAATACCCATTCTTCTTACAAATTGTAATTACAATTTTCGGAGAAAGACAGGGGCTTATTTACAAGCCCCTTGTGCCACTACTGCGTCTTTTTTCCCATGTTAAAAATGACGCAAAAGTGGCGCAAGGGGCTTGTAAATAAGCCCCACAGTCTTTTAAATTCAAATAACGCTCTGGGGCCCCTCTGTTTGAGCAGTCAGTTTACAGACTGCAGACCAAAGAGATGAGGGAATAGAAGGCAAGTCACATGGAATTCTCCTGTTATTTTCAAGGAATCTGGAATGTCATCCCAAAAGAGGAAAATGTGTTCAGAAAAAAAAACTCAAGACCCTTCTCCTCAAGCAGCATCTCATCAAAGTGTAAACAGTCCCTCCTTCTTCCTGTCCATATCCCCTATATACTCCTCTGCTCCTCCTTCCGTGAACCCCACAACCCCTGTGCTGGCCGCCCACCCCTTGGACGTAAGTGCCCTATTGACCGCCTTTGTTGTGCACCCTGTAGTACAGTGCCCCACTGTTATATAGATTTGACGGTCATAGATCCACTACATATAAGCACTACATATATGCACACTTCTGATTAATAATTCACACTTCAACATTGATATATCAGTTGCCCTCCAACTCTCAGGCCAGTAGCATGATATCAGAGGCTTAGATGTGCAGCAGACTCAATTTTAAAGCACCCATATGTGTTCCAAGGTCTTTCCACAAGCCTCAGGCTAGAGCAGAAGGTCAATAACCAGACTTCAAACAGCAAAAGGGATTTAGGTGCCCTAGGGGCAGATCGGATTTCATGAACTAGCTCAGCGCATTAAAGATTCAGAATAAATAACTAGTTATGCCCCAAGCCTTTTCCTTCATTTTCACTGCCAACCTTACTGTACATTACAGTGAGCCATATATATTTGCAAAGAAAAAAATGCAAATTGTATGTTCTTCCTCAAGACTTTGCTTAGTGCTCCAGACTAGAAGACCCTTACAAATCCTGTCGACTTATACCTCAGAGCAAACATTTATTCAGCTCCAATAACATTAAGGATAACATTTAAATTCGCAACACTGTTTTGATTCTACACATTTTCTTTTCATGGTGCACGGTCTGTACGGAAGCATGTGGAGTAAAACAAGCAAGGATTGTGGCACAGAAGAAGGCAGCCATTGATTCAGAGGCTAAACAAACTCCTGACTTAAGTGACTCTTTACCCCATGGCACACTGTACTCAAAGCCACCACAATAACCAAAAAACACTCAACGCTAAAAGTGGCATAAAAAACTGAAGCAGACACAAGCTGGAAAATTGAGACCATTTACTACAGGCTGGAGCTGGACAAACTTTAAGAAAATTGTGGCATTTCACAGACAGGCTGGTTAATCTTAATAGTCCAAAAGGGCTGAGTAAAATGTCCCTGTCTGATGTTGACTAACTCGGCCCCAGATTTACTGATTTTTCAGAGACACCGGAGGGCATATTTACAAGCTGCCCCCGGAGCGTCAGTTATTTTTACACTCTGGTGGCGCAGTGCCATTTTCCATATTTACAAGGTGGCGCTAAGCCACTTTTGTGGCTTAATGCCACCTTGTGAATATGCCCCTTTCCGCCGCAGTCTTCTGTGGCAAAGAGGCGTGCAATGGGTGCTGCTGTGGGCGTTCCACCATAACACCCATGGCTTTTAGATGCTGCCTCAACTCTACAAGGCTGATGTAGAGGCAAAAACTAATGTCATAGAATACCAGGAATTAGAATGGCGATATGAGGAGAAAGTAATAATTTCTGCAGTACACATAGAAGATGCAAATCGCCATTATTGATCGTTTTTGTGCAGGAAGGTGTCCCTTCCTGCACATAAACAATCGTCCCCACAGCGCAGGCTCCCTTGCAACATGGCGGCAGGGTGCCTTCGCTGGCACTAGGCAGTTTTTTTTGTACTAGAGGTAGGGGAAACATAGGGGTGTGCCGTATTCTTGTGAATACAGTGCACCGTGGTGGTTTTAAAATATCAGAGTGAGGCACAGCCAAATTTGGCGCAGCTCTGCGTTTCAACATTTTATTGTAAATATGCCCCCAGCTTTTTTGGGAAAGTCGCCAGTGTCCAAATGGTTTGTACTTTACCTTTATTAGTTAATGCCTCTGAAAAAAAGTATTGGCAAAGCCAATAAATCTACTTTTGATCATTTTGAAATGTCAAAGCTAAAAGGCATGGCATTTTGTTAAAGCAAGTGTTTGGTATAGGTTGGCAACTTTCTATGTATTGCACCCAACTGTTGTAGAAAGTAAATACCTTAATGAAGCAACTTCTCGGGTTACAAAAATAAGGAAGATTGGACTAGGCCTGCTTTGTTGAACATACTGCTTAATCCGTACCCTCAAAGAAGAGTGGCACCTCATTTTCCCTATCAGACGTTGACTGAGAGCAAGAGAGGTAAAAACAAACACAGGGGAAAGGAGAAAGAAAAGGACAGAACTGACACGAAGTAAGAAAGCAGGAAAATGAAAGAGAGCGATAAAGGAGGAGGGTGTTCCTAGTAGTCGATTAATGATGCATGGAGGTGAGATTTAATAATATGCATCTGACATGCCGACATTTAATTGTACATGCAGATGACTTCTGAGCATAGCTTTGGGCACCAGCACTCATTTCTTCCTTTCACAAAGTAAGCACTGTATAAAAGGAATCAGTAGATGTAGTTTGCTTTGTAACTGGTGAACAGTAAACAGCAAAATATTGTAAAATATTGTAAAATAGATACTTTTGACTGTAATATTTTCATGACGCTGCAAGCAAGCATGTGTGTACATGCCTTTACTTTGTGAAAAAATGACTGTAAATCCAACATCATGGCATCAAGACAGCAAATACAATAAATTAATTTGCTAGGAAGATTATTGATTAGTTTTGGTCTGTCATAAAGGCAAACAGAAGATTCTTCATAAACAGAAAACCACAAAAGAGCAATTAAAATGGCATTATGCCGCTCAAGTAAGTACATCAAAGAAAACACAGTGAGTCTGACTTACAAGCACCATCAACAATGCGAACAGAAATGGAACACTATAGCATTCTATGCAATTCCATGCCCTTGATGGACAGCCCATTCGAGCAGTGGCAAGCCATGAAAAAATAATGAAATTCAATGGCCAGTTTTGAGTGCCCCAAAGTCTGCTCTCTATGTATTACTTCTTAATACGTGTTTTTTTAGCATGTTGCAGAGTAAAATTGTCCATCCTTTATGTCATAAATACTTGACAGATACATAACATGATCATGCAATTAGCATATGTTTCTTGTGTGGTTTAACGAATAATTTAAGTGTTGCACTTGATATCATTATTAAGGAGTGCAGTCACTGTAGCTTTAGAGAATGTACTCATATTGTGTTTTACCATACCTGATTAATATATTCGTTGAAGTCTTGATAAAAATAAACCATACTTATTTAAGTATGCATGTACTTACTATCAAGAGGAAATTCGACTTTCATAATGTGTGCCTTAATAGCTTGGATAACATTAGAAAACCCTCCTTATATATGCAAAAGGTGTTTTCTCTCAAAATGGGAAAGTTTATGTAATGTGTGCAGTAATGTTACACGTATATTGAATTGGAATATAAGGGCTGATTACGTTGGCGGTGAAGCTGCTACCAACCACCATCGTGAAGGCATTTTTATAATAGCGGGCGGTACCGTGGCCGCCACGCATCCGTCGGGCTCCTTGAGCCCGCCGGTGCTGCAGAGGCCCTCGTATTCCCATAAATGACGGCAGGGCCTACCAGGCACCACAGCTGGGATTACCCCCGCTAGCCTTTCTATGGCGGTTAACCCGCCATGGAAAGGCTTGTGGGATGGACTTTGGAGGCCCGTAGCAGGCCCCCCTTTCACCCAGGCACTTTGGTTTTGGGGTTGGGGGCACCTATAGTTCTCCCCCTACAGTTCCTTGCACCATGTGGCAAGACCCGCATGGGGCCTGCAATCCGCCATCATAATCAGCTCCATAGTTCCTAGCCATACTTATACATGACTATTTTAAGAGGATTTACTGTATGCCACATGGAATGTGAATCTAATGTACTAGAAACTTATATTCAGTTGTGTTTAAATGTGCACATGCATATTAAATGTGCACCATTGAGTTTATGCTTTAACTTGTCCTGACTAGGCCTGTATTTCACTATGCTGCATAAAATACTGTTTTCCATTTTCTGGTAATGCGGCATTTCTTGCAGGTATTCACATGTACTGTTAGTTTGAGAATACATTACTGTATTGATGACAGAGAAGATAGCCTGATGAGAAGACCTTACTAAAGAACATGGGGAACAAGTGTGTCAACTGAACGTTCTATTCAGTAATGTTTCAACCTGGCCTGTGCATGGGAAGAAGATGTTGTTCCTATGTCCAGTGTGAGAGTTCCCCCTGATGTTGCAGTCTACAACATAAGAAATGGATATGAACAATGGACCCCTGATGATACATACAAAGGCGTGTTATCCAGAAGACTCTTGTATGTTATAACGTAGTGTTCACTTTGTCTGAGTTCAGCCCCTTTCCTGAATTCTTCCTTACACACACCTTCCTTGATTCCTACACTTTCTATGGACTTGGAGAGGTTTAGAACTCTATGCTGACCTTTGATTCTTTCCTAAGTGCTGATTACGTTAACACTTATTCCCTGATCAATAGAAGACTTTTGGTCAAGCTTCTGAGATTCTGACACTTTCTTACTTAATTTTTCCTTGCCTTGTTCTAATTTTCCTAATAAGGATTGCCTGATTTTTTAGATCCTTTAGGGTACAGAACCATCCTCTTAGCTTGGACTCTAATTTAGCAGATTTAGATTGCTCAATGTATAGACAGAACTTTAGACTTTTCTCTGAGCATCACATTCTTGTATTGCTGTGACTGAATGGCTTGTCTGCCTAATATTGGTATGCCTCAATTTCATTCTGAGGTTGGGCTCACCTGCTGTCATTCTATGCCTTTACAGTATGGTTTTAGAGTTGTGTACTTGGACTTGATGATCAATTTGTAATAAACCTTCTCAACTATAGTTGCCGATTCCTGGTCCTTATTGGGTAGCCAAATGGGTTACACCGTTAATTGATATTGATTAATGACATGCTAACTCACTCTCTCCTCAGTGCGCATAAGAAAGATCTGCGGGAGAAGGACATATGGTTAGGAAAGTGGACTCAGAAAATGCTTGATCAAAGATTGGACTAGGCCTTCTTTGTTGAACATACTGCTTAGTCCGTACCCTCAAAGAAGAGTGGCACCTCATTTTCCCTATCAGACGTTGACTGAGAGCAAGAGAGGTTAAAAACAAACACAGGGGAAAGGAGAAAAAAAAGGACAGAACTGACACGAAGTAAGAAAGCAGGAAAATGAAAGAGAGCGATAAAGGAGGAGGGTGTTCCTAGTAGTCGATTAATGATGCATGGAGGTGAGATTTAATAATATGCATCTGACATGCCGACATTTAATTGTACATGCAGATGACTTCTGAGCATAGCTTTGGGCACCAGCACTCATTTCTTCCTTTCACAAAGTAAGCACTGTATAAAAGGAATCAGTAGATGTAGTTTGCTTTGTAACTGGTGAACAGTAAACAGCAAAATATTGTAAAATAGATACTTTTGACTGTAATATTTTCATGACGCTGCAAGCAAGCTTATGTGTGTACATGCCTTTACTTTGTGAAAAAATGACTGTAAATCCAACATCATGGCATCAAGACAGCAAATACAATAAATTAATTTGCTTGGAAGATTATTGATTAGTTTTGGTCTGTCATAAAGGCAAACAGAAGATTCTTCATAAACAGAAAACCACAAAAGAGCAATTAAAATGGCATTATGCCGCTCAAGTAAGTACATCAAAGAAAACACAGTGAGTCTGAATTACAAGCACCATCAACAATGCGAACAGAAATGGAACACTATAGCATTCTATGCAATTCCATGCCCTTGATGGACAGCCCATTCGAGCAATGGCAAGCCGTGAAAAAATAATGAAATTCAATGGCCAGTTTTGAGTGCCCCAAAGTCTGCTCTCTACGTATTACTTCTTAATACGTGTTTTTTTAGAATGTTGCAGCGTAAAATTGTCCATCCTTTATGTCACAAATACTTGACAGATACATAACATGATCATGCAATTAGCATATGTTTCTTGTGCGGTTTAACGAATAATTTAAGTGTTGCACTTGATATCATTATTAAGGAGTGCAGTCACTGTAGCTTTAGAGAATGTACTCATATTGTGTTTCACCATACCTGATTAATATATTCGTTGAAGTCTTGATAAAAATAAACCATACTTATTTAAGTATACATGTACTTACTATCAAGAGGAAATTCGATTTTCATAATGTGTGCCTTAATAGCTTGGATAACATTTAGGGCCAGATGTAGGTATCCAAATACCAGTCGGAAACGGGCAAAAATACCGATTTTCGTCCGTTTCCGACCACTATTTGGATATTGAGATGTAGGGGCATGTTAAATTACAGAATCAGTAATTTTACTGAATTTGTAATTTTTCCGATTCGGTAAAATACCAAATTGGTAAAATTACCGATTCTGTAATTCAACATGTAGGGAGCACTGTAATCAGTGCTACAAATGAAACCCTTCAAAAAGCATTTTTTTGCTTTAAAAAACGTGCCATGTTGCAGACCTACATGCCCTAAAGGCATGTATGTCATCAAAATGTGCACCCATGCACAATTGAGGGGTGCAACAGGGTCTCAAAGTGACACCCTGTCCCCCTTGCAAATTCAGTAATTTTACTGAATCGGTATTTACCGATTCGGTAATTGGCATTGATTCCTATGGGCCTTAAGGCCCATAGGAATCAAAGGCAATTACTGAATCAGTAAATACCGATTTGGTAATTAACTAATCATTCCGATTTGGTAATTTCAAAAGTGAAATTACCTACATCCCATTTACCTACTCTTAAATACCGAATCGTCTGATTCGGTATTTAAGAGTAGGTAAATCGAGATTACCTACATCTGGCTCTTAATGATTAGAAAACCCTCCTTATATATGCAAAATGTGTTTTCTCTCAAAATGAGAAAGTTTATGTAATGTGTGCAGTAATGTTATACGTATATTGAATTGGAATATAAGGGCTGATTACGTTGGGGGTGAAGCTGCTACCAACCACCATCGTGAAGGCATTTTTATAATGGCGGGCGGTACCGTGGCCGCCACGCATCCGTCGGGCTCCCTGAGCCCGCCGGTGCTGCAGAGGCCCTCGTATTCCCATAAATGACGGCAGGGCCTACCAGGCACCGCAGTTGGGATTACGATGGTCCACCCCCGCCAGCCTTTCTATGGCGGTTAACCCGCCATGGAAAGGCTTGTGGGATGGACTTTGGAGGCCCGTAGCAGGCCCCCCTTTCACCCAGGCACTTTGGTTTTGGGGTTGGGGGCGCCTATAGTTCTCCCCCTACAGTTCCTTGCACCATGTGGCAAGACCCGCATGGGGCATGCAATACGCCATCATAGTCAGCTCCATAGTTCCTAGCCATACTTATACATGACTATTTTAAGAGGATTTACTGTATGCCACATGGAATGTGAATCTAATGTACTAGAAACTTATATTCAGTTGTGTTTAAATGTGCACATGCATATTAAATGTGCACCATTGAGTTTATGCTTTAACTTGTCCTGACTAGGCCTGTATTTCACTATGCTGCATAAAATACTGTTTTCCATTTTTTGGTAACGCAGCATTTCTTGCAGGTATTCACATGTACTGTTAGTTTGAGAATACATTACTGTATTGATGACAGAGAAGATAGCCTGATGAGAAGACCTTGGCTAAAGAACATGGGGAACCAGTGTGTCAACTGAAAGTTCTATTCAGTAATGTTTCAACCTGGCCTATGCATGGGAAGGAGATGTTGTTCCCATGTCCAGTGTGAGAGTTCCCCCTGTTGCAGTCTACAACAAGAAATGGATATGAACAATGGACCCCTGATGATGCATACAAAGGCGTGTTATCCAGAAGACTCTTGTATGTTATAACGTAGTGTTCACTTTGTCTGAGTTCTGCCCCTTTCCAGAATTCTTCCTTACACACACCTTCCTTGATTCCCACACTTTCTATGGACTTGGAGAGGTTTAGAACTCTATGCTGACCTTTGATTCTTTCCTAAGTGCTGATTACGTTAACACTTATTCCCTGATCAATAGAAGACTTTTGGTCAAGCTTCTGAGATTCTGACACTTTCTTACTTAATTTTTCCTTGCCTTGTTCTAATTTTCTTAATAAGGATTGCCTGATTTTTTAGATCCTTTAGGGTACAGAACCATCCTCTTAGCTTGGACTCTAATTTAGCAGATTTAGATTGCTCAATGTATAGACAGAACTTTAGACTTTTCTCTGAGCATCACATTCTTGTATTGCTGTGACTGAACGGCTTGTCTGCCTAATATTGGTTTTCCTCAATTTCATTCTGAGGTTGGGCTCACCTGTTGTCATTGTATGCCTTTACAGCATGGTTTTAAGAGTTGTGTACTTGAACTTGATGATCAATTTGTAATAAACCTTCACAACTATAGTTGCCGATTCCTGGTCCTTATTGGGTAGCCAAATGGTTTACACTGTATTGATATTGATTAATGACATGCTAACGCACTCTCTCCTCAGTGCGCATAAGAAAGATATCTAGGAGAAGGACATATGGTAAGGAAAGCGGACTCAGAAAATGCTTGATCAAGCATATTGGTAACATGAGGTTTCCCAGACAATTAAGGTTGTTTGTAGTGAGAACTAACCAGATGGGCTATGGTACAGCTCAAGATGAGAACTGCTCTGCCTCACTTGGTACAGCTAAAGATGACAAGTACTCTGCCTTACTTTCTGGCCTCTCCTACACAACAGTCTATCAGAATTCTTCCTTCAAAAAGCAAATTTGCCTGCCTCTACTCGACCATTACTGCTCAGGTGCCACATGGCTTCATAACACAGTATCTCCATTTAACAAATTAATGAATTATGGGAAATGTAGAGCCTTTTTCAGGGTTTGGCACAGTGGAAGGATTGTGAATGCTGTAAACTGGCGATCCACCCACCCACCAAACTCATCTTTCCTCTTCTCTATTTAGATTCATTGAAACCACTGGGTTACACATCAGCTGAGTTTCCATTGGCTCCCCTGCAGGGGGAACATCGTTTACGACACAACTTTTAGCACGCAGTGCTATTACAACGCAGTTTTTAAATCGCATTCTATTACAACGCATGACTCTGGGGGGCGCTCAAGGATAGGGAATACTTTTAATTTACTATCCAACACCTTCCCTAGTGTCAACGGGGACTGGTGTTGGAATAGTAAATTAAAATATTCACTATCCAACGCCCCTTTGTTTATGTGTTGTAAAAGAATGCGTTATAAAAACTGCGTTGTTACAGCATGCGTGCTAAAAGCATGCGTTGTAACAACGTACTTCCCCCTGCAGTAATCCCTGACCCTGTGGTCCTTCTGCTACAGTGCCACTTGGTCACAGTGATGGTTGATTGCCCTATAGAGGGTGGTACTGCCATCACTTATATTCCCTGCCTGTGTACACCATGCACAGTCTGGTGGGCACTGACAAGAAAATATTAAACAGCCCACACATGAAAGGAAAAAGCTCCTTGGGCATCAAGGCAATTTACTATTTGTTCAGAGTAAATAAACATCTGCTTTTGGAGCATGTGTTCTCTGAACAAAAAAGCTTTGCTGAGTGAGTATTTTAAATTTGGTACATACTCATTCAAAATTAATTATTGTGAGGTTTGATTCCCTGCAAAGCAGAGCAATCGCTGCCATGAAGGTGGGGATCTCAAAATAAAGCAAGCGGTGCTGCATGGTGGTTGCAGATCTCATGACCGCTGCCTCCTAATGATGGGATGTATAGGCATTTATATAGCGCACTACTAACCCGGAGGGTCCCAAGGCGCTTCGACCGCTGCGAAACCCTTCCTGGCTTCCCTGAGAGATGGTCCCTTAATGGGTATCTCCAGGGTGAGACCAGGCATCCCCGGCGGTCTGGTGGGGCCGTTAGTGAGGATGAGGCAAGCTAATGCCCAGAGTTGCCGAGTGTGATCGCTGATCAGAGTGGGCACCGAGGCGAGAGAATTATCGAGTCCGCTGACCCTGGTCCAGAAACCTGCCGCGCCGGGAATCGAACCCTGGTCCCGGGCCGTCCTCTGCTCTCGGGTCTGCCGCCTCTAACCAGTGAGCCACACTACCTCACTAGCAGACCACTTGCCAAGGAAGGCCCAAATAAGGCCATTAGTAGGTGTTCACTTTAATAGAACTAACTGAACGCAAACAGAATACAAATCTGACTTCAAATTGTACAAATAGAGAAACATTTAACATTCAAAATGAAGGAGATGGAGAAAATGGAGATATCCTTTTATATATCCTTTTAAAAAAAGATCTAGGAGAAAAAGCGCCGAGCAAAAGTAAAGCGACAACACAAAATACCATGTAACGGTGAGCTAGGCCTGATTTCATCTGACTGCAATGGAGTGTGGGTTGGATATGCCAAGCCGATTCATCTGGGTCAAAGTTTTTACCTTCTGACTTGGTCTGTAAAATAGAAGTCACATTCTTCCAGAGGGGCAAGGCAGGACTCTGTATCTGGCTGTATCTGGCGAGATCCCTTCTAAATCAAATATGCCTTGTTTAGGTAGGAAAAGCTCAGACCTAGAAAACACCAAATGTTGTGCCTTCGCCTGGTGAAGATATCATATGTGGCAATCAATTTGCAAATTACAAAAGTGTGAGTGCTCTTTTACTACATTCAGGGCTTGATTGACAAACGAAACCCAGTTTCCAGAGGGCCTGTGAAGTCCTGCCTACATGCAAACTCAGTTAAAGGGCAGATACTTCATTATGCATTGTCCTCTTGAGGCACATGGCACATGACAATAGGAGGTTTTAAGTGTCAGTTTCCATATGTATGTCATTGATTTCACTTCTGAAATGAACTATGGAAAGCCACATATGGTTCGATCTGGCCTTTCCTTCAAACTGCCAAATCCTATGTTTCTCAAATTGGGGCATGCTGCTATGAGTTTGGCACTTTTCTATGTGTTCGAAGGTCACCTAAGCTCTCAGCCAGTTAGAAGTTCAGAATGCCTTTTACAATTTAAATTAATCTGCGGACTGAACAGGAAATCTGCGGATTGTAGAGGAAGTCCAGCCCTTGTTGTTAGTTGCGCTGAGTCAGCAGTTTCATGAGGGAGGCCATGAACCGTGTTAAAAAGTTTAGTCCAGTATCAGTGACCTCCTAAATGAATGATGTGCCAGGGCACCTATAAGTGGACCATTTCATGTAGGTAAAGTTGGGTTTTTAATTGTGTGCAACCCACAAACGTGTTGGTATACCACTGACTACCTTTTGTAGCATGGTGAACTAAACTGCAAATTCGGTTTATTCAAGAAAGCGCCCATAGTTCAAAGTCCAAAAAACTAGACTGCAGACTCTACTTTCAAAATGGGCCCATGTGCCTCTTGAGATCCGCGGCCCCCTCACAGGGTTTGTGACCCTGAGAGACGGAGATTACAAAAACTGGTGTCTGAGAGGGGAGTCTGTTGTTTGGGCCACTCAGACTTATGACTGGGGTCAGGAGGTACTCATCCTCCCCCTTATATGATCTGTTCAAAATGTTTTCAGGATGCGGCAACCGTGCCCTGCATTCTATACTGAAAGCCTCATGAGAACATTTTCAGTCAGAGCAGTTGGGTCAGGGGTCACTATTTTTTGGGGTTAGTAATTTAGATCTTTCAACTGTGAATGCAGCCCTGCCAAGTACCACACATCAGGCGTTAGATTAACGCATTTCAATGTGATGGTCCTTATCACCGCTCTGAAATGCATTGTCACGCATCATAGCACCTCCTCAGCTTTAAAGCAGCTGGACACTGCTTAAGTGCCTCTGAAAATTTGCCATTAGCAGGCAGCACGCGTTGCTGTGCCAAGTTTGGGGCCTGCAGGCAGCAGCTCTAACTGCCTTGCTACATTGTTTCAATAACCACGCTGCATGACATATATACTAACGGCACCCACATGGAGACTAAATATCTCAGCCAGAGTTTAATTTGCTGACTCAACACAGCCTGACTAGCGCCTGGGTGGGGCCACATTTGCAGCTAGCACAGCCAGAAGTCGTGCTCGCACTACGTGGCCCCCGGCCGGCGCATATAAGGTTTGGAGTGGACCTGGGGTCTCAGCTGTGTTGTGTCCACCCCAACCTCCTTCTGTTCCCATAGTAAGCTTGCACCGTTCTGCGGAGAGTAGGACAGCAGTGCATCACTGTTAATGGAGAACCAGATGATTTCTGTATTCTTTCGTAATAGGAAAATGTCTCCGCAGTGTACTGGGGGCGATGTGGCGGCTCGAGCCGAGACAACTCCCTTAAGATAGCACTTTTCTTTCTCCTTAAGCTGGTGGGGCCCTTCTCTGCCACTGTGCACGGGAGGCGGATCCCTGGCCTGAGTGCTCCTGACTGGGTTGGGTGGGGGGAGTAGGCCCCTCCATGTACTTTGCAGGTGTGCCTCCTCAAGTTTAGTTGTTCCACTACTCTGGTCCCAGGGCCCCTGGTGAAGCCGCGCCCCTTGGAAGTGCTGCAGCATTATTTGATCCTCGGCAAAGTTAATCCAGTTGTCGTGCAGGTCACTGTCTCCCTGATGAGGCAGAGTTCTGGTCTGCAACTGAAGCAGTCACAGCACTCTTGCACCCTTGGTCCATGGCGCTGTTCCTCGGCATGCCTCTGGTGAAGCTGCACCCTCCACACATGGCAGCTTCGAGAGAGGGACATGAAGTGTGCACCCCAGGCTGGTGAGAGGCACCACAGAGATTACACTAAGTTTAGCGCCGCTCTACTCCTCTCCAAAGCCTTGGTGCCCTGGATCCATGGGAGGCCCGGCGTGTCTGGGACAGTGGGGCGCACAGTTGCGGGACTCAGCCCAGTAAACAGAGTTGTAGCATTGCGGGACAGTCAAATTGTCAGGCCAGGCCCGGGTGTTGGAGTGGGACTGTCCCAGGGCCAGCAGCGGGGAAGCGAGAGGTAGCTAAAATATAGCTGGAGTCTCCCGCTTCAGGCTGGTCTATTGCCATGTATAGCAATGGCTGTGGCCACCGCATAGTTCAAGGTGGCACTGACCTTTTGAAATCATAATTGTACTCAAAAATAAAATGTGCTTTAAGCCTGCCTAGCTGTTACCTATACGAGTGCCTCCTACTCTCAGCTTTCCAATGCAGCTGTGCTTACTGCTCATGTTGCTGATGGCAGTGCAGTGAGTCTGTGAGACACTCAGCTGATTATAATTAAATTATGAACGACTTTCGGGCTGTTTTATCTATTTTCTGCAATTTTGTCTAGAGTCTGATAAATGTAAGCTGTATATCAATTATTTCTTATGCTTTGCAGCAGTTAACTTAACCATTTTTCTTTACTGAAATGGGTGGAATTTCTGATATTTATGTATTTCCTTTGTCTTCATAGCTTGATTTTGCTCGCGAGAAAGTGTCACTCATAGTCGTTGAAATGTCACTCATAATTACACTGAAATTATGAAAATGTCACACATGGCAATATAAAACCTTGGCAACAATACGAATGTGTCAGCAAGAGTATATTTAGAACTGCTAATAAAAAAGCAATATTGTCATAAAATAATGTGACACAACAACGAAACAAAATCTAAGTTCTGACTTCCGTGTTATCTTAATATTGGTTTTAAGCATGATTGGCATTATAGGGAATGGAGAGGAAGAGACGTGCAGGACCTATTAATGCAGGCCGATTGCTGTCGAGCTCAAGGAGCAAATGAGGTGTGCTTACGGCTGAAGATCAAAACGAAAACCTACCACTTTATTCTGCATAGTGAATCATCCTGTCCAAGATCTGGAGCTGAACGTTTGATAACCCTTTGTAGTGCTTGACCTCAAAATGGAATATGTATGAATATTTTTAAACTCTCTGAGGGAAGACGTGCTGACCATGATAATCCATGCACTGCTTGCTTTCAGCAGTTATTGAGGTATTTCAACCAAAAACCAAATAACACAACATTTTGACCCAGCACAATTTTCAGAAAGTAGTAACTAACATTTCAAGTAAAAACACAAAATTATATCACAGTGTCATAGCTACGACGCACAATACAATACAATAATATTTCACAATGTCATCATGTCTCCATTATCGACTTCATAGGTGTCCCACAAAGGTCTGGGAGAGGAGTGTAAAAATACGCACAATGTAAGCCAAATGGTATTTCACTCAATTCGGGAAAGGTTTTTAAGTACACTTTTTAAGTATACTTATGATTTCAGTCTTGAGCACACGGAACAAAATATCATCGTTTTTAAGGCATAACATTTCAGAATATGATAATAATGCATAAATCACTGTTTGGTACAAGTTTGGCAATCACAAAACGGTAGATTATGTGGTTGTGCCAATGAAACATTATTGCATATTGTATGCATTTTCCCCAAAACCTGTCAAGAGGGGTTAACACTTTTAAAACTAATATTTGAGGAACAAGGGGTGAGAAGGGCGTATTATTAATTTAACAGTTTACTTTGTCAAGTGTATCCTCATAGCTGAGAAAAAATTGACACAAGAAGAGAATTTGGTTACACTTCAAGAGTAGAATGTGGCTATGCAGTTACCATATTGTCTGACCTATATAGGTATTGTAATCCGAAAAATCTTCACTATGTCTATTATCATTGATGATATAATATCCAAGGTATAAGGAAATCTTAAGAAGCACGAATGCACATTATACATTAATTATCAAGATTATAATTGAACACAATATGTGTCTACTTTATGTATAGCTTCTTTCAAGGGGGCATAAAGACACGTGAAAAATAGGACTGAGAGAGGGTTTAAAGATTGACTGTATGGATGGCTTTATCAATATGTATGGTGATCAATAATGAATTGAAATGCTCTTATTAGGTTATGAATGAAATAATTGTTTTATATTATATGTAATTTCAATGGTTATTAAGGTACTTTATAATTACCCCAAACATTGGTAATGAACATATGAAATAGCTGTATTTTATGAAATGTTGTGTTTTTATTGTAATGAATTTAATTAATTGGACTATAAAGATCACGTATATATATATATATATATATATATATATATATATATATATATATATATATATATATATATATATATATATATATATATATATATAGATATAGATATAGATATAGATATATACATACATAGGTAGATATAGTTAGGACCTGGTTTCCTTAGGAAATCCGCAACAATCTATTTGGAATAACTTTGGTGCCGGTTGATGAATACGCTCAAAATTCACAATGAAAATGGCCTGTTCTCCTCCGCTCCTTCCCTGAAAGTTCGGGGGCAATTCGTCAAGTGGGGGCTGAGAAAAAAGGGAGGTCCCAAAACGTGTTTTTTTCCCATGCAATTTTCCATAGGGACCTTTAAGTGAGGCTACAGCCCGAACTGCTGAACGGAATTACACCAAATTTGGCAAAAAGGTAGAGTTTGGTTCGCAGATTATGCTTTTTGTTAAATGGTGTACATCTGTTCAGTAGTTCCTTAGAAAATCAAAAGTAAAATCATAGATATATCTATAGACGAATTACCGTACGCGTACTGTCCGAGGACAGTACGCGTACCATTACGAACACGAGCTGCATGCTAATTGGCTGAAAACTGTCTGTCAACCCGCCAAACCAGGAAGTGTTGCCAGCCATCATGTGATTTGGTAGAACCGAGGCACAATAAAAGTGATAAACAAGTGCGCAAAAGACGCAAACGGGGCAGGGTAGAAAGACCCTGACCCCCTAGGCCTGCTCAGGGGGTCCCACAAGGACCCCCAAGGGCCAAAAATTTATTTATTTTTTTAAATCGCGGGATCCGCGTAGGGTACGCGTACCCTGCGGATCCCCCCCAAAATATTAAGGCACCACTCTGCAAACACGCCCCTGGCTCGTTTGCAGAGGTGGAAATAATTCACCTTGAATACTGGGGGTCCCTGAGGGCCAAGTCGCCCACTCGAAACCTCCAGTATGGGGCATACTGGAGGTTCCTGGTGGGCTAGTTGGCCCCCAGGGACCCCCAGTATGCAAGGGGACTTAATCCCCCAACTAAGAACGCGCTACGGGGCGTGTTTACACAGTGGTGAAGGTAGGGGGCGGGGCTTGAGGTGATATGTGTGCAAACATGCCCTTTAAATGTAAATGTAAATGTGTTTGAGCTTATATAGCACACAGCTACCCGCAGTGGGTTTCCCGGCGCTTGCTTAGGGAACCCGTCCTGGTATTCCCCTGTGAGATAGCCTAGGCAGGGTATCCACAAGGTGAAAGCCAGGCATCCCCCCGCGAGGGGCTGTTGTGGAGATTAAGCAAGCTATTGCCCAGAGTCGCAGAGTGTGAACCCTTGAGTCGAGAAGGCACCGGAGCGAGAATTATCGAGTTCGTGGAATTTTTAGCCCAAGACCCGCCGAGGCGGGGAATTGAACCCTGGTCCAGGGCCGATCTCAGCTTCCGGGTCTGCCGCCTCTAACCCCTGTGCCACACTTCTCCACTTCTCCTGTGGCACGTTTTAAGTTGGGGAATTAATTCCTCTTCAACTTGATGTCCCCTAAGGGCCAACTAGCCCACCGGGTACCTTCAGTAAGTGCCACGAAGCTGCGTTGCAGAGTGTTGTAAAAAGGGGGCGTTGCCTCTGAACACCTCTCTGCAACGCAGCTCCCAGGCGCATATTGGAAGTACCTGGTGGGCTAGTTGACAGGGGACCTCAGTATTGAATAGGAATGAATTCCCCAACTTAAAATGTGCCACAGGGCGTGTTTGCACACATGTCACCTCAGGCCCGACCCCTTCCTTCACTATTGAGCAAAATATTCCTCTAAAGTCAGGCGAACTACGAATTCCAATTTACTCACCTGTTATCAGGATAGACCTCAGTGCTGCATCTTTCAGCCCACTGCTGATCCTGAAAAGTAATTCTAACCATACTTACAGTAACTTGAATTTCCTTCCATAGGCTAACATTGACTGGTTTCACTTGGAAATTCTTCTAAGTGTGGAGTTTTGGAACTTTAAAAAATTCCTCTAAAATCAGCCGAACTACGAATTCCGACTTACTCACCTGTTATCAGGAGAGACCTCAGTGCTGCGTCTTTCAGCCCAGTACTGATTCTGAAAAGTAATTTTAACTGTACTTACCAGTAACTTAAATTCCTTCCATAGGCTAACATTGACTGGTTTCATTTGGAAATTCTTCGAAGTGTGGAGTTTTGGAACTAAAAAAATTCCTCTAAAATCAGCCGAACTACGAATTCCTATTTACTCACCAGTTATCAGGAGAGACCTCAGTGCTGCATCTTTGAGCCCAGTACTGATCCTGAAAAGTAATTCTAACCATACTTACCAGTAACTTGAATTTCCTTCCACAGGATAACATTGACTGGTTTCACTAGGAAATTCTTCTAAGTGTGGAGTTTTGGAACTTTAAAAAATCCCTCTAAAATCAGCCGAACTACGAATTCAAATTTAATCACTTGTTATTAGGAGAGACCTCAGTGCTGCATCTTTCAGCCCACTACTGATCCTGAAAAGTAATTCTAACCGTACTTACAGTAACTTGTATTTCCTTCCATAGGAATCCATTGTCTGGTTTTCACCAGAAAAGTTTCTAAGTGTCTATTTTCACAAACTAAAAATATTTCTTAAAAATCGCCTGTATGACTTAAACACATTCTTTCAACTATTTACAGGACATGCACCAGTGCTGGAACCAGGATCCACCACTGAGTAAGAAAAAGTAATGATAACACTACTTACTTGCTAAGTGAATTTCCTCCCATAGGATAACATTGGTGATTGTAAGTGTCAACTTTTGAAATACAATAATATTCTTTAAAAATCACTACTGTAACTAAAACAATTCACTCAACCGTTTACAGGAGATGTCCAAGGATTGAATCTAGGATCCAGTCCTGTGGTTAGAAAAGTAATCCATAAAGTAACTAATTGCATTTAACTAGGAAAACACTTTGAGGTCAATGTTGCATTGTGTTTGAAATTGTGTTGACCATTGCAACAACTGTAACTACTGTACTTAAAAGTCTATTGACTATTTGCAAAGTATTTAAACTAAAGTAATTCATTCTGAGAAAGTATATTTTGTAATGTAATGTATAATGTAATTACAATGTAATTTAAAAAATAAAATATCTAAAAATAAATAGTTTAAAAAAGTAGTAAATCAGTATAAAAAAATATATAACAATTATTACATTTAAAAATTGTCATTTACAAAACCTTCGAAATTCACTGAAAAAACCAGTTTCAGGCCTGATATAGTTAGGAATTGGCATTTATAAAACCTTTGAAATTCATTGAAAAAACCATAGCTTTCAGGCCTGATATAGTTAGGAATTAGCATTTAAAAAACCTTTGAAATTCACTGAAAAAATCATAGGTTTCAGGCCTGATATAGTTAGGAATTTGCATTTAAAAAACCTTAGAAATTCACAGAAAAAAACGTAGGTTTTAGGGGTGTTATAGTTAGCTGGACATTTTACTCATACAAAACCATTGAAATTCCTCCGATATAGTTAGTCGTACTAACTGTATCTTGCGCGCCCGCAATCCACTGCTGATGTCACATATTACATCATTCATGACATGGTCAGTGGCATCACTGATGACATCTCAAATGACATCACTGATGCCATCATCCACGTGATGATACACCTCATCATACACGAGAATAACCTTTCATCACTCAATGTAAAATACAGAGTACCATATTTGAATCCATTGACACACCAATACAAGTTTCTAAAAACCCACTCAGTGATTCCTAGATCTATACACACATCTACTCACTTACCTACAGATTCACTCATACATGCAGTCAATGATCAATAGAACACTATGAAATATACTTACACACCTATATCGACATTACACACTAGCACACATCCTATTTACTTATGATGTCATATTATTCACTTATGCAAACAATGGATCATACTTACATTTACTTAGCTATACACTTATACAAACACCACTTTATCTATTCATGCAGATAGTAACTTATACTTAGTGTGTTATAAAATCACTATTACAAGTATAGTTATCCATACAGTCACGCATACAATCACTGAGTCTTATGTATACTTATTTATAAACAACAACTGACACATACATTGCCTTTTATTTTTGTACTTTGTTGGACATGTACCATTAAAAGAGATCTTTGCTCATCACCACTCCCATAAAGATATTCACTCACCCAAACAATTGTTATAACTAGTAGTCCTAATGTCATATACCTACTAAATCAACTATTCACACATCTTTGGGCAGTCACACACCTCCCACCGAACCACACACACATTCACTCTCCCATACAAATACTCAGTCAACTAATAAATAACTAATATAGACTTTCAAATAGCTAGTAACCAACTGGAGAAGTAGTTTTTACAAGAACTGACAAAGTGATACAGATGTTCACACAGTTTAGTCACTATCCAATATATTCAGAGAGACACTTTAACCCCTTCGATGCTGGTGACGGAACCATTCCGTCATCAGTCAAGGTTGAGCTGTGCTGATGACGGAATGGTTCCGTCATGACCACACCCAGTTAAGGGATGTCCAGCACCGGGGGGGAATCGGGGAGGCAGGTAAGGTGTTAAATAAGTCAAGTAAACAGTCAATCACACTGCTACTAAATCCTTCATCCAGATATGTATATTTATATATCCACTCATTCTTCAATGCAAATTGCTATATATATATAATACATATTTAAATAACGAAGCAAAGCACATTCACTGGTTGATGTCATCAGTGATGTCATTTGAGATGTCATCAGTGATGTCAATGAACATGTCATGAATGATGTAATTTGTGACATCATCAGCAGTGGATTGCGAGCGCGCGAGGTATAGTTAGTACAACTAACTATATCGTCGGAATTTCAATGGTTTTGTACGAGTGAAATGTCCAGCTAACTATCACACCCCTAAAACCTATGGTTATTTCAGTGAATTTATAAGGTTTTCTAAATGCTAATTCCTAACTATATCAGGCCTGAAACCTATGGTTTCTTCAGTGAATATATATATATATATATATATATATATATATATATATATATATATATATATATATATATATATATATATATATCCAACGATTGCAGGAAACCCTTTTGCAGAAGGTCACTGGAAGAATCAAATTTCATCACTTTGTTTAATGGCAGCGTGCAAGCAGGCGACATGGCAGAGAATACATCACACAATCCTTACGCCAGACGCGTTTCAAGAGCCTCAAACTCCCTTCTTCAGCGGCGTGTAGTTCACAGAGATGAAAGCGCTGTTTTACTGCACACCCTTCATTTAAAACACCTGCTGCGGTGGGCGTTGCCGACTGCACAGCCTTCTGGATGTTGTGGTGCACAATGTTTAGTTACAAGTGAGCGCGCTGTTCAATTTCTCCTTTTAGCACAGTTCTTATCCCAAGTGGGTTGATGAGGGCACCGACAGTCACCTGCCCCGCTTTGTTGCTGCCACCGTGAATGAGCGGGCACCACCCTGCAGCGGCGCCAGCCCGTCTTCCTCCTTGCACCCCAAACACCGTCAGGCACTTGGCAAGACCCGCAACTCAGCGGTGGACCTTCCTGCGCGACCGGGACCGGCCGTTTAAACATCCAACGATTGCAGGAAACCCTTTTGCAGAAGGTCACTGGAAGAATCAAATTTCATCACTTTGTTTAATGGCAGCGTGCAAGCAGGCGACATGGCAGAGAATACATCACACAATCCTTACGCCAGACGCGTTTCAAGAGCCTCAAACTCCCTTCTTCAGTGGCGTGTAGTTCACAGAGATGAAAGCGCTGTTTTACTGCACACCCTTCATTTAAAACACCTGCTGCGGTGGGCGTTGCCGACTGCACAGCCTTCTGGATGTTGTGGTGCACAATGTTTAGTTACAAGTGAGCGCGCTGTTCAATTTCTCCTTTTAGCACAGTTCTTATCCCAAGTGGGTTGATGAGGGCACCGACAGTCACCTGCCCCGCTTTGTTGCTGCCACCGTGAATGAGCGGGCACCACCCTGCAGCGGCGCCAGCCCGTCTTCCTCCTTGCACCCCAAACACCGTCAGGCACTTGGCAAGACCCGCAACTCAGCGGTGGACCTTCCTGCGCGACCGGGACCGGCCGTTTAAACATCCAACGATTGCAGGAAACCCTTTTGCAGAAGGTCACTGGAAGAATCAAATTTCATCACTTTGTTTAATGGCAGCGTGCAAGCAGGCGACATGGCAGAGAATACATCACACAATCCTTACGCCAGACGCGTTTCAAGAGCCTCAAACTCCCTTCTTCAGTGGCGTGTAGTTCACAGAGATGAAAGCGCTGTTTTACTGCACACCCTTCATTGAAAACATCTGCTGCGGTGGGCGTTGCCGACTGCACAGCCTTCTGGATGTTGTGGTGCACAATGTTTAGTTACAAGTGAGCGCGCTGTTCAATTTCTCCTTTTAGCACAGTTCTTATCCCAAGTGGGTTGATGAGGGCACCGACAGTCACCTGCCCCGCTTTGTTGCTGCCACCGTGAATGAGCGGGCACCACCCTGCAGCGGCGCCAGCCCGTCTTCCTCCTTGCACCCCAAACACCGTCAGGCACTTGGCAAGACCCGCAACTCAGCGGTGGACCTTCCTGCGTGACCGGGACCGGCCGTTTAAACATCCAACGATTGCAGGAAACCCTTTTGCAGAAGGTCACTGGAAGAATCAAATTTCATCACTTTGTTTAATGGCAGCGTGCAAGCAGGCGACATGGCAGAGAATACATCACACAATCCTTACGCCAGACGCGTTTCAAGAGCCTCAAACTCTCTTCTTCAGTGGCGTGTAGTTCACAGAGATGAAAGCGCTGTTTTACTGCACACCCTTCATTTAAAACACCTGCTGCGGTGGGCGTTGCCGACTGCACAGCCTTCTGGATGTTGTGGTGCACAATGTTTAGTTACAAGTGAGCGCGCTGTTCAATTTCTCCTTTTAGCACAGTTCTTATCCCAAGTGGGTTGATGAGGGCACCGACAGTCACCTGCCCCGCTTTGTTGCTGCCACCGTGAATGAGCGGGCACCACCCTGCAGCGGCGCCAGCCCGTCTTCCTCCTTGCACCCCAAACACCGTCAGGCACTTGGCAAGACCCGCAACTCAGCGGTGGACCTTCCTGCGCGACCGGGACCGGCCGTTTAAACATCCAACGATTGCAGGAAACCCTTTTGCAGAAGGTCACTGGAAGAATCAAATTTCATCACTTTGTTTAATGGCAGCGTGCAAGCAGGCGACATGGCAGAGAATACATCACACAATCCTTACGCCAGACGCGTTTCAAGAGCCTCAAACTCCCTTCTTCAGTGGCGTGTAGTTCACAGAGATGAAAGCGCTGTTTTACTGCACACCCTTCATTTAAAACACCTGCTGCGGTGGGCGTTGCCGACTGCACAGCCTTCTGGATGTTGTGGTGCACAATGTTTAGTTACAAGTGAGCGCGCTGTTCAATTTCTCCTTTTAGCACAGTTCTTATCCCAAGTGGGTTGATGAGGGCACCGACAGTCACCTGCCCCGCTTTGTTGCTGCCACCGTGAATGAGCGGGCACCACCCTGCAGCGGCGCCAGCCCGTCTTCCTCCTTGCACCCCAAACACCGTCAGGCACTTGGCAAGACCCGCAACTCAGCGGTGGACCTTCCTGCGCGACCGGGACCGGCCGTTTAAACATCCAACGATTGCAGGAAACCCTTTTGCAGAAGGTCACTGGAAGAATCAAATTTCATCACTTTGTTTAATGGCAGCGTGCAAGCAGGCGACATGGCAGAGAATACATCACACAATCCTTACGCCAGACGCGTTTCAAGAGCCTCAAACTCTCTTCTTCAGTGGCGTGTAGTTCACAGAGATGAAAGCGCTGTTTTACTGCACACCCTTCATTTAAAACACCTGCTGCGGTGGGCGTTGCCGACTGCACAGCCTTCTGGATGTTGTGGTGCACAATGTTTAGTTACAAGTGAGCGCGCTGTTCAATTTCTCCTTTTAGCACAGTTCTTATCCCAAGTGGGTTGATGAGGGCACCGACAGTCACCTGCCCCGCTTTGTTGCTGCCACCGTGAATGAGCGGGCACCACCCTGCAGCGGCGCCAGCCCGTCTTCCTCCTTGCACCCCAAACACCGTCAGGCACTTGGCAAGACCCGCAACTCAGCGGTGGACCTTCCTGCGTGACCGGGACCGGCCGTTTAAACATCCAACGATTGCAGGAAACCCTTTTGCAGAAGGTCACTGGAAGAATCAAATTTCATCACTTTGTTTAATGGCAGCGTGCAAGCAGGCGACATGGCAGAGAATACATCACACAATCCTTATGCCAGACGCGTTTCAAGAGCCTCAAACTCTCTTCTTCAGTGGCGTGTAGTTCACAGAGATGAAAGCGCTGTTTTACTGCACACCCTTCATTTAAAACACCTGCTGCGGTGGGCGTTGCCGACTGCACAGCCTTCTGGATGTTGTGGTGCACAATGTTTAGTTACAAGTGAGCGCGCTGTTCAATTTCTCCTTTTAGCACAGTTCTTATCCCAAGTGGGTTGATGAGGGCACCGACAGTCACCTGCCCCGCTTTGTTGCTGCCACCGTGAATGAGCGGGCACCACCCTGCAGCGGCGCCAGCCCGTCTTCCTCCTTGCACCCCAAACACCGTCAGGCACTTGGCAAGACCCGCAACTCAGCGGTGGACCTTCCTGCGCGACCGGGACCGGCCGTTTAAACATCCAACGATTGCAGGAAACCCTTTTGCAGAAGGTCACTGGAAGAATCAAATTTCATCACTTTGTTTAATGGCAGCGTGCAAGCAGGCGACATGGCAGAGAATACATCACACAATCCTTACGCCAGACGCGTTTCAAGAGCCTCAAACTCCCTTCTTCAGTGGCGTGTAGTTCACAGAGATGAAAGCGCTGTTTTACTGCACACCCTTCATTTAAAACACCTGCTGCGGTGGGCGTTGCCGACTGCACAGCCTTCTGGATGTTGTGGTGCACAATGTTTAGTTACAAGTGAGCGCGCTGTTCAATTTCTCCTTTTAGCACAGTTCTTATCCCAAGTGGGTTGATGAGGGCACCGACAGTCACCTGCCCCGCTTTGTTGCTGCCACCGTGAATGAGCGGGCACCACCCTGCAGCGGCGCCAGCCCGTCTTCCTCCTTGCACCCCAAACACCGTCAGGCACTTGGCAAGACCCGCAACTCAGCGGTGGACCTTCCTGCGCGACCGGGACCGGCCGTTTAAACATCCAACGATTGCAGGAAACCCTTTTGCAGAAGGTCACTGGAAGAATCAAATTTCATCACTTTGTTTAATGGCAGCGTGCAAGCAGGCGACATGGCAGAGAATACATCACACAATCCTTACGCCAGACGCGTTTCAAGAGCCTCAAACTCTCTTCTTCAGTGGCGTGTAGTTCACAGAGATGAAAGCGCTGTTTTACTGCACACCCTTCATTTAAAACACCTGCTGCGGTGGGCGTTGCCGACTGCACAGCCTTCTGGATGTTGTGGTGCACAATGTTTAGTTACAAGTGAGCGCGCTGTTCAATTTCTCCTTTTAGCACAGTTCTTATCCCAAGTGGGTTGATGAGGGCACCGACAGTCACCTGCCCCGCTTTGTTGCTGCCACCGTGAATGAGCGGGCACCACCCTGCAGCGGCGCCAGCCCGTCTTCCTCCTTGCACCCCAAACACCGTCAGGCACTTGGCAAGACCCGCAACTCAGCGGTGGACCTTCCTGCGTGACCGGGACCGGCCGTTTAAACATCCAACGATTGCAGGAAACCCTTTTGCAGAAGGTCACTGGAAGAATCAAATTTCATCACTTTGTTTAATGGCAGCGTGCAAGCAGGCGACATGGCAGAGAATACATCACACAATCCTTACGCCAGACGCGTTTCAAGAGCCTCAAACTCTCTTCTTCAGTGGCGTGTAGTTCACAGAGATGAAAGCGCTGTTTTACTGCACACCCTTCATTTAAAACACCTGCTGCGGTGGGCGTTGCCGACTGCACAGCCTTCTGGATGTTGTGGTGCACAATGTTTAGTTACAAGTGAGCGCGCTGTTCAATTTCTCCTTTTAGCACAGTTCTTATCCCAAGTGGGTTGATGAGGGCACCGACAGTCACCTGCCCCGCTTTGTTGCTGCCACCGTGAATGAGCGGGCACCACCCTGCAGCGGCGCCAGCCCGTCTTCCTCCTTGCACCCCAAACACCGTCAGGCACTTGGCAAGACCCGCAACTCAGCGGTGGACCTTCCTGCGCGACCGGGACCGGCCGTTTAAACATCCAACGATTGCAGGAAACCCTTTTGCAGAAGGTCACTGGAAGAATCAAATTTCATCACTTTGTTTAATGGCAGCGTGCAAGCAGGCGACATGGCAGAGAATACATCACACAATCCTTACGCCAGACGCGTTTCAAGAGCCTCAAACTCCCTTCTTCAGTGGCGTGTAGTTCACAGAGATGAAAGCGCTGTTTTACTGCACACCCTTCATTTAAAACACCTGCTGCGGTGGGCGTTGCCGACTGCACAGCCTTCTGGATGTTGTGGTGCACAATGTTTAGTTACAAGTGAGCGCGCTGTTCAATTTCTCCTTTTAGCACAGTTCTTATCCCAAGTGGGTTGATGAGGGCACCGACAGTCACCTGCCCCGCTTTGTTGCTGCCACCGTGAATGAGCGGGCACCACCCTGCAGCGGCGCCAGCCCGTCTTCCTCCTTGCACCCCAAACACCGTCAGGCACTTGGCAAGACCCGCAACTCAGCGGTGGACCTTCCTGCGCGACCGGGACCGGCCGTTTAAACATCCAACGATTGCAGGAAACCCTTTTGCAGAAGGTCACTGGAAGCGGGGCAGGTGACTGTCGGTGCCCTCGGCAACGCCCACCGCAGAAGGTGTTTTAAATGAAGGGTGTGCAGTAAAACAGCGCTTTCATCTCTGTGAACTACACGCCACTGAAGAAGGGAGTTTGAGGCTCTTGAAACGCGTCTGGCGTAAGGATTGTGTGATGTATTCTCTGCCATGTCGCCTGCTTGCACGCTGCCATTAAACAAAGTGATGAAATTTGATTCTTCCAGTGACCTTCTGCAAAAGGGTTTCCTGCAATCGTTGGATGTTTAAACGGCCGGTCCCGGTCGCGCAGGAAGGTCCACCGCTGAGTTGCGGGTCTTGCCAAGTGCCTGACGGTGTTTGGGGTGCAAGGAGGAAGACGGGCTGGCGCCACTGCAGGGTGGTGCCCGCTCATTCACGGTGGCAGCAACAAAGCGGGGCAGGTGACTGTCGGTGCCCTCATCAACCCACTTGGGATAAGAACTGTGCTAAAAGGAGAAATTGAACAGCGCGCTCACTTGTAACTAAACATTGTGCACCACAACATCCAGAAGGCTGTGCAGTCGGCAACGCCCACCGCAGCAGGTGTTTTAAATGAAGGGTGTGCAGTAAAACAGCGCTTTCATCTCTGTGAACTACACGCCACTGAAGAAGGGAGTTTGAGGCTCTTGAAACGCGTCTGGCGTAAGGATTGTGTGATGTATTCTCTGCCATGTCGCCTGCTTGCACGCTGCCATTAAACAAAGTGATGAAATTTGATTCTTCCAGTGACCTTCTGCAAAAGGGTTTCCTGCAATCGTTGGATATATATATATATTGGCGTTTGTGGACGGAATTGGCTGAAATTCTCAGGAAAATGGCAGATTCTGTTTCTGAGCAGGCCCTCAAAATTTGGGGGGGTTTCGTCGAGGGGGGGTGAGAAAAAAGGGGGGTCCCAAACGTGTTTTTAACATTGAGTTTTCCATAGGGCGGTTGGACTCACTTTTAGCTCGAACGGCTGAATGGATTTACATGAAACTTGGCAAAATTGTAGATATGGTTTGCCCGACGTGCCTTTGCTATGTCTCAATATATGTACTCAAGTGGATTTTGAGAAATGAAAATTTTTAAAAACAGATATATCTGTGACAGCGCTCCGATTAGCGCTCCGGTTCGCGTACCTGACGCGTAACGGAACTTCGCGAAGCGAAGCTGATTGGCTCTCCGGTGTCTGTCAACATTCTAAACAGTCCGGAACGGCCACCATCTTGTCTCTCGGTAGGATCGAGAGACAAGAGGTGGAAAAAACAAAGAGGGAAATGAGCATAAGGGGGCAGAGTACATCCTCCCTGACCCCCTAGGTTTGATGAGGGGGCTTTAAAAGGGCCCCGCGGGTCAAAGAAAAAAAAAAATTATTATCGTTTTTTTGCGGGAGGAGCGCTCGGGACGCGCACCGGGAAGCAGACAGGGAAGCGTAATATTGGGAAAATGGGATGAAAGAATGTTCAAATATTGTATGTGATTGTTCTTTTTTTTAATTATTTTATTTTATTTAAGTACCAAGATGTAGGTACCAATGCAGAGTCTAAAAATAAAAAAAACACTGTTTTCTTTGTAAATATCTTGCATGTTGTTTCAGAAGTTATTGTGGTATATGGAATTCATAGCATAGTCTGTCAGGAAAGCAGAAACACCATGGAGGCAGGAGATGATAAAGAGATGTTAAATACACATTGGAGATAATATAGTGGGAGAAAGGAAGTAACTATGAGCAAACTCATTATGTAACACAAAAAAGTTGCACAGTATTTTTAAAGTCTGATTTTACATTATAATCAATTTGCTACTAGTTTACAAAATACATATAAAAATGAATAATGTCAAACAATTTTTGAATTATTAAATAAAAATTTATTTTTCTGATTCGTTTTCAAAATTAAAAAGAACTTCTAATAATTCATTGTCAGATTTTTTTTCATTTTCAATTAGGAAATCTACTGATTCCACACATTGCAGAAGTTCAAAGTCTCGTGATTCATCATAGAATTCTGAGTCAATTTCTGTATCTGTATTGCTTCTTGCAACAATTTCCAAGTTAGTTTTGTTCTCTCCTTCCATTTTTGTGCTGTAAAACGAATTAAAAAAAATATATCAGTACAGATAGGGCACTGTTGGGTTTTAGTACAGACAGGTAGTTTGTTTTTTTAAACAGTGATTTTATCTTTGTTCACTGTATGGTATCAGACTGGAAGTAAAAATATAAAAAAATGTATGTGATAAAGCCTAAGTTAATTCTTAATTATACAAGACAAGCCTAACTCCATCCATAACTAAAACAGAGATGTCTATCTTATTCTATAACTATTACAGAGGGATAGTATATAACTATCAGAAAATGTTTTCCTACTTAACTTAAAGTGCAGAACATACTTCAGTTTTTAAAATATCATCTTACCAATCAAAAAGAAGTTTAAGTTCTCAGTTGAAATGCACTTGATATGTACTTCAGGAAGTAGTAGTCAAAATGGCTGTGTTTCTCTCTCTTTCGTTATATATATTCAGGTACATAACCAATCAAATGTCATAAAATAATAGAAGATATAGAAAGTAGCATTTTGATTGGTTGTCAATTCTAACACTTCATAAGTGTTTTTGTTAGGTAATTTACCTCAGGATATTTAGTCAGGCTTACAGCATAATTTTCTCTATGGAATTCCATCAAATTTGGGTAAATGGTAGGGACTGCTAAGTAGTAGGCCCTATTCTATATTTGATGAAAGTGTCTGTAGTATTTTTTCTGTAAATTACTTTCCCACCTTTTTTTATCGAGCGCTTACCGGTGCGCTCCCCGGTACGCGAACCGGGGAGTCCTCCCTTTTCTGTATTGGTAGAATTGAGTCATAAGATGGAGGACAAAGAATGTACGGAATGGGTAGAAGGGGGCACGGTAGACACTTTGTGACCCTCTAGGTTTTCTGAGGGGGGATTAGGACGCTGATATATGCAAAAGTAAAAAAATTACATTTTAAAAAATTTCGCGGGGAGAGCGCCCGGTACGCGCACCGGTAAGCTAACCGGGGAGCGTACTTTGGTGAAGAAGAAAAAAAAAACAAAAACGTTTTGAATGATTAGAGGTAGGGTAGCTCTGAAAAGAGCTATTGTGTTCTGTGGCTACTTTAGGTACCTACAAGTAGGTTCCAATGCACACTTTTAAATAAAGGACGAATATTCTATTCCCTTCATTGGAGAAGTGTACACCATCTCTTCTGTAGATGTTTTGAATGTTGGAACGCAAGTTATTGTTGTATATTAAACCCATTCCATAGTCTCTCATGTAAGCAGAAACAGATTTATCCACATGTTTCTGTGCTTTCTCAAATTGTGAAAAAAAAATTAATTTGACCACTTACATTTTTGTCTTTGATATATATTGGAATATACCAAGGCAGTTTGGGGAAAAAGTGTCATTTAAAAGAAGAATACATGTTACAGCTTTTGATATTTGCTATTAAAAAACTATTGAAATTCACTGAAAAAACCATAGGTTATAGACCATATATAGTTAGGAATTAGCATTTACAAAACCTTGAAAATTCACTGAAAAAACCATAGGTTATAGACCATATATAGTTAGGGATTAGCATTTACCAAACCATATTTTACTCACACAAAACCATTGAAGTTCGCATATATAGTTAGTTGCACTAACTATATATCGCGCACCCGCAATCCACTGCTGATGATGTCACATATTACATCATTCATGACATGGTCAGTGACATCACTGATGACATCACTGATGACATCATCCAGTGACTATATGTTCCTGTAAAGTTAAAATATGTCTTACATATTGAAGAATGAATGGATGTATAAGTGTCTGGATGAAGGATTTAGTAGGTGCATGACTGACTGTATGAGTGAGGGATTAAATGTGTCTCACTGAGTGCATGGGTTAGTGACTAAACTGTCTTAATTTGTGCATCCTTATATCTGTTGTTCTGTAAACTGCTGCATGTGTTGATCAGTAGCTATATGAGTAACTATATGGGTTATTGATTGGTTGCCCAAGTATTTGTATGGGAGAGTGAGTGTGTGTGTGTGGGTGGCTGGGAGGTGTATGACTCTGTGCATAGATGTGTGAGCAGTTGATTCAGTAGATGTATGGGTTCAAAACTGCATGTGGAAACAGCTGTATGGGTGGATGACTGTGTGCATGAGTGTATTGGTGAGTGAATGGATATCTCAGTGCTACATGTCAAAGTAAGTACATATGTAAAACACAGTACATGTGAGAGTTGACATATATATATATATATATATATATATATATATATATATATATATATATATATATATATAATATATATATATATATATATATTTATATATATATATATATATATATCAGCTGCTTGGTTTCCTTTTTCAGCGCTTTCCTGCCAACAAACGAGAGTGGACCCGAAATAAGTGCCATTTTTTGTTAAGTCACCGCTCTACAAGTCGCCATTATGCATTTCGGCAGTCTCCTGCCTTGATCACATATATATTACTGTGGTCATACCGGCAGAAGCACAGAGCCTTTAAACAGTATGTGGAACCATCACCCTGCACAATGAAAACCTGGCTCCCTCATATTAAGGTTTTGTATGAATATGTGAATAAGGCAATGTATGCAAAGACACTTTAGTAACACCTCCATGTTTAGCCATCCCAATAAAGTTAATTCAACTAGTCCTATTTTTTTTTACAACACTTTGCATGATAGATCTTGAAGGTGCATACTTACAATGGAAAAATGAAACTACAAATCCCAGAATGCAAAGTATTAATGATTAAAGGTTCAAAACTATCTCAAGAAAATGTGAACCCCTGTTCTTGTTCGCATCTGAGCAGTGTTACACAGATCAGGTGTGCCAGTCACTGCCAACCCTGCTCTCCTTCAAGCTCCTTGTCAGCTCATACCTGGCCCATCTTGTATTGTAGGTGATGTAGACATACCTCAATCCTCCTTCCTATGCATGCTGGTTTTTGTCCCCTATTCTCCTGACGCCACATGTTGCACTTAATTGTAATTGTGAACCGTTCTAACACATTTGGGTTGTTTCAAGAAGTTACACAACATCTCGTCACTTGGCAGATTTAGAAATTTGTATAAGAAAGAAAATGTGCTTGTGTCTGAGCGAAATGGGAGAGTGGAGTGGTGGTCCACACAGGGCGGTTGTGTGAACATACATGGACTGCTAACGAAAGCACGACGATATTAGCAGCTACTGGTACACACAGGAGAAAGTGGTGTTTTGTCTTGCCAGTGCAGCAAATAGTAAGTATCGATTCTGACATTTTATAATTTTACGGTGAGACATGGCAATTTTCAGAAACATTAGGGTGCATTGTGGGAGATAGCCATAACCTCAATGGTGAATTGAAGCAGGAAGGAGTGAGATCATATTCCAAAAGGTGAACATTGCCTTCCATTCCTGGGACTTGAGGTCTTTCATAAGGTGTTTTGACTTCCTTGCTCCCCACCAACCTTAGCGTGGAGAGGAAGCACCAACTGACCGTACAGGTGGAAAAAACCTGCAATGTCCTATTTCATCAGCCTAAGATATAGAAACTCCCATATGGGCCTCATGGAGGAAAAACACAATTTCAGCTTGAGGAAGGGAAGATGACAAGGCACACACACAACTCAAGGTAGGCTAACAATTACAAAATAGGCAGGTATTAGCGTGGTTAAGGATGGAGGCCTAACAGAATGTGGGCACAATACTTCATCATAAAGGAGAGATTAAATCAGTTTTCTGAGTGGGGCTGTCAGGCAGTCAGCCGAATCCCTTTATTCAATGCTTAAATTATTAAGATCATAAAAGTAAAAAAACCACTATATAATATATACATTACAAAAAATACAACTTTCATGATTCAAATAGTAACAGTAATTTGATTAAAACAGTAAATGTAAAAGCTGCATTAGATTAATAATTCAAAAGAAAAAATAGTCCAGCCGCCTAGTCTTCCATGAAAGGAGTAAATATGAGGCTACAGTAGAACATATTAATTCATTAGATAATAATTGTAAAAAATACAGAGCGGGGTGACTGAGTAAGATTACATTTACGCAGTAATTATATGAGTGCTGTTAGATTGCCCAAAGCCTGACAGAGCCTAAGAAATGTAACTATAACTGTAACTTGCTTGCGCCCTCGCCATGCACAGTGTTGTCATCAATGACGTAATTTCAGATGTTGCAGTTATGCTATCAATGATGTCTCATATTTTGTCATGAGTGATGTTATATGTGTATAATTACCAGTGCTTTGTTAGGGTACGAGTTATAGTTACACTTGGGAACGAGTTATAGTAACGACAGATAACTATAACTGGTAAATTGCAATGGTTTTTTGAGTTTAAAAGGAAACATTGTCTTTTCAAGTTTAACCTTTAACCTTTAAAATATCAAACTTATCCTTTTAAAAATGTTACCTTTACCCTTTGTTTTTCCAGTGAACATCTAGGGGCATATGCACAAGCCCCTATCTCCACCACAAAGTCACTTATATCGACGTTGAGATGGCGATAGGGGCTGCGCCTTATTTATGTGGCTTAACGCTGCCTTGTAAATAAGGTCCCCTTTCACGCTATGCTTAGTGTGAAAGGGGTGGGCAGTGGGTGTTGCAGAGGGCGTTCCACCGCAACACCCTTAATTTTGATGCTGCCCCCTATGTACAAGGGTGGCAAACATAGGAGCCAGCGCTAAAATTAAGACCAGGTATTTGTCCTCGTTTTTGCTTTTTCCATGTGTGCTGCCTTGTGCAGCACACATGTAAATATCAAAATGCCAATGGATTGTTTATGTAAAGGAAGGTGTGCCTTCCTGTACATAAACAATTCATTAAAAAAAATTCAATTTTGTGACTTTCATGTGGGCTGCATGAAGCACCACACATGACAGTGACAGAATGGCATTTTAGGAATGTTTATGTGCAGGAATGGACACCTTCGTAAACATAAACAATCCTCCCCTGCATGCAAACACCCTTGCACTATGTTGCAAGGATACCTGCGTTGGCGCTAAGTTGCTAAATTTGGCGCCTTTGCAGGGGGAAATCCAAGGCTGCACCAAATTCTTGTAAATATGGTGCAGCCTTGTGTTTCAGAAGTGGCGGAGAGAGGCGTTAAGCCAGGAAGGCTAACACCTCTCTCTGCCACTACCTTTTACATATCCCCCCTAGTTTTCTTAGCATAAAATAAAAATTATTTCCATTCATAAAGCCAACCCTCCCGCCACACACAGACGAAGGCCCTGTGTCAAGCCCCCATTAGCAGCGTGTGCAACAGGGGTGTGGATGGGGTCCCCGGGGCCCCCTGCAGGCTCGGGGAGGAGGACTGCCTGCGCCCTCCCCCAAAAAATACATTTTCACCCCAGAGGATGGGATTCCAATATGACAAATCTAGTCCCTGAATCTGACTCACGCTCTTTCGAGGTCGGCCTGAACCTTTGACTGTGCCCTGGCCATGCTTGATCAGTTAACCGCGAGTTGAACTTTGTGCTTCTCTGTCCTATTTTTATCTAAAATTAAAAAAATTCAGAACTCTTGGTCTACATATTGGATTTTTGTCATTTTATTTATTAAAAGTTTCTCTATTATTCAAAATTGGTTTGATATTTTTTTTCTTGTGTTAGGTTTTCACTTCATTATTGTTTGAGTGCTTCATAATTTACAAATTGCCTCTAAGTTAAGCCAAGCTACCAGAGGGTTAAGTACAGGTTTATTCAGTTGCTTTTGTGGTTCAGCCTGACAAGGAATGTGTTTTACTTGAAAGGGGCTCTCACCCCTCTCGACTAATAACCCAATTTCTTATACTATGCATGAGGTATGCATAAAGTATTAGAGTTCTACTAAGTTTTTATGAAACACTAAAATAGGGAATAGAAGATTATGTAATGTTAATGTTGTTAATTATCTTGCACGAGTCAAGTGGAAAGTATAACTCATTTCTGCAGAGTGATTAGTGACAACGCTTGATGTAGTTATGCTAGTCACAAGGAGAAGTGTCACAAGGAGAAGTGTCAGTGAACATATATTGAAGTTACTCATTATTTGCATGTTCAGTGTAGGAAAGTATCAGTTTCACATCAAAAATGATGTTGCTAAAGTGTTCATTTATACATTAATACAGTTAAGTGTAAAACTTTCACGGCAAGCTATTAAAGATATCTCTTCTTTGCCTTTAGAAATCCCTTATAGCCTGCAGACATTACTAACCAGTAGAAGTGAGGAGTGATAGTGGCAGGGTCTCTGTTTTCTTTTTTTGTCCAATTCCTCTAAAACTGGCCCTGATATTTCTGCGTCTATTGTCACTGGTGGAGGCGGAAAGAAATGGAAGAGTGCATTGCTCCTGTTGGATTATGAATACAAGTTTAGTGCATTCAGAAACCACATTACCAAAAATCTTATTCTTCCTGACATATTTTTCAGTAATTTTACTTCCACAGGGTTACTGCAAAGACAATATAGTCAATTTGTTCTCTTTAATCTTTTCTCTGAATTACCTTGTCCAACATGGCCATCTTGCAGTTAAGGACCATGGGCCCTATGTATCAAGCCTTTTTCCCATTTGCAAACAGGCGGATTTTCAGACTGTGCCCGTTTGCAAATGGGAAACAGCCTTTTTGGATATATCATCCCAAAAGGCCATCTCAAAATAGAGAATCCCCAAATTTGCGATTCTCTGTTTTGTGAATGCAATTAAGGAATAGCAAATTGCGATTCCTTTAATGCAATTCTGGAAGCACCAGAAATTTACTATTTGGCTTTAAGGAATCGCAAATTACCACCAACTTTAAGTTGGTGGTAATTTGCGATTTACATTAAAAAAGCCCTGTTTTGCTTTTCTCAAAGTGCCATATGGCACACATACATGCCCTTCGGGCATGTATGTATGCAAATTGTGCACACATGCATATTTCAGGGGTGCAACAGGGTGTCCTTTTGGCACCCTTGCAACCTTGAAATTACATTCTCAATTTGCGATTCTCTATTTGGTAATTGGTAATTGCAAATTGAGAATGTCTTCTCATTCAATCATATGGGCCTCCTACCCATAGGAATGAATGGGAAGGTATTCTTTATTTGCGAATCTCAATTTGCGATTCGCAAATAAGGAATATGTAGGATTCGCTAAATTTTTAGCAAATCCTACATACAAAGCATTTTGCGATTCTCTAATTAGGATTCGCTAAAAATCTCAATTTGAGAATCGCAAAACTCTTTTTTGATGCATATGGCCCTAAATTACCTCTTAGCTAAGCTAAAAATGCACTGCTTATAAAAAATGAATTTCTTCCTATCTCATCCATACAATCTCTACTTGTGGGGTCCTTGACATCAAGTTGGATATTAGTGACAATACCAAATTCCAGGTAGTTATTCTCAACACACATATCTTCCAGAAGAGATCCAATTCAGTTTAAACTATTCTAAAGACAGAATGCCTTTCTTGGATGTGGTGGTCTACCCAGTTAATGATGAACTAGTAACCACCCTATATAAAAAAGAGACAGACCGCAACAAATCACTACTTTTTTTTAAGAGCAATCCCCCGAAGAGTATGAAAGACAACTTACCTTATGGACAGTACTTACGGATTCGCCGTAACTGCCACTTCAAGGATGAATTCATGGATAATGCTGCTAAGTTGACCGATAATCTCTTGGAAAGAGGGTACCCCAAAAAACTCCTTAAGAGATCTATGAAACGCGCATGGTGGACACCTCGCGAGAGTTTACTAGAAAGGAAACCAAAAAAGGAAACTGACAGACTAGTTTTTGTCTCTACCTTCTGCCCAAATTCGAATCTGCTTAAAAAAGCGGTAGCTAGAAATTGGCACCTAATTAAAAACATCAATACTGGATTCAATGTGAAACCTTTATTTGCCTTCAGAAAAAATCGGACCATTGGAAACCACTTGGTAAGGGCAGCTATGCCACAAAAAGATGGTATATCAGTCAGAAGTTACATTGGCCTCCCTCCAGTGGTAGGACATAAAAAATGCGGAACCTGTGTATGTTGTCCATCTACAGAAGAAGGATCAGTTTTCCAACATAAAAATATCTTCTGGAAACACAATTCTTTTACCAATTGTAAGTCACGCAATGTAATCTATGGAATTAAATGTCGATGTGACTTGTTATATATTGGTAAAACCAACCAGGAAGTGAGGACCCGCATCACACAACATAAGTCACGAATAAGAAATAAGGTTCTTACAGCGCCACTAGTGAATCATTGGTTGACAATGGACCACAAAGAATCTGAGCTGAAATGGACAGTCATCCTGAAGGTTGATAAAGATCAAAGAGGCGGAGACCTAGATAAGAAACTACTGCAAAGGGAAGCAATGGTCATCCTAAAATTCAACACAGTAGTAGAGGGACTGAACGAAATGTCAGAATTATATAAACTCAGCTGAATTGATCAAACAACTTTCTACCCTGGGAAGCTGCGACTGAAATATAACCTGTTTCTGCCCCACAGGTTGCGTAAACACATTTCCACTTCTCGCAAACGCACTTAATTTGTCAACAGTGTCCGGATCAGTAAATACAAGGTCAGACCATCCGAGCACTACAACATCCAGTGTACCCCAGCCGATGTATGCCCGGAACAACCGATTCAAACATCAACGAGCATTTCTCACACGCTCGCCTTCATATGTTTACAGCCATCCACGAAGGTGGCTGGCCCCCCAAAAACACCCATTAATCAAAAATAGCCAACAATCAGCCTTTCGCCTACTAGCGGGCCCGAGCAAACACTACATCACCCAGAATTCCAAGCAACTCGGATGACGATTCATAACAACCAATCGGCGCGCCCATCTAACGAGTTTGTCTTCCGAGTAGTGCGGAGACTTACACAGAGGCAGAGACGCCGGTTGCACGAAGGTTAGCCCTGTCCGCCCAGGACGACGCGCTAAAACAAAGTTCTTTTAGTGATTCCCAACAACACATAAAATTAATGCAGGACTTCGTTTATAGGTCTTCCATTGACCCGCGACCCTCGCCAGTGTTGTAAACATACGCAGCTCAACATTGGAATCAAATACAAGTAAGCTAAAATCTCTTGTGGCATGCTCTGTCCCGCCCTTTGCTCTAATTACGTGCTACAGCTCACTCTAGCCCCCCTTTTTTCCCCGCAGACTTCGGACACCCCCCACCACCTGAATTTATGTAAGTAGCACACTGGAAAGTTTTGTGAGCCGTGTTGTAGTTGTACATATACAGGTCGACTGACAACAAGTTTCTTTACATTTGTCTTACATTGGTGCCTCGCCCGGTTTTTCTCATTTACAGTGTACATTCTCATTCAAGGTAAGAGGTGGCACACGAGTGGTGGTAGCTAGTAACCCACTACGCTAGTAGTTCTCAGTAGTGACATCTCCCTCATTTCTCTCTTTTTCAGTCATGAGGTCCTGATGAGAACCCTCTCACTGATTAAGGGTTCGAAACGCGTAGACCGTTCTTCTACACCATAAGACTTTGAGTTGTAAATAGTATTGCAAGAAAACCTTTAAATAGGATACTCAATTCCGAAAAAATATTTCTATGGTGTATTCCTTTGTTTTGTATAATTTCGCTTTGTGACATTGTAAATTGAAAATATTAATGTCTGTATGTATGGTTTGGATGAGAGAGTGAGTGTTTGAATGCAAATGTTGATCAACCAGGTACGATTGTGTCCCTTCATTAATGAGTTTTTTATGATAATGTCATTTTTATGAATACGGTATTTTGTATTGTTTGTGTTTTCTACTGTTGTGAAATCTTGGTGAACTCTAACCAACGAACTGTTCTAAAAATCCTTAGTTAAAATAAAAGTGATTAAATCTATGAAATTTATTTTTCACCCCGCACTCTGTTTAATTCTCTGCGCGCAGGTTATTTGAAATTAAATAGTAATCACAGTACTGGCAGGTGTTTTGTTTGGTAGTGATAAAGAGGCTTGGCCTTGCAGTGGGAAGCCCACACCCAATGTTGCTTTTGCACTAAATTACCTCTTAGCATCTGAAAATGCACTGCTTATAAAAAATGAATTTCTTCCTATCTCATCCATACAATTTCTACTTGTGGGGTCCTTGACATCAAGTTGGATATTAGTGACAATACCAAATTCCAGGTAGTTATTCTCAACACACATATCTTACACATGAAGATCAATGTGATGGGTATGAATGTGCATTTTTAATTGTGTCATCTTTGGGAAATTTGTCAGTTTAATTCCAGAAACCAGTCTCAACACCCAAGGGCAGTCAAGGGCTACGGATAATCTCTCTTGATTGGTATTCCTTAAATAGACCTCATCTTCTTGAAGACTCTCTACATGCTACAGCATGTTTTGCCATTGGAACCAAAAGATTTTCTCATATCACACCTGTGTTACAAACTCTCCAACTGCTACCAGTAGAAGACAGAGCTCTTTACAACTTTACAAGACGGTATTCCTTGATCACAAGGTTGTACACAGTGGCGTAGAGAACTCCTCAGCTTTAGAAATGTAAGTGGGGATAGCTACTGCACCCAGAGGCCTGGTAAACTCGATCACATCAAATATTGATTCGTTTTATATTTGGTGTCAGCCTTAGTGTGGTCTTCCCCATTACCGTTTGCCTGCTTGCCTCCAATTTTGCTGAATTTGTTTTTTTTGGCCTTAAGACTCTGTGCACTTTATCACTGCTTACCAGTGAAATGTGCTTGTGCTTACTCCCCTAAACATGATTTGTTTGGAATGTACCTAATTGACATATTTAATTTACTTATAAGTACCTTGTAAAGTGGTATACCATATACCCAGGGCCTGTAAATTAAATGCTACGAATGGGCCTGCAGCTCTTGTTGTGCTACCCACATAAGTAGCTCTCTAAAACCTGTCCCAGGACTACCATTGAAGCCTGAAGGCAGTGTCACACTGCCATGTTGATGTGGCATTTAAGACCTCTTGCCAAACTTTAAACTCCCTTTTTGCTACACTTAAAGTACCCCTAAGGTAGGCCCTGGGCAGCCTATAGCGCAGGGAGCTGTTTAAGTAAAAGCTAGAACCAAAGGGGATGATGGACGGAGTGTTGAACATTGCAAGCACTCACCCCCAGTCTGATCTGGGTTTAATCTATCATCATTCTTTAGCTCACTCCGCCACCCCAGTGCAGACATGGCCATATGGAAATCAGTCTGACCCTGTGCCTCATGGGAACAGTCCAGCCCAAACTGCCAAGCCATGTTTTCCCTGGACCGGAAACAAGCATCCTGGGACCGGTTTATGGCTAATCATCCATCATCAGCCAGGCTAGCTTGAATCCAGTGGCAAAGTGAGCAAGGAACCAAAGTTTGGGCATACCCTGCCAAATTAGGGCAAACAAAGCAGAACCAAAGGGGGTGATGGACGGAGTGTTGAACATTGCAAGAACTCACCCACAGTCAACTGATCTGGGTTTAATCCATCATCATGCTTTACAGTAAAAGGTAGGACATGTACATTTAAGTTTTACATGTAGTGCCCCCGATTCATTGTTCACTACTGTGAGGCCTACTTCTCCATTGGATAACAATGGGTATTCATTATTACATTTAATAAGCTGTAATTCTTAATCAAGAGAGAGTTGATCTGTCATGTTTGGGACCTACAAACTTGTAATGATAAATCCTCTAACTGCAAAGTCGGATTTGTTATTGCAGTTTTGAAAATGCCACTTTTAGAACGTTCGCATTTTTCTGCTTTTAGCCCTGTGTGTCTGCAGCCTGTCTCTGATAAATGTCTGGGAAGGTTTGCAGCTGGGCTTTGTGCATTCCCTCTACACAGCCACACACAATGGGAGCTTAGATGTGACTTGATGGGCCATCCTGGGAGGATGGGATGGAGGAACTGGGCACAGCCTCATACTTACACCTGAATAGGTGTGTGTCCTGTCCCCACCCTTCTCACCAAAATGTTGCAAATGGATGATACATAAGCCGAGTGTATAAGCAGAATATCTTTATTGTAGCTTAGTTCCAGGATAGACGAGTGGAAGGGTATAAGAAGATGAAGCGTATCCCCACGAGGAGCAGCCTCTCTGCTGCTCAGCCTGCATTCACCAACTGGCGCTCCACACACACAGGCATCCAAACATTCTATTAGTTCATCACACAGTCCAGCTGAGCAGTAGGGAAGAGACAAGAACTAATTTATGACACATACCCGCCTGTAGTGACTCTGGAGCCAGGGCAGGAAGGAAGGACATCTGTGCAATGCAAAGACCCATTTTTAAATTCTTCCCCATTTCAAAGACACCACTGGGTATAAGAATTGGACCTCAGACCCTACCACTTCAGTACATTTGGGGACCTGTGGATACTCTGCCAGGAAGAAGGATTGCTGTGCTGCTGAAGGACTGCCACCGCTGGGCTGCTGCTAATGGATGAACTATTTTCTTGCCGTGCTGCCCTCCTGACCTGGGTGAGAGGGACTGGGCCTGCATCACTTGACCCCTAGAACCCAGAGTTACTCCAATGGTTAGATGGCTGGCCTCCTGGCCTGAAGTCTCAGGGACATGAAAATACTTCCAACTTTCCTGCTTCTGCACCTGTGATCTGCCATCTATGAGTATGCCATGCTAAGTGGTGCCACCCCAGTCCTGAACCCTTGGAAGTGGGCCTAAAGTTTTCATCACCGCCACTGCAGAGAACAGAGCCGGCACATCTCCATCACTGCATGGGCCAACACCGATGCATTGCATCCACTGAGCGGAACTAGTGTATTGCCCCTGTTGAGAGGACCAGAACCAGCACATCGCTGCTGCTGCGAGGCTCGGAGACATCGCTCCTCCTTTGGAACCGCCGTTGCGTGACAATCTACTCCAAATAAGGTCCTTGTATCCCCATCTACAACAGCCTCGGCAACAACTATAAACCTCCGCTGGTGCTATGCGACTAGGAACAATGCATCACCTAGTCTGTGCTCCGCATCCTCATCGCCGTCAGAGTCATTGACAATAATGCAACTGGAATTAAGGTACTTTAGCTCAGCAGGCCAAACCTGGTCCCTGACCCGGCCGAAGCTTGAGCACGGTCTGCTGAACCTTTGACTTTGTCAGTAGTGGCTGGTATTCTTGCAAAGTGGGGGGTGGGCGGAAGGAGGGACCAGGGATGACGGACATGCAGTTCAATCAATCAAAGGCAAATGTAGAACAGCGCCCTGACATAAAATGACTCAAGCCCCTTCCTTCCTAGAAAAAAGTGGATGGTACAAGTCATAACGTGTCCTTCTTCACGAGCTTTCTTGAGGTTATGAGTTTAATGCTGGTGCGGATGTCAACAGCTAGCGCATTCCCCATAACTTCTCTCTTTATTATAAGTAACAATCAAACCTAATACAAGCAACAGATGTCATAATGCCTAACTCATCACACGGCTCTAGATTCATGCCTAGGTTTGCATCGCAACGTCACAGTTTACTTGATTAATCTGAATAAATAAATTAATGCTTGAAACAGGTTGGGGCAGGGATCACATAAAAATGACCATAACTTTATTCCCAAACTTATTTTTAAGTTGAATCTTGTTTTGGACATGTTATAGTGGATATAAAAGTAAAAGTATACTTGGGTGAGGGTGTTTTGTTGAAGACATAAACATTGTGTTGGCGATTAAAAATTTGAAACATTTTAGATTTCCATTTATCCACAGAATACATTGTTTAAATTATGGTTATATTTACTCTTTTGCTAGTCAACTGGGCATAGTTCTGATCAACTGACATTTGGTTGGAGCGTGCTGTCGAAATTAACAAACATGCAGCAATCTGGAATACAACTGGGCCAGGTACCCGTCCTGTCCTCAGACAGGAAGGAGAGCAGGGAGGCATGGTGGGATGTTTACAGCATAGCAGGTATTACCACTGTGACAGTATAAAAACAATAAAACGTCTTCTGTCATTGAAATGCTACTGCGCATAGAAGGATGGCTACAGTGCGCAGTAAAAGCTGTCTAACTGCCATGATAATGATAAATAAGCACGCATACAAGTACACACGCTAAGCCAACCTGCTGCAAATGCAGGAAGAACAGGCAAAAGAGCAAAGCATATTTCCATAACTCAAGTACCACCTCATTTGACAAGTTCAATCTTCATTTTGCGCTCTCTTTCATTAACACAAGAGCCTTGAATTTTGTTGAAAGGGTGAATTGTAGCCATGAGGTATAAAATAAGTAGAGGTTTATTTAAGTAAGTTACAGGATGGTAGTTACAAGTAGATAAGTTCAGATGATTACCCCGATGATGATGATTACTCAGCCCACAGTGCAATAAACTAGGTGAAAGAAATGAAAAAAATGTGCTGAAAATAGGATGAGGGAGTACAGAACAAAATTTATTCGGCCCCAGTCAGTACCGACGGATAGAGCGGTGCTTCACTCTACTCCTGAGCCACTGCCAGGTTTATTGCACTGAACTCCATCAGTTATCTTACACTTTACCTCTCACTTACCTCGAGAAGTGGTACACCATACTACCTGTTTTCTCAACTGGAGGGACCTATCAACATCTTGGTCTCCTTCTGTTTGAGAACAACACACCTAGGTAGATGGTTTTGGAAGAAACCCAAATGATGAAGGGCGGTTCCGAATGGTGACTGATGGGTATCTTTGACCATCCATCAGGGTGTCACTGAATACTTCTTCTCTATAGGACAGCTTGAAAGGGCGACTTTTGTCTGGTTTCACACACCACAAACTCATTGTTTTTCTTGTACACCCTCTGGTACTCTTTTGTTGTTGTGTACCATGTGACACACATACATGGCACAGGTGTACATGCACAGATGTGCATGTACACAGGAATTCGTTATTTACCACCAAATATTATTTTGTGGTAAATAACGAATTCTTAAGGGACTGTGGCACTGTTTTCAGTGCCACCTACATCTAGATTTACCGATTCGGTAACTTTACCAATTCGGTATTTTACCGAATTGGTAAATTTACCGAATTGGTAAATTTACAGATTCTGTAAATTTTAGGCCCCCTACATATCAAAAACCAAATACCGGTCGGTAACGGACGAAATCGGCCGATAACGACCGGTATTTGGTGTCCTACATCTGGCTGTAGGTTTCTTCCTGCACGTGTATGCCTTACCGGAGTAGAGATGAGGCCCTTCTCACTGTCCTCTGCTGTGTTCGCCTGTCTCCTTCCTTTTCCCAAGAAACTCAGGAATCCTGTCAATCTTCTCCAGATGTTCCTCTGCGATGAGGTTGTCTTCTTCTTCATTATCGACCCCACTTCTTTCTGCACCTATCTCTTTCCCCCCTTCGCACGGTGATAGACTGTCAGTGGGTGAACTTTGGTTCTCTGGTGTCTGGGACCCATCTTCTTGGGACCACGGTAGTATCTTGTTGCACTTTGCCATGCGATCCTGTGACCACACATTTCCGTCGCTCAGCAATGCCGCTCTGTCATACACCTCCTTTACTTGCATGGGCAAGCTATATTTGCTCTCTCCTTTTCTTCTCAACTGGGCCAGATTGACTCGTACCCACTCTCCGTTTTCCAACATGCTATTCTTCACATTTCGCCTCTTATTGTAGTGCTCAGTGTATATTCTCTGCGCTCTCTCTAGATTGTGTTGAACCACTGCCAGCGACCATTTGCTTGTGACCGTCTTCTTCTTCCACGCCAGATTATCCTTGGTGAAAGTGATGGAGCAAGGATTCGCACGAGAAGCGACTTGCTTGTAATCATGAACCTCAAATAAACCCTAATTATGTAATCAACATGTTTGTCTTACTAATTTACCCTTTTTTCCTTCGATATTGGGTATCTGAGTGAAGCTTGCTTATGTATTTTCTAATCCTAATATGCTTTCAAATAAAATGGCTGCTGCTACGCGGGAATTTCTACTGCGCATGCGTCTGTTATACCCACGTGACATGACGTACTCGCAGCTTTGCAGGGAAATCTGTTGCATCTGCGCACTAGTGTTAATATGGCTGTTCTGTGCTCTCACATGTGAGAGGCTTGCACTGCTGCTTTTGCTAAGCTGTTCGTTCTGCCTAATTCTAATGCTATAGTTTATTATAAAGTAATGGGTAAAGTGTAGAAAATTATGGTATACAGTGTAATCATTTATTCTGTGTTCTAAAACTGTTTCTTTTCCATTTCATGTTACACTTTGAAAACTGCACTGTCTCGTAACGCTGTACTCCATCTTTGTTGAAACTGCGACTGCGCGAGGCTCGCAAATCTCCGGAGCAATGACCTTTTGACTATTGCCAAGGAGCTGACTGACTAGAAGATGCTCCTGAGAAACTCAACCGATGAACTCTAAATTGTATACATTGTAATCGTCAATAGAACATCCATTTTTAGGTGGAAGAAATCGGCATGAGAACCTGAAATTGATGGGCGTGAACATAACTTTGAATAAGGAAACAGCAAAAGTCTAAAATTTAGGTGGTTTGATGACCTGTCCTCCTCCTTTGTCCAATTGAAATTGGGGATCCTTACACTTGCAACATTGGGGGTTGTACACTGACCTGGAAAACAGTATAACTAGCGTGGGTTTAGCTAGAGAAATTGTCCGACTTGTTTGAATCGCTGACCTGTCACTGACCCAACGCACTCAATAGGTGATAAAGAGCAGAGGGCTGCGGAGCACTCTGTCGGGGGGTTCGAAGACCCAATCGAGGTTCTGGAAAGTTGAAGTGCTGGCGAAGCATTTAGCTGGTGATTGCTGTAACCCAATCGGGGTTTTGGCTGATTCCTTGCAGAGAGGGAGTAGCGCAGGCGTTGCAACTGAAACTGCGGGTGCTGGTCTTAAACTTTGGTGATCCGGTCCTGATCCAAATTCTGGGGTTATCCTGTCCTGATGTTCTGTTCTGCACCTGCTGGCCTACTGGCACTAAAATCTTTGGGGTTCTCCTGTCCTTTCCAACTGACCCGTGGCCAGGGTTGGTCTTCACACCATTCTAGGTAAATATACATCTGTGTGGGTAATTGTCAATATATTTTGCGTCCTTTTCTTTACCTTCCCTGACTTAGAAAACTTTGATTGCATATGCTCCTTTTCTTCCCCTTCCCTTAATAAAAGATAAATTCATGTTTTGATGTTTATTAGCGTGTTCCATTTTCTTACCCACCTTATAGTCAAAAAGATAAGTGTTTCCGAGATTGCATAATTATTTCCCTCTCTTTACCCTCCCTATAAAAAGTTAAGCTTGATTAGCTGAATTTCATAGTATGTTGCAATTTTTACCTTCCCTATAGATATGTGCTAAACTGAGTTTCGATATTGCATATTGTGTTCTCTTTTCACAAACCACGAATAATTGCAAAACTGTTGGTTTAGTATGTTCATTCTCTTTTCCCGCCTTTAGTCAAATTGCGAAAGACTGTATCTGAAAATAGTATGTTCCTTGTTTTCCCTTCCCTTTATTTCAAACTTTGCTAAATGTTTGGCATAATCTATCTTTTGCATAGCTATACACTGTTTCTGATATCGGTTATTGATAGTTTAATCACCTTTAATCTGTGGCTTATGACTTTTGATGATGATTAGATAAAGAGTTTAAACCTTCCTCAAGTCTGTGGTTATTATACGAGTGGAAAAGGTATGGTATTTTTGATTGCCTCTGTTTACAAATCACTCCCTGATCCATGTGGTCTTAGGTACCAGCGATAAGGATTGGTAAGTCAATGGTATAGGAATTAACTGGTAGGAGAGTGTGGGTTGCCTCTCTTTACAAATCACTCCCTGATCCTGATCCATGTGGTGACCGTCCTGATCCGTTGAGAAGCGGTCACTCCTTCACGCTGCTCCCAGCTCCCGAGTGGTATCGTAGCGCCAGACGGCATAAAAGACTGCTAGATTGCTTTAAATTGATTTGAATTAAATTGCATTGCTCACGCTACCAGTAGTGCCTGACTGCACAATAGATTTGTGAAAAAGCGCTATAGTGCGAAAGTGCGCTTTGTGTATGATTATACTGTGCTGTGCTGCCTTGCCTTAATTATTTGCCTTGTGCTTGATTGTGCCGGTGCCATTGCCAATAAGCTCGCGTTTTCAGTGCTTGTGCCCCATTCCTCTTTCGATTTCGGCTCGCAGCCATCCATTTTGTTGTTTATTATTGTGCCTCCCTGCCCGGCTCCCCACCCCGCCATCCCCCGCCTCCCAGCTGCTCCGCCCTCCCACTGATACTGCTGGCTCCGATCCCGGGATAGCGCTGTGACCGTCCTGATCCGTTCAGAAGCCGTCACTCCTTCACGCTGCTCCCAGCTCCCAGCTCACGAGCGGTATCATAGCGCCAGACGGCATAAAAGACTGCTAGATTGCTTTAAATTGCTTTGAATTAAATTGCATTGCTCACGCTACCAGTAGTGCCTGACTGCACAATAGATTTGTGAAATAGCGCTATAGTGCGAAAGTGCGCTTTGTGTATGATTATGCTGTGCTGCCTTGCTTTAATTATTTGCCTTGTGCTTGATTGTGCCGGTGCCATTGCCAATTAGCTCGCGTTTTCAGTGCTTGTGCCCCATTCCTCTTTGGATTTCGGCTCGCAGCCATCCATTTTGTTGTTTATTATTGTGCCTCCCTGCCCGGCTCCCCACCCGCCATCCCCCGCCTCCCAGCTGCTCCGCCCTCCCACTGATACTGCTGGCTCCGATCCCGGGATAGCGCTGTGACCGTCCTGATCCGTTCAGAAGCGGTCACTCCTTCACGCTGCTCCCAGCTCCCGAGTGGTATTGTAGCGCCAGACGGCATAAAAGACTGCTAGATTGCTTTAAATTGCTTTGAATTAAATTGCATTGCTCACGCTACCAGTAGTGCCTGACTGCACAATAGATTTGTGAAATAGCGCTATAGTGCGAAAGTGCGCTTTGGTTATGATTATACTGTGCTGTGCTGCCTTGCCTTAATTATTTGCCTTGTGCTTGATTGTGCCGGTGCCATTGCCAATTATCTCGCGTTTTCAGTGCTTGTGCCCCATTCCTCTTTCCATTTCGGCTCGCAGCCATCCATTTTGTTGTTTATTATTGTGCCTCCCTGCCCGGCTCCCCACCCCGCCATCCCCCGCCTCCCAGCTGCTCCGCCCTCGCCCCTCCCCTCCCACTATCCGCATATGTGACAAGTGCTGCCTCCTCATACTCCTTGATCTCTCAGCAGCGTTCGACACGGTGGGCCACAAGCTCCTCATCACGACTCTCCAAGAAAGAGCCGGCCTTGGCGAGGTAGTTCTCAAGTGGTTTCCTCCTTTTTACACAACCGTTCGCAACTAATAAAAATCAAGAACTTCACCTCCGATACCCAGCAAGTCAACAAGGGTGTCCCTCAAGGATCGGTGCTCTCCCCCCAGCTCTTTAACATCTACATGGAGCCACTCGCTAAGTTACTCAGGAACGCCAACATCAACTTCCACCTCTACGCGGACGACACGCAGATTTACCTGGAAATCTCCTCTCTTAAAGACATCCAGAGACTCAACGATATCCTAAATGAAGTTCAAGACTGGCTGACAAAGAATCACCTGAAACTCAACCCCGATAAGACAGAAACACTCCTCATCTCAAACAAAGAAGATAACCCTCAAATCACCGAGTGGCTAAAGTCGATCGATGCTCTCAAGGGTAACCTCACGCTAGCCGACTCCGTTAAATCCCTGGGCTTCACCTTAGACCCTAAACTAACCCTGACAAATCACATTAAGAACTCGGCGAAAAGCGCATTCTTCAACCTCAGACTTTTGAACAAAATTAAACCTTACATTCCCAACAAGGACCTCAAACTAGCCACGCAATCTCTAGTTCTATCAAGACTGGACTATGGGAACTCAATCCTAACAGGCATCCCCAAATCCCACCTGGCTCCACTAAAAACAACACTTCACGCGGCAGCAAGAATGATCACAGGCTGCAAAAAATATGATCGCATCTCCCCGGCTCTTAAAGAACTCGAATGGCTCCCTGTGGAAATGCGAAGTACCTTCAGAACGGCCTGCCTAACCCACAAGGCCCTCCACACCGGCAAACCGGAATACCTGGCTAACAAGCTCAAAAAAGCAGGCCAAGCCAGAAATTTGAGAAGCTCTAATTCCCTACTGCTCATCCTACCAAAAACCAGAAGGAAGAGAACTGCGGACTGCTCTTTCTCAGGAAATGCCCCCAAAATATGGAACGCCATCCCCCCGCACATCAGAACTCTACCGTCCTATGCAGAATTCAAGAGCCAACTTAAATCCTTGTGCCTGATCCGCTCCCTTGGTTATGGATAACTTGGAGCTGCAAACGTCTCAGAATCCATGCGGTATTGTTGAATCCAGTACTGAGAAGCCCTGCTGTCCGAACTTTTCTTCTTTCCAAATTGTCTGTCGCCGATTGCTTTTATTGGGTTTGTTTCATGTTGTTCTCTTTTTCATGCCCACTACTGTGAAGCGCTCTGATACCTTCGGGTCTTGTTAGCGCTATAGAAAACTTCTAAATAAATAAATAAATAAATAAATATGTCAGATGATTTTGCGCGCAGCGTTCACGCGCAGGGGTCGCGCCCCATGCGTGCCGAAGGTGCGCCAAAGGTAAGCCTGTCTACGCCCGTCCACGCCTGGACTGCGCCCAGGCCAGACCCCCTGGTCCTCGCATACCCCCCCACCCGCATAACGTACGCCGCCGATACCCTCTTTGCCCTTAACCCCGGACGCACACCACAATGCTGCGCAGCTACCCCAGGACACACCCATGGACCATTCGCCTGCCACTCCTGCAAGTTCACCTGCATTTGTACCCACACCAAATCCACTTCCTCCAAACACAGCTCCGACTCTAACCACCTGAAGTGCATACTGCTGAACACCCGTTTGGTCCACAGACACGCCACTGAACTCTGGGATCTACTCGACACTACATCGCCGGACGTCGCCTTCCTTACTGAAACATGGATGAACGCCTCATCAGCACCCGACATCGCCATAGCCATCCCGGACAATTATAAGATCATCCGAAAAGACTGCACCATCCAAACAGGAGGAGGCATCGCCATGGTCCATAAGAACACCATCCGAATCACGACCAGCTCCCACGACAACCTCGCGGCCGCCGAACACCTTCACTTCCAGATCCACACCGACCCCAGGACCACACTTAGAGGCACCCTCATCTACAGACCACCAGGAACCCGCACGCAATTCAACGAACACATCACTGACTTCATCAGCCCACATGCCCTCACATCCGAGAACTACATCCTACTGGGACCTCAACTTCCACCTGGAAAAGAAAAACGACAGCAACACCACCACCCTTCTGGACAACTTCGCCAATCTTGGACTCAAACAACTTGTTGACACTCCCAGCCACTTAGCCGGACACACGCTCGACCCGATCTTCACCTCCAGCAAACACATCTCCTTCGATCACACCACAGCGCTTCATTGGACGGACCACAGATGTGTCCACTTCAGCTACAAAAAGACCACGACTCACAACCCCCCACAACCTATTCCTCGAAGAAACTGGAACAAAATCTCCACCGACCAACCCTTCACATCGCTTACCCAAAACCCTCCTGCCATATCATCGGACCCAAACCAAGCAGCCACCAAACTCACACAATGGATCACCCACAGCGCGGATGAACTAGCACCCTTGAAAAACCACCAGATCAAACAAGGTAGCAAAAAGGCCACCTGGTTCAACGATGAACTTAAGAAATCCAAGAAGTTGTGTCGTACAATCGAGAAATCCTGGAGAAAAAACCCAACCACTCACAACCTGACCACCTTCAAGGACGCCATCCGCAAACACCACCAATTGATCCGATCCACCAAGAAATCAGCATTCAAGGACCGACTCGACAACAACGCCCACAACAACAAGGAACTATTCAACATCGTCAAAGAATTTACCAACCCCATCGCCGGCACCAACAACATCACTCCCTCCCAAGACCTCTGCGACTCTTTATCCTCCTTCTTCCACAACAAAATCGCCGACATACATAACAGCTTTGACAACCAGCCCGAAGATTAGACCACTCCTCCCACCTCTGAACCAAAACAGCACTCTCACAACCTTTGCGCCTGGAACCCAATCACTACTGAAGACACCATCCGCCTGATGAACTCCATCCACTCAGGTTCTCCAACCGACCCATGCCCCCACCATATTTTCAACAAAACAGACTCCATCATCGCACCCCATCTCCGCGATGTCATCAACTGCTCCTTCAACTCCGCTACCTTCCCGGAAAGCTGGAAACATGCCGAACTCAGCGCCCTCCTAAAGAAACCCACAGCAGACCCCTCTGAACTTAAGAATTACCGCCCCATCTCACTCCTCCCTTTCCCGGCCAAAGTCATTGAGAAAGCCATCAATAATCAGCTCGCCACCTTCCTCGAATCCAACAAATCCCTCGACCCTTCACAATCCGGATTCCGAGCCAAACACAGCACCGAAACCGCACTCATCGCAGCTACGGACGACATCCGAACACTACTAGACAACGGAGAAACAGTTGCCCTCATCTTACTTGACCTCTCCGCAGCCTTCGACATACAAGGAAAAGCTCTAGAATGGATCATCTCGTTCCTCGCAGGAAGAACCCAGAGAGTCCGCCTCCCCCCATTCAAATCAGAGGCCACCGAAGTCATCTGCGGCGTACCGCAACGATCATCGCTCAGTCCCACCCTCTTCAAAGTTTACATGAGCCCCCTCGCATCCATCGCGCGACAACACAACCTCAACATCATCTCCTACGCAGACGACACCCAGCTGATCCTCTCCCTCACCAAAGACCCAAACACCGCCAAAACCAATCTACACGAAGGAATGAAAGAAGTAGCCGATTGGATGAAGAACAGCCGTTTAAAACTAAACTCGGGCAAAACGGAAGTCCCCATCTTAGGATCACCCCCCTCTGCCTGGGACGACTCATGGTGGCCACCGGCCCTGGGTACAGCACCCATACCTACAGATCACGCACGTAACCTGGGCTTCATCCTAGACTCCTCCCTCTCGATGACCAGACAAGTCAACACCGTCTCATCTTCATGCTTCAACATCCTAGGCATGCTGAAAAAAATATTCAGTTGGATCCCCACTGAAACAAGAAAGACAGTCACCCACGCACTGGTCACTAGTCAACTGGATTATGGAAATACCCTTTGCGCCGGAACCACAGCCAAACTACAGAAAAAACTCCAACGCATCCAAAACGCCTCAGCCAGACTCATACTGGACATCCCCCGTCATGCTCACATTTCCTGCCACCTGAAAGACCTCCACTGGCTCCCAGTACACAAGAGAATCACATTCCGTCTCCTCACCCACGCACACAAGGCTCTCTACGACCTAGGATCTGAATGCCTCAACACACGACTATCCTTCTACACACCCACCCGCCAACTACGTTCATCCAATCAAGCCCTCGCCGCAATTCCGCGCATCCATAGATCCACCATGGGAGGAAGATCCTTCTCCTACTTAGCGGCCAAGACTTGGAATTCTCTCCCCACTCACCTTCGTCTTATGCAGAACCACCTCTCCTTCAGAAAGCAGCTCAAAACCTGGCTTTTCGATAAGTAATGCACCCAACCTCCCTCAAGCACCTTGAGACCCTCTGGGTGAGTAGTGCGCCATACAAATCACTGAACTTGAACTTTGAACTTGTCTTAGGTACCAGCGATAAGGATTGGTAAGTCAATGGTATAGGAATAAACTGGTAGGAGAATGTGGGTTACCTGATTAAGTAAATGTGCAATTGAATTATGGGCCCAGGTGAGTATTGGTAAAATTATAGTCGGGTGACCTGCGCGTTCTATCAAAAGGATCACGTTCCATCAGAATTTGAAATGGACTAACGGGCGTAATGCGGTAGGCCCTACAGCATACTCCCTACTTCCTTTTCCCAGTCTTTGCCCATCGCTTTGGCTGCCTGTATTGAGCCCATTATGACGCAGTTAAACCTTTCGGCTAGTCCATTGCCTGCTGGGTGGTAGACCGACGTGTGTTTCACCTTGATGCCATTCCGTCCCATGTACTGATACCACTTTTCCGATGTAAATTGAGGCCCATTATCGCTCAGAATGGAGCGGGGGATGCCTTGCCAAAGGAAGGTGGCCGCCAGGAATCTAAGAACTGTTTCCCTGTCCATCTCCTCCTGCACATCTATCTCTGGCCACTTTGAAATCGATCGATGAGAACCCACACGTACTTCGGGGTTCCCTGTGCATCCAGTACTGGCCCAAGAATGTCTATAGACAATTCCTCCCAAGGGTTGGTAGGGTTGTCGAACTTCCCCAGCGTAGTAGGGTCTGAGATTTATCTGCTCTTTGGCACTGGTCACATTCATGTACTTGTCTCTCGATCTGGAAATCCATTGCCAGCCACCAGTACACTTGCTTGGTTCTCAACTTCGTCTTCACAATGCCTAAGTGCCCTTCATGCAACACCGCTAGCAAATGTGGTATTAGTGAAGCTGGAGGGACTACTTTGTCCCCTCTAAACAGGAATGTCCCCTGGTCTCCAATGGACAATTCCTCCTGCACCTCCAAGAATTTTCTGAGTTCCTCCTTCAGGTGTCTTTTCTCCGGCCATCCTTGCAGTTTATTTATTTTATTTTTATTTTATTTAAAAGGTTTTATATAGCGCTGCTGGAACCAAGAGTATCAGGGCGCTTTACAAGGTAGGTAAACATATTATACAGTTATGCTTTATTATACATACTAGCAGCCCGTCCCGACGTTGTCCGGGGTTGGCCGATGTTCAGTGTTGCCTTTACTTTTCGTTTGCATAGTAAGGTGTGTTTAATTCATCCGCAGGTTTTCATTGAGCCACACCTAATTTTGTTTTGCTGTCCTTGTTGAGAGTGTTCCCCCTGTGTGCGAATGTTGTTGTTTCCCAAATGTTGTAATTTGCGCCGCAAGTGCAGCAAGTGTTACAGTGGTCGCTCAGATGTTTTTGCCTGAAATTGCTTGTTTGTGAAAGGGGCTTTCCTTGTTTACGTTTTCGATCCCTTTACTAATGCTTTTTTTTGTTGTTTTTATCGGCGCAGGTACTGGCAGTGTTCCACTAATAACGCAGAGTGTTTGAAATTCGAAAGTGTTTGTGTAAGTTTTAAATTTTGTCCGCAGCATACGTAATTATTCGGAGCTTTGTGAGTAAAGTCTCGTTCATGTTCCGTCGATTGGCTTTCTTGTCTAAGAAATGGGCGCCTATTTGTTTACGTTCCTCCCCCTGTGAAAACGTTGTCGTTTGTCAAATGGTTAAACATTTGTTATATTTTTGTATCGCAACTCGTGTGTGTGTTAATCATAGTGTGTCGTGATTGGTGGGCTGTGCGAAGCAACGCGAATGTTAGGCGGCCCTTTTTGTAAGCCTGCCCCCTATGGCACTGTATTATTATGGAAGGCGCGCCCCTTTTCGGATGTCATCCCACGAAGGCGTTAATGTTTGAAGGGTAACGTCGACGAATACGCGAATGTCGAGGCGAGTGATATGCGGCCCTTTGCAAATGCGTGGAATGCACAGTTAAGTGTGTGCCTTGCACAGTGAAATCATTGAAATCGCATTTGCGCTATGCACATTGAAGTGTGTGCCTTGCACAGTAAAATCTGTGAAATCGTTTGGCATATGTTTATTGTTTGTACTTTGGGCCATGCCCCTGTAAACGCCCACATCTTTTGTTTGACACGCCTCTCTAAACGCCCACATCTTTTCTTTGACACACCCACGCTAACGCCCACAAGGGACTACTTTCCCACTTTTGGCGTTTTTGCTTTTTTAATGTATATGGTGTCCACATCTATAGCCTATGTCCTTCTGCTACATCTCCCCTTTCAAAAGGTGTATTGGGTGTAGTGATTGGTGCAGTACTTTTTGAGTTTACCTGGCTCAAAGGTTTGTGTTCCCTCTTTATAATAGTAGTATAGATTAAAAAATTCAAGAAAGAACAATTGCGCTCAAAGAAGAATGTTGGTAAACAAATGACAAGCAACTAACAAACCAAACATGTGGCTAACAAAAAGACATTACATGTGCAAAAGAACAACGAAAACAAAATTATGTGTCCTTCAAAAGTTATGGCCACAAAAAGCGTTGACGGCGTTTCAACCGCTGGGTTACTGTGCGGTCATCATCAGGACTTGGAATTGTTTGAGCGTAATATTGCTTTGTACAAGACTGGCCAATCCCAAAGTTTGATGGCTGTCGCAAATAATCCAGCTTTAGATAAGGTTAATTTTCAAAAGCATCACAGAATATAGGCGGAGTCCAAATACAGCGGTGAGTGCAGGCACCACGTTGAGGCAACCTCCGTGCCTGCACTGACCGCTGTATTTGGACTCTGCCGATTGACTGGGCGCACACGTGGGTGTAATCTACATGCCACACTTTGAATGTACCAATTTTGGATATTCTGTGATGTTAGTTGCTTGTCTTTTGTTTACCAACATTCTTCTTTGAGCGCAATTGTTCTTTCTTGAATTTTTTAATATGTATAAGTATAACTGTTTTTGGAATTGCTTTTCAATATATAGGCTTCTTCTTTTTCTTCTCTGTTTTGACTGTATGTATGCAGTTAGAATATCTATTTTGACTCTTTCACTTGAACCTTTTGTTATGTCCTCTATCGCTGAAGCTCGGCTGAGGTCTGCCACCTTCTTTTTAGTTCCCGGGATGCACTCGACGTCGTATCTGTAATCTAGCAACTTCAGCATCATCTTGGTGATGCGGGGTGTAGCGCTTGCATTACCGTGGGACGTGAGTACTTTGACCAGGGGTTTGTGGTCTGTCTTGAGGAGGAACCTCGTACCCCATAAAAATTGACAGAATTTCCCCATGGCCCACACTGCCGCCAGCATCTCTTTTTCTATTACGCTGAATTTCTGTTCTGTCGATGACAATGACCTGGACGCAAAGCTGGCGGTCGCCATCTCTCCATTCTTCCTTTCTTGCATGAGGACTGCCCCTAGACCTTGTTCGCTCGCGTGAGTGGTCAATATGGATTGTCCTTGTGGATAATACCCTTGTAGAGGGACTGCTTTGCTGATGTCTTCCTTAATTCTCTCAAATTCTCTTGGTGCCTCTCCTATCCATTCAAAGGCTGTTTTGTCTCGTATGAGCAGCCTCAGGTGGTATGTCTTGGTGGCGAAGTGCTGTACGAACTTACTGTAATATTCGGCCATCCCTAAGAATTATCTTACTTCCTCCTTGTTCTTCGGTGCGAGTGCTTCACATATCGCCTTGACATTAGCGTGTGTGGGCGTGTTGCTTTGCTCGCCTATCTCGTGCCCTAAGTAGGTCACTGACTCCATTACAAACCGGCACTTATCCCATTCCGCTGTCAGGCCATTTCTTTCCAGTACTTGGAGCACTCTCGTCAGCTTCCTGTCGTGGTCCGTTTTATCCTTACCCATCACCAAGATATCGTCTTAGAAATATTGTACTCCTTCTATGACTCTAAATAGTTTGTGCATCAGTTTTTGGAACACCGCCGCTGCTGAGGCCAGGCCGAATGGCATCCGGCGGAACTGGTAACATCCGAAGGGCGTGATAAAAGATGTCAGTTTTCGGCACGTGTGATGCAGGGCTATATGGTGGCATGCAGACGTGAGATCAATGGTGGAGAACCACTTTATCCCCTTTGTTTTTGCTAGCATTTTCTCAATCCTCAGTAAAGGGAACTTCTCCACGCTTATGCATTTGTTCAACTCCCGTAAGTCCACGCAAAGGCTAACCTTGCCGTTGGGTTTCGTCGCCACCGCCAATGGGGCCAACCATTCTGAACAGTTTTTTGGCTCAATGATCCTGTTGTCTTCCAATCTATGCAGCTCTTGTTGCACTGCTTCTCAGATCGCTATGGGTATATTCCTCACCTTGTGAGCCACTGGTGTGACGTTCTCCTTAAGATCAATTCTGTGTGTGAATTTCGTTAGTCTCCCGTCCTTTCCTCCAAACACCATGGGAACTCGCTTTTCATTTTTATGAAGTTTGGCTGATGCTCTGCGCTGGTCATCAGGACTTGCCTATCCCCTCCTGGGTTCAATTGTATGCTCAAGTTGCCTTGGTCGATCCATCTCAGCACTGAGGGACCCTTCTCAGCCACGTATAGTTTGCATTTGGCATTGCGTTCTTTAAACACAAACTTTAGGACTCGATATCCGACCATCGGAATGGGTTCGCCAACAAACGTGACGGGACGTATGTCTGGAGGCTCAAGGTGTGATCCCAGGCTAGGTTCAATACTTTCACTCCACACTGTCCATTGTACATTAGTGTACGGAGAACCAGAGTCCGCTACCATCTTGACCGGTACCCCTCCTATGACCATGTCACATTGTGGTTTCCTGGAGCGCCTGCAGTCAATACCCAGCACTTGTTCTTCGGCGCACAGTACATTGTCGTCTTCATCTTCGTCAACTCCCTCCTCTTGCGCTATGTACTTAACTGTCGGCTTTTTCATTTTGCGACGACACACCTTTTCAAAGTGCCCTACAATTCCGCAATACATGCATTTCGCCCGGAAGGCGGGGCAACGTTTATCATATGCCATATGGCATGGGCTCCCGCATCTGTAGCACGTGTTGGTGCCGTCCTTGTTCGGACTCTTTGCCTGGATGGGACGTGGAGTCATTTTTCCTTGTACTTTCCCTTCCGTCACTGTCGTTTTGCCCCTTTCCGGTTGTTTTCTCTCTTCGCAGCATCCACACATCTTTTGGATAGCTCAGCCTTTTTTACCATAGCTATAACCTCCTTCAGGGTAGCATCCCCATTCACCCACAGCTTGTCCGGGATCGCTGTTAGTCGTGTGCATGACTATTTGGTCTTTGATAAACTCGTCATGCAGGGCCCCAAATTTGCACGTGATCGCTAGTTTCCTCAATGCCGCCACATAGTCATCAATGGCCCGTCGCTTGTTTTCTCTGCTGGAAATTGTATCTGTCTATGGACGTGCACATCGCAGGTCTGTAATGGTTGTTTAGGTCTTCTACTGCGTGCCCAAACACGTCGTTGTCAGCGGCCTGCCGTTGCGCGGGGACCAGATTCTGGAAGACCCTGATTCCTTCCAGGCCTAAGTTATGGAGCAAGATTCTCTTTCGCCTCTGGCTGGGGAAAGCCTCTCCACTCTCATCCTCTAGAGCTTCTAAGTAGTTCATAAAGTATTCTCTCCAGTCCTCCCATTTCATCAGGGGCTCGTACGGTTTGGGTAGGAATGGGATTGGAATTGTAAGCGAAGACGCCTGCGCACACATTTCTGCCCGTCTATCTGGTGCTGTCTCTTCTCCCCGTGGACTGCCTGGCGCGCTTGCGCTCCTGTGGTGCGGTTTATCTTGTTGGGGCTCCGAGGCACCCTCCTGTCCATGCTGCTCTTGTTCTGCCAGGGCCCTGGCTAACTAGTAGGTGCTTTGGTTGGGTGACGCTGCGCCTGGTGGGGCGTCGGTTCCCTCCGTCGTAGGTGGTGCCTCTCTGTGGCTCACTTCCCTCTTTGGCACATTCCTTTATTTCTAGGGTGTGCTGGATATATTTGTTCCCTGGGGTCCCACTTCTGCCCTTACTGTGGGATTAGGTGTCTCCCTTCTTTAAGAGGTGTGCAAGCTTACCCCTGCTCTTGACTGCTTATCATAAGGGGTGCTTGCCTGTTGTTGCCTAGTCCTCTGCCGGGCTCTCATGCTGTACACTGCCCCCCTGGTCACTGTTCCTCGTGACCTCCTTGTCTGCTCTTCAGTGGGTCCTTGTGTTGATTCCTGCTCAGCTCCCAGCCTCGTCGCCACTGTAATGGTGCAGGTATATACCTCTATAGAGGCATACACTGTTCAGGGTCAAAGAGTGAATTTATTCACTTTACACAGAAGAGCGCCGGGAAACGCGTCCGGATCGCACCGAAATCGGCGCTCTATGCGCCCACAAAATGGCAGCCCCGCTCCAAGTAATCACGCTAACACGTAACAACTGGAGCGCAACACTAAACTGAGCAAGCATAAAAAGAGACAGTCTGACCTGAAATGGATGGCAGAGATTTTCCAAACTCACTGCCGCCGACCGTGTTGTCAGAGGCTGCTTGGGAACACCACACTACGCACAGATCACCAAAGTGCTAGCAGCAATGGGGAGTGAAACCTTATGTGTAGAGCCAATTAGAGTACACGGGCAGTCTCAGTAGATTGCGCTTGCTCCCATACGCTGTCAGTCACCATAATTATCTGCTTCAATAAAGTTAACAGATCTCTCCCAATATCTGTTGGAAAGCAGTAAGCTTCAGCGTAAATCAAATACAGCTTGCTTTAGTGCGATATCTCCAAATAACTGTTGGATGGCAGCAGGCTTCAGAGTAGATCCATTATGGGTTTTCTTAAAGCCACATTACAGGAAGCTGTCAAAGGTTGAAGCACAAGAAACATCAAAAAATGTAAGGAGTGTGAAGTGCCCAGGGTAGGCTGTCCAGATGGTGGAAGACACTGGTTGGGCTAGAGGGGCATTCTTTCCCTTCTTTTCAAGTTTCTTTTCTTCAAGTAGTTTCAATACGAAAAGTCTTGTTTTAAATTCAAATATCTTTACCTTTGGTAGAGTAGAAGCCAGTACATGCAGGGTTTTTTCTCCACATCGTCACCAATGTTGAAAGGATGAATTATAGCCATGAGGTATAAAATAAGTAGAGGTTTATTTAAGTAAGTTATAGGATGGCAGTTACAAGTAGATAAGTTCAGTTGATGACCCCACCAGGAGCAGCATCCTTGCTGCTCAGCCCACAGTCTCCAACTGTCTCTCTCACACTCAACCAGGTACTCCAACATTCTACTCTTTCATCGGCATTCTAACATTCCACATCAACATCACATGCATACTGACTGAGCAGCAGGGAAAGGATAGCAAAGTACAACAAATTTCTCATTCAGTATCGTGTGTTTAAAGGTAATTTTGGAACATTTGAATACACTCCCAATATAACTGAACATTTAAGAGACTTTGCCCCTATACTCTTGGGGTTGTTTTAGGAAGAGTCCTAAAATGAAGAAACTAAAGTAAAAAACGTAAAGATGCGTCACTACTGCTCCTGCAGAGTATCAGAAGTGGCAGTTGCACATACCTTGTCTACTGTGGTGTGAGGTGGAGTCGGGGGGCGTGGGGACAACAGGGAGGTGGGAGGAGGGAGGTGGGGACGACAGATAAAAAAGACCACCCCTCTTCTGCTCCGTGTCCTCGCTGCAGCACAGGCTCCCAGACTCCCCTGCGGTCAATCTTGATGCAACTCTCATGCTTGAAAGCAGCGTCAGGATTGGCCTGAGTTCCTGGGAATTTGCACTCCCAGAGAGACTGGAAGCCTGTGCTTTGCAGTTTCCAACTCGACAATGCAGCAGGGTTGGAGACAGCTCTGTACACATGTCGGCTTGGCCGCCTGAGACGCCAGGCAAACTGACATTCACACTGATACCAGTGCGCACCACTCCCTCCGGTCACTGCCCTTACGATGGCCCCACCCCAAGACTCGCCCACCGTTAGAACCTGAAAAATAAAACAATAATAAACGTGAATATTGTTTTATTTTACAAGTTTTAAGGCTGGCATGAGTGTGGGGGACGTTTCGAGGAGGAGCCACCACTGGCTTTTGTCCCAGTCCAATGCAACTAGACATCCCTTAATGGTGCTTAGTGCTTTTTGGTGCTATTTGCATTCTATAAAAATTGATATCTCTGATTTTTGTCATTTTGGTGTCAAAATATTCTATTAAAATATAATCTATATTTCTAAATTGGTTTGGGAGTTTTCTTCTGTTGTGCTTTCACTTTATTATTGTGTGCTGAATAAATACTTTACTCATGGCCTCAAAGTTAAGCTGACTACTTGTTTGCCAAGTTACCCAGGGTTAAGCACAGGTTAATTTAGTGACTCTTTGTGGTTCACCCTGCAAGGGATTGTGGCTGTTGCTTAACCAGGGCTCACGCCTCAGTCAACCAATAATCCCATTTCTCACACTTGGCCTCTTCAGTCTCCAAGTCTGCAGACAAAGGCTCCTAAAATGATCTAAGGGGAATAGCAGGAGAGGGCTAGGGGGTGGAGGCGAAAGCAAGGAGCTGCAAAGCAAGCCAAGTTCAGTAAAGGAGAGAAAAAAGTATATACATTGTATTCTAAAAGGACAGAATGGCCAGCAAAAAGAGTTAGGGGATACGACGAGATAAGATTAAAAAAACAGCTTGAGGAAAGCAAAAATGATGATAGCTTGAAACTGTAAGGGAGGAGGGCTTGAAGGGTAAAAGGAAACTTGACAGGAAGTGAATAAATAAGAAAGAAAAAGTGAAAGCGAATTGAAAGGATGAACACAACAAAGGAACAGTGCAAGCCTAAATGGTTGCAAGGAACATTCGGATAAAGGGATCAATTAAGGAAAGGATAGAAGGAAGGGTGAAAAGATGGATTGGTGGACAGAAGGTTGGACAAAAGACTGTTAGCACAAATGGAAGAGTAAAAGAAGGGATGGTCGACGTGTGAAGGCAATGTTCATTCACTGGATGACATTTTGAAAAGATGGATGGATAAATGTTTGGAAAGGTGAATGGGTGGATGGATGAGTGAAATGACTGATGGAATAATTAAATGATGGGGTGAAGTTGGATGGAAGTGTGGGAGGATGAATGGATATATCTGCAAATGTACAGGTGAAGAGAACTAATCTGGGAAGAGTTGAGTTACTGTTCTCTCATTGGGTGCCATTAGCGTTTTGATTCAAAGTGCGGGTATTTTAATTTTCTGGCTATTCCTTTTGTTGTACCCACTGCCACAACTTATTGCCATATTACCTTACAGCAAAACTCAAAAGTTGTGATTGATCTATTCAAAACTTCGGGAATACGTAACTGAAATAAAAGACCAAAGAACGGGAAAACAATTCCCTTGCAGGCATAGAGTGATGCATAAATTATGCAAAAAAGAAGGAGAGAACTCTGGGTAGTTCCCAAGTTTAGGTGGAAGGCAGCTCCTGTATATAGCACCCTCAACACCAGCGATACTCTAAATTTGCTCACCTCAAATGTCTGCTTTTCTATCAAAGTTTTTAAGCATAGGATTAGCACAGTGCTATCCATGCCGAGATAGAAATGGACAAAGTCTTTTCTCATTTGTACAGCAAAGTCTTTAAGCATAGGATTAGCACAGTGCTATCCATGCTGAGCTGTAAAATGACAAAAGCCATTTACCACTCCAGGCATATTATTACAGCTTTGGATTGTTTAAATACCATCAAAGCCAACCTATATACGAGTTTTACATTTTATAAATTTTGTAAAAATCAATGTTAACTATTAGAAATATTTTTAATTCTTTTGTTTTTAAATTATAATTTTATATTAAAAATATATTTTATTTTTTTCTATAAAAATTGGTTTTATATAATGTTTTATTTTAGGATTGTTAAATTTTGTTTATGACTATTTTATGGTTTAAAGTTTTGCAATGGTAGTAGTTATTGTAAAAATGATATTAATTATTAATAGTTATACAAATATTTCTTTATACGTTGATGTTTAAATATGAATATATAGTGTGTTTTTAGATTACATGTTAGTTTATATAATAGTTCATAAATTAGATGTGATTATGGAGTATTGATTTTGTATATAAAATGTAAAAAATGTATTACCTTGTTTAAAATGTTTTAGATTGTAGTGGAAATAGTACATTTCACATCTTTAGCATCCAACACCTTCTTCAAATTGCCTTAGATTGGAGTGGGAATAGTAAATGTCACCCCTTTAGTGTCCATCACCTTCTCCCAATATGATTAGATTGGAGTGGGAATAGTAAATGTAACTACTTTAGTGTACGTAACCTTTATCCAATATGGTTAGATTGAAGTGAGAAAAGTAAATGTTATTCTTTTAGTATCCAACACCTTCTTTAAATTGGTATAGATTGGAGTGGGAATAGTAAATATTACCTCTTTAGAGTCTAACACCTTCTCTAAATTGGTATACTTTGGAGTGGAATAGTAAATGACACCCTTTTAGTGTCCAATGCCTGCCCCATAATTGCTTAGATTAAGATGGGAATAGTAAATTCCACACCTTTAGCATCCAACACTGTCCCCAAATCGGTTTAGATTGGAGTGGAAATAGTATTTTTCACCCCTTTAGAATACCACACCTTCCTCAAATTGGTATAGATTGGAGTGGGAATAGTAAATGTCAGCCTTTTAATGTCCAACACCTTCCTCAAATTGGTGTAAGTTGGAGTGGTAATAGTAACAGATATCCTTTTAGTGTCTAACACTTTCTCCAAATTGATTTCAACTGAAGTGAGATTAGTAAATGTCATCCCGTTAGTGTCCAACGCTGTCCCAAATTTGCTTAGATTGGAGGGGAATAGTATTTTTTACTACTTTAATGCCCCACACCTTCTTCAAATTGATATAAATTAGATTGGAGACGGAAAAGTAAATCTGACTTTATGGTGTCCAACGCCTTCCCCAGATTGGAATAGGCTGGAGCAGAAATAATCAATGACACCATTTAAGTATCCAACACTTTCTTCAAATTGGTTTAGATTGGAGGGCGAATAGTATATGTCTCCCCTTTAGTGTCCAGCACTGTCCCCAAATTGGATTAGATTGGAGTGTGAATATAATTTTTCACTCCTTTAGTGTTCCACAGCATCATCAAATTAGTATAGATTGGAGTGGGAATGCTAAATGTTACCCTTTTAGTGCCCAACACCTTCCCAAAATTGATATAGTTTGGAATGGGAATAGTAAATGATGCATTTTTAGTTTTCAACACTTTCTTAAAAATAGTCTATGTTGGAGTGTGATTATTTAATTGTATAATTTTTGTTTACAATCCATTGTTTTAATTTTATTTGAATGTTATAGAAATAGTTTGTCTTATTTCATTAGTGTTGTTGGTGAAATGTAATCAATAATAAAGGAATAGTTGTATGTTTGGAAGCAAGAATATCATTAATTAATGTTTTATAGACTTAAGACTTGTGACACATTTCTCACTTTATTTGTTTTCAAAGTTTAAACATACATTTCAACTTGAAAATAAACATTTATACATAGTTAAATAAATAAAATATTTGTTAATGACTTTTTATTATTAAATCAAATTGTTTAAATACTTTTGTATGTTTTCCACTTTAATTTTCAATTGTATAACACTTTTTTAACATTTCTTAAGTTGTTTTATATACATTTTATCATAATTTTCCAGGAATATATTAAATAATTGTATATGTTTTATACAATTAATAAATTTATACTTTATTATATTAATTAGTGTTTTACAATTTATTTTGACATGTTTTTCATTATTTTCCATTAATTTCTGTGGATATAGTAATTTTCTAGTTTTATTTAGTGGCACTTTTCTTTACCACTATCTTCTATTTTGTAATTTATTTGTGTTATTTTCCTAGAACCAGGTTGCGGTAAGGGACTGCTGTTCGTTGTAACAGTTAAGTCCTTTTTGTAAGGATTTTGAGGGGAGAAGAGTTTTAGGGAGGAGGTCTAGAAGTTAGTTGCTTGTGGGTTGTTTGTATATGTAGATGTATTATTAGTACTGTTCTTTACTAGTTTGTAGTTATGAGTTCTCTTATACTATTTTAGTTATGTATCATTATGTTATGTTAAATTGTGGTATGTTCCTTATATTTTGATGATTGAGGACCTTATTACGAGAACGGTGGTACACATGGCAGCGTGCTCGTGGTTGCAGTCTCACCACCGCCACCACTGAGGGTGATGAGCAAGCCAGGAAGAGGCAACTAAGTGGGCCCTAACAAGGCCTGCTGCCGGTCCTTGGCCTGAGGGTGCATTCAGGGGGGGCACGTGTTGTGCCCCCCTGGGATTGCACCCCAGTTCCTGCGTGGTGTGGCATACATGCCAAAACATGCAGAAACGTGCTGCAGTGCTGTCACTCTGGCGTCTGCAGTTAAAGCTCACCTATGTGCCATATATAGTCGCCGCCGTGAGACCGCCGCATCACCACCCACCATGGATTGCAGTTGTAATCTGGCGGGCGGGCGCTTAACTTGCTTGGCGATCCTGCTGTTGGCGCCGCAGTGGTGGGCCAACAGGAAGACCGCCAAACTCATAATAAGGCCCTAAATGTGATGTATATGTATTTTTGGAAATATAATGTGTTTTGCTGGTGGGATTTCCTATTTACTTTACAGGTTTTTGTCTATGAACATTTCCTATTGAGAGTGGGAGTTTCCATCTTTTCTTTTGAAAGGAAATCAATTTTGGTTTATAATAAACCAATGTTTTTTACTTTGATTTCTTTTTATTGGGTGGGAGGGGGTTTCCTTAGTGTTTCTTTTTTTTTAACACTTTTTGGGGATTTTTATTGTTCCTAGTTACTTTGAATTGCTTCAGTTGATCTCTATTAGATTCATTTTATTTTTGCTTTTTGGGAAATATGTTTTCCATTTTAGTGGATTTCTATTTTTGACTATGTGGATACAGAGGTCGATCTGCTACAGAACAGTACATTTTATTCATTTAATTTCTTTTGGGTGAGAAATGTGCTATTTTATTGCTTCTGTAAATATTATGTGCTTCTCATTTGGAAATGTGTGGTTTGTGTGGTTTATGTGTTGTAAAGAATTTTTTGATGGACTGAGGCTTTCTTGTTTCTTGGTTGGTGACGGTTAAATTTTTTGTTTAAATAATTTATATATCATTTTATTATCTCAATTCTTTTTACATTGTAATGTTAATGAATACTTAGACTGATGTAATAAAATATTTTATTTATTATGTGTGAAAAAATTATTTGTTCTGTTATGGTGCTGTCATGGTAATTCCACCATGGTATTTGAAACTTGGGTGGGCGTTTATGTCTGGAGGAAATGCATTCTACCAACCCAAGTGTTTTCGAAATAATCATTAGTGGTCTTAGGGGCCCATTACGATGCCGGACGGAAAGGGAGTCAATCTGCTGTGCTCGCGGCATAAATCCACCCGCATAACCCTCGGCATCTCGGTCAGTCAAATCATGATGCAATGCATGGAAAATCCTACCACGGCGGACGGAACACACAAATGACCATCCGCCATGCATGGAAAAGTTGCAAATCTGACCGCGGCGGACGGGGAAAGCATTTCAAAGGACTAAAAAGGCTGATTCTGCTGCCGAATGAATGCATGGCGAATTATGATTAAACCACAGAGCTGGAGGACAGAGCATTGCGTACCAATTTCCTTGCTCGTACATAGAGCCAAATGAATTGTGGTAGTAACAAACTGAACAGCGATGCACAAAGTGTCCCTGCACTCGACGCTGCCCACATTCACATCACACACGCCACAATTATACACCCCAAATGTCATTGGCAATGTAAGCAATGCCCAGCATGGAAGAAACACTTGGAGGACATCACACATGTGGACACACCCACATACCACAGCATAAAACCAACCCCTTCCTGGACCTTGACGAACTGCGTGAACTCTGCCTGCTGCAGAGGTCCATGAACACTTGCTTGGGACAAATTGCCGAATACATAGGCCAGCTTGTGGGTGTCCTGCGGGACATGCTGTCAGGCTCCGTATCCTATACTCCTCGGGGCTGTGATGAATGTCCTAAACCCGCACACTCACAACAACCCCGAAGTATGATAATATAGCACAGACCCCAGAATGGTTCCGAGAGCGCGGGAAAGGAAGGGGACAGCAGGGAAGGAGATCTGGAATGACAAAGACAGTTTGTTTAGAAAAACATTCCCCCCCCTTTGTTTCTTACAACATTAAATCCTCTCACTTCCTCTATACTCGTCTGAGTGGATTTCTAGACCCCTACCTGAAAAGGAAGATAATAGGATCTTTAAACACAGGAGCACAGGCACAGGGTAATACCAGGGGCTGTCACCAGCTAGAAGAAAATAAGGAATACCTTACTACCCAGCTATATCTCTTGATTGAGAGAAAGAAATGTATGCACCAAAAGATCATAAATGACATACCACAATATATCTGTGTGCTAATCTTGGTCACACGCTCCCTCTGATCATGTATCCCCTGTTGATGTCTCTCCTGATGAAAACAATGAAATAACGATGTGCAGATAAGGCAAATAAAAATACGTGAGGTTGAAATCACCAAATCACAGTTCCTTCCCTAAATAATAAAGGACAGTTTCACACCTAGAAAAGTGTATTAGTCTTTATACATATTGATGTAACCAGTAGGGACTTTGCCCAACGTTTTGAGCCCAAAAGCGTTATCAGTTCCCAACTGCTCGGGTCATTTAGTCTTAACCACGCATACACATCAATAGTTTATATCCAAAGATCGTTTGGCCCCAAGAATAGAGTTTCCCTCCTGCAATGAGAAAGTGTATCTTTCTCCTCCAACAGGAAAGAAACCAAACGTTAATTTTACCAAGTCAGGAAGTCCAAAATGTTACACAGTTTACACGCAGCCACGTGTCTTCCAATTGCCAACAATGCGACACCCACTCGTTCACAGTCCAAGAGTGAGTGTCGTCTAGAACACAGTTTCTGTACTCACGATTTCCCCAGATACTCTGCTTACCGACCAGGTCACCAAACACAGAAGGAATTATCGGCACCGTCCTTCCTTGCCGCCGGTACTAGTTCCTGAATCAGCGCGACGACGTCATCACGCTCTTTTGCCGCTAGGGACCATGGGCAACGTAGTTCTCGATCCTCGGGGCTTGGATATGCCACGCATTTCGCGGACAGCGGCCCCGCATTGCGCTGATCCTGACAGTACATCCCCCCTCACAAGGGGCGCTGACCAGCAGCTGGTTTGGATGGAAACCTAGAATGGAACCGAGCCACGAGCCGAGGCGCGTGAACCGAACCCACAGGCTCCCAGGAGTTCTCCTCCGAACCAAACCCCTTCCAAGCAATCAAATACTGCAAATGCCCCCTCACCCACCTGGAATCAAGGATCCTGCGTACTTCATACTCCTGATCTTGCTGTACCCAAATAGGTAGCGGAGCCCTACGCACAAGTGCCAATGAGGGTTTTAACAAAGATACGTGAAAAACAGGATGTATTTTGAAGTGAGCAGGCAGACTCAATCTTACAGACACAGGAGATACTCTAGACACCACCCGATAGGGACCGATAAACCGTGGGTTGAACACACTATATCTCCTAAACTTAATGTGTCTCGTGGACAAGGTCCCCTTTCTTATACTCAGGACACTGCCTACGATGTTTATCGGCCTGTGCTTTGTACCTCACTTTAGCTTGAGCTAGATTACTCCGCGTCGCCAGAAGTATTTGGCGTATGCGTAACAATCGAGCCCGGACGTCTGGCAGCTTGACTGTATCGTTCGGGAGTACCAAGGGATTTACCCTAGGATGATAACCGTACGAACTGAAGAAAGGTGAGTGTTGCGTGGAAGAATGCTGAGTACTATTATATGCCATTTCCGCCACCCACAGCCAATTCACCCAAGAGTCCGTATCGACCTGCACATAGCACGGGAGATATTGTTTCAGTGATTGATTTAACCTCTCCGTTTGACCGTCCGTTTGGGGGTGAAAGCTAGTGGACAAAGATGAAGTGATATGTAAAGCAGAACACCAAACTTTCCAGAAGTGAGCAGTAAATTGTGCACCCCTATCCGACACTATCACCCTCGGGAGGCCATGTAACCTTACCACATGCAATAACAGCAGCTGGGCTAAGCGACCTGCCGTTGGAACCTGATCACATGCGATAAAGTGGCCAATTTTTGTGAGATAGTCCACCACCACTAGGATGGTTGTCATGCCCTGGTCTTTAGGAAGTCCCTCTATGAAATCAACTGAAAAACTTTCCCAAGGCTCTCCAGGTGTGGGCAAAGGTTGCAGATATCCCTGAGGTTGTTGCCGGTCCGACTTCATTCGAGCACACTGCGTACAGTTTTTTCCCCATTGGCACAAATCAAGTCGTATAGAGGGCCACCAGAATTGTCTCAATGCTTTCTCAAGAGTCTTCACATATCCCATGTGCCCTGCACTAGGCGTCTCGTGACACCAAGAAAAGACAGTTCTTTGCAGGGATTTTGTGGGTACCAGCACTTGCGTTCCTTTCATGGCCACTCCGTGTATCATTTTCCACTCTGGGTGATGACGAAGCCAAGTTCTCCACACACAGGACTGAATCCCAGTCTGTACAGCCTGCAGAAAGTCTTTAGATTGAGCAACACACACCACTTTCGTGGGATCAATGATGGAGCGATTCTGTGTCGTAGAATGCAGAGCAGGATTTTCTTGCCTAGTCAGGGCGTTCGCTTTTTTGTTGTTGACACCAGGTCTAAACGTAATCACAAACCGGAATTCTTCAAAAAACAACAACCAGCGTAGCTGTCGGGGAGTAAGATGACGAGCTGATCGCATAAACTGTAAATTGCGATGGTCTGTGTAGACAGTAACTACATGCAGGGCTCCCAATAACCAATGTCTCCATTCTACAAAAGCATCTCGTATAGCCAGCAGCTCTTTTTCAGCTATTGTATAATTTATTTCGGCTGGACTGAGTTTCCTTGACATAAATGCGATAGGATGCATGTTTCCTGTGGTTTCATTCCTTTGTGATAACACAGCTCCTAACGCCACTTTAGAGGCATCCGCCTCCACCAAGAAGGGTAGGTCAGGATTAGCATGAATTAGAACAGGGGCACAAGTAAACTGAGGTAATAGAAATTTTCAGGTAACCAAAATGTCCCCCACTCGCACCCTATCCATGCACCCATGTTCCTTGTATGTTGTGTAACTTCTTTTCTGTTCATGCTAGGAAGACGCAAATACATTTGCGTCCAACGTTAACATGTCAGCTATCCAGTCATGCATGAAAATCCCGTTAATTAGGCTTCTAGGCCTATGGTGCCAACGTCTTTACATGGTGCACTTTCACGTTTTCCTCCATGTTTTCTGGCCCAGTCGAGCTAGGCCCTTAAACGAGGCTCCGAGTTCTTTTCTCCCTCTGAAAGCTGCCGTTTAGGTATGCATCCCTGACCTCTGCCTTACTTCCTGCCTCAGACGAGCAGTGCCCGGCTCGGCCTGGTCCGCTTGCCAAGATTATGTTTTACCTACAAGTTATCTGCTCAGCCTCCTCGAAAACACATTCCAGTCTAGTGAAATAGGTAAACATATTCCCGGCTGCAGAGCAAAGGGCCCTGCCTTCCTGTCTCCATGCAAGTAATTGACTGCTCCCGTTACCATGGTAGGCCCATGGCCCCCGCACTCTACATGAAGACTCATATGCACGCACTAGCATTCAGTGATGAACGGCCCCTGCCCGAGAAACCTTTTACTCCAGACACTACATCCTCAAAACATACGATATCAGATATGCTATAGGTACAGGTCGTTTTGACGCCCCAGACATTAGTCTCCTCTACTCGTGCAAAAGTCAAAGCCCCAGCTCTCCCCGGTTACACGTCATGCTCAGCTGCGCGCGCATATAGGTAATAAGTTTCTGCTGATTCTGCAAATTATCTCTATGCATTCACCCACTTGTGACGTTTCATGTGATGATTCTCTGACATGTCCAGTGCACGCCCAGGTGTACGCCTTCTTACACGCCTCCTGTTACGCACATGTGTTCTTATCTTTCTCTTTTCACCTGTTACGCCTACTGTATTCACTTCCATGTATACTGTTTTACTATATATAATGTGTGATGCTAATAAAATGTTGAATGTCCCTTCCTGAACCTGAGTGGTGATGGAACCCGATGTCCCATGCTTCGAAGCATTCCATTAAAGCCCGTATGACTCAGATACCACGGACTCTGCCTCTCATTTTGATTGAGCTATCCTTATGACTATTAATTATATGGCAAAAATGATACGGTAAAATTAATTTACCACATAATTTGGCACCCGAATAGGGACCCCCCTTCCCCACTCGCCGGCGATGTTACGCAGGCCTTGACCCCTTCTACAGCCGCGACGGAAACCGTGCACGCCTGCGGGTTTTCCTGCTATCTCCCTCGGGCCCACGGAGGAGACGGAGACTGCGGTCCGGCATCCAGACGAGGCAGTGAGGAATGCGGAGGATCCCGACCAGAGCCCCTAGTCGAGAGAGCAAGGTCCGAGGTATCCGGAGGCCCACCTGTTCCGAAGCGCATGCGGCGTAGTAGCAGCCAGATGTCGTAGCAGTCCAGTCCAGTCCAGTCCAGTTTCCGAGGCCTTCAGTTCTTGCTTCCCGGTGAGTACCGTTGTTGGGAACGCATCTAGACGGGTTCATTAATTTGTTCCCGGTCAAGACAGGTCTGGGTACACAGGCCTGGTCCAGACGTGTTCGCTTAGGTGAATACGGCCAGACGTGTCTCTTTATGGGACCGGTATTGTCTGTACTGTTTTAGCAGTGCATCTAGTAATTCAGTGATTCAGTATTCTAGTATTGCAACTCGAGATTTCAGTATTTATGTGTTTTTTATGTATCAGGTAATATCCGTCTGAAATGTTTTTAATGTGGTTTTAATGTTGTGGTATGAATGATTGTTTTGCTATTCATTACTGTGTTTACTGTGTCCACGTGTAAAGCAATCCGATGATGCCACTGTTTTCGAAATTACGTCAGATAGGAACCAGGAAAGGGATACTCGAAGAAGCAGTTCCTGTCCCGCCTAGGGACACTCCTGGACATTTTATGTATAATAAGCATGGCTTAGATGCCATCCTGTACCTAGATTTGTGGGTGGACTACACCAAGGGTCTGGAAGAAAAGTATAGATGGCCTGTCTCAGGGACATGGGATGCTGATTGCATCATGAGAGTAGAAGAAGCGTTATGGAAAAAGAAAGCCAGACAATCTCAGAAAATTGCCATAGAACTATGGCGTAAAGAAGCGCATAGAAGAACAGAAAAAGAACTCAGGAAAGCAGAGAGAAGTAGAGAAGAATCTGAAAAAGCTAGAGAAAATGAGTTATTAGAAGAAGGAGAACGAGTCAGAATAGAACAACAAGACAGACAAAGAAATGCACTTATTACAGGACTGTATCCAGTTCTTGCCGAGGGCCTGCCTAAGGCGACCCCGGAAGTACCCCGTAACTTGCCACCACCATTGGTCCCGACTAAACTCCGTCACAAACAAACCGCAGCGGACATTTTTCTTTCTTCTTATTTAGATGACGTAGCTCCTGCATATACCAATGTACGTGTACCACCAACTAATAATGTACAGCAACCTCTCCCGCCTGTTCAAAATATACAGCAGCCTGCTCCGTCCGCACAGTCTGTTCAAGACGCGTCACCTCCACCCCCTCAAGACTCGACTTCCTCATCCGTTGTTATTCCCCCTCCTGTCACCACTGTTCCTGTCACAACTATTCCTTTCACTACTATTACTACTGTTCCTTCCACTGTTGGTCCTTATAATCCGTCCGGTAGACCGACAACCCAGAGTCCTACATTACCTGCACCTACTTTTCAATTAATGACACCAGCAACAACATCACAGCTAGGGGATGGTTACGCTTCCGCTTCAGGAGGCGCCGTAGGGGGTCACCATCGTACCCCACCACAAGTAAAACGAACGACGCTTAGAGATCTAGCATTACAACGTACACCCAGGGCAGCGACATACGCAGCCCTTAAAGAGTATGTTACAGACTGCAGATATGATCCAGTACCAGGCGAAGACGGAATGGTACTATACTCATTACGTTTACGGCGAGTTGCCAACTATTTGATTCTTTTACCAGATATGACTAACCATCTAGACAATATATATCATTTTATAAGAACAGGGGAGAGACCAGAATGCATTCGCGAGGCCATGGCACATCAAAAAGTCGAGACACAAAGTATGATCTTACGATTCCTAATTAATTGTTTAATAAGGGAACGAGATCGGCCAGGTACAAGCAAAGAAGAGATGGATATACTGATAAATTGGAGTAATCATATAACTGATGGTAAACATGATAAACAGAATAGCATAGAAGTTATGTACAGAAAGATTCGTAAAGAAATTGTAAAAATCCATGAAAAGGAAAACGAAGCTAGGGGAGCCGGGAAAGAGGATGAAAATACAGAGGAGGAAGAGATAGATAGCCCTGAAGAAGAAACGCCAGGAACAATGGCGTACGTAGGTAGAGCGAGACTTCCTAAACAGTATTCTTTTGATAGACCTTTTGACAGTCCCATTCGTCTAGAAAACAAGAAACGTTTCCTTTCTCCCATACCAGAACAATGTTCTCTTGAACATGTATTTCAAGATACTGATAAAATACTGAAAGAAAGAATAGGTTACCATGAACTTAGTACAATGCGAGATCAGGAATTAGCACGGTCAGCAGTCCAATGGGCTGGAAATGATAGCATATATAAAGATGATTCAGTAGCACAAACATTTTTGACTCTTTCCCCAGACGAACAGCGACTTGCTGGTATGTACATGATCCAGCATCTCATTTCACTATATGAGAGTCAGCATTCTGATCCAGGTCCCCTATATAATATATTAGATGAATTACTCCTAAAAAGATGGAGAGGCCTAGGTACCGATTTAATTAATACCATTCTAGAACAACGACACAAATACAGAACTTTCCTGACTCCACATTTCGCTTCTGTTCCACCCCCAGTAAGACAACCATTTTACATAGACAGACAGAATCCCAGACGAGAAGTTCATCCTGTCCAGACCACAGGGGGTGAGCTACAGCGAGTTTTCGTATACACTCCCTTAAGCAAAATGGAACTATTGGAAATGAAGAAAATAGTGCCCTGTCATGATAAAGATCCAGCAGGTTTTCACCGTGAGTTAAAAGACATGTTACTCATGGGGGATTATACATATTCCGACATTCTGAAAATGTTAAAGGTATTGTTGCCAGCTGGTATTTACGAAAAGCTTAAAGAAAAAGAATGGGAGGTGGGAGATAAAAAGATTAATTGGACTGAATTAGAAGACGAAGAAAACAGACGTGTCCCAGGTACTGGTCTTGGGGACAAAGCTAAAGCATTACCAGGATTATTAGTACAGGTTTTGCCGAGGTTATTGGCAATTAAAAATGAAGACTGGGATGCAATCTCAGCCTGCAAACAGAAACAAGACGAAGACACTAGTGATTTTTATTCTAGATTCGAGAAATGTTTTATTATTAATAGCGGCCTGAAAACAAGTAGCGAATCATATCCACATCTTTTTGTGACCACATTAGTCGAGAATTCCTTACCACAAGTCAAAAATAGAGTATTGAAAGTCGAAAGCACATGGCAAGCAAATACCCCTTCCCAAATGTTACAAATGTTACTGTACCACCAGAACAGAATTAGAGAGGAACATGATCATGAACAGCGACGTATGAGAGATACGAAAATGAAAGTACTAGTTGCTCAATCCGTTCCAGCAGACGGTCAGAAAAAGGGTACAGCATCGCCAGGCCAATCTGCAGCTCCCGTTAAAGGGAACTGCAACTACTGTAAGCAGCCAGGTCACTACATAAATGAATGTTCGGTTTTGAAACACAATATCGCTACAGGCAAAACGAAAGAAAGACCGCTGCCACCTAGACCAGAGCATGTTCTACAGCATATTCCACAGAACACGCAACCATCACAGCCAGCACAACAGACAGTAGCTGTACCCCAACCCCAGCCTATTTCTGCCACGCAACATGTCACACAACAAATGTACCAGTACGCACAATCCGATTACCCCGATTATCAGCAGTATACATGAAACAGCCTAGAGAGAGAGGTTGGCTTGCCCCTCATCGAGGTTCCTGTAGATCAAGATGGTCCCTATGTGCATAGTCAGGTATTAGGGAAAGACAGAAAATTTTTGATTGACACAGGGGCGAGCAGAACTACCATTAGTCATGACGAGGTTCCAGGGGCACCCCTCTCAGGCTCACAGAATGTTTCCCTGGGTTTTTCAGGAAAGCCTATTGTTAACGAAGTGTCAAAGCCAGTTTCCCTCGAAGTTGGTCCATTGTCCCGTACTACTGACTTGTTACTTACGAAAGCATGTCCTGAAAATCTGCTTGGTATTAAAACATTGAAAGCACTAGGTGCTGTAATATGTTGTTCTCCGGAAGGAGTGAGATTGTTCTTACGTGACTTTAAAGGTCATTATGTGTTACGAGATTTTGATCCAAGATTGCAGAATGTACCAGCACATTTATGGGCACAAGGTCCAACTGATGTAGGTTGTATGCACATTACACCGTACCGTGTCACTCTCAAGCAAGGAGTTGTACTGCCCCGAATCCGACAATACAAATTGCCACCCGAGGCTGTAACAGCCTTACTGAAGATTATTGACGAGCTCATTGCCCAAGGAGTAGTTATTGAGACTGACTCCAATGTATGTAATTCTCCAATCATTCCAATTCTTAAACGAACTGACCCAAATGCACCCCCAGTCTACCGATTGGTGATTGATCTTCGAGAACTAAATAAATGCATCATTCCACAGTATCCGGTAGTGCCAGACATTTCTTCCCTCTTGACGGCTATTGATTCCGAAGCGGCGTTCTTTACTGTAATTGATCTTAAGAACGCATTCTTTAGTGTCCCCATCCATCCGGAAAGCCAGTATTTATTCGGATTCTCTTTAAATGGCCGAAGCTTCAAATTTGCACGTGCACCTCAAGGGTTCACGGAAAGTCCTAGTATTTACAGTCAAGCACTGAAAAGACAACTAGACAGTATCCACATGCCTACTGACACTGCTCTGCTGCAATATGTAGATGACTTGTTAATCACTGCACGGACCGAACGTGACTGCGAGCGCGCGTCACTGACTGTCTTGTATTTCTTGGCCGAAAAGGGGCATAAAGTGTCCCCTTCGAAGCTACAATTCTGTGCCCAGCAAGTGGTATACCTTGGGCACTTGCTGTCCAAATGGGGGAGACAGCTGACACCAGACCGTATCCAGTTAATTGCACATCTGCCACAACCCAAGACACAAAAGGAAGTACGGGCCTTCATTGGCCTCACTTCTTACTGCAGACAGTGGATTCTCCAGTATGCATATCTAGCGAAGCCACTCATACAGTTGACAACACAAGAGGCAGCGTCTTCGACTGTCCTCCCTTGGACTCAGGAACACACACAAGCTTTTGACGAGTTAAAGAAAGCCTTATGTCAAGCACCTGTTTTAGCGACACCATGTTACAGAAAACCTTTTACACTTTTTGTCACTGAACGCGATGGCACAGCATTATCTGTTCTCACACAAGATCAAGCAGGACACCACAAGCCTTGTGCTTATTTTTCTAGTACATTGGATCCAGTGGCCCAGGCTCTGCCTGCGTGCCTCAAATCAGTTGCAGCAACAGCTCTAGCAATCAGACAAAGCGATTCCATAGTGTTAGGCCATCCCCTGACAGTACAAGTTCCACACTCAGTGGAAGTACTCCTGAACCGTACCCAGATTCAGCACTTGACTATAGCAAGACTGACAGGATATGAATTGACATTGTTTCAGCCACACATAGAGATCAGACGTTGCAACACATTAAACCCTGCCACATTGTTACCCTCGAGCACAATTGACCCGACACCACATGACTGCGTAGAAGTCATCAATACTGTAACGAAACCCAGACAAGACTTGATAGACATTGCATTGCCCGACCCAGACCTGACACTTTACGTGGATGGTTCATGTATGAGAACAAACACAGGAGAGTTAGTGGCTGCCTATGCAGTGACCACTGAAACGGAAGTCATAGAAACACATCGTATTGACACCTTGTCTGCTCAAGCAGCAGAATTCATTGCTCTGACTCAAGCCTGTATACTGGCCAAGAACAAGAAAGTAAAGATATATACAGATTCACAGTATGCATTCGGAGTTGTTCACGACTTCGGTATCCTCTGGCAAGAAAGAGGTTTTTTAACTTCTCATGGCGCCAAAATACAGCATGGTCCCCTCATTCAAGCTCTGTTAGAAGCAATAATCTTACCTGCATCCATTGCTATCATGAAGTGCAAAGCACATACTAAAGTTACTGACACCATTTCTCAGGGTAACGACCTGGCAGATCGAACAGCTAAACTCACAGCTCAGACAGACATCTCAACGGACATGACAAAGACTGACGTGACATCACAGACACATTGTATGACAGTGAAGGATCCCATTCTAGACGTACTCGACATACAGACACATGCCACTCCCGACGAAATCAAGAAATGGACTGAACAAGGAGGGATCCAGACAGATCAGGGATGGATGACGAAGGGAAGAGCCACATGGTTCCTCCCCGACTCTATGGTTCAAGTAATCATTAATACAGCATATAGTCCAGCACACTTAGGAGAAAAAGCCTTGTTAGACAGCATTCAAAACCTCTGGTTCACCAAGCATTTACGAGCAGCAGCAAAACAGAAAGTGCGTACCTGCATGATCTGTTGTCAGTTCAATCCAGGCAAAGGTGTTCCCATGGAACAAGGTGGATTCCATCCTCCTGATCATCCTTTTGAAGTCCTCCAGATGGATTATATCCAGATGGACAGATGTAGAGGTTTTAAATATGTCCTCGTAGTTGTATGTGCCCTTTCCAGATGGACAGAAGCATATCCAGTCCCAGATTACACTGCCGCGACCACTGCCAAGCAGTTGGTTCGTGAATTCTTCCCGCGATACGGCTTGCCCCGTGTCGTGTACTCAGATAATGGACAGCCATTCTCGTCCGAGCTTATGAAACAGGTATCACTCCTGTTAGGTTACCAGTGGAAGTTCCACTGCGTACGACACCCTGAAGCAGCTGGTCTCGTAGAGAGACATAATCAAACCCTGAAAACACGCCTAGCCAAAGTCTGTACAGAGAAAGGTGTAGATTGGATAGTAGCCTTGCCAGTTGCATCCAACGTTAACATGTCAGCTATCTAGTCATGCATGAAAATCCCGTTAATTAGGCTTCTAGGCCTATGGTGCCAACGTCTTTACATGGTGCACTTTCACGTTTTCCTCCATGTTTTCTGGCTCAGTCGAGCTAGGCCCTTAAACGAGGCTCCGAGTTCTTTTCTCCCTCTGAAAGCTGCCGTTTAGGTATGCATCCCTGACCTCTGCCTTACTTCCTGCCTCAGACGAGCGGTGCCCGGCTCGGCCTGGTCCGCTTGCCAAGATGATGTTTTACCTACAAGTTATCTGCTCAGCCTCCTCGAAAACACATTCCAGTCTAGTGAAATAGGTAAACATATTCCCGGCTGCAGAGCAAAGGGCCCTGCCTTCCTGTCTCCATGCAAGTAATTTACTGCTCCCGTTACCATGGTAGGCCCATGGCCCCCGCACTCTACATGAAGACTCATTTGCACGCACTAGCATTCAGTGATGAACGGCCCCTGCCCGAGAGACCTTTTACTCCAGACACTACATCCTCAAAACATACGATACAGATATGCTATAGGTACAGGTCGTTTTGACAGCCCAGACATTAGTCTCCTCTACTCTAAAGTCAAAGCCCCAGCTCTCCCCGGTTACACGTCATGCTCAGCTGCGCGCGCATATAGGTAATACGTTTCTGCTGATTCTGCAAATTATCTCTATGCATCCACCCACTTGTGACGTTTCATGTGATGATTCTCTGACATGTCCAGTGCAGGCCCAGGTGTACGCCTTCTTACACGCCTCCTGTTACGCACATGTGTTCTTATCTCTCTCTTTTCACCTGTTACGCCTACTGTATTCACTTCCATGTATACTGTTTTACTATATATAATGTGTGATGCTAATAAAATGTTGAATGTCCCTTCCTGAACCTGAGTGGTGATGGAACCCGATGTCCCATGCTTCGAAGCATTCCATTAAAGCCCGTATGACTCAGATACCACGGACTCTGCCTCTCATTTTGATTGAGCTATCCTTATGACTATTAATTATATGGCAAAAATGATACGGTAAAATTAATTTACCACAAAACGCATCCTTTAGTCCATCAAAAGCATCCTGCGCTTCGGTTCCCCATATAAATGGTACGTTCTTCCTAGTAAGACGCATAAGAGGAGTCACCAAAGCCGAAAATCCCCTTATAAAGCGCCTATAAAAATTGGCAAAACCCAGGAGGCACTGTATGTCTTTGATGTTACAGGGACGAGGCCAATTCTTGATAGCTTTCACTTTTCTTTCTGCCATCACCTGACCCGATGGCGTAAGCATCACCCCAAGAAATTCGACTGTGGTCACATGGAACTTGCATTTCGTGATTTTACAAAAAAGACGATGAAGAAGCAGGGCCTGTAACACCTGGCTCACATGTGATGAATGTTCCTCCGTTGAGTCTGAGTACACCAAAATATCGTCGATGTACACGACTACAAAAGGGTCCAAAAACTCTCTCAGCACCTCATTCAGAAAATATTGGAAGGCTGCAGGGGCGTTACACAGCCCAATGGGCATCACTAGATATTCAAATAGCCCATACCGCGTCTTGAAAGCTGTCTTCCATTCGTCACCAGATTTTATTCGGACGAGGTGGTATGCGCCTCTCAAGTCCAGCTTTGTATACACCTTGGCGGATCTTACTTGTTCTAACAAAACAGGCATCAAAGGTAACGGATATTGATTCTTGATGGTGATAAAATTCAAGGCACGGTAGTCAATACAGCATCTCTTGTCACCGTTGGCCGTAGGAATAAAAAATAAAGGCGACGATGCAGGAGATCTTGAAGGCCTTATATACCCTATAGCCAGGTATTTATCCAAATATGCCCGTAGGTATTCGTTCTCGGGCACAGTGAGAGCATAGAGTCTTCCGTTAGGAATAACCGATCGAGGGGTAAGGTCATTCCGGCAATCATAGGGTCGATGTGGTGGAAGAGTTTTGGCTTGTGTATCACTGAACACCTTCTCTAATGTCTTGTAACAGGAAGGCAATACCACTTCCTTCTCCTCAGCTGTAGCAATATGATGTAAGGAGGCTAAGGCTCGGGACGGGTCTTCAGACATCAACAGACACTGCTTGTTACAAAAATCAGACACAAAACTAATGGTTTGAGAAGTCCAATGTATGTGTGGTTCATGCTTCTTAAGCCATGGCAGACCCAATATGATCCCATATTGCGGGGCCTGAATAATATTAAACGATAACATCTCCTGATTTAGCCTCTGATACACGAGCAGATATTCCGGCGTATGGAATTTTATAGGCCCAGCTAACAATTCGCTACCATCCACTGCATATACCATTTCTGGTTTGATTTTGGTAATGAGTGGGATCCCTAGCCTTTCTGCTTCTGCATAATCCATGAAGCAGCTGGTTGCCCCAGAGTCCACCATCGCATTCACTTCTTTTTCTTCTTTTTCCATGAACAGAGACATCACCAGGAATACATGGCTCTTCTCCTGATTACCTCCTGGTGTAATGGAAGGGATTATTATCCTACTTGAGGGGGCCCCTTCGTTCATACTCAAGCATGGGAGTTTTCCGACGTCTTGTCAGACACTCCAACTGCTGCCTGTCCGATTTTATATTTTCCAGGTTTGGGCTTCACTGGGCAGTCTCTCAAATAGTGACCTTTTTTGCCACAATACAGGCAAAGACCGTTCTTTCTCCGATATTCTTTTTCGCTAAACGATAAAGAAGCTCTCACCGCTCCGATCTCCATGGCATCTTGGGCTGAAGCTGATTTTTCTCCCCCTCTGTCATAAGCCATCACAGGCATTTCTTTTTTCTTATGATCACCCATCCGTTCTTTTATTCGATGATCTAGACGCAGTGCCAGTTCAATCAGCGCGGAGCAGGTACGAGGCTGTGGGTCAATGTGCGCTAAGACGTCTTTCATCTCATCATTCAATCCTTGGTAGAACAATGCAGATTGTTTAGCTTCTGGCCAATCAGTTTCCGCCACCAAGCGGCGGAAACTATTCAAATAATTCACAAGTTCAGTGTTGCCCTGTTTTAGTACTAACAATTCTCTATCTGCTGAAAATGTCTCTGCCCGGCCGCCAAACGTTTTTTCAAATTCTGCTCGGAACTCGTCCCAGTCATGGAGTAGGGGATCATCCCGTCTAACAACAGGAACCGCCCATTGTGCTGCTTCCCCACCTAGATAGGATATTAGGAAAGCCACCCGAGCCTGGTTGGTTGCGAACATCTTTGGTTTGCACATAAAGTGCAACAACACTTGGGTCATGAACACCTGGACCTTCTTATTATCCCCATAAAACCTTTCTGGAGGGGCAAGTGGTATTTGTGTTGGCATTTCTACTACCAGAGAGGGGGGAGGTGTCGAACTGGTTCCTGCACTAAAAGGGTTCCCTTGCAAACCATCCACCCTTGCCCTCAATTGCGCGGTTTCTACTCGAGAAGCCGCCACTTCTCTATTGGAGGCTGCTAACTCCTTTTGTACTAAAGCCAGAGCTGCCAATACATCATCTAATGTCGCCATTCCTAATTCAACACAGCCAAGAGGAGAACAGTATCCGTGGGCCGATAATTCTGTCAGGCTCCGTATCCTATACTCCTCGGGGCTGTGATGAATGTCCTAAACCCGCACACCCACAACAACCCCGAAGTCTGATAATATAGCACAGACCCCAGAATGGTTCTGAGAGAGTGGGAAATGAAGGAGACAGCAGGGAAGGAGATCTGGAATGACAAAGACAGTTTGTTTAGAAAAACATTCCCCCCCTTTGTTTCTTACAACATTAAATCCTCTCACTTCCTCTATACTCGTCTGAGTGGATTTCTAGACCGATACCTGAAAAGGAAGATAATAGGATCTTTAAACACAGGGCCGCAGGCACAGGGTAATACCAGGGGCTGTCACCAGCTAGAAGAAAATAAGGAATACCTTACTACCCAGCTATATCTCTTGATTGAGAGAAAGAAATGTATGCACCAAAAGAACATAAATGACATACCACAATATATCTGTGTGCTAATCTTGGTCACACGCTCCCTCTGATGTACCCCCTGTTGATGTCTCTCCTGATGAAAACAATGAAATAACGATGTGCAGATAAGGCAAATAAAAATACGTGAGGTTGAAATCACCAAATCACAGTTCCTTCCCTAAATAATAAAGGACAGTTTCACACCTAGAAAAGTGTATTAGTCTTTATACATATTGATGTAACCAGTAGGGACTTTGCCCAACGTTTTGAGCCCAAAAGCGTTATCAGTTCCCAACTGCTCGGGTAATTTAGTCTTAACCAAGCCTACACATCAATAGTTTATATCCAAAAATCGTTTGGCCCCAAGAATAGCGTTTTCCTCCTGCAATGAGAAAGCGTATCTTTCTCCTCCAACAGGAAAGAAACCAAACGTTAATTTTACCAAGTCAGGAAATCCAAAATGTTACACAGCTTACACGCAGCCGCGTGTCTTCCAATTGCCAACAATGCGACACCCACTCGCATTGTTGGACACAGTCCAAGAGCGAGTGTCGTCTAGAACACAGTTTCTGTAATCACGATTTCCCAAGATACTCTGCTTACCGACCAGGTCACCAAACACAGAAGGAATTATCGGCACCGTCCTTCCTTGCCGCCGGTGCTAGTTCCTGAATCAGCGCGACGACGTCATCACGCTCTTTTGCCGCTAGGGACCATGGGCAACGTAGTTCTCGATCTCGAAAGCATACTTCAATCAGTGTGCAGGCACAATGGGCTTCTGTTTGGATAAGCCGTCGCTCCCACATCAGCCCAGAGACCTTCGAATTCCAGGTGTCTTGACCTTCCTGCGTGATTCAGTCACTGCTGAACACAGCACTTCCACTTTTTTATCGTGGACCTGACACATAAATTATTGATAGCGTCTGATACTTAAGGCTGTTGCACACTTTTTTTAAACTTGTGGGCTCTGGCCTTGTCCCTTCGTTTCATGCTATTTCTGGAGTCCTACGGGTGTCATTCCTCCAATTTACATACCGCATTTAGTGGTTTCAGATTATTACTTTGGCTGTACAGCTGAGCGCTGATTCTGAGATTGCTCGCAAGCCATGTCTGACCGTCCTGGGGTCCAGGCCGACCCCGGTCAATTGCAACTGTACCGTGACTGCATGCAGCTTTTCTTTCGATGTATCCCAGTAGCTGTGCTATGCATCAGTTATTGGCTAAACTCTCGCTATGCCTATTTCACCTGCGTGCAACCTGTGTTCTACTGTAGCAGATGCCCCTTTCACTGGGCCATGGATGTCTGCATTTTCAACACATCCCTTGCTGCCCTGGATCATGAGCTGTGGGTGAGTCCTTCGTTGGTCCACTACCAGGACTGCTTCGGTGATACACATTTGTGGGTTGCCTTTCAATGGTAGCGGAAAAGTGAATGTACCTGTCTGTAAAATTTAATAAAATACGTTGAAATAAAAAAAAACAGCAACAGGAACTGTTGGTGACTAATTCCATATAATTTTGCCTTTTTCACGCTACTGACAGGATTTGTCATTCAGGTCTCTGTCTTTTGCCCTGTCTGCTTTAGCTTTGACTATGCTGACCTCTTCGGTCTATTTAGCTTGGTACCACTGGAATGAGCAAGAGGAGGCCGTCATCTAACCATTGTGGAGATTTTCAACTGGCATGAGCCCGGCTTACATCATGCAGCTGTAGCGCATGAATATTACATGGCGTAGTTGTTTTGCACGTACCTTAGTATATGACCGTCACATGAGAAGTGTCTGCAGAGCTATTCCCTCTGCGCGGGCCCGGAGTATTGTCTGAAATATCTGTCCTTGGTCAGAGAACATTGTCCCTTGTCATTCTGTTCTGGTCTGGCCCTAGCACCCCGACTCAACAAAGTGTCACAGCTGCTAGAGAACACTGATGCCTTTTAGATGTAATGGGAAGGCGGGCTAGATGCCCCACACTTGGAGAGTGATTCATCCAGTGATGAGACCGACACCGCACATGTGATGTACATTTCACCATGTATAGGCTGAGGAATGGGGTCTGCTGAAAATGCCCAGAGACCAGGGGCATTCCATTAAACTCCTTCCTGCAAGGGGTGGGGGGATATGCCCATGGGTCTCTGTCCAGGGGGATTGTTGATGTGACATCTTGCTTCATGTGATATGAATGTGTCACTTTGGTAACTGTTTTTGAACTCATGCATTCTGAGGTTGTTGTGGCATGTATGTTGCATGTTTTGACACTGCAGTAAAAATGCACATTTCACAGCGTTTCTTGTCTTCAACGTATCTACTTGCCTGATACCTCTGAGTGAGTAAGAGATCTAGTGGGGCACTATAGCAATTGGTGGATGGGCTTCTGGGTGCTCAGTCCCTGCTTGCCTAAGTTCTCACACAGACACAGTCATAGTCGCTCATTGTTTACTTACACTCAACGGAGGTACCCTCCATCTATCTGTATCAGGGACGTTTGTCCCTTGTTTATTACTATGGCTCAGTAGGGGCCAACCACGTGATACACTGGGCCTTGGTCACGTGTGACGCCCAGATCGGTTTTAGGCAATTGCGGTCAGTCGCGCCTGGCGTCTACTTGAAAGACTTCAGCCATGGATTGCTGGCGACCCTGTAGCTGTTCGAAATTAATGAAGGTATGTTCTGGGTAGCCCGGTTTTTGTACATTATTGCACGCGTTGGGAGAGAATGTTGGGGGCCGTGAAATTTGCTGTTAGTGCCATGGGGCTGTGGCAGTAGTTCTTTTGCTTATGGGAGTACCCTTTGTTCACAGGGAAAGCTTATTGATTAAGAAGCACTTGAAGAGGAGGGTGGCCCGCGTCTCTAGCTTGCCATGCGTGAAATAACAACCCTTGATGATTAAAAATGGCCCAGGTAAGATGATATACTGGCCAGTGTGTTTACAGCGCTGCTATTATCGCTGTATTTACATAGTGGGTTTGTTCCCCTGGTTAACCAGTTCGTTGTTTGATACCCTTCTTACACATAGATTGAGTGTGCTCTGGACGGCCGTTGGAGAAATAGATTTTTTGGTGGAAATAGTAGTAAGTTGCCAGTCTCTCCACATTTTGGTGGTGGTGTCTTCTTCTTTTTTCATTTAATATAATTTTAGTCTTGTTGGTTTCTATAGTTTAATAGTCCTTCATTGGTGGTTTGGACCCCTTGGCTGATGTGTTTATTTTTATTATTTTTCCTGTTTCTCATTACTCTTCATATTATTCTGGTGTGTATTTAAAATGGTGGTCTTTCACTGCTCTTTTGGTAGGACTAGGCATTCTTTTGCTCGTGTGATGTTTGGCACTTATGTGGATGATGCACCTTTCGTGTTGGTGACGGTCGCTTTACCCTGAGGTAGCACAGAGACGATTTTTAGTGAACCAGATAGGTTCTTTTTATGTATTTTTAGGTTGCCTATCCACCCTTGTCCTGAGGAGGCCAAGATTCCTGGAGGCCGAAACGCGTCCGCGTCGACAGTTGATTCTCGACAAGAGGAGTTTGTGGATACTGTGTACCTGAGTATTAGTTTGGTTAAACACAAGTTTGAAGTCAGGTTCATATATTTTCCTTGAACCAATTGTGTTTATACACGACTTCCTCTTAGTGGACCTCTTGATTGAATAGGGGGACACTGCCCATGATTCTTATTTTTGTGGGGTGAAAATGGAATTGTTTTATGCACTTTTTTCCTGATTTATGTAATATATTTATGCTGTTTGCGATTTCGAAATTGTTCTGTAGATATAAGTTTTTCCGGTGATTACAGATATTTGTATATATGTACATTTGTTATAACATTGAATATGATTTGTTAAAAATAGTACTATCAATTTTGAAGTACAGATTACTATAAATAAAATTAGTAATCATGATGATGACCAGTTTTGTGATCATTGTATAGTAATGTGCTAAATAAATTGTAGAATTGCTTTCCGTTAGTTTGGGAATTAATCAACCCCGACTTGTATTGATTGTTTGTATTGATCCCTCCGAACCATTTTGTGCTACTTTTTGAAGCTTCTCAGGTTGTTGTGGCATGTATGTTGCATGTTTTGACACTGCAGTAAAAAATGCACATTTCACAGCGTTTCTTGTCTTCAATGTATCTACTTGCCTGAATACCTCTGAGTGAGTAAGATATCTAGTGGGGTACTATAGCAATTGGTGGATGGGCTTCTGGGTGCTCAGTCCCTGCTTGCCCAAGTTCTCACATAGACACAGTCATAGTCGCTCATTGTTCACTTACACTCAACGGAGGTAGTTGACGTTGAGCTGTTGACGCTGGTCAAGACCTTCTTCCTCACCACTGTCATTGTTACTGGGCATGTGTGGGTTATGAGCGGGGGATGCTGCTGCTCATCGTTGTCCAGAATCAGGGGGATTCTGCTGCACAAGGCCAGGTTGTGTAGTATGCAGCATGCAACTACCGTCTGGCATGACTTCTGGGGTGAGTACATGAGTGCCTCACCAGTCTTGTCCAGGTACCTAAATCTTGACTTGAGCAGTCCAAAAATGCGCACCACCACACGACCTGTCCTCCCATGTGCATCATTATATTCGACTTCCCCCAGCATTGTTGGATTCTGCAGTGGGGACAGCAACCACAGACGATTGGGATACCCAGAGTCACCTAGATGTAAGACAAACAGGCAAACAGTGTGATCTTAATATGCAGGGAGAGCAGCATGTCACACATACATCACAGTCATTGACACAGCCCACTAACCAACAAGCCAGGCCCGCCCGGGCTGCAGATTGGCCATCAAATGGGGTATGGTGCTGATCCGTTGATGTGGCAGTCAAGTGCTGACCCAGGATAATTTGAACACACGTATGAGATGATCTGATCCGCCTGGCATACCATTTGCACGTTGATGGAATGGTAGTGTTTGCTGGTCCTATATATGTGTTCAGTTGCCTGTGGCGGAACAGGGGCAATGTGGGTACCATCAATGGCTCCCATACATTTTGAATGCCTCCCAGGTCATGGAACTCCCACTTCACAGTCGCCAATTCATCCCTCCTCAAGAAGGGACAGGTCTGTCCTTGTCAAGCATCAATGCTGACAGGACGTCACGCAACTCCATGCTGAACATTGGATGTGACATCCCACCGGTGCTGGCCTCAGTTTACTGGAAAGACCCAGTAGCGAAGAAATGCAGTGCAGGCATAACCTTCACTGCAGCAGACAATGCAGCCGGATATATTATTTTGTGCTTCAAATAGGGATACAAATGGGCACATAGGTTCCGTAGTGTGCAGCGATCCAAACAGAATTTCCAGATTATTTTGATGTCCTCCATCGTTGTCAGGTCGGAGACAGGGCGAAAGATGGGTGGTCTTCTCCTACATATGTTAGGGTACAGAAGCATGGGCTGAATTATTTATGAGATGTGGTGAACAGCTTACCCAGAGACGCACATGACCACACCATTGACAGGACTCATGGTCACTTGAAATGCACAAGTGACCTGCATTCAGATGCTGTTTTTCGTCACTCACTCGACATACTGACACTATGACATCCAAAGAAGTCAATGTGTATGGCATATAGTTAACTGCTACATCAAGAAGGAGCTGCCCTGTGATTAGATGGCACAGCACTAGTGTTTCCCAGCATCAGTGCTGAGTTGCATGTAGCTGCTGTTACTGCACGAGCGCAAGCTTTAGTCCCATAATACGCAACAACATTACGGGATGAGGGCAGTGAGTGTCATCTGGACAACACCACATGGATATACTGTATGGTGGACAGAGACATGTGGACATTATGGGGTCTGTCCAGCGTGAGTGTGTGTGGAATTTGCGTAACAGACAATGCATTGCTCACCTGAATGAGGCACAAATGCACATGGATTGTGCATACATGCCCACATGGCTGACAATGACTGATGATATCTGGCAGAGCTATGTTTGTTTTTTAAACATGTGCACGCCTATGACGTGTGTGGGAACATATACAGGCAATGGCAGCTAGGCACACTGCATGCCACACCAGTACGTGTGTTGGGAGTGCTAGGGATCACAAGTATGTCTGATTTCCAGATAATGTACACTTACGTTACTGGCCCTTCACAAATCGACCCCTGGCCTAGAGACACCGGTCAGATGTCAAGGGATATTCAAATGATGTTCACAGGTTGGATTTTTCATTACACAACATTAGTACAGTGCGAGTAACCTTTGTCCTTTTTGAGTCCTTCCCACATTTCAGTCCATGCTGGTCACGAGGCATGACTATGTATGTAACTTCACACACATTGTATGTCCATGAAAAGGAGATGAAGACTTGACTCAAAGTTAACACTCTTTCTTACCTTCATAGTGTAGTGACCAGCTGGTCACTGTTCTAGTTGTTCTTGATGTACCAGCCACCCCCGGAGGGCTGGCTTCCCCCCAACCCACAGCCACCCAGCAGAGGCGTCACTGGACATGTGACCCTGCCAACAAACGGGGCCAGATGCACGTACCTTGGGCCAGTTCTCCCATACAAGTATGGTGTCTGTGTTGTTATTTTATATGCATGGGTGCCTCGTGCCCCACAACATTACACATGTGGTGCAACAGTCACTTTAGGCGAATGAGTTGTGATATGTGATGCAATTCGCATGGCGACAATGCCAATGCAGAATGTGTTAGCATGCGTGTTAGATGGCATCCACAGCAATGACACACAATTGAATGTTGCATAATTGCAGTCACGGCTTCCAAGCCGCCATGGTGTGGCACAGCCTATGCGAATGAGCCATCAGACAATGTGAGCCCTCGGCAGCATAAATATTTTGATATTGCGGTGGGCGTGCTCTGCAACTGCGGGGCTCGGCATTGGCCCCATTTGCCTTCATTGGCACCGTGGGTCACTCATGAGCATTGTGTGGGCCTCGCACTTTGCATTTGGCATTTTGCCACATTCATTGTGGCGTCGCAATGCTTGCTGGGAGTTGTAGTTGTTATGGAGTTGCAGTACCTCTGCTGTAGAGCACAGCGGCATCTTGTCTGCCAGAGGTACATGAGATAGAGCTGCAGGAAGGCCTGTTGCGTAGGTTCCATGGCAACTTTGGTGGTTTAGATGGGTACCGTATCGGCTTTTCCTCTCCGTTGTTGTGTTTCCACCATCCGTAATATGGTGATTTTTAAGTGGCGGTGGGAAGGGCTGTTTGCAACATTGTAATCTGGTTGGCGGACATAACGTGTTTCCGCACGCCGGTCTTGGTCTGTTGGCTCTGTCTGCCACCCTTGCCTACGCAAAAAAAGCGTGCGGAGCCTGACAGACCGCGGCAGAAGGAAAATGGTCTCTGTTGGATCATTGTAATTTGGTGGTTGCAATGAACGCACCTGGAGCGGGTTAATGGACGTTTTCCGCCACCACCACCAGTGCAAATGGGTTTCCGTCTGTCATCGTAATGAGCCCTTAAGTTTGTCTTCATTTTGTTGGTAGAGAGGGCTTTCTATTAGTAAATTGTAGCGTTTAGCTACCTCTGTGACAGGGACGTAGGCTAGTGCTCTCATTTGTTTTTATTTCAAGGCAAATTGGCTGTTTGTAGAATATCCTACACTTACTGAAGGTTGCTGGAGGTGTCTTCACATGCTTTGATTGAAATGATAGTAACAGCCTTGTATGGCTGTGTGGGGCTAAAGTTTTAAAATGGTTTCAACCCTGGCTTGTTCAAAAACTATGATTATTTTTTAGGGTAAAAGTTATTTGTGTTATGTTAAATGTGGTCAAAGAGGTTGTGGTAAGTGCTGCTTTGTTTATTTGGTAGTAGGGCATCTGCCAAAAGAGATAATTGTGTTTTGATATTCACCATGTGTGGTGTATATCTTAGTAATTGGTTGGGACACATTTCTAAGGTCCCATCCATCATCGAGGTTTGACAATAACTTAGTTTCAGTAAGTTGTTTGCTGTATAGAATATTCAGATTTGTTTCTCATTGTTCAGGTTGAAATGTAAAACTAAATGTTCTTCATTATGTGTCATTGCTGGGTGTTCAGGTATTTCTATGCCTTGGTATCTTCTATTGGCAAGAGGAATATTGCTATTGGCTTTTTTAGTTCATGCAATGAAACGTTTTAAAGTGGGTATAGGTGGTAGTTGGCCTGTGATGTGTTCAGGGACTTGCGGTGGTGTATCTATAAGGATTTTGTTCCTGGGAGTTAGTTCTTGCTTCTTTTATATCATGCAATACCTCCCTTACTTCGATTTCTGTTATATTTGGGAGGTAGTGGTGCTCTCGTACATGAATTGCAGCATTCTGTTTTGTAGTTGCCCTCCGATAGAATGCATTACAATTATATTTGGTACATTTCAAATTTTTCTGTTGATGCACTTTCTTGGCTGCAGGTGTAGCCTGTGTGATTTTGTAACTGCTTCGATGTTATGTATTTTGCTGCCTCTGTCTTTGTATCTGAAAGTAGTGTAATGGTATAAATATAAACACTATTTAAGACGTTATACATCTGTTATTTACATGTAAAATTATGCAACTACTTCTATTTTGTATACTTACATGTATTTTCTGTTTAGATGTTTCACACTGTTTTGTAGCTTTTCCCTTGGGGGCGTTGTAATGTGGAGCTGGAGCTTTCTTTTCTGTTGGGTGGAAAAAAACATCAGTTTCATTTTAAATATTACTTTGTTGGTAGTTTGCAGAGGTTGAGGTATCGCTATTAGGGTACTTTTATAGTTTAAAAAAAAATCTTTTTATTGAGTGTAGGACTTGCAACATCATCATATAGGTTTGTGCGTCAAAACTGATTTCTCTAGCTTCCATGTCCTGTTCCCACGCGATTGTTATCGTACGTTTTGCAGCCTCTGGTGCAGTATTTCTCTAGCTGTCATCTGGTGAAGCGTCTCCCGGTGATTGCGTGCACATATTACCTCTAAATTTGTTCCATCCCCCCATACCCGCTCTCATTTCTTAGGGCTCCCTCTATGTACATATACTGCCTTTTCAGACACCATTGCCCAGTCCATATCGTTGCACCATTCTACATATATTGGCGTAGTCTGCGCCCCCCCAGTGTTTGGCAATATTCTGTTTTGCTATTGTCATGCCCAGTGTCGCCCAATCTTGAGCCTTGCGATTAAGATCTGTGTATTCCCATATGTTCAGGAGACAGCATTTGGGTTCCAGTGGAACTGGGGCCCCACTGACCCGGCTTATTGCGTTCATAATTGTTTCCCAGTATGTATTGACAGTGGGGCACTCACATATCGTATGGTAGAATGTATCTATGACGCCACATTGTCGCAAGCATAGCTGAGTGTCAGCCCTTCCCATTTCGGCTAATACCACCATAGATAGATATGTCCTGTGAAGCACTTTGAGTTGCACTAGGCACAGTCTTGATTGTATTGCCACCTCTCTCTGTGACTCTAGCGCTTCCTGGTAGTCGGTATCATCTAGTTCTCCAATGTTGGCCTGCCACTGTTCACGAAGACTCTGTGTAGGGTCTGGTTGATTGTTAACTATTTTCTGGTAGGTTGGGGATATGGCTCTTTTATCGATATGTTCTGTTAGCAGCCTTTCCTTCAGTGGCGAGGCCTCTAGGAGAACAGTGCCTGGTGGAAAGGTGGCAGTGAGGCCATGTCTAATTTGAAGATAGCAAAACAATTCTATGGGTGCCATATCATATTTAGCTTGAAGTTGTGCAAATGTGATAACTTTTCCCTTATTCCAAAGGGCACCCACTCGTGAGATTCCTATCATAGCCCATTGCTTGAACCCTTTACAGCTGCTCAGTCTACCTAAATTTCCAGTCTCACAAAGCCAGGTAGTTTGTGTCATTGTGTTATCCCAGCCCAGTTTTTTAAGGGCCGTGTGCCATATCTGGACTGTGTGTGGGTGGGTCCCGTGTGGTCAGTCCTGCGAGTTTTGTTATAGAGAGCCCACCTGACCCCTCCCTCCCCCAGGACGTGCCTATCCATATGGAATGCGAGTTCAGTTTGGGGAAAGTGAATCCATTGATTAAGCACGATAAGCTGGTAGTCCCAATAGTATGTCTGAATGTTCGGAAGTGCTATGCCACCGTCATACCATCCTCTGATAACCTTGTTCATGGCTATTCGGGCTGGCTTCCCATCCCATAGGAGGCTGTGTACTTCCGCTTCTATTGCCCTGAAGTACGATGGCGGAACCAGAAACTGAGTGTTTTGCAAGGCATAAAGAAATCTGGGTGCACCATCATTTTGAAGAGTGCAGCTCTTCCCAGTAGAGTCACTGGTAGGGATTTCCAGTGTTTAGTATCTTGACATAGTCGTTTCAGGGGCTCCTGGAGATTTTATTCATAACATCTTCGGGGTTCAATGTGATGTATATCCCAAGATATAGGAAGCCATTTTCTACTACTCTCAACTCCAACCCCAAGGGGGGACTGGCCGGGGGCCACTCAGTAAATATAAGATGGACTTGTTCCAATTGATTGTGTACCTGGAGTACCTCCTGTATGTCTCACAAATGTTTAATAGTCTGGGCAGCAACCGTCTCGGGGATGCCATATATAATAAGACGGTACAAAAGGGGTGGTAATGGACGGAGCATCTGAACCAATCAAACACTCACACCCAGTCAAAAAATCCAGTGTGGCAGGGTATGCTCAGACGTGAGTCCCTTGCTCACTTTGCCACTGGATTTAAGCAAGCCGGGCTGAAGACGGCTGGAATGCCAGAAACCGGTCCTCCGAAGCTTGTTTCCGGTCCAGGGAAGACATGGCTTGGCAGTTCGGGCTGGACTGTTCCCATGAGGCACAGGGTCAGACTGATTTGCATATAGCCATGTCTGAACTGGGGTGGCAGAGTGGGCTAAAGAACGGTGATGGATTAAACCCAGATCTTTTGACTGGGTGTGAGTGTTTGATTGATTCAGATGCTCCGTCCATCACCACCCCCTTTTTGTACCGATATATAATAAGACATCAGCAGCATATAGGGATATCCGGTCCTCCCACTCCTCTGTCCACCGGAGTCCGTGGATAATAGGATCTCTTTGTATTCAGGTTGCTAGTGGTTCCAGTACTAGGGAAAAGAAGAGTGGTCCACGTCCTAGGGGGAATGTTTTAGAGATTCTTCCGTTTGCCACCACTTGTGCCAGCAGTTTTGAATATAATAACCGTATCCAGGATCAAAATGTGGGCCCAAACCCCATATGTTCAAGGACATGCAAAAAGGAATGGCCATTCGACCGTGCTGAAGCCATACTCACGTCGAGAGACAGGATGATGGCATCTTCCTGGATAGTATGTCTGCAACCCAGCATACCATGTAGGCGCCGTAGATTGAGCGCCATGTTCCTGCCCGGCATGAATCCAGATTTGTCTGGATGGGTTGTATGTTCGTACAATGCATGCTTTTACCACGCATGCCTTTACAACGCAGGTATTACAACGCAAGTCGTTACAACGACTTGCGTTGGGGGCGCTGGATATTGAATAGTTTAATTTACTATTCCAACTCCAGTCCCCGTGGATAGTAGGGAAGGTTTTGGATAGTAAATTAAACTATTCCCTATCCTACAGCGCCCTCCAGCGCAAGTCGTTGTAACAACTTGCGTTGTAATACCTGTGTTGTAAAGGTACTGCGTGGTAAAAGTTTCGTTGTAAAGGATATTCCCCGTCTGGATGCACCAATTTTTTGAGGTGGGGGATAAGTCAGTTTGCCAATGCTTTGGCCAAAATTTTGGCTTCTGCGTCGAGCAACGATATCGGGTGATAAGATGTGCAATCCCGTGCTGGTTTGCCCGGCTTGCGGTTGGCCACTATGGTCGCCCCTGGGGAGTTCACCGACCTCCAGGCTGGCCTCATACATGGCCAGTAAGTGTGGGGTTAATTTAGTTGCTGCTTTTTTATTTAGCTCAATAGGGATGCCATTCGGCCCAAGGGCTTTCCCAGACTGTATGCTTCCTATGGCTGCTGCTATTTCTTCTGACGTGAACTCATTCTCCAGTGATTGGGTTTATTCTACTGTAAGCGTGGCAGTGCGGATATCTCTGAGGAATTCTGTGGCTTCCCCTGGTGTTGCCCTGGCTACAGGGGCGTAGATTTTTTCATAGTGAAGCACAAAGGCATCCACTATTGTTTGCAAGTCCGTAATGTTCTCAAAGGTGTCAAGCTGTAGCTCAGCCACCCACCGATCGGCCCGTTCTCGTCTAACTAGCCAAGTGAGAAGTTTGCCCGCTTTGTCCCCCATTTCATATATATTGTGCCCCCTCCCACATGTGCTCTTTGTATTCCTGCTTTTTTGTGTTTAAGTGCGTCGTATTGAGCACAGAGGGATTTTGGGAGTGTGGAGTTTCTAATTGGCGTATTTCTTTCTCCAAGGCTTCTGTTACTTTCGTCTTTTCTTTATTATGGCCCGCGATGAGGGATATTGCTTGTCCCCTAAGGCCTGGCTTATAGGCCTCCCATAAGACAAGCGGGAGGAGACGGATTGCTTGCTCTCAACGAAATAATGTTGGATAGTCGTGATAAAACCCTTCCAAATCTTGAGGCTCTTTAGTTAGCCCAGGTATTTGGGAAATATACGGCGTTGGGCTGGGGCACCCAAAGTGTATTTAATGAGGATGGGGGAGTGGTCCGAAATACCTTTAGCTAGGTGACTGGCTTCGCTGAACTTCCCCACACTGTCTGCCAGTGTACGCACTTAATCAATTCTGGATAGACTATCGTGTGCGCCCGAGTGAAATGTATATTGCCGTGCCTTGGGGAATTTGGAACGGCATACATCCACTAAGTAGAGAAAATAATAGGAGAGCAAGGGTTTTTGGGGGTGCGTCCTTGTTCCCAGGAGCGTATAGTACTTAAACAATGTGGACGGGCCCACTATGTGTATGTCAATACTTGTAGTCACTGTTTTTGGCATGAGCTAAGACCTATTGGGTGTTGTTAAAAGACTCCTCATACACCAACCTGGTTGGTGTCATGCTTCGTCATTGGGGTCCCAACTGGGTGGCCGAATGCCCCTCGGTTGTGCTACGACGCCAATGGGTCCTAGCTCATGCCACAAACAGTGACTACAAGTATTGACATATACATACTGGGCCCGTCCACATTGTTTAAGTACTATACGTCCACTAACCCCAATGCCTCCAGGAAATCAGTGAGCCGGGATTGCGTTTACCAGGATTCCCACCCCTCGTGAGCCTGATGTGAGTGTATCGCCAAGCGAAAGCCCCATCTATCAAGGCCCTTACATGTTGTTCCCACCAAGTGGGTTTCTTGAAGTAGAAACATTGCCGATGCTTGGCGTTTCAGATACTGTAAAATAAGTACCCTCTTCAGTTTGTCTCGGAGGCCATTCACAGTCCACGATATAAGTTAAAAGTGTTGACCACCTGAAGGGTGCACAGTGGGTGTGGATGTTGTCCGATTAACAAGAGTGGCTGCCTTTGTCATGTGAGTCGTGTGTCTAAGTGGGTCGACTAGGATATCGAAATTGGAACATTAGGTGAGAGCTTCCAAGTCGTACCATAGGCAATATCAAACAATCGCAACAAAATAAACAGCCACTATATGCCCCTATCACCCACCCCTCCGCCTTCCTGCCTCTCTGATGTATTCAAAACTACCCGCCTCCCAACAGTGCAGAGCACTTGTTACCCTTTCCCTGGTACCTCTGTGGGAGGAGCATTTCCAGTACCATCCCCATGTCTCTAGCATATCGGACTGGCGATGAAATAGCTAATTCAGTCATTATCTAGGGGTGTAGAAAACAATAGAACCAACACGTCCATAAATTTGTAGGGATCATGTCTCTTAACTATTCTGGAGCAGTGCTGCCGGACGTCCGTAGATGTCTGTACAGTAATAGTCATTTCTGAAGAAGGGTACTTCTGGTTCAGTCTTGGAGTGCCTCCGCTTGTGGGGAACTCCGTTGCAACTGAGGTCTGTCACTACACATCTCTGTCCCTCGAGCGGGGAGGTCTTCACTCCAATCTTCCCGGGTCCTCTGTCAGGTTCACTGATGTTGCTTCTTCCGTTCCAACTGTGCTGCAGACGCCGAAGGTTGTCTGTCCTGTTTTCCCCCCAATTTTCGGGGATCCATGACTCAACGCCACCCCTCGAGCCACCCCTCGAGCCACTCCTGGACGTCCTCCGGTGTTGTGAAGAACCCCACCTTCCCATCTGCTTCCACTCTAAGTTTGGCTGCAAGTAGCATGGATATTTTAGCTCGCGGTTCCTCAGTTCTTATTTTACTTCGAAGGCTTTGCTTTGTTACCGCCGCTGTGTAGTTCGTAAAGAAAGTTATAGTACTGTGCTCAAAGCGCATCAGTGGAGCCGCATGGGCTGTTTGGAGAAAGAGGTCTCAGTCTCTGAAATTAAGGATGCGAACCAATATAAGCATGGGTGGGGCTCCCGGTTTAGGTCTTCGACCTGGGACGCGGTGGGCCCTCTTCACTGAGAAGTAATGGAATAGACCTCATGGTTGTAAGTTTTTCTGGATGAGGTCCTCCATGAATAGATCGGTGGCCGGCCCTTCTGCCTTCTCCGGTACCCCAATAATTCTGACGTTGTTGCATCTTGAGCGGCCTTCATAATCATCCAGCTTTGCGCCCATCGCTTTACTTTTAGTTTGCAGTTGTCTTACTTGACGCTTAAGGGTATCTGAGTCTTCGCGAAGGGACGCGGTTGTGGTTTTGACCTCCGTTACCCTTGTGTTCATGTTTTTAAGGTCAGCACGGATTAACAAGATTTCCACTGAGACTGTGTCGATCGATACGTGATTATAGGGACGTGTGCACCTTGTTTAGTGAGTCCATGATGTCTTGTAGTGTAACATCCTTGGCTGCTGCTACAGTGTGATCTGCAGCTTGAGTGGCTGTTTGGTCCTCAATCCCTGACGGCTCCTTGGCCCATGCAACCTTGTCCAGCTCCGTTTGGTGCGGGGTACGTGGGCCTCTTCCCATGTCATCTCATGCCTTGTGTTATTCTGTACAATTTGAGGTAAATAATATTCACCGCTGCCTGCCTGTGTGGTATCTCACCCCACACAGCCCTTCGGTTTTCCTACCCCTGGCTGGCTGCGCACTTGCCTATGTGGGACGAAGTACAGTGGTGGAGGATCCTGTGCCAGGCCTTGATGTCCGGCTTGTCCTCAGCTCCAGATGTCCGTGCACGTCTCCCCCTTGGGTTGGCTGTAATATGGCTGGAATGGGTTAGGACCCTGTCCCTCTGTATGAATAGTACTAGATAGATGCCTGTGAGACCGGCACTCCCCCCGGAGTGCCGCTGTGGTGCAAGTTACTGTCCTCTTTGATGGTTTCTATAGTTGAGGCTTCACCGGTCCAGAGCCTACACCACGTGTTGGTGATGCTGGGCGGATACCCAATATGTAGTATGCATTATGGCCTACTGATTATGGGCTATCTGGGTGGCTCCTCATCGTTCCACAATGCCCTTGTGCACCACACCTACATACGCCGCCCCTCGGAGCTCACTGCAGGAGTGTGGCCGGATCATGCAGCAGAGGAGGGGGTGCCCTCCAGTCGAGGAGCTCCTCGAGGCAGTCACACTCTGGGTCTATCGGTTCTCCAGCTTCCTTTCACAGTATATCGCCCAGACGGGGAGGAGCCGCATCTGATCATGGCTCCTGCGAAGCTGGGCCAATTTTCAATGACTCGGCTTCACCGTCACGTGAGCTCCCAGCTTCTCTGTGTCACTTGGGCCCTGCCGGTGTGGGCGGGTCAAACTGGTGTGTGTGGATCCTGACCGGGCACCGGCTCTATTCGCTGTTGTCGCCGGGCACGGTGGTTTCGGCACTTCTGCCGGCCCTGCTTGCTTCCACCTCGATGGGGAGCCAACCGACCATCCGGTTTGTCGGTCTCTCCGACACTCGAGGTCCCAGCTTTGAGGCTGTCAAGCAGGTTGCACTCATTCTCTGCAGCATATCTGGGCACCCCTTCATCTTTTTCGATCTGACGATCGTTGATACTGACCCCGACTGGGTCAGATTCTTCCTCCCCCTCTTTTCTGGTATCGCCTGCGGATTAATGCATAGATTTTTGAGGGAATAGCTTGGGGCGAGATGGAGCTACTCTAGGAGGTGGCCATTTCCCTTGGGTGCCGGCCACGCCCTCCCCCCCCCCCCCAAGTTTATCGTTTTTTATTTATTTATGTATGCCTACCTTCTTATATCTTTTGCTGGTTTACGATAGTTGTGTTTTTTCTGGCAGGTTATCGTTTTCTGAAGTCACAGTTTTTTCGTTTTGAAAGTTTATGTAAAGAGTGTTTCATTAATTATATGCTATTTTGCAATTTTAAGTTTATTAACAAGTACGTTTCAATTTAAATAAACTTTTTACTTACTTGGGGCCTCATTACGATTGCGGTGAATCCGCATACTCCGGGCCGGCGGAAGCCACCACCGGCCCGGAGTATGCAGATTCACAGCGGCGGACACAAAAACGACCCACAGCCCGATTAGGATGGCTGGGGGTGTAATTTTAACGTCTGCCGCTTTTCCGCCGCGGTCGCCTTCCGACCGCGGCGGAAAAACTCTAACATGGCTGGCGGTGTCTATCAGACACCGCCAGCCATATTAGGATGGTGTGACAGACATGCTTTTCCCTGGCGGCTTTTCCGCCGTGGAAAAGCATACAGACTTTCACTTCGGGGGCCCGTTGCGGGCCCCCTGGGTGAAGGGGGGGGTGGGGGATGCACATGGGCGGTACCTATGGTTCCCCCCTGCATTTGCGTGCACAAAGCAGCAGGCACAGCGCAGTGCCTGCCGCTTTGTGCATGCAAATGCGATGCACTTTTCACATTGAGCACCTTTTAATGGATATGCGATGCTGCTGCAAAATACACATAAAGCTCATTGAATATATGTGTTTCTGAATTTTGTTTGATCATATCCTTTCTTTCTCCTCTCTTTTTTAATGTTATAATTCAGTTATATGTACAATACATGGTGTCACGGCATTGTAAGAGCAACTCGATTAGTTTCCTTTTTAACCTGATGCTCTTTGGGATATTGTTGTATGATATAATTTTTACCCATGTCCTTCTTGGGTGAATTGGAAAAGCCCACATCAACTAAATTAACTGTCGAGCAGCTGCCACTACAATACAATTCAGCTTATCGTAGGTCCTCTCTGCATAATCGGGAGAAGCATAAAACATCACCATAGAGTGGCACATTAGATGCAGCGATGCAGCTATATGGCTGCATGTTCTGCTAATAACAGTTCTCAAATAAATAAATAAAAGTGTTAAAATAAATTAATAGTGATGAACCCGTCACATTCACACAATAATGTGCTACATACAATACCACACCTAAATCTTTTAAAGTGTACAGTTCAATAAAATGATTTTATTCACGTGAGAATTCATTGAATGGTCCTCTTAGTGATGTGGTTTTGTAGCTATTTAATAGCGCAAAGTCGATTATATGGGGAAATGATTATCTAGTTGGTTCTGAGATTTCCATCACAGAACAGTGTCTGATTCACATTAAGAAGATGTGTAGTCAGGCGTGTGAAGGGGTGGGCCTCTATTAAGAGAGTGTATCAACTTAGAAAAGTGTGGCTGACATGTTTTGGCCTGTTAAGCGAATGTCTCAGCCTTCTCCAGTAATAAATACTCCCCTGATAGATTCTTAGCTCACATACTAATGGTATGCCCCTGCCTCAAATAAAAAGAACCCATGAGGGTGGCAGCAAGGCTTAAACGGAGTGGGCCTTCTTCTACCAGCTCAGCTGGGGTGTCTCTTCTTTCTCTCCAGCAGCTGCAACGCCCAGAAGCCAAACCATAAATCAGCCACTAAATGTATAGTTTATCTGAGGTTTTTTTTTTTTACTTTCTTGTTATGTTGCTTATTTTTGCAAAGGAAGTCTCTGTGGCGTAAATTTCTCCACAGCTGAACTACATAAAAAGACTGGGTTTAAATCATATGTGCAGAGTGTTAAAAACAAGCTAAAACAGTCCATGAATACCCAATGTCAGTGTTCTGCAAAATCCCTTAAACTGGAAAATCTTATGCCCATTAATCAAGTTACATTTATATACAATGATAAAGACTGGCGATCGTCTGACTAGAACAAAAAGAACTGTCTGCCATTCCATATTTCATGCTGTAAAGTCCTAGGAAACCGGTCGCCGGGTGTGGTCCTTTAATTTATGAAAAAAATAGGAAAATAAAATAAATAGGTGAATGGCATGAATCCGTGGAAAGTAGGATGCAAGCTGGCTTATTTCCGTGTAAGGCCCACATATCAAAAACAAAGCCAGAGGGTCACGCATGGCTGTGGAAACTGGCACCTTAAATGTAAACTCATTAAAGTGGTTTACGTTTCTTGCATATTTGTACAAGACCCGGTGTTCATTAGTCTGTCTGTCACGTGTGTAATCGTGGCCTGTAAAGAGAAGTTCAAGCACCGCTATTGTGCAGTTATAAAATGATTCATGCCTTAGCATGCAGCGATTAACTATACACTTGGTATTTGTTTGATTTAGGTTGGAAACCGACCAAAGCCCCATGTCCTGCTGATAGAAGAATAAACACATGTCAGAAAGATGGGTGGATTTACTTTATAGTGGGCGCGGCAGCCCTCGTGCAGTCATTAATCCTAGTCCTTAATTTGTGCCGGTGGTTGGAAATCGTGGGCACAGTCAGTCGTGTTCGGGGTCTGGGAATTATATTTCATCATAAGACTGTTACTAGAAGGAAGGGAAAAGAAAAGGCCAAGAAAATAGAAAAAGGGAGAGTACAAGGAGACAGGTAGTAAAGTGTGGTGGATGAAAGAGGCATGAGGTACAATTAAAACTAGGACAATTTACTATTCGAAGAGCTCACCATTCAGCAGCGCCTGCAGCAGGGTCCTATGAAAAATGTAGGCCCCTAAACTGCCTAGGGTATATATTTATTTTTTGCAAATTATGCACTTGGGGGCAGATTTATGTTAACTGGCGCATCCCCAGGGATGCGCCAGTTAACATGCGCCACAGTGCGCCACAGCTCCGCCAGCCATGGGGCGCCACATTTATAATGCGTCGCACCATGGTGCAAAAACGGCAAAGACGCATCTGTGCCGGAAATGTGGCGCATTGCTGGAGTTGCGTCGCAAGCGCGACGCAGCTCCAGCAAGGCTCCGGGGTGCCCCATTTTAACAATGCTGCGTCAAGACCTACGCCTGCTTCAAGCAGGCGCAGGCTTTTGACGCAGCATTGGCTTAAAAGTGACTGAGTGAAATCTCATAGATTTCACTCAGCCACTTTTGCGAGGCACACCTGCCCCGGAACGCCCACAAGCGGCGCAGGGCTTTACAACGTGACGCATCTGCCTAGATGCGTCACGTTGTAAATCATTCGTAGGGATGCGCCACGTTTACGCCGCCTTGCGTGACGCAACAGCGGCGTAAACGTGGCGCAAGGGCCTCATAAATCTGCCCCCAGGTCTCTATTACAGATGACTTTTCAATACCAGCGGAGCAGACAACAGAAGTTACAGGGCCCATCGAAATTACAAGTTATGCAGAATTTTACAAATCTCTTTTCCCTCACTCTGAGATTTCAGTAGCTGAAAACAGCTGAAAAGTGTTTGTGAGAATCCAAGGGAAATGAGGAATTATAGGACATTAAGACCTAGAATTACCGATTGCCTGGTCATTCCACACTTCTTAATGGACCCTCCGGGACCAACGCACAATGGAATGGTTTTTGTCCACCCTGGAGTTCTTGGTACGGTATTGTTATCTCTGGGGTTGGAGAAATACTGGCCCATTTTTGCAAGGTCTCCGTGTACAAAGGTGAGCGGCATTCCTGTTATGTCTCCTACCCACTTAACGTGCCTTGTAAATAAGGCACCCTTTCACGCTGTACTTAGCGTAAAAGGGGAGGGCAATGGGTGTTGTGGTAGGCATTCCACCACAACACCCATTGATTTTGATGCTGCCCCCTATTTACAAGAGCAGCGTAAATGGGCGGCAGTGCCAAAATTATGACCAGTGAAAAACTGGTCTTAAACTGGTGAAACGAGGATTTTTTTTATTTCTCCTCGTTTTTGCTGTTTACATGTGTGCAGCACACAGAGAAACAGCAAAACACCAATTATTGTTTATGTGCAGGAAGGTGCCCTAGTAAATATGCTGCAGCCCTGCGCTTCTAAAGTGATGAAGTTTGTTGTTAGCCATCTTGGTTTAGCAACACGCTTCGCCACTTTCTTGTGAATATGCCCCTGAGTGCCTTGCTCGGTCCAGTCATCCACTGTCATGTTAACACCTTTATCTTTATATTCTAATGCACTCCCAAGTATTGTATTGGCTGCTGATATATGGCTTCAGCCACCACTCCTCCCTGGAACCTGATTAGCCTAACGCTGGTACTGATGTGTTCAAGGATCCTTGGGCCAACCAGATGACAAGAAGGTAGCATCAACTGAGTTGGCACAAAAATGGTTCCACCAACTAAGCAGCAGCAAAAAATGCTGCAGCTGAGCAATGCTCATCTAGGATTGGGGTTTGCTTTCAGATTTCTAGCTATGCAAACAACCCCTTTTACACACACATATACCTCCGAGTCAACTGACGGTGCATTCAGAGGGACGCTGAATAAAAAAACTGGAATAACAAACAATTGGGTGACCTAGGTTTAGCCCGAAGGACCAGGGTGATATATGGTACAACAATCAGTTGTCCAATCGGGCAAGCAACCAAAACACGGAGAGATGATTGTATCACTATCTCCTACCAATATATGAAATGTAAACTAAACTGAGGGAAACACAAATTGCAGCAAAATCCAATTATATCAGCAGAAATGAGTGACATAAACACAGAAAATGTACATATACTTAAACAAATTTAAGATTTTTGAAAAACAGGGTCACTCAAGAACTGCATACATCAAGAGAGTTGATGCTCACTACACGCGGCAGTGGTGAACGCCGTACAGGCGCACTGGGGGGAGGGACTGATCGAACCCACTACTACGCTAGCGTGCCAGTACACAATGATGGCGGCAGGCACGTTTAAGGCGGTCACGTGCCTCTATTCCAGAATGCATAGGGAAACCCTGCAACCACTCATGTCATTAAAGAATAAATGGGAGGTAGACCTACAAATGGAAATCCCAGATACGACATGGTCCCAACTGGTGCGAAGGGCTGGCAAGTGCACTAGGAATGCGTGTTTCCAACTAATACACCTCAATATCATCCATAGAGCTTACCTTACCCCGAGCAAAATAGCTGCATACTTTGGAGCGACAGACGCAGCGTGGCCCAGATGTAATAAGTCAGGAGCGGATCTGGTGCACATGCTGAGGGGCTGCCCTCACTTACAAGACTACTAGAGGGAGATAGGGATTACTCTGAACAAGGTAGCAGATAGAGACCTGCAGTACGATACCGCAGTCACCATTTTGCATTGGTTCCCACATACACGCAAGAACAAATTAGCAAGCAAATTCATCGACATGGGCCTGATTATAGCGAAGAGGGAGCTGACCAAAGGGTGGAAATCGAAATCGGGGCCGACACACCGGAAGTGGCTGACTGAATTCTTGAAATGGGCGACAGCAGAGAGCACGATCAGATACCAGCTGGCCCGCCGTGGTTCAGACGAGAAAGCGCAGGAAGCAGCAATGGCATGGGAGATGTTAGTGCAGGCATTAAGGGATAGCACGATGGACGAAGATGGGGAGGAGGAGGAGTCAGTGGACCCAACGGCCCCAGCAGAGATCGTAAGGATACCTGACACCAGACACACACTCTCAATAAACAATACACTGAACCTAAGTCCCACAGCGTAGACACATATTCCAACACCGGGCATAGACGATGACACTGGGGGGGGGGAGAGGGGGGGAGGGAAGACATCCCGGGATTTAATGGTGCACCAGTAACATACTTGGCAAGGAACAATGGGGTTCGGGGCGAAAAGTTAGAAAAGCAGAGGGCGGACGGCTCCGTCTGTGGATCACAGCAAGCAGTCCAACCACAGTGAACATCAAGTTAACGAATGTCGCCGCCCGACCTCCGGGATGTGGGCTGAATGGCTGTGTGCAAAGTATCCGGGAAGGGATAAGAGAGCACTGAGTCTGCCTAAGGAGATCCTAAGTTGATTGATGTGCAATGTATCTGATTCTGCAATAAAAATTGTTTAAAAAAAAAAAGAAATCAAGAGAGTTGATGCTCATGGTTACAGTCAAAATTAAAGGATAAAGAAGGTGCTCAGAGGGGGTGTTTCTGAAAGTGTAGAGAGGAAAGGAAATGAAGGGGTCCTGACCTTTTTCTTTAATTACATTATTTTATCTAAAAGCCTGTTTCAATGCATATGTATCATTTTATCGCCATCCCATGGGGGCAAAGTTGATAAGTGACAATTGCCACCGGATGGATAGTAAATTTTAATCCAGGCCAGGTTCAAAGGGCATTGACGTTTCGACCCAACACAACTGAGGGGTTGCTTGCTTGCCCCGATTGGACCACTGTCTGTTTGTCCCAAATAAAAACCAGGAGCAGCAGTTCCATACTAGCCAGTTTGGCGCTCTGTGACTCAATTATCTTCAGTGGAGCTCTAACCACTCAGACATTCTCATATTATATAATGCTAACAAACTATTTGATGACCTCAAGTTTATTTAAAACCCTGGATTTTCATGTCAATGCACATTCAGTAAACAACAAAGTGAATAAGGGAAGTTAAAAAATAAAAGTAACTGACATTACAAGTTCAAACTAATTGCAGACTTTGAGAGAAAACATTTAAACAATTGAACATTCCCAGATCAGAGTATCTCTTTTGGGTGTCAGTCTAATCCTTTACAATAGGCCTTTCCAACGAGTAGCTTGTGAGCTACTGTTAGCTCTCCAGCTACGTTTAAGTAACTTTCCTGTTCTAATAAGTTAGAAGAATCCATTGATTAGATGAATTAATATGTGTATTTCAAAATTGAGTGTATATATTTAAGATGAAAATGTGTGTCTTTTCAGAACTCAAAGAAACAAAGATTAGGGAGTGAAGATGTAGTGTTCAGCAAGAGTACTATGGTGGATGCATCCTCCTCCTTGCAATGGTTTAAGAAACAAAAAGGATCCACCTCAGAGAGGTTTTTCTGGGGGGTGTGTATGTCTAGACTTCAAGGCATACACTGTGTTTGTTAAAATACCCCTCACACACCAAAAGGGCCCTTGGTGTCATGCTTCATCATCGGGGTCTTCCCGCCCCGCTGCGGGACGGGGCGTGCTACGACTGGCGACTACGCTGGAGCACTTAATTTTGAAGTGCTATGTGAGGTGTATTTATAGTGAGTGGAAAGGGTCAGGGGTAGTTGAAAAGTGTGATATTAAAAGGTACCTGGCCCTATGGACTAAGAAACTTTATTTGGGCATAGGCTGGTACTGTTAAAAAGGTGGTCGGAGACATCATGCTAGTAATGTGATGATTCTCCTGGAAAAGTCAACATGTTTTGAAGCTTAAAGGCTTCTTCATCAGGACTAAGTATGCTCCCTCTGTCACTCACTATGTTGCTATCAATATGTGAAAGAATCTGTGAATATATACAAAAGTGAGGTTAAAATACTATACCTAGTTGGTAAGGTTTTTTATGTAAAGCTTCACGTGCACTTCCCAATGCAGAAACACGGATCACCTATGGGAAAGAAAAAGGTGATGCATAGTGAACATTGTAAACGTTATATACGTTATATACTACAGTTAAACATTGGTGCTGTGACCTGTTCTGGTACATGAAAAAGAAAGCACACACTCTGTATCATGAGTCTTAAAAGATGTTTGCTTGAATATGAGGATCAGAAAGTACATACTACAAACGTAAGGAGTCAGTGCTCCATGAACCTTCTTATCGGGTTGAGAGATAATTTGACACTGTCATCTGTTCATTGCGGGTAAGGAGTGCCCATTGGTGGAGGGCCTGGGGGTAGTATATGTACCCTGGTGGTCCTTGGTAGTGGTCCCAGCCTCTCCCTCTCTCTCTAATTTACACGCAGGAAGTAATCCCAAGACGGAATCACCTTAAACAAAGAGCGTTCTAGTTAGCACACACGCCACAGAGTCAACACTCGGCGTCACTTCCGTACCGCTCAACAGCTAAACGGGTCAGCGCACCAGCCTTTCCACTACAAAGATGGCTGCACAGTCTCCTGTTTGTTCCAACCAATTGGGCGTAACTTGCGGGTATCCATCTAAAAACAGGATAGCGCTCTAGCGTTTTTTAACATGGCTACACGCCTTTTTCTCCACCAGGTGCACCGATTTCCAATCATTAAGACCAATTAACTAAAATATAAATACGCCATCCTGCCGCCCACTCTTTTCAAACCACGGAACCGCGAGATGGCGAGAGAGGAAGCGAGGACTTCATGACTTTAAGTAAGTACGGCATAGCCGTCTCGGGAAGGAACTGATCGCTATTTTCTCCCATGATGAGCGAGACAAACTGGTGATAACTCCATTTCCTTTCTGGGACTTAACAAAACAACGCGTTTTTTCTTTTCTTCCCCATATTTCCTCACGAACAGATGACAGTGTCAAATTACCTCTCGACCCGATAAGAAGATTCATGGAGCACTGACTCCTTAAGTTTCTAGTATGTACTTTTTCAGCCTCATATTCAAGCAACATCTTTTAAGACTCACGATATAGAGTGTGCTTTCCTTTTCATGTATGTTTGGTATGTGTATTGTCACCCCCTTCCCCTCTTCCTTTACCAGAACAGGTCACAGCACCACTGTTTAACTATAGTATATAACGTTTACAATGTTCACTATGCATCACCTTTTTCTTTCCCATAGGTGATCCGTGTTTGCGCAATGGGAAGCGCACGTGAAGCTTTACATAAAAAAACCTTACCAACTAGGTACCGTATTTTAGCATCACTTTTGCACATATTCAGGGATTCTTTCACATATTGATATCAACATAGCGAGTGACAGATGGATCATACTCAGTCCTGATGAAGAAGCCTTGAAGCTTCGAAACATGTTGACTTTCCCAGGAGAATCAGCACATTACTAGCATGATGTCTCCGAACCACCTTTTTAACAGTGCCAACCTATGACCAAATAAAGTTTCTTTAGTCCATAAAGCCAGGTACCTTTTAATATCACACTTTTCATCTACCCCTGACCCTTTCAACTCACTACAAATACACCTCACATAGCACTACAAAATTAAGCGCTCCAGCATAGTCGCCAGTCGTAGTACGCCCCGTCCCGCAGCGGGGCTGGAAGACCCCGATGATGAAGCATGACTCCAAGGGCCCTTTTGGTGTGTGAGGGGTATTTTAACAAACACAGTGTATACCTTGACTTTTGGACATACACAACCCCCAAAAACACCTCTCTGAGGTGGATCCTTTTTGTTTCTTAAATCTTTTCAGAACTCATCAGCTGATGTTTGGAGAAAGGGTTGAAATTCCAATTTCTATCTAAAACTGATATTTGATTGATAAATCATGTGGCTTTGGGGAGACTTACAATAGAATTACCTTTGCACCAGGGCATCGCAGCTATAGCTCAATACCCATGTAAGGTGTTCCAAACAGGCAGAACCTTTTCTACACTACATCTGACAATTCTGCCAGATGCACTGAGGTGATCACTGCTGGTAATTTTGCATACCGTGGCAACTGATTTAACTCGCAGTTATGCAACCACATAGAGAAATTTCAACTCCTTGACCCCTATCAGTCGGGTTTCAGAGCAGCAATTTGTACTGAAACAGCAGTAACGCACATTGTTGATGACATCTTGAGATCCCTTGATCAAAATTTCCCTTTTCTCCAGATCCTTCTTGACCTGTATTCAGCATTTGATACCATCAAACATGAAAACGTGATTGCTCTTCTGCAACATAGGATGGGTCTCATGGGCCCGGTCCTAAATTGGTTTGCCTCTTTCTTACGTAACCGCACACAAAGAATCAAAGTTAATCACTTCCTTGCTACCAGACTCCTCTTTTTGATTGGAGTTCCGCAAGGATCCGCACTCTCGCCCACTCTTTTCAAACTTTTTATGGAACCACTTACCGTCATTCTGAACCATTCTAACATTCAGTACCACATGTATGCGGATGACACGCAACAGTACTTGAAGATCTCTTCTCAAGAGGACATAAAAACGCTAAATGATGCTCTCTCACAAACTCAATAATGGTTAGCCCAGAACCATCTTTTGTTAAATACTCTCAAAACTGAAGTCCTTCTGATTACTCCCCTCAACCACTCTGTACCCACCCTGGGCTGGCATAAATAACTCACTGCTCTCAATTACACCCCTCATGTGGTTGACTCTGCTAAATTGTTAGGCATCAGCATGGACAAATACCTAAACATGCAAGCGCACATCAGAGCAACTACTAGAGGACCCAACTTTCAACTCAACACCCTTAAGAAAATCAAGCCTTTCCTTCCCCCGAAGACATCAGTCCTGCTGTACAATCCCTGGTTATCTCTCGACTGGAATATGGCTTGGTGACCCTTACTGTGCTTCCCAAAACTAGCTTGGCCCCACTCAGAGCTACTCTAAATGCATCAGCCAGGCTCATCACTTGCTCCAGAAAGCATGACCACATCTCTCCCGACCTTTTGCAACTAAATTGGCTATCAATCGAAACTAGGATACGCTTCAAGATAGCTTGCTTGATGTATAAAGCTTTACACCACAACACCCCGGCTTACTTGGCAAATAAGCTTGAACTATCGGGCTCATGTCGGAACTTAAGAAGTACTTCCACCCTATTTTTGAAACATCCCAAATTCAAAAAGAAAAGATCTTACAATCGTACTTTCACTGACTTTGCTCCAAGAATTTGGAATGCTCAGCCTTCTGAGATCAGATCCAATCCGTCCACTGCATCTTTCAAGAAACATGGATGTCTATTCTTGAGTGAACACTAACAGCATCAACTTGTTCTCATGCCCGGTCCACAAATTTGATTTCTATTTTACACCATTATTTCGATTTATAGTATTCTTGTCTGTTAATTAGTATCTTGCGCATGGGCAACTGATTCTTAATTTTACACCGTTGTTTCGACTTATTGTATTCTTGTCTGTTAATTGGTATCCTGCTCTAGGCCAATTCTGATTAGGTACGGATTGGCCCAACTCCTGACCTTGATTGTTTCCCCCCTCTGTTTGACAATATGGGGATTTAACTACACCGTTTGTTTAATTGTGTTTTATTTGTGCTTTTGCCACAGCTATACAGAGCTCTGATACCTGTAAGGGTCTTGTTCGCGCTTTATAAAACTTTTCAAATAAATAATGAGCAAATTTTTGGATGCTGCTGTTGATCAGTTTTAGGTTGTTTGCCAAAGCCACACCTAGGTCTTACTCTTGAGTCACTCAAACAGGTTCTTTGTTCTTCACTGCTCTCTAGGTTCAATAGAAGTAATCATTGGGACATTAGTGATCATGAAATGTCTTTTATCCTCTTTCAAAGCTTCTAGTTCCTTAGCTCTGTTTTCAGGCACTTCAGTCTTCCAGATAAGAATAGCAACTTTCTTTATTTCACCCCTCCCCTCAAACATGTTCCTCTCCTTCCTCACACAAACGCTACAAATGTCTTAGTGGTATTTACATTCTCTACCAGGCAATTGAATGATACATTTGATTAGAGAACTTTGTTCTGGGTTTCTATTACCCTCTTTAGAGCGTGTTATATTGAATCTATAAAAGGTTTCCAAATGCTTTTTTCAAGTGCTGAAAAGTGCTCAGTTCCCCTAGTTATTCAAATTGATCATTATTCCAATGGGTGATAATGGATCTTTGAGCTCTTCCTCGCCAGCGCCTCTACCGGCCAGTTCCATCATTGACCTTCAGTGAGGAATACTCTGCATGTTCTTCAGATAAGTGTTTGCTTCCTGTGCACCATAATCTAGAACATTTCACCACTGCAACTTGTCAAAAAAATAGGGAACAGTAGCATGTAGGAAGGCTCTGCTTTCTGCACTTTCCCGTCTGCCTTATTCAAGCAAAATTATAATTCCGGATGAGGGGTTTGGCCAACACAAAGGAGTGCCTGGAAGAGGTAGGACAAGACAGAATATGAGGAACTGGAACAGGGCAGAATGAAATAGGATTGGGCAGTGGTTAATTTGTAACAAAATAAGTGCTGGGGCTCTCGTCAGGAGGCATCTAGCACCAGCCCATTTCTCCTGTTAGTGCCACCTAAAAGAAAACCAACTAATATCCATGAAAGTTGGGAGAGGATGAGAAGTAATGGCCAGAGCTGCCGACTTCAGAGCTGGGTAACCCGGTTTGAGTCTTAGCTTTGGCTCAACATCCTGTGATTCTGGGCAAATCACTTAATCTCCCCGTAAAGTAGTGTGTCCTTAACTGGTGCTCATGAAAAGCACTGGTGTTGATAATTAAGTGCAGGTGCTGAGCACTGGAAACCACTGGCTCAAATTAAGCACTGGGAGTGAGGCACTTGACATGAACCAAGTAATACCTGAAAATCTAAACAGGCTAGGAATATATCATACAACGAACAATAAGAAGGGAATCAGAAAGTACAAACAATAGACAAACATCATAAATGATAGTCTTTATGTACCGTGCAAGGTGATCTCTCTGTAGTGGGAAAGGATCTACCCATAAAGAAAGGAGCAGGTGATCTCACAGAGTCGTGAAAGACACTGTTGTTATTACTAAAGAAGACCAGTGAGAGAGTATTTGTGCAAGAGGCCCGAGCCTTAGAGCTCACAGGCACCCTTAGTAACAATATGTTTTCAACAGACGCACAAGAGAGGACAAAGGGAATGGAATGGAGCAAGAGGAACTGACTACAGAAATAGGACTCAGGGAAAATAAGGACAGGATTTAAAGAACAGGAACAGGATTGGACAAGAAGTATGCAGATTGAGGAACATGCAATATCAGACAAGGAATTTGCGCACAAACAAGGAAAGGACAGAAGATAAGCACACAAAACTAGGAGCGTAGGGATGCAAGTCAAGGTTTCTGAATCCAAAGACGGGACAGGAAGCATGTAGATGGAACGAGCAACAGTAACAAACAACAGGGATAGTGTAGGAAGTTGGAAGGCACACAGGTAAGATGTCACAAACTCGAAGTATAACCTGTATATTCCTGTCTTTTTTCTTGACAGCATCTGCTTCATGTACAACCGCCCTCTCCAAGTGTTGATATAAATACAACCAACCCCATTCAATGCATTGTGCTGGAGAGTGCTGGAGAGTATTCTGACATAAAATTATATAAATGCAGGTCTCTGCAAGACCTTCATGAGTACACACCATGGCTGGATGGCAGAATATGGACACCTGCATAACAGCTCTAGCTCCAACTGCCTTTCAACCTAGACTCTGTTTCACTTCTACAGGGCACCACACAATCAAGTCGAGATTATTACCATCTCACTCTGGGTTGGACTTTTTGTGAGTTGCCCTCCTCTTTCTAACATTCAAGAGTCATGACTCAGCAATGTGGCGAGTGCAAGGTAAGTCGTTTTCGTTTTTTAAAATTTAAATTTACCTTGTCGTCCTCCGACTCCCACCCATCTCACCTCCACCCATCGCTCTTACCTGCACAGGCCGCGTCTGCTGTCAGAGTCCAGTTGGAGAGTGGCAAAAGAAAGGGAATAACAGAATAATAGCACTCGTACACTTACACTGGAATAGTGTCCATGTTACTCCTCTTGTTTGATCTCCTGTAATCTCCTTCTGCCTCTTCTCTATATATGCACAGAATATTTTTTCAAGCTCTGCTCATTTGGCGTGTTGCTGAATTACTTATAATATGGAAGATAGGGCAATATGACTGAATTTGTTTATTTCTTCCCTCTGCTTATAAAGCTTACTGGGTTCCATCAGTCATCCCCTATATTTGCACACCAGAAGACAGATCGAGTATTATGCAATTGTAATGCTACGACTAAGCTTATTCTCAAATCTAATGTATTTCCAGTGAAAAAAGCTGCCCCGCGGAGCTGGAATAGCCAACCTTTACTAGGGCTAAATCAAAAAGCCATTGTTGCGTGTTTATCTAGGTTCCTGATCGATACTGTGACCTTATGCCCCTATTCGGCTATAAATCCATGTATTCCCTATATTGGCATAACCGTTCAAGTGCGATTTTCTGAAAAGTCATCTCTGGCCTCACACGAACAGAGCCACATTCCAGCATAGTTCTCTCTGCCACTTCCTTTGCGACCAATTAGTGCAATGACAGAGCAGTAGTCACTATCTGATATTCCTAGATAACCCTCCGAGTTCTTCAACAAGATAAAAACTTAGCAAACCTGGAAATCCCCGCTTGCTATGTTTTGATTAGTAATGGAACTCTAATGAGCAACTGATAACTATCACTTCCTAGTGACATCTTTAATTGACGTCTTATGTCCAGCAAACTTGCGTCAAACCCGGCACCTGTCAGGTATAAATATTACCAACGTTGCCTTAAGCAATAGGAGAGCTACTGTTGCTGATGCCAGCTGCCTGAAAGACCCTGTGTTAGTAAATCTAGCACTCTGTCGCTGCAGCCTGCTATCCTGTGGTGGTGAAGCTGCTGATACCATTATCGCCGCTACAGCGCGAACTATGGTGCAGTACGCTTAAGGAGCTGAACAGCCGTCCCTCTGTGAAGACATCCAGCAGATTCCAGCTGCCCGCGGACGCTGTCCCCCCTCCTTCCTCGACGCGCTGAAGAGAAGCTGCTGCCTTTCTCGTGCAGAGAAATCCAGTCCCGGCGCTTCCGGTTTACCCTCGCGGGTGACTGGGATATCGAGAGAGACCCCTGAAGGAGATACCAATCCTCCATCATTCTATTCAGAGGTATGGTGTTGACTAAACCCTTAGACGAGAATTCTTGAAACAAACCTTGGCAAAACCAACTTAACTTAAAGCTACTTACTTACTCCCCTTTTCACGTGTTAGGCTTAGGTCAGGCACACTGGGGTAGGCTTAGTTAGAAGCACCAGTTGAGTATGTTAGCCTAATGTATATATGACTGTATATATGTTTTATTACTTTAAACCATTGTATGGCTAAGAAACCATATCAATGCTTTTACAGTTCTATTTCGCAATACTTATCTTACTGTACGTACTTTTTATAATAACAATTATTGCAATTGTGGCAATACATTTCTCTTGTACGAGAAGAAAGACTGTGCAATAAATGTTAACCCTTTATTGACAAACGCCCGTCTCTCTATTCTCTACATCTCGTGAAAGTAAACTGCACTAGACTGACTGAGTGAAATACATGTCTATTGTTTCACACGACCCTAGAGATTGACTCTTGATCTGAGGAGCAAAGTTGTCATGTTGCACGGTTGTTGGAAAACTGAATCCCTTCTTGTCTGTGCCAAGGAAGCTGATCACTTCCTATGCAGAGAAGAAAGTTTCCAGTGACCTCTGAGCTAGTTGGTAACACAACCCAATTAAGTTTAGCATAGTCAGTGGAGGCCTGGAATATCCGCAGTTCCACGTCGATACTACTGTTTATGTTATTCCAATGCGCAGGGCCTAGTGGGAAACTAGGACTACACTACATGGCGCCCAAACGTTTGGTAAGGCGATAAACTAACGCAAGACAGTAGAGTAACTCAGTCGTGCATATTTCACACAGACCCCTTTCTCCCGTAAATACTCCAACAGACGTCTGGAGTGGGTGAAAGGTTAAATCCGCCCGACCTTAGTAGGAAGAGATTCCTATGTAAAGCTCTGGTTTATTCAACGTTGAAGGATACAGTGTTACAAAATATTGTGCATCTAATCTTTGTCTCCTTGGAGACCTACTCTGCAAAGCCTGCATTTTTTGAAATGTCAGACAGTGAAGAAGAAAGGGAAGCAGCTAGGCTGGCTTCCATACTAATAGAGGAGGACTCGAGTCTCCTACAGACAGACCCGGATGCTATAATCATCCCGGTCAACTTAAGAAGATCTATAACGTTAAAACTTATAGAAAACGGACTGACACCTCAAGGTGGTACAGTAATTTTCGTGATAGAGGCTCACGAGTATCGGCAGACAGAGGTATTCTATTCATGGATAAACTTTCCAGCGGCAAACGCTACAACACAAGAGTTTCACTATTACAAAATAGAGAAACCTCCGGAAGAGTACGCTCCTTTCGAGGAGATTGAAATTCCACTTAAATTTCAAGAGCACCTGCTCTGGTTTAATGGCGCCCTAAAACACAATGATCACATAACTAGGCTCGGTCCTCTAGGTAGACCAGGAGCAACGTGGCCGGTTCTAGCCAGCTACACACCACATCCTGACATTGTAAGAATGTCAAGAGAAGAGCTGTTAGTACAGCTAAACACATTAATAAAAATACATAGGCAATTAGTCCAATATGTAATGCGGACTGCAACAGTCCAGCCAGCTGTTAATTCACACCAGCTGACCCCTCATCAGGGGAACACAAATAAAATTACACCACAGAACATACAGTCATGTCTTGATAAAACACCTGTGAAACGGGAACAGATTCCTTTCTGGTTAGCACAGAAAATCACTCAAAGAGAGGCAGTATTTCCCGATACTACCCCTATTGAGAAACACAGAATCTTGACCATCTGCCTTCCTATGGGAATCGCACCACACGTGGAGGACTGCGACACTTGGGGTACAGTCTTTGCTTCCATTTATACAAAAACACACGGTGTTCCGTCTATGGCGGTAATACCAGAAGTGCTAAAACAGATTCAAAATGAATTCGGTCCAGAGCCCGCTTTAAATCTAGGTATGAAATTACTGAAAGACTTCAAGCAGGTCTCGGCTATATTATTAGCCAACATAAAAGGAGAAGCAGCATCTGTGGCGATTCGCCAGAAGGTGAGGGAAACAGATATAAAAGACCCTGTTGAGCTTGCAAAAATCATAGAAAAATGCTATGAAGAATTAGGTAGAGACAGCTTGGGTGGGAAACCAGTAAAACCCCAACTGCTCGAAAGTCCTGAAAAATTATTTATTAAAAATAATTTAAACACTCCTAAAAAGAGCTGGGATGGAAATAAACAATCCACTCTCAAGGAAAAAGTTTTCCAGTCCAGAGGAAGGTCTCCTCGACGGAGGGAAAGAACTCCGACTCGAGAACGCCAGTCTCTCCAGAGGGAGCCCTCTGAGAAAAGATATAACCTTAGAAATAGGGATAATCTGAAAAAACCTGATAGATATCAAAGTATTGATACACGTCCCTCTCGATCTTTTCCACAGAATTCGGAAAGAAGAGGACGGTCAGACCCAGGAGAGCACACCAAGTCCAAAGACAAGGAACCTGCTCAGAGTAAAAAATCTCAATTTCAGAAAAAGAAGGTAGCCAGTATTAGAGTAATCAACCATGCCGAGAATACTGAGGACACAGTTGAAAAACGGGGAGTGGGCATTGACAATGTTGAACAGTGCAGCAGAAATCAGTATAGCACGCAAGAACTTGATGAGTCATCTGGAGACAGTGGACACGAATAAATACATTCAGGTTGAAACTGCCGACACCAGACTTAGCGAGCCCCATAAAATATACGAAATAACATTGCGTATGGAGGGTGATAAGACTAGGAAAATTAAGGGTCTATTTTGGGATAAGCTCTCAAAAGGCTATGATATTCTGTTAGCTGAAAAAGATTGGCCCCCAGAGTTTGTCAGGGAGTGCCCTCGTGGCGAAGAAGTGATTATGCCTGCCTTCTCGAATCACATTCCGATTCATAAAAAATACACATATGCAAGGAAATGGGCAGTAGCCCAGGCACCTGCATTGTATAAAAATCATGTAGGATGGGATGAGGACTCTCCTCCTCACAAAATCCAGTTAAAGAGTGAACCAACTGCCCAACGGCAGTATCCCATAAAGCAAGAAGCTAAAAAACAGGTCAGGGAGATCTTAGATCAACTTGAGTACCAGGGGGTGATTGAAACATGCACCTCTCAAATGAACAATCCTTTGTTTCCTGTCTCCAAGCCAGACAATTCATATCGTCTAGTTTTGGACTACAGACATCTTAATACATGTTGTAAAACTTTTGCAGTTCAAAACTCGCATAGTGCAGCCCTAATGAATAATATAGTTAGGAAAAAATATAAAACGACATTAGACATATCTAATGGTTTCTTTTGTCAAAACATTGCACCGGAAAGCAGATATTTGACCGCTTTCTCCGCATTTGGGTCGAAGAAAAAATTCTGTCGACTCCCACAGGGGTTCAAGAACAGCCCAGGACTATTCTCAGCTAGGGTAACAGAGTTACTACAAATCTATGATGATGAAGCATTATCTTACGAAGATGATATTTATCTCACAGATGACGACTTGGATACTCACTTGAAGAGAGTGAACACCATTATACTTAGGTTCGCAGCAGAGGGTTACAAATTCAACTTTAAAAAGTCCCGAATTGCCCATCTGACAGTACTATTCTTAGGGTACGAATTATCAAGTGAAGGGAAAAGCCTAGCGGACAACTTCTTAGAGAAGTGCCCTGTACTCCAAGCTCCAAAAACGCTGAAGAATTTACAATCCATACTAGGTTTTCTGAATTTCGGAAGAACTTACATTCTAAATTACGCAGAGAGGGTTAAACCTCTCTACGAACTAATTAAACCTGATTTTAAACAAATCAATTGGACTCAAAAACACACAGAAATTTTGAGATCACTGCAAACAGATATGTTAGCAAAAACAAAATTAGACACACGTGACAACACACGTGATCTTGTAATCCGAGTCATCCCAGGAAGATGCGGATTCACGTACCTAACCTCTAATGAGGGAGAAAAGGTACCAATAGCTTACAAATCACATTTGTACACAAAGGCTGAAATAAAATTCAGTTCAACTGAGAAAATTCTAACTGCGGTTCAGACTGCTGTAGCAAAAGAAAGGCCCCTAGCACAAGGTAAACGAATAATAATAGTAACTCCTATACCGGCTTTAGAAGCGGTGACTAAAGCAAGCATTCCTAATGCTAAAGCTTTGCATCCGAGATGGATTCAGTGGGTTAATTCTCTTGCTGCAACAGACGTAGTTTACGAATTTGATCCCAACTTAAAAACACAGGAATTTTTACAATATGAATATGAATGTCCTCTGCCAATTGAAATCCTGCCTCTCGAAGAATACGGAAGTATTATATATACTGACGGATCAGCACAACCCGCAGTTGGGGGTAAGCAAGCTTACAGTGCTGCGTGCGCGATTGTAAAAGGTCGCTGGCACAAAGGAAAATTTAGACCACTGGTCACCAAAACACAATCTCTAGGAGATTGCTCGGCTCAACGAGCTGAATTAGTAGCATTTAAGATGGCGCTAGAAAATACCGATCGCGAATTCCCCACACTAATAGTGTGCGATTCTTTTTATTGCGTACAATCTTATAATGAATACTTGCAGAATTGGGTGGAAAATGGTTTCAAAGATGCAAAAGGTGGCACAATAAAGCATAAAATGCTTTGGGAACAGGTAGTTCTTTTACAAAAAGAACTACAAAAGACTCACGTGATACATACACTGAGTCATCAACGTGATGGCGTTCACGTTGCAGGGAATTCATTGGCTGATGAAGGCGCGAAGGCAGCTGTGCAAACGGCTTCCGTAGCTGCGATAACTCGGTCACAAACAAAAATAGACAGCAATATTCTACAAGCTGTCAGTGCGTCAGTAAAAAATGATAAGAAAACACTCCCAAAAGGTTTTCCAGAAAAGTACTTATACTTGACGGATACGAATAATGTTCCTTTTGCTCGAATCCCTGGAGTGGGGGATAGAGTAATTCCAAACAGGGAACACAGACTAGGACTAATCAAAGCGGCACACGAAGGACTTGCTTCTGCACATGCTGGCGTTTCCGCAACAATATCACTATTAAAACAGAGATATTGGTGGCCTCGCTTGAGAATACAAACTAAAAAGTATGTATTAGAATGCGACATATGCCAAAGGATAAAAGTATCAACAGTAAAACGACCAGCGCAGACACCCCTTCTCATCTCGGATAAACCATTTGCATGCGTTTACCTGGACCAATGTGGTCCCCTACAAAGGGACGGCAACTATAGATATATCATGGTAGCAGTGGATTCCTGTACGAGGTTCATATGGATGTGGCCCCAGCGCTCGGCTGACGCTAGAACGGTTATAAAAGATTTGCGAGTCTTTATCGGCACATACGCAATTACCACGTTCCATTCTGACCAGGGTCCTGCTTTCAGCTCTCGAGCCTATAAGGAGGCCATGGCTAGCATGGGAATTGGGTTGCGGTATTCTTGTCCGTCGCACCCCGAAGGGAATAGTGTGGTAGAAAGAAAAAACCGTGACATAAAGCAATCTATAACAGCGAAGGTATTAGGTTCAGGCGCTGGGTGGGTCAAACATTTAATAAGTGTCCAGACTAGTCTTAACAACATGCCAAGAAATTCTCTAAAAGGTTTCAGCCCATACGAACTATTGTTCGGAATTAGAATGCGAGTTCAGGACCTCGATAGTCAGATGTCAGTGGTACAAGAAGAAACTACGCACTTTGATGTAAAGGATCGTTTGGCTGTTTTACAGGAACTGAATGAAACAAGAAAATCATTAAGCAACATAAAGTTAAAGCAACAGCCAAGTACCACTGACGAGGCACCACCCGCAACAGCCCCAGCAAGGCCTGTCTGGATTCCAAAGATTGGGGATCTAGTCAGAGAAAAGATCGCGGTTAAGAAGGAATTTGGGCCTTCTTACAGAAAAGCAGTACCTGTCTTGGCAGTCACTGGAACAAGATCAGTTGTGCTACCGCCCCTTGCTGGTAAAAAGGAGAACAGAGTCGTGTCTATCGATCTGGTAAAACCACAAGCATGTGGCCTATAATCAACAGTAGGCCCAGTGGACTCCCAAGAAACAACAGAATACCCAAACTTGCAACAATCCAAGAGGTTCAAACTGAAAGACTCATCACATTCGATCAGCCTGCAGTGCACAATGAAGGACTATGCAATAATGCCATGGAACTCGTGCCTCTTGAAACACAAATTGAAACAGTTCGTCAAGAAACATCACCAGTCTACAATGATGTGCCATCAGAAAGTGCTACCGAGAGACAGATTGAAAGAACAATCCCATCAATTGACAGAACTGCCTCTGGTTATTTCATCAACTTCGACAACTTCTCTGAAGATTTAAACGACCCCGAAGTGATGCCAGAAACAAAAAAGTCTTTTAAAGAAAATACAACAGGACTCCTTCAACAAATCAAAGAACTATATCTGGATTCACCGTTGATTGAGCATTGGATTATCTCAGGGGTATTCATACTCCTACTATGCCTAATTTTAGTTTTAATTTTAGGAAAGTTTATTACAATTGAATGGACACAGCAAGTCAGAACATCAACCTAGTCCTGAAACCACACAGATCATCCCACGTGAAGAAAAGAGAACTGTCAACAGTAAATGTCACAGCAATTCCAATACCTGATGGGGTAGTATGGGAGAAAACAGACTATGAGATATATGGTCCGGTCGAAATCCTGAAGTATCCTCATCAACTAAAGGTTTCCTTAAGTGACTTTGTGACACCAAGTACATTCTCTGATGATTGGGACTTTAACAGTATTAATGACATGATGTCTGATTTAGTAATGTCAGCTAGATTCACAGATCATGATTATTTACAAGGTTCATCTAGTTATGAGCAGTTATTCTGTTACACCCACTATGGGGATCATTACTTGCATAAATCTGCACAGCCTAGAAATGTTTTTATGTATAATCAATGGGAACATTGTTCTACACCACCTAAAAGCAGTTCTAAAGCATTTTTTGAGAAATTCAAATATTTTTAAGGGTTTAACACCAGTGATGCAGAAACGTTTTATTATAAACTGTTAGATAAAACAGGAATGAAAACAATGCTGACAAATTCTAAATTGATATATTCAGAAGCATTTTATGACAAAATGATGACATTTGGTTTTGATTATTGGAAAAATAATATTGAAACGAAAACAATTTGGGGTACAAAAGATTGGCAGGTGCAAGGCATTGAAGCACTATTTAGAACCTGCATGATACCAGAACAAATGTTATTTTTAAATGACACAATACACCAAACATCTTGTCTTGGCCTAGCTAAGATCAAAGACCTTAAAACACCGTCTATACCAAAGCCAATACCTGAAAATGTAACCGCAGATATTGAGTTAGGCGTGTCACAAATTTTACATTTCAACAGAACACATCCTGATTGGAAAAAGTGGTTAATCTGGCCTACAGACACAAATAGCTGTCAAGATAGATTCCTGAATAAAACACAGGGGTTAAAAATGACCAGATTAGACTCGAGATATTCCCAGAGACAACATCCAGGGATTATAACAACATACAGTGTAGGGAAGCTCTGCCTTGAATGGCTACCATCATCCACACTGGCTGAAATTAAGCAACACTTGTCTTTACTAAAAGATGGTGCTGATTTGCGCGATTTCATTCTTGGACCACGCAAACAGCGTCAAAAGCGTTTTACAGCGACCAGTATCTATGCTGCTTACAACGAGGCTTGGAAAGTAAAGCAAATTGAAACTGCTGAAAAAATACGAGAAATTGATCGTATTAATTTGGAAAAATCACTTTCTGTAGTAGACAATGGGTTAATGACTCTGTCTTCCAGAATATATTCGTTGGACAATATTGTATCCTCTGCCTTTGATGTGATAGACAGAGATTTGCTAATGTTACAACATGGCCAGTCTCAATTACGCTCTATTATAGAATTAGGCTGGACGCTGCAAAATCTTCGTTCAGGCTATGTGCCTTGGCGTTTAATCAACACAACGTCATTATTTTCCAGTTTTAACCTTACTGATAAACAGATCAGTTTGGCACAGAAAGGAGCAGACTATACAATCCTGAGCATCGAAAAACTCGAGAGATTACCATTGACAATGTCAGAGAGTCCTGTCATTGAATGGATAATACACGGAATTATCACAATTCCGATAACAACTTTCCGATTTAAAAAGTGCCTTGAGTACATACCTGCTGGCCAGTATGAACAATTGGGTAAAGGATATGTAAAATCCGAATGGAAATTACCATACACTCATTCTTGCTATAGTGACAGCAACAAAAATGTATTTCTTAGTGGTGAAAATTGTAAACATTCACTAAGCGGTATACTTTTGTGTCAGGGTATTAATTTACACGGAGCATGTGATGGAAATTCTAACAACCTTTCATGCCACCAGCTAGTCACACCTGCAACTCAGATAGAGCCCTTCTTTATGCAACTTTCGAACGGGAGTTACATTCTTAGAACGGATCACAGATGTTGTGGCTTGTGCCAGGGAAAAGTTATCTAGTAGAAGTAACATCCATGGTCAAATGCTGTATGCAAGCATTGTTTCCGAGTGGGCCTCCAGACTCAGTGACTCCCATCTGGCCTCGTCTGAATCTCTATTCTATACGAATTGATACTTTAAGCAAAGTTAAATCTGTACTTTTACAGACAACAGTGCCTATAACGTCATCTAAAGAGACGTATGATCTTCTAGTTGCAAGGACAGCTACTGAAGTTCATGACCTTTTATCAACAAATTGCCCCGTGCATTTCGTAGAAATGTTCAGCCAACTCCTTAACATGTCTAGTGCAACAAGCATCCCAGGCATATTTAAGACAGTCTTTACGGGACTGCTAACACCCTTCCAGGCAATTTTGGGAATCTTTCCTAATTTTGTGCACTCCATTTTTGGCGGCATACCGTTATTTTTGGGACTCGTCGCATGGATTTTATTTTTTACCCTCCTGCTTCGTTATGGCAAGCCTCGGCTCAGACATAGCTCCCATGGGAATGGAAGAGACAATCCTAGCAATGCGCTACCGGGACAGGATAACTAACGTCCTTGGATTGGCCAGGCTGAGAGATCTAAACATGACCTGGTTCCTTTCATTCAGACCGATATGGCAAAATTGCATTTTACCTGTGCTACGGTGTATGCTTTGCGGCGATGAATGCGTGTTGGACATCTGTCTTTCACTTCCATCAGCAGTACCAATGGACGTCGATACTTTGCTCAGTCCAATAACGGCTCACGCATTGTGTTGTCCCCAGCGGCTACCAATCCTGATGACGGCATTCGTGGAGACTCCTGTACTACAGCCAAGTGGTAACAGTGGAGCGAGTGACAAAAGCAACATCATCCAGGTACAACGTCCTGTGAGCATTGCTGGTCCTGCCTTCGATGACAGCAATCATTCTCACACCTGCCAAGTTACAGCGCTATCTAATTTGGTTGAACTATCACCTGAATTTGTAGACCAATTCTTTGAGAGCCTGTCTGATACCATGTTCTCACCCGTACAGAAACAATAACTTTTAGAAGCTTTTCCGACACACAGCGTTCCCATGAACTCTGAATTCGGCCTTCAGTTTTGATCAACAAAAACTGCCAAGAGCTTTGGAAATCTGTTTTCTTTGAATTGGACAATTTTTCTAATATTGACCCCTTTTTGGCACGAACAATTCTTTGCTTAACGTAAAAACTATTCTTAGAGAACAGAAGCTTCACACTTCTATTTCTAAACACATCTAGAGACATAACAATACTACACCAGCCTCTAGCACACATGTTATTACAATGCATTTATATGTGATGATTTATCTCGCCTTTCTTCTGTCAGAGATACTTCATGTGTAATTCTTTATGCATAATCGTTCATTGATTTCACATGCAATAATTTTTGAATGATTTCTATGCTTTAAAAAAAAAAAACATACAGTACCTAAATTCCATGTATTACAAGTACGCCTATTTCGAATGTATTTATGTATTTTGGGGTGGGCAATGTTACACATGCATCTAATTGCTTAGTTTTAGTAATTTTGATGGACATTAACCCGTGGAGTGGGTGTTGCGTGTTTATCTAGGTTCCTGATCGATACTGTGACCTTATGCCCCTATTCGGCTATAAATCCATTTATTCCCTATATTGGCATAACCGTTCAAGTGCGATTTTCTGAAAAGTCATCTCTGGCCTCACACGAACAGAGCCACATTCCAGCATAGTTCTCTCTGCCACTTCCTTTGCGACCAATTAGTGCAATGACAGAGCAGTAGTCACTATCTGATATTCCTAGATAACACTCCGAGTTCTTCAACAAGATAAAAACTTAGCAAACCTGGAAATCCCCGCTTGCTATGTTTTGATTAGTAATGGAACTCTAATGAGCAACTGATAACTATCACTTCCTAGTGACATCTTTAATTGACGTCTTATGTCCAGCAAACTTGCGTCAAACCCGGCACCTGTCAGGTATAAATATTACCAACATTGCCTTAAGCAATAGGAGAGCTACTGTTGCTGATGCCAGCTGCCTGCAAGACCCTGTGTTAGTAAATCTAGCACTCTGTCGCTGCAGCCTGCTATCCTGTGGTGGTGAAGCTGCTGATACCATTATCGCCGCTACAGCGCGAACTATGGTGCAGTACGCTTAAGGAGCTGAACAGCCGTCCCTCTGCGAAGACATCCAGCAGATTCCAGCTGCCCGCGGACGCTGTCCCCCCTCCTTCCTCGACGCGCTGAAGAGAAGCTGCTGCCTTTCTCGTGCAGAGAAATCCAGTCCCGGCGCTTCCGGTTTACCCTCGCGGGTGACTGGGATATCGAGAGAGACCCCTGAAGGAGATACCAATCCTCCATCATTCTATTCAGAGGTATGGTGTTGACTAAACCCTTAGACGAGAATTCTTGAAACAAACCTTGGCAAAACCAACTTAACTTAAAGCTACTTACTTACTCCCCTTTTCACGTGTTAGGCTTAGGTCAGGCACACTGGGGTAGGCTTAGTTAGAAGCACCAGTTGAGTATGTTAGCCTAATGTATATATGACTGTATATATGTTTTATTACTTTAAACCATTGTATGGCTAAGAAACCATATCAATGCTTTTACAGTTCTATTTCGCAATACTTATCCTACTGTACGTACTTTTTATAATAACAATTATTGCAATTGTGGCAATACATTTCTCTTGTACGAGAAGAAAGACTGTGCAATAAATATTAACCCTTTATTGACAAACGCCCGTCTCTCTATTCTCTACATCTCGTGAAAGTAAACTGCACTAGACTGACTGAGTGAAATACATGTCTATTGTTTCACACGACCCTAGAGATTGACTCTTGATCTGAGGAGCAAAGTTGTCATGTTGCACGGTTGTTGGAAAACTGAATCCCTTCTTGTCTGTGCCAAGGAAGCTGATCACTTCCTATGCAGAGAAGAAAGTTTCCAGTGACCTCTGAGCTAGTTGGTAACACAACCCAATTAAGTTTAGCATAGTCAGTGGAGGCCTGGAATATCCGCAGTTCCACGTCGATACTACTGTTTATGTTATTCCAATGCGCAGGGCCTAGTGGGAAACTAGGAACTACACTACACCATATAGAGTGACAGTAACAAACGGTGGCATATTGGAAACAGATAATGGTTATTGCTGAACACCCCTAGTCAAGACCACTGCAAAGATTCAGGGTGAATCACAAAGAGCCGCAAAGAGCAGTAAAGTCTCCGCATACCCGGCAAGCCCAGCCACACGCCCACCAACCATGGCGATGGAGGCTGCACAACATCAACAATAAAGGTGCCCCCAAGCCTTTTTGGCCCCACCAGCTTTTTGCACCTCTCCACCACCTGTGACAGCAGCCCATGCACCAATAAACCAGTACCAGTGAAAAGATCCAGGCTGCTGCTGACACCTACTCACCCACACAAACATGGATTCCCTGACAAATCAAACGAATGTCCTGTGCAGGCTAAAGGCACAAGTCTGCAAAATACTGGATGAACTCAGTATTTATTTAAGTCAATGAGTGAGAGACCGAGTAAGGAACTTCATTTATATGCAACTATCAACCACACTGGAAGCCATTTCTTAGCACTGTTGGAGGAAACTGGTATCCCACTGTGGATCTTCAGATACAGCCAAAAATGTCTCCAAAGGCGTCTCTAGAGACACCAAAAATGTTTGGCGCAAAAACTTAAATACAACAAAAAACTTAGAAATGAAGTCTCCCTGTCTCGTTACCTCTTAGGGAGGATTTAGGATGTTCGAAATACGGATCACACTGGACTGGAACCAGACAGGCTTTTAATTTAAAATGTTTTATTTTCCTTTTTCTTTCAAAAGGCTTTTTTGACAAAGCTATCTCAAGGCAACAGAAGCCAGTTAAAATAGAAGCATAATCCTTTTTAATTAAAATGTCTTTTAGGCTTAAGAATCCAGCTTTGAGAACATTATCAGCATGTCCTTCTTCCACGGTGAAGAAGAGCAAAACTGTAGAAAAAAATAAGAATATTGGAGAAATTGATACTCTTTAAATTGGATGCGGGTTTTCAAAGGGCTTCCATATCACCGCCAATTGGAATAAGTGGAACCACAGAAAGTTGACTGAGTCGTGCCAGAATTCATGAAGGGTCCCCTCAGGTGACTGGCTTACTTTCTGGGGCTAACAGACCATGCAGCACATTATTTTTATCAGTATCTGTATACAATGAATGATATGCTCATTGGTAGGGTACTCACGGATACACAGAATTATAACAAAAAAATTAGAGAATACAAACATTTGCCTTTGGAAATAATATCCCTACAGGAGTTCAGAAAAAATGGAATTCCGAAAGGAACTGTCTCAATTTGATTTATGGATCAAATATATTTTATAGTGCCAACTTGGAGAAATGCAATATTAAGCACTATAATCCTCTGACGAATTGATGCCTTCAAGTAGGCTTTGTACATCTTCCATTAGGTCAGGCACCTGTAAACCATGTGCTGGCTGAAGGGCAGTGGCTACATCAAGGCCTGGATGGGCCAAGGGTGGTAGGGTAATTGAATCTGTTGCCCTAGGGGCTGTTAGACAAACCTACTAAAATGCAAAATACAGGCCATGTACAGTTCATATTCGCAGATAGTACCTACTATGGCTAGCCTGTAGTTGACAGAATAGTCACTGACACAGAGAACGAGAGGTTACTCAGTGCAATTTTTGCATCTCTTATATTGATTTTCACCCATGGGTGCCACTTATTAAATCAAACCTTTTAATTTTTATCTGAATTCCTCTTGTGTATAGATTGGACCAACTTTTCAGAAAATCCCTTGAAAAAGCCAAACCTCACTACACACAATACCAGCCTACTAAATGTAATTTAGTGATTATGAAGATGGGCATTGTGAGTAGATAGATGTGGAAAGGGGATACTGTACATACGCAGTTGTCTCCCTCTTTAACACCTTGCCTGCGACTGGACATTTCAATCACAGGCGTGGTCGTGACAGAATCAAGGAAGACATTTTCCTTTTTCTCAGCATGCTGCAGAATGCTTCACGCGGAGAAAGCGGAAAAAACAAGGAGAAATAAAAGTATTTCTCCTCATTGCGCCACTCCTACACCTCCCCAGGTGAGGAGTAAAATTCGGACGCATTCCCAGCTTTACAAAACTGGGAATGTGCCAGATTCCATGGATGTTGCTTGGGAACACCCACAGCAACACCCATGGAATGCCCCTGTCACACAGAGTAATTTGTGAACAGAGCCCATATTTACAAGCCTATGAAAGGTCACGCAGGGTGACTTTATTTGGCCTTGTAAATATGGGCAGGCACACTGCACCGCCGGTGTGCAATGGCCTTGTCAATGAGATCCTTTGTGTGCAAACAACCCAAAAGTAAAAATATGTGCAAGTCACTTACATCCCTATGTTGCAGGCCACTGATGTATTTTATCACCACAGTTGGCTTTGATTCCATCACAAAGGCCTTCATGCGTGCCACACTTTTGTTAAAAATGCTGAATGTTAGTACTGTAGTTGTTCATTACAACCCTGTGGTGAAGCTGCAGTCGAACATTGGAGAATCAACTGACAGACTGCTGCTGGTGTTGTTAGCTTCACTCAGCATACCAGACGTTTTCTGATATTGATAAGGAAAATATTTGAGAATTTATAGAAAATGTCTCCTTCTTTTTGGTTTATAGAGCACAAACCATAATTTCTATGGCAAAATGAACCCCCTCGTTCGTTCATTTCTAAAGGAAATTCTTTTAGGGTTACAGCTTTGACTCAATCAAGATGTCAATCAGTTGTGCACACTTTTGTCATAATTATAAAATATTAGTGCTCTAGTTGTTTAATAGACCACTGTGTTGAAGAGATGCAGTAGCACACTGGGTAATCGAACAACAAGCTGCTGCTACTGCTGGAAGTGGGAATGGCATTCTGACTCTTCAAGTGAGGCTGCGTTACCATGCTCGAGCCCACCCGCTTGCTCACTCACTGTTCACTCCTTGTTGCTTTTTGTTTGAGCACCCGCTGCTCCCCTGAATGTCATTAAAGCTGTACGGATGGCGGCTGATATTACTGACATGATTACGCCACCTTGCAGGCTTATGGATTAAAGGTTTGAGCCTCTTGGCGTCAGATGGAGACTGTTGAGACTTGTCTAATTGGACTTGGACTGCATTGTTTTTTCACTGCCCCTGCATTGCCCCATATTTATTTTTAGGTCTTGCGCCTAGCGTTGCAGTGCGCAGCATTGCTCGTGCAGCGTGAGACCTCTTGTACAGGGTTCTGAAAGCTGACCACTCGCTCGTGCGTGTGATCAGACTTTTGCCCGCTGCCATTGGCTTGAGCGTGTTTTTTTACACAAATAAGGCACGCAATTGGGCAAAGGTCCCGCCTTTACTCCGCCCATTCCCGTCGGTGTCTAGGACGCGCATCAGCGCAGCGCAAACGACAGGCTCCATCGCCACCGCTCCTCTGTGGTGCGCGTGCAACACTGGTTTCGATTTCGAGCTTGTCTTTTTTGTAGCATAATAGACAGTTTCCTGTTGTTATTCTCAAAATACCTCTAATGTGTTTCAACAGAAACCTGAGGCTGGCCCGTGATTTTACTGTCTGCCGACCCTAATGTCAGTGTGAGAGCTTGGCCCAGCTGACCATTCCACGGCACTAACGAGACAGTTGTCTTCAGGAAATATTTGACATCAGAAGAGACTGACTCCATCCCAGCCCCACTAGCCTTTCTCTTGTCTTATAGTAAGCAGAGCTTCAGCAAACAGGAAGATAGCTTAAAAACTTGTGGGCTGTGGTGAGTACAGTGTCTGTGAGTTCTGCACTCCAGGGAACATCTGTGAAGTACATTCACTGCAGGGGGATTCCCTTGAAACACCCAGGCTGGATGGGGCTGACACCATGCCGTCGTAGAGGGGGAGGGACGGGCTGCTGCCATGCTTAAGCCTGGTTGTTAAGATGAGCCTGCGAGACTATGCACTAGAGCATGCACTCTCGCTTGCAAGACCCTTATATTTAATAATGGGCTTGGAACTCACCCTTTGCTCACTATTCATTGTCATCATTGTCGCTCTTTTTTACAGTCTTGTCATTGGGCAGCGCTTGCCATGTGACACTTCGTTTTTGGTTTGCAGCGAATGGACCAAGTACAGATTAATTAGCTGTGGTTTAGTGCCCTTCTGCTGGCTATCTGCCACTCGCTCTTTGATTCAGGCACTATTTGCCCTATGACGTGGCCAACTCTTTTTATTTAAACTTTATCAGTTCCTGCACTCCAGTTCCAATTTTCCCTTTCCCTTTCAACCACCCTCCCATCCCTGTTTCCCAATCCCCTCCCACAGTTTAAAATGTTCACCCACTGGAGGGAGCGCATGAATCAACGTGCTGTTGATACAGAGTACTACTCGGGTAGTTTTCGTCGGTGGAAGTGTCCTAACCAACAGCGGTCTTCGAATCGTCTGAGCCTCAAGTGCTGCTCATTTATGCAGGGAATATATAGTGTGGTGAGAGTAGGAACCCCCTCAATGTTGTTGTGGTGATGTACCGAAATGCACTTAGCGTTTCCCTCCTCATGCACTTCTAAAACACCTGACAGCTATTTCATGCTGAGCCAGGGCGCAATATAAAACCGTTACCGGCAACTCCTGCTTTTTAGATTGAGCTGGGCAGCGCAGGCATAGTTTAAGCTATTGGCATTGTAAATGGCAATGCCTTTTAACTATCTGCTGTAAAAACAACACATAAATAAAAGGCATTGTCATTTACAATGCCAATAGCACAAACTCTCGTAAATGCGAGACCTATTGTATTGCAAATGCTTGCTGTATCTGTGTCTGGGAAGGGAGGAGGGGGCAGAGAGGTTTCCTCACTTCAAACTTGGGCTAGAGGCATTTGTTCCTTCACCACTGCGCTGCACCTCAGGGAGTTGAGGGGCAGTCAAGCGGCAGGGTGTGGGGGCACTGTGTCTGCTGTCCCTTAGGTTCAGGTCAATCTGCACAAATCTCAAGGAAGCCTGAAACTGGGTTTGGTTGAAAAAAGGCAGTGGTAGTTTGTATTTTTCAAGTGGAGGCGATAATAAGAGTAGCAGTCCAGGAGGGAGTGAGCATTATAGGCTGCACTTTTCGTATATCTTTGTTTCATGTATGGTGGTAACTCTGTAATATGGCATAATTGACTTTGCTAGAGAGGGAACTAAGAATTTTCACAGAGTTCATAATATTGTGTTGTGTTGGTGGAGAAGCTAACCCACAGATGCATGCTCAACAAAAAGACTTAGAAAATTGCAAGGGGCCCAAAGGAAAAGAAGGTTAGGTACTAATATAAACAGAATAGCATGTTTATCCTGAGAGTCAAGAGAAGATAAGGGTCTGCATAGTCCACAGAGCCTCAGGTGCTATTACAGTGGCATCGATGTTCCTCAAAATTAAGCTCCTCCCACTCTTGCGCCCCCAAGCTTGCACACTAGTTGAATCTTTAGTATGTTATGTAAAGTATTTTATGAGCAAGCACTTCAAAAATAATAAAAATGTGTGCAAGTCACTTAGGGCTAGATATAAGACCAGTGTAAATTGCGACTCGTAATTTTCACTTGATTGTAAGTCGCAAATTGTAAATCGCAATTTTTAATGTACACAAGTTTCAGAGACACTGATTGCGATTCCCAATGGGGTCGCAAAATGCGAGCCTCATGAATATTATTGAGGCACTCGCAATTTGTGACCCGATTGGGAAAAGCTGGCCCTTCCAGGGATGGTGGCCTGCTGGGCTCAGCGGACCTCCATGTCTGGGACTGCTTTTCAATAAAGCAGTTTTTTTTAATGCAGACCGTTTTCCTTAAAGGAATACGGGATGCATTTAAAAAAAGAAAAATTAAACGTTTTCGTTTTATTTTTTAAGGGCAGGTAGTTGTCGCTGGGACCACTGCCTGCCCTTAAAAAATATTTTCGCACACATTCAGGGAAAGGAGCCCCCTATCAATCAATCAATCAAACATGACATTTGTATAGCGCGCTACTCACCCGGAAGGGTCTCAAGGCGCTGGGGGAGAGGGGTCTGTTACTGCTCGAAAAGCCAGGTCTTGAGTTGCTTCCTGAAGGAGAGGTGGTCCTGGGTTAGCCGAAGGTGGATGGGGAGGGAGTTCCATGTCTTGGCTGCCAGGTAGGAGAAAAATCTTCCTCCGGCGGTGGCTCTGCGGATGCGTGGGACGGCAGCGAGGGCGAGGCTGGTCGACCGTAGCTGGCGGGTGGGTGTGTAGAAGGTCAGGCGGTTGTTGAGGTACTTGGGGCCCAAGTCGTGGAGAGCCTTGTGTGCTTGGGTCAGGAGTCTGAACGTGATCCTCTTGCTGACGGGGAGCCAGTGCAGGTCTCTCAGGCGGCCGGAGATGTGGCTATGTCGGGGGATGTCCAGGACTAGTCGTGCGGAGGGGTTCTGGATGCATTGGAGTCTTTTCTGAAGTTTGGCTGTGGTTCTGGCGTAGAGGGTGCTTCCGTAGTCCAGTAGACTGGTGACAAGACCGTCTTCCTGGTTTCGGTGGGGATCCATCTGAAGATCTTTCGGAGCATGCGCAGGGTGTTGAAGCACGATGATGAGACGGCGTTGACCTGCCTGGTCATAGTGAGGGAGGAGTCCAGGACGAAGCCCAGGTTACATGCGTGGTCCATTGGCTTGGGTGTGGTGCCCAGGGCAGGGTGCCACCAGGAGTCGTTCCAGGCGGAGGGCGATGATCCCAGGATGAGGATTTCCGTCTTGTCTGAGTTCAGTTTCAGGCGGATGTTCTTCATCCACTCGGTGACGTCTTTCATCCCTCCGTGTAGGCTGGTTCTGGCGGTGGCTGGGTCGTTGGTGAGGGAGAGGATCAGCTGGGTGTCGTCGGCGTAGGAGATGATGTTGAGGTTGTGTTGGCATGCGATGGCTGCGAGGGGGCTCATGTAGACGTTGAAGAGGGTAGGGCTGAGCGATGATCCCTGTGGTACTCCGCAGATGACTTCGGTGGCCTACGATCTAAACGGGGGGAGGCGGACTCTCTGGGTTCTTCTGGCGAGGAACGAGATGATCCACTCCAGTGCCTTCTCTTGGATTCCGATGTTGCTGAGGCGCTGCACTAGGGTGCGGTGGTAGACAGTGTCGAACGCTACGGAGAGGTCCAGGAGGATGAGGGCCGCTGTTTCCCCATTGTCGAGCAGGGATCTGATGTCGTCAGTGGCTGCGATGAGGGTGGTCTCGGTGCTGTGGTTGGCTCGGAAGCTGGACTGCGAGTGGTCGAGGGATCCGTTCATCTCGAGGAAAGCGGCAAGCTGTCTGTTGACGGTCTTCTCAGAGACTTTGGCAGGAAAAGGGAGGAGCGAGATGGGGCGGAAGTTCTCGAGGTCGGAGGGGTACGCTGTTGGTGTCTTCAGGAGGGCGCTGATCTCGGCGTGCTTCCAGCTTTCCGGGAAGGTGGCGGTATTGAAGGAGGCGTTGATGATGTCCCGGAGTTGGGGTGCAATGATGGAGTCGGCCTTTTTGAAGACGTGGTGGAGGCAGGGGTCGGTTGGGGATCCGGAGTGGATGGTGTTCATCGTGCAGGTGGTGTCTTCGGTGCTGACCGGGGTCCAGGCGCAGAGGGTGGTCTTGGGGGGCGTTGGGTCGGTGGTTGGGTGCGAGGTTGGTGCGCCGAAGCTGTTGTGTATTTCGGCGATCTTGCAGTGGAAGAACGAGGCGAGTGAGTCGCAGAGGTCTTGCGAGGGAGTAATGTCGTTGTTTCCGGCGCTGGGGTTGGAGAGCTCTTTGACGATGCTGAAGAGTTCCTTGCTGTTGTGGGCGTTGTTGTCCAGTCGTTCTTTAAATGCTGTCTTCTTGGTGGTGCCGATCATCTGGTGGTGTTTGCGGGTGGCGTGCTTGAGGGCGGTCATGTTGTCTGTGGTCTGGTCGTTGCGCCAGGCTTTCTCGAGGGTGCGGCAGTTCTTCTTGAAGTCCTAAAGTTCGTCAGTGAACCAAGAGGCTTTCTTGCTGCCGTGTCTGCTGGGAGGGGTCCTCAGAGGTGTGAGGTTGTCTGCGCTGTTGGTGATCCACTGTGTGAGGTTGCTGGCTGCTTTGTTGGGGTCCGTTGTGCTGGCGGGAGAGTTCCGGCTGAGGGAGATGGTGAGCTGGTCGGCGGTGATCTTGTTCCAGTTTCTGCGAGGGACCTGTTGCAGGTGGTGGTAGGTCGTGGTTCTTCTGAAGCGGAAGTGGACGCAGCTGTGGTCAGTCCAATGTAGTCTGGTGGAGTGGCTGAAGGAGATGTGCTTGCTGGAGGAGAAGACTGGGTCAAGCGTGTGGCCGGCGTAGTGGGTGGGGGTGTTCACCAGTTGCTTGAGACCGAGGTTGGCGAGGTTGTCCAGCAGGGAGGTGGTGTTGCTGTCCTTGTTGTTCTCCAGGTGGAAGTTGAGGTCCCCTAGGAGGATGTAGTCAGCGGAGGGGAGGGCGTGCTGATCCCTTCCCTTTTGCTAGTGCTTTACCACCCTCTAAAAGAGGGTGGTAAACTGCGAGTGTTTTGTGACCGCAATTGTGGTCACAAAACATTCTTACATGGCTTGTGAGTCGCTATTAGAAAGGGAACGCCTCTTCCTAATAGCGAATCGCAAAGCCTATGTAGTAAGTTGCAATTAAATTGTGACTCGCTAAATAGGCTTTGTACATGGCCCTGTAGGTTTTTGCATGTGCAAACAGGACGCAAATCTGTTTGCGCGTGCAAAAACAGGTCATACAACTGGCCTTTACTTCCTACTTGTTTCAAGCTGCTGATATGTTTTTATCACCCAGTTGACTTTGCTATCGAAAGGACTCCTGGGAAAAGGTCAGGATGGTTGGGAACTTTCGGGTGTTGTTTTTGCAGAGCCGTCCTCGCAGTATTTCTCTCAGCCCCCCCCCAGACGAATCTTAGTCATCTGCAGTGTGAAAATGTTCATGGTCTTGGAAGTGAAGGTAGGGCAGCTTTTATGAATGACCCTCTTCTTAAGCGAACTGGGAATATCAGCGGGTTGCTGGAAAGAGGTAATACTCTAAGGACGGGAATACATCTAAAACTTCTCAACATGAGCGTATCCTCCTGTCTTCTAATTTGAAGTACTCGCCTTCCCGTCCATCACCTACGCTAGATGTTCTGGATTGGTGTCACTACAACGCATGCTTTTACATCGCATGCCTTTACAACGCGGTTTTTACCACGCAGTCCATTACAACGCATAATGCTTTTAGGCGCTGGATAGTGAATTATTTAATTTACTATTCCAACTCCAGTCCCCGTGGATAGCAGGGAAGGTGTTGGATAGTAAATTAAATATATTCCCTATCCTAGAGCGCCCCCCAGCGCAATGCGTTGTAATGGTATGCGTTGTAATGGTTGCGATGTAATGGTAGTGCGTTGCAAAAAATGCGTTGTAAGTGATGTTCCCCGATGTTCTTCTCTTAATGCAAAAAGCTCTGCATGGAATCCCTGAAGCAACAATACTGACACATGACAATATGAACAAGCATTGGCAAAGCCAATAGGTCTGATCTATGCCAAAGTTATTGGCTTTGCCAATGTTTTATCATGTTGTACAGAAGCATGGCTGCTCTTCTGCATGGCTAAAAGTGGTGGTGTAGAAGAGAGTTGGCGGGAGTGTCATAAAGAGCAGAAAAGCCTCCGCATTCCCGGCAATCCAGCCACCTGTGACAGCAGCCCATGCACCAATGGACCAGTACCAGTGAAAAGATCCAGGCTGCTGCGGACACCCACTCACCCACACAAACAGAGTGCCATAGAGTGTAGTGGTGTAGAGTGGCATAGAGTACAGCGGCGTAGAGTAGAGTGGTATTGAGTAGAGTGGCAGAGAGTGCAGTAGTTTTGAGTACAGTGGAGCAGAGTAAAGTGCAGTGGAGTGAAGCAGAGCAATGCAGAGTACAGTAGACTGCAGTGGCATAGAGTGATGTAGAGTAGAGTAGAGTGGCCAGGTGTAGAGTGCATTGGTGTAGAGTGTTGCAGAGTATCATGGCAAAGAATATAGTGGCGTAGAGTGCAGAGGCACAGGATTTAGCGGTATACAATGCAGTGTTGTAGAATGCAGTGCATAGATTAAAGTGGCGCATAGTAGAATGCAGAGTAGAGTGACATAGAGTGCAGTCGCATAGAGTACAGTGGAGTGGAGTGCAGTGGTGCAGAGTAGAATAGAGTGTCATAGAGTAGAGTGGCAGAGAGTGCATTGGCTTAGTGTGGTGCTAAGTGGAGTGGCTTAGATGTAACATGTAATTAACTTGCAGTTTTTGGCATAAACTGCTATGTGCTTCTGTGCGCTAGGAAAATCTACAATAGTGAGCTGCAATGTGCAAAAAAGTCAAGAAGGCAATTGTTGAATATTGCAGGAGTAAATATTGGTGATTGAAAGGTGGAGGAACCTATGTTCTGTTCAAAAAAAGAAGTGAATGAAACCTGTGTGAGGGAGTCAAGACTTGCAGATTCACGGTATTTGGCCAATAAGAAATCTGCTCATTATTTAATGCAATTAAGGCAGGCTAACTCAGTCTACCCATACTTATGTGAATTACCCAACCCACACATGTCCATGTTTTTATTAAAACTTTGCAATTGTTTTATCTTTGTATATAGATTCTGGCACACTATGTAGCTCAAGTGATTTTAATGGTTGATGTTCATGTGGATTACGTACTTCCCTCTCTAGCCTGCCCTGTGTGGTCAGCCTGTTGCCCCTGCCTTTCCCCCTGTATTCCTTCACCATGTACATGCCCCTACCCCCTTCTTTCTTTCCTCCATGGTCCATTGACCTGCCACTATCCATTCCTTCTGCCTGCATGATTAGTTTGCTGGCCCTGTCCTTGCGCTCCTCCCTGCAACACTCTGTTCTGCATATGTGGCCCACTACCGCAGCCCTCCGGCAGTAGTCTTTTGTGCTGCCAAAGCCACTCACCTAATGTCCATTGTCCACTTACTTCCCCTATCGCCTTCCCCTTGTCCTCTGTTCTCAATGTACATGCCTCTGACCCCTTCCTCCTGTTCTCCATGGTACGTTGTGCTGCCACTACCTCTCCCGACTGCCCTCCATAGTCCGCTTGCTGCACATACTCCTGCCCTTCTTTCACTGCCCTCCGTTCTCTGTGTGCGTGCCCCTGCCCCTCCCTCCCACTCTTCATGGTCTTGTGTTCTGCCACTGCCGCCCCAGCCTGCCCTCTGTAGTCAGTTTGCTGCTGTGGCTCCCCTCAGTCCTTCCCTCAATTGATCAGTGTGGGTGCCCCTTTTAATTCCCCCTCGCTTGAAAGATCAGTGTGAAAAAGTCCAGGAAAGGGCTGTGGTGGATGAACCATTATTTAGAAAGTTTTGTGAAGCTTTGTAGAGGTACAATTTGTATAGAGCCTGGCTTTCACCAAGTACAATTGGGATGGAGCCTGGTTCTCACTATCAACAGTTTGTAATAGTGTCTAGTTTATACCACACTTGTACAGGGCGAGGTTCTCACTATGTACAGTTTGTAATAGAGACTCACTTTCACCAGGGACAATTTGCAGAGAGCCTGGCTCTATGTGCATTTTGTAATAAAGCCTGGATCTCACAAGGTGCAATTTGAATAGAATAGACCCTGGGTCTCACTATCTAAAGTTTGCAATAGAGCCTGACTTCCACCACACTTGAATAGAGTCTGGTTCTCACTATACTGTTTGTAATTGAGCCTCACAATCACTGAGTACAGTTTGTGCAGAGCCTAGCTCTTGCTATGTACAATTTGTAATAGAGCCTGGTTTCCACCAGGTACAATTTGTACAGAAATGAAATGAAATGAATGAAATTAAATGAAAAAAATATTTGGTAAAGCACACTGCGGCCAAGCAGCTTCCTGGCGCTGGGGACCTGATCAAAGCTCACAGAGGGAACCCAGGGAGACTAAGAGGGAAATGCCTGGGAGAAAAGAAAGGTTTTGTGGGCTTTGCGGAAGTGAATGTAGATGGGGATGGAGCGAATGGAGAGTGGAAGGCTATTCCAGAACTGGGGGGCCAGGAATGAGAACCGGGTAACCCTCGTTCTGGATTTCCGGAAACGGGGGATATGCAGAAGAGAAAGGGAAAAGGAACGAAGAGTGCGGCTGGGGGCATGAGAGGAGATGAGAGAAGTGATGAACAGGGGAGCAGAGCGGGAATGAGCCCGAAAGGCTAGACAGGCCAGTTTAAAGAAAGATCTGAAACGGACTGGAAGCCAATGAAGGGACTTGAGAACAGGGGTGATGTGAGAGGATTTAGTGAGGGAGAGGATGAGCAGGCAGCTTGGTTTTGAACCTGGCTCTCACTATGTAGTTTGTAATAGAGCCTCACTTTCACCAAGTATAATTTGTTTAGGCCCTGGCTTTCAACCAGGTGCAATTTGTATAGAGTATGGCTTTCATCCCCAGGAATAATTAGTATATAGAGCTTGACTCTCACTGTGTTCAGTTTGTAATGGAGCCTGGCTTTCACCAGGGACAATCTGTATTGACCCTGAGGATTACTGTGCAATTTAGAATACCATGTCTCTCATCCTATGCAGTCGTTTCTCCAGCACTAAACATTTTTTCTCATACGTACAGCGAGATGTTCACAAGGAGAAGCAACTAATAAGCTGACGCGCGACTCATATCCTTGATTTATTCTGACCAATCCCATTCATTCAATTTCAAATACGATTTTCCTCTTCTTTTTTTTTTTCTTTCGGAGTGTACTTCTGTTTTCTGAAAACCACACGGAAAGGTCGATTAAAAAAAAAATGTAAGCATCCAGATTCACTTAATGTATTCAAGTGAACAAGCAGCCATGATTAGAACAGGTAGATTTGCAGTCAATGCTTGCCTTGAACTGCCGACCGCCTGGAGGTTTATTTCTCTAAACTGCTTCAATTTATTTTTTATAAGGCAATACAGAGAAGGAAAGGAAAACTAACGCTACCCCATTATCGACATACACCATTTGAGTTTCGTTTGCCATATATACTTCTGCAAATGTCGAGTTCTAAGTCACGAATACCTAGTGATCCGAGGGTCTTGTTTTCCCTTGGAAATCCCACAGAATCCTTTCTTAATCACGCAGTGCTTTGTAGCTGAAGGGGCCGGACTGTTTTTTTCTACAAATCTTTAAAAGAAGGGAAGCATTTTCTGCAGAAAGAATGCCGCATATTAATGACCGTCTGCCCCTCTAGAGAGAAAGAGAGAGACAGGATTTCATTTTTAGGGCTGGCGCGCTGAGACAGTTACTAGGTAGCTAATTTCTACAGGAACAGGCGCAATTTAATTTAATCTGTACCAGGCGAGGGAGCAGCGCCAGCCGCAGTTCTCATGAGGGGGACTTCAGGAATGTGACGTATGACTCGGCCTGGAAGTCTGTGCTGGGTCATTACCAGTGGGCGCACTCCCACTGCAGGCAGTTTAATTAATACGTGTCTGCGCCCAGTCGTTTATCATTAACATAACAGGAGGAGGGGGTGTCCCCAGCCAAAGGTCTGTCTGCTGTACACACATATTAAAGTAGGCCCAATCCATCTTGTGAAGCCGTGCCTGTCAATCACTCTCAGGCCTCCTTCCGGAGCTTAAAAGGCTCAAATCTGACCTCTTGCTCTGGGATCGTGTACTCTGATGCAAACATAAGAATATAGGTTAATGAATAAACAGAACAGTATTCGAGAAAATCCCCCCTTCCTGTGCAGGAACGGAATTCGTAAGCTTCCTTCAGCGGAAGTGTCGTATCAAGGGTCCAATAGGCCCTAGTGCAAGCTAGGAAAATGGGCTACTTGCCTACTGAATGGGTAGCAAAATAGGACAATCATCTGGGTTCAGGGGGCTCCTCAGGTTTCTGGGACCCGATGCTATGCCCTGGGTCAGCGCTGGCCACAATTCGCCAGCCCTGTGTTTCCTTTTAAGTTTAAAAGCGCACAATTATATAGTTTTAGGGTGTTATATGTATCAAACAGAATGAGGCTGCCCACGGCCCATGGAGGGGGCCCCCATAGGAGGGCGGTACCTTAGTGCCACATCAGGGCACAAACCCAACAGGGCTAGTGTTTGCACTCCCCGGGGGTCCGTTGCTACCTGCGTCATTTCTGGTGCGCCAGTGGGCAGGGAGGGCAGGTATATCTACCTCCCCCGCCTAGCTGGCTATCCTTTTCGCCAGGATCACGTCATCTCCCTCCCTACCGCTTACCCGGCGTGTCGGCTGGATGGGTGGCTAGGGTAGAAAGGCTGTTAACTTGTTGTTTTGTGTTGCAGGCAGAGTTACAGGGCGATCCAGAGGCTGAATGGTACATAGGGGTACCCTCTTCAGGACCAGAAGAAGGGTGTAAATATCAAATAGCCCCAGGAAGTCCTTACGGCAAAACCCTTGAGGAACGACGGCACCTCTTTAGTCCTTCGGGCGGTTGTAAACCTGTGCAACCGGGGGATTACCTGGATACACTCTACCCCCTCAAGGGGCGTGAATAAATGGGTGGACTGGATGTAAGGGGTAATCCCCAAAATGGTTAGCACCGATTGGCTATTCCACGGTGCAATTTGGCTCTTCAGGTGGGCAGGCAGCATAGGGGCTTTGGATCGCCCATAAATTGACCCACCATGTTGGCATATTTCTTATGCAAAATAAACCTGCAGCAATGTTTTCTCCAACAACTAATGCGTCTTGTGTGTTCTTTATTATGGTATTGCTGTGTTTGTAGGTTGGGTGTGTTGCCGATATTGGCACTATATATGTTACAAATGCTACTAGTGTTGTCGCAGGGTTTCCGTTCTCTCACAGAACTGTGCACAGAGACCTAGAACCTAGGTGAGTTAGGGTGACCCACAACTCACCTTTGTTTCAGAAATCCCCTTACCAAGCTAGCTACAGTATCGCATCGGCAATAAATACTTCCCAATGTCTTAGACAATCCAGAACATGAACTTAGAGTACCTCAGGTATCGTGGAACACATGAACACTCTTTCGTTATATTATCATTCCAAACCGAAACTGGGAGGCAATGAAAACACGTGCAAGTTTGAAATGTTTATTTTTCAATGCAGCATTCTCAAACGCAGTATCTTGCAGTATCTTGCATAATATCAACATACATATTATAAAAATCAGAGTCAGCAGCATAGTCACTAATCCATAGTAAGCAAAAGGTGATAACATGTTATGATGCAAAATCTATAGAATTCTGTATCATCTATATTTCGCGCACCCTAATTAGCATATTATATTATATCTAAGAAGGTCTCGTCTGGGCTCTTAGCAGGGCGGACTCATACCTCTAATTCTCAGTAGGAGGAGATCACATCAACCGCTACCAGCTCTCAGCATGCGAAGCATCAAGTGTGTCGATTCCTTCCCTGTAATTCTATCTTAAACTCACGTAGAGCCAAATGTTGGCACAAACATTATTTGTGTTATGACTAACGTGGTGCGAGGATCAGGCCTGCAGCAACCTTGTGTTAGGTTATTTCGGAGAGTGTGCAGTTCTCAGTGTGCAGACAGTTGTACCAAGTGTTCCAGGCACGACTGATACCAGTGCAATAACATATTATTCTCAAATAAATCACATCTTTCGTCTAGGCTAAAAGCTGTAATAACAACTAGGTGTCGTGTGCAAACCGAAGCAGAAAGAAAATATGGCGTTTAAACATTTAATAAGCACATGCTAACTTAACACAATCTATGGAAACGTAATAACCATATGACACCCCCCCAATGATCCGAGGACGGTCAAAAGACAAAAATATAAGCCAATACATGAAAGCAGAGTTCAATGATATTGAGCCAAGCTAAATGTATGTAAATGTATGTAAAATTTAAAAATACAAAAATATGTATGAATGCCTAAAGTGGCCACACAAAATATAAAAAGTCGAACTCGAGGCCTGACTATACTAACAATTTAGAAAAAGGGGGTGGTGATGAACAGAGTGTCTGAATTGAGCAGACCACTCTTACCCAGTCCAAAGATCAGGGCTTGATCCATCACCGTTATTTATCTCACTGCCCCACCCCGGCTCAGAACCTGGCTATATGCAAATCAGTCTGTCCCTGGCCCAGTGCATCATGGGAACAGGGCAGACTAAACTACCAAGCCAATTCTTCACCAGAAAGGAGACAAGCTACCGGGGACCGGTTTCTGGCATTTCAGCCGTCTTCGGCCCGGCTTGCTTGAATCCTGATGGAGCAGTGAGAAAGGGACTCATGTCTGAGTATACCCTGCCACACCTATAGTGGCCAAAAACGATTTAGAAAAAGGGGGTGGTGATGAACAGAGTGTCTGAATTGAGCAGACCACTCTTACCCAGTCCAAAGATCAGGGCTTGATCCATCTTGTTGTAAATATTTTTGTCCACCCCAAGCGTGGAAGGGTATTCTCAGATGTGAGACCCTTGCTCATTGCACCATCAGGATTCAAGCAAACCGGGCCGAAGACGGCTGTAATGCCAGAAACCGGTCCCCGGGAGCTTGTTTCCTTCCCAGTGTAAGAATTGGCTTTTGTAGTTTGGTTTGCCCTGTTCCCATCATGCACTGGGACAGGAACAGACTAATTTGCATACAGCCAGGTTCTGAAACTGGGATGGTGCAGTGAGCTAAAAAACGGTGTTGGATCTAGCCCTGATCTCTTGACTGGGTGAGAGCTTTCTGCTTAATTCAGAGACTCTGTCCCTCACCACCCCTTGTTGTAAATATTTTTGTCCACCCCAAGCGTGGAAGGGTATTCTCAGATGTGAGACCCTTGCTCATTGCACCATCAGGATTCAAGCAAACCGGGCCGAAGACGGCTGTAATGCCAGAAACCGGTCCCCGGGAGCTTGTTTCCTTCCCAGTGTAAGAATTGGCTTTTGTAGTTTGGTTTGCCCTGTTCCCATCATGCACTGGGACAGGAACAGACTAATTTGCATACAGCCAGGTTCTGAAACTGGGATGGTGCAGTGAGCTAAAAAACGGTGTTGGATCTAGCCCTGATCTCTTGACTGGGTGAGAGCTTTCTGCTTAATTCAGAGACTCTGTCCCTCACCACCCCTTGTTGTAAATATTTTTGTCCACCCCAAGCGTGGAAGGGTATTCTCAGATGTGAGACCCTTGCTCATTGCACCATCAGGATTCAAGCAAACCGGGCCGAAGACGGCTGTAATGCCAGAAACCGGTCCCCGGGAGCTTGTTTCCTTCCCAGTGTAAGAATTGGCTTTTGTAGTTTGGTTTGCCCTGTTCCCATCATGCACTGGGACAGGAACAGACTAATTTGCATACAGCCAGGTTCTGAAACTGGGATGGTGCAGTGAGCTAAAAAACGGTGTTGGATCTAGCCCTGATCTCTTGACTGGGTGAGAGCTTTCTGCTTAATTCAGAGACTCTGTCCCTCACCACCCCTTGTTGTAAATATTTTTGTCCACCCCAAGCGTGGAAGGGTATTCTCAGATATGAGACCCTTGCTCATTGCACCATCAGGATTCAAGCAAACCGGGCCGAAGACGGCTGTAATGCCAGAAACCGGTCCCCGGGAGCTTGTTTCCTTCCCAGTGTAAGAATTGGCTTTTGTAGTTTGGTTTGCCCTGTTCCCATCATGCACTGGGACAGGAACAGACTAATTTGCATACAGCCAGGTTCTGAAACTGGGATGGTGCAGTGAGCTAAAAAACGGTGTTGGATCTAGCCCTGATCTCTTGACTGGGTGAGAGCTTTCTGCTTAATTCAGAGACTCTGTCCCTCACCACCCCTTGTTGTAAATATTTTTGTCAACCCCAAGCGTGGAAGGGTATTCTCAGATGTGAGACCCTTGCTCATTGCACCATCAGGATTCAAGCAAACCGGGCCGAAGACGGCTGTAATGCCAGAAACCGGTCCCCGGGAGCTTGTTTCCTTCCCAGTGTAAGAATTGGCTTTTGTAGTTTGGTTTGCCCTGTTCCCATCATGCACTGGGACAGGAACAGACTAATTTGCATACAGCCAGGATGGTGCAGTGAGCTAAAAAACGGTGTTGGATCTAGCCCTGATCTCTTGACTGGGTGAGAGCTTTCTGCTTAATTCAGAGACTCTGTCCCTCACCACCCCTTGTTGTAAATATGACTATACTAACAGGCCTAGAACATATGAAAAAATCGAATGTTCGTATTGAAATTGGCACCATTCAGAATTACTAAAAAGTCACGTGCCATAATGAAGGAAGTATTCAGAGTCATTCCTCGTTGAATGAATATGCAAAATAGGTAGCAACAGCTTCCAACATGAAATCACTGCCATCATCCGAAAACAGTTCAGCCATCCAATTAAGCAATGGGAAAGAACATACGTGCTCCTCCAACACCGAATCCTCTAGTAACATCAGAGGACAACTCAGTGGGTTCTCGAGAACGCTCTGTGCCAGAAAGTCATGTGCCGCTGTGAATATGTCCCACTGACCCATTAGTCCATGCATCGCTGCTACAGCCATAACCCTTTCGCCAGAACAGACCAACTCGTGAGCCACTACGGGGTACATCAGCTGATCAAAGTTGACGTCAGGAGAGGTCGGTAAACAGAGACACAAATCAATGGCCCAGTCGAAATCACAGCTCAGGCAATGAAACACAGGCTGGACACATGTGAAATAGGAAAATCTGAAGGATAATCCAAAAGCCGTGCTTAGGGTCGCAAGCGGCAGGGATCCATAATAATCAAGCATCCGGTTGCGAAACTGCAACAGTAGGGGCTGTGCGTTTCCTTGCGCAGGATGGGCATCCATGTTTTATAAAATAAAATATCACCAGAACGCCTGCAGCCAAAGCCAGCAAAACAGGAAATCCGCCAAACAGGCTAGCGAATATAGAATGAAAGAACGCAGGGATAATACCAAATACTTTTTCAAATGTAGTCACGAGACCACTGCTAACCATTTTAAAAAAATGAGCCAGGCTCGTTGTGGAGGAGGCATTGAAGATTTGATGAACCAGCTCGCAAAAATGAAACGGCAAATCAGTACTTAAAAGTGCTTGTACTTCTGTGCGTGTGTTTGCTATGTGAAGGACATAAGTTTCGCGGGCAGAGCTCAGGGCCACCTGTTTTTGAGACAAAAGGGCTCTTATACGGCCTAAACCATTGAACTCAGCTTTCAAGGTTGGTATTCTTGGCCAAATTAAAACTTCTGAATTCCCATGCGTGGGTGGATACAACACATTCTTGCAGCAAACCACCCTTTCTGACACGGTAACCACATATGCGATACCGGCCTCTAACCCACAACAAAACTCGTTATTCAAAAGTAAATAACTACCGTTGGACAACAACGTGAACGTGGGAACTATTGCAGGAACCGGTGTCCCTTTCAAAACACAGGCCAAATTAGGTTTGTCCTGATTACAAGAACCATGCAACTGGATGTGTCTGCAAATTAGTGAGCGGTCAGGCGACTGTGTACATTCTTCACCATTCAGATTCACTTCATTTCCTTCCTTAAGGCATCTGTAAGTGTATGGTAAAGACCATGTCTCATGGAGGAATGCGCTCCCTAATGGTTCATATCGCCCAATGGCTATATATTTCATACAATTTGTACATTTATACAAAGCAAAAGGTTATAACACCATGAATAAGCCATGTTGCTGCAGTCACTTCAGCCACCGAAAATGGCAGGGATTCTAATTTTTCAATATGTAACATAGAAAATGTTGCATCTCTCATTGACAACATGCGCTGTTTTTCAGTCAGATTAAATGGGGCAAATAATGATGAGACGTTCATAAAAGTCCATGGCGCTCGACCAGACTTAAGAGTCTGTAGTGTCCACGCAAACTGCATCACAGAACGCAATTGATTTTGACCATGATATAACACGGACACTTCATCATGTACAATGTCAACAACCGAAGACACAATATTATTTAACGTGTAAATTCGGGAAGAAAGCGTGTTAATGCTGTTATCAACAAATGCAAGCACTTTCTCTAAATTAGCTTGATCAATAGCTCTCAGGCGTTTAGCAGCCTCAACCTGGGTAACTTTCCAAATTTCATTGTAAATCGCATACAGCCATCGTTTAGATCTACCTTTAGCCGGGCCTTTTATAAAATCGTTCAAATCCACATTATCATTTAATTGAGACAGGTGTAGTTTAACTGCAGCTAAAGTGGAATGTTGTAACCAATTCTGACACAGCTTCCCCACAGAATAAGTCGTGACAGTATAGTCGTCTTCAAAACGTGGATCGGGCCTGAGTTTTGTGAACCCCCCAGCCAAACCCAAAAAACGGCGTTGGCAAGAATCAGCACTCTTTTGCCATACCAGCCAACCCTTGGAATCCAAACTGGAAATGTCAAAGGACGAATTGTGTAAAAGAGTTTGCAACTCATGAATGGAGGAATCAGTGAAATTACCCCAACCTGTATATTCATCTAAATCTGGGATGGTCGGTGTATTTAATTTTTTAGCAGTAGCCAATCCAAAGCATGTTGTCTGGAAAATGGTCGAATTTAAAAACAACATGTGATTCGGGATGAGACATGCACGGTGCAAAGCCTCAGTGCCTTGTACCTGCCAATCTTTGGTACCCCAAACCGATTTAAGGTCAATTGTTCCTTTCCAGAACTCGTAGCCATCTACAGCCAACCTGTCTAAAAAGGACATGGAATACAGCAATTTTGTATCGGTAAGTCTAACTTTGGAAATGGGCTTTTGTGTCATTTTAAAATAAAATGACTCGGGATTAGACTGATCAAAGTCTGTAAAATAGGTATATTTTTTCAGAAATGTATTGGAACTGCCACTGAATGGAGCAGGGCAATGTTCCCATTGTGTATAATTTACAGCAACCCTCCTGGAATTTGTCTTATGTAAAAAATGATTACCATAGTGTTGAAAACAAAACAAATCACCATAATTAATAGAATCTGTATACAGATCCTCAGCATCGAAGGCAGCATAATACTTCAAATCCGAGAATAATGCTTCTACGGCCTGAATATCCCAATCATCAGAACGTATATTTTGTTTAATTACATCTCCCATGTTTACTCTAAGCACATTTGGAACATTAATCACTTCAGTAGGCCCATGTATCTGAAACCTAACCGCATCCCACACAATCCCATCAAGGACAGGCCAAGCAGTAATGTTAACTGTATTTAAGTTTCGTTTCAGTCTGTGCGCAGAATGTGAAGAGGAAAGAGGGGCCAATGTTCCATCAAGGTACCGAATTCCTGTTCTTTCTTTAACGTAGTGACCATCAATCAGGCGGAAAAAATAAAACACAAAACCAATTGACATAAAAAGATAGAATGAAAATAGGATCAACCAAATGTATGTCCAAGGCGGAATTAAAAAATGTTTTTTAAACAACGTGGCATATCTTGCAATGTTTGTGGGTTTCTTCGAAGTTTCCGAAACAGAGTCAAAAGAGAATCTGGACTGGCCTGCCAAACGGGTCTGTAAATCTGGCATCGATAAATCAGCAGGATAAGTGTAGTTTAGCTCATCAATGTTAGTATCAGGAATAGTCTATACTACTATTATAAAGAGAGAACTTGCACCTTTAGGCAAGGTAAACTCGGGAACCACAGCGCCAATCACAACACCCAATACAGCGTTGGAAAGGGCAGATGCTGCAGAAGGACATAGGCTATACAGACGCCCACCATATACATTTAAAAGGTAAAAGAACCGTGCCAGCAAAGTAGTCCCTTGTGGGCGTGTCTACGTTGTGCTGTGGGCGTGTGCTGGAGGCGTGTGCTGGGGCGTGACAAACACTGGGGGCGTGTGGCCATGCCTCATATTGTGTGCTAATCCCACCCTGCTCCCTTTAAATACCCCTGCACCCCATGATCATAACCCACCCTTACTCTTAAAATAACCCAACACCCTTAAACACTAACCCATCTTAACCCTATAAATACACAGTGTACCCCAAAACCCAAACCTATCCCTAAACCCTAGAAATACCCCTATACCCCAAAACCCAAACCTAGCCCTGAATCCTATAAATACCCTTGTACCTCAAAACTCAAACCTACCCCTGAACCCTAAAAATACCCCTGTACCCCAAAACCCAAACCTAGCCCTGAACCCTAAAAATACTACTGTACCCCAAAACCCAAACCTACCCCTGAACCCTAAAATACCCCTGTACCCCAAAACACAAACCTAGCCCTGAACCCTTAAAATACCCCTGTACCCCAAAAGCCAAACCTAGCCCTGAACCCTAAAAACACCCCTGTACCCCAAAACCCAAACCTAGCCCATAACCCTAAAAATGCCCCTGTACCCCAAAACCCAAACCTACCCCTGAACCCTAAAATACCTATGTACCCCAAAACCGTAACCTAGCCCTGAACCCTAAAATACATCTGTACCCCAAAATGCAAACCTAGCCCTGAACCCTAAAAATACCCCTGTACCCCAAAACCCAAACCTAGCCCTGAACCCTAAAAATACCCCTGTACCCCAAAACCCAAACCTAGCCCTGAACCCTAAAAATGCCCCTGTACCCCAAAACCCAAACCTACCCCTGAACCCTAAAATACATCTGTACCCCAAAACTCAAACCTAGCCCTGAACCCTAAAATACCCCTGTACCCCAAAACCCAAACCTACCCCTGAACCCTAAAAATACCCCTGTACCCCAAAACCCAAACCTAGCCCTAAACCCTAAAAATACCCCTATACCCCAAAACCAGCCCTGAACCCTATAAATACCCCTGTACCTCAAAACCTAAACCTACCCATGAACCCTAAAAATACCCCTGTACCCCAAAACCTAAACCTAGCCCTGAACCCTAAAAATACCACTGTACCCCAAAACCCAAACCTACCCCTGAACCCTAAAATACCCCATAACCCTAAAATACCCCTGTACCCCAAAACCCAAACCTAGCCCCGAACCCTAAAAATACCCCTGTACCCCAAAACCCAAACCTACCCCTGAACCCTAAAATACCTCTGTACCCCAAAACCCAAACCTAGCCCTGAACCCTAAAAATACCCCTGTACCCCAAAACCCAAACCTAGCCCTGAACCCTTAAAATACCCCTGTACCCGAAAACCCAAACCTAGCCCTGAACCCTAAAAATACCCCTGTACCCCAAAACCCAAACCTAGCCCTGAACCCTAAAAATACCCCTGTACCCCAAAACCCAAACCTACCCCTGAACCCTAAAATACCTCTGTACCCCAAACCTAGCCCTGAAACCTAAAAATACCCCTGTACCCCAAAACCCAAACCTAGCCTTGAACCCTTAAAATACCCCTGTACCCCAAAACCCAAACCTACCCCATAACCCTTAAAATACCCCTGTACCCCAAAACCCAAACCTACCCCTGAACCCTAAAAATACCCCTATACCCCAAAACGATATCTGAACCCTTAAAATACCCCTGTACCCCAAAACCCAAACCTACCCCATAACCCTAAAAATATCCCTATACCCCAAAACTATATCTGAACCCTTAAAATACCCCTGTACCCCAAAACCCAAACCTAGCCCTGAACCCTAAAAATACCCCTGTACCCCAAAACCTAGCCCTGATCCCTTAAAATACCCCTGTACCCCAAAACCCAAACCTACCCCTGAACCCTAAAATACCCCTATACCCCAAAACCCAAACTTAGCCCTAAACCCTAAAAATACCCCTGTACCCCAAAACCCAAACCTAGCCCTGAACCCTAAAAATACCCCTGCACTCCAAAACCCAAACCTACCCCTGAACCCAAAAATACCCCTGTACCCAAAAATACCCCTGTACCCCAAAACCCAAACCTAGCCCTGAACCCTTAAAATACCCCTGTACCCCAAAACCCAAACCTACCCCTGAACCCTAAAAATACCCCTGTACCCCAAAACCCAAAACTATCCCTGAACCATAAAAATAACCCTGTACCCCAAAACCCAAACCTACCCCTGAACGCTAAAATACCCCTGTACCCCAAAACCCAAACCTAGCCATGAACCCTAAAAATACCCCTGTACCCCAACACCCAAACCTAGCCCTGAACCCTTAAAATACCCCTGTACCTCAAAACCCAAACCTACATCTGAGCCAAAAAATACCCCTATATCCCAAAACCCAAACCTAGCACTGAACCCTAAAAATACCACTTTACCCCAAAACCCATACCTATCCCTAAACCCTAAAACTACCCCTGTACCCCATTACCCAAAACTATATCTGAACCCTTAAAATACCCAAACACCCCTAAACATATACCTCAGTACCCCAAAACATATACCCCTTTACCCATACTTACCTTATCCAAACATTAAAAAAAACATGCTTTTACCATTCATGCATTTACAACGAATTTCGTCGTAAATGTATGCGTGGTAAAAGAATATAAAATGTAATGCCATTTGGCATTGCGGAGTCATGGTACTTTCGTAATGAAAGTATGCGGAGTGATGGTATGCAGAAAGAAAGTTGCGGAATAATTGGTGTTTACCCTCCCCCGGTAAGTACATCGGTGACACGGCGGCCCACATCTTCAGCAACATACTCATATTTTTTCACCACCGATTTGAAAAATGCACAGGTCTCTCTCATTGATGGGCAGCACCGACATACACTTTTAGACACACCTCCCGCCACAAGTTCTAGAATTGCGAACTTTAGAGCTGGGGAGCTACATTCGAATCTCAGCATCAGCTCAACATCCTGTGATTCCAGGCAAACCACTTTGTCTCCCCGTGCCTACCACAAATGAATGTGTTCTTCTGTAATGTAAATTGTGCTCATGCCATGTTGTCGAGTTTGCGCTATATAATATTGCAAGGAAAAATAAAGTAGGGAAACTCGAGTTCACACACTACTGAACGCGCACTCTTAAGTGCATCAGCAGTGCACTGTGAATTGGAGCGTTTCACAGGCCTGTCACAGATAAGAAATGCTATCAAAACAAAATCCTACAAAACAATATACTACTGCCCGGCAGCAATTCATACCCGGACAACGTCGGGACGGGCTGCTAGTATTTAATAAAGGACTGGATATGGCAGGCATCTCGAGGGACACCTCCTGTTCTGCACCAGATGTAATAGCCAGTACAGAGTGCCTCACCATGGAAGGACAGGATACAGCCGGTGTCATGCTATGAAGAATCGGCCACCCTGTGTGTCTTGACATTGTCAATAGAAATAAATCTGTTTTCCTTACGACCTGGAAGTGGTGGTAAAATGACTGTTCTTGTGCCCTTCACTCCAAGAACTCGAACCGGTGCTCGATATGAGGGACCAAACTCTTTCTTGTTATCGATCTTCTCTCGAACCAGTTCTCCAACTTGGGGTAGCCAGCCAACTACCGGGATCTGCAGCGCATCATCCGATGTGGAGGGCAAATGTTCCTTTGCAAGACTGTCTCTGGTCTTTTGTAGATTCTGTAAAACATTGCAATGTTCATCTACGTCAAAGGCCCTGGCCTGGGCCCTGTAGTCCAGCCCATCAAGGTCAGGTACATACATCTTGATTCCAAAGAGCATTTCGTATGGGGTCCGCCCACCCAGAGACCTTCTAGGGAGATTATTAAGCGCACGCTGCACGCCTATGAGGTGGGCTAACCAGTTTCTGCCAGTGCCTATAACTCGAGCTGTCAAAGATTGCTTTAAGTCGCGGTTCATTCGTTCAACTACACTATTACCCTCAGGTCTGTAGGGACTCGAAAATTTGACTTGGACCCCCATCGAAACCATAGCATCCTTATACGCCTTAGAGGCAAATGCCGGACCCTGATCCGAATGGAAGGTACCACAGGCAAAAATTCCCACAAAGACTCGCAAATCCTTAATGACAGTACGTGAATCAGCGCTCCGATGCGGCCATACCCACACAAAGCGTGTGCATGAATCAACTGCGACTAGGATGTACTTATACGCAGTATCAGAAGAAAAAGGACCGCAGTGATCCAGATAAACACATCCAAGTGGTTTATTTGAGATGTATAACTGTGTCTGAGGCGGACGCGCAGCAGTCGAAGGCTTAATCTGCTGGCAAATGTCACATTGAAGAACATATTCACGCGTCTGTTTGTACAGTCCCCGCCACCAGAATCTCTGTTGTAGCTGAGTTACAGTGGCAGAGACGCCCGCATGCGCAGACGCCACACCTTCATGTGCCGCTGTAATCAAAGCAGCTCTGCGATCCGAGTTGGGAACTAGACGCTCACCAACTTCAGGGATTTTCACAAAAGGAACCTTATCGGGACTTAAGTGGTATGTGTATTTAGAAGGGAATCCCGCAGGATATTTAATTCCCTTCTCCGTTGCAGCAATAGCTGCCAAGATGTCATCATCTATTTTGCTCTTGGACCTTGTGACCGCTGCAACTAAGTATTTTGATACCGCTGACTTCGCTGCTTCATCAGCAAGCGAGTTGCCAACAGCGTGGACCCCCACGCGCTGATGACCGAGAGTATGAATTACAAACACGAGTGGCAGCTTCTCTTTAAGTTCCGCCACTCGGACCCAGATCGTTTTATGTTTTATTGTGCTACCTTTGGAGTCACGAAAATCATTCTGAATCCAAAAGAACAAGTTTTCATTGTAAGACTGGACACAGTAGTAAGAATCGCTTACGATCAAAGTCGTCACACTAGGATCTGCGTACTCTAATGCATGCATCAGAGCACGAAGTTCTACTAATTGTGCGGTGCAGTCTCCAAGCGTCTGCGTGTGCACGACACTGGACTTGAACTCATCGTTCAACATGGCACCGACCACAATGGCGCAAGCGGAAACGTAGGCATGTTTAGAGCCATGCGCAACCTGCGCCGAACCATCAGTGTAAATGATGCAATGGAAATCCTCCAACGGCCGCATTGCTAATGGAGCAGAATGAACAAATTCATACTGTAAATACTCCTGTGACCGTAAAGTGGCGTAAAAAATAAACGTGACATCCTGGGACGTCAAGGACGCAGCCCATTGAATCCACCGAGGGTGCAAAGCTTTGGAATTAGGTACACTGGCTTTCGTAACCGCCTCTAAGGCAGGACACGGGGTAACAACCAACATGCGCTTTCCTTGTGACAGGGCACGTTCCTTAAGAATTGCCATCTGCACAGCCGTTAAAACTTTCTCCACAGTGGAAAAACGCAATTCAGCCGAAGTGTACAAGTGTGACTTGTAAGCAATAGGTACTGTTCCACCCTCATTAAAAGTCAGGTACGTGAAACCCACCGCCCCAGGGATAATTCTTATCACCAGGTTGGTCTGGTTATCACGAGTCTGTAAGTATTCAGAAGCGAGCAAATCAGCCTGCAAAGACTGCAGAATGGCCGAATGCTCAGGCAGCCAGCATGATTTGGAAAAAGATGGTTGTATCAAAGCATACAAAGGCTTGATACGCTGGGCATATTCCAGAATGTATGTCCTCCCGAAATTCAGAAAGCCCAGAAGAGATTGTAATTTTTTCAGTGTTGTCGGAGAGCACAAATGTGCGCATTTCTCCAGGAAATGGGGTGCTAAACCCTTCCCTTCATGGTTAAGCTCGTAACCTAGAAACAACACCGTGTACTCTGCAATGTGCGATTTTGCAAAGTTAAACTTGTAACCCATATCAGCAAAGTTACAAATTATGCTATTTACTCGACACAGATGCTCCCAAAGATCGTCGTCTGTGAGATAAATGTCATCCACATACGAACAAGCAACTGGGTCGAAGCTCTCCAAAAGAGAGACAATGCGTGCGGAAAAAACTCCAGGACTGTTCTTGTAGCCCATTGGGAGTCGTTTAAACATTTTTTGCACACCGGTGCATGTAAAACTGGTCCATTGGGAACTTAGACCGTCTAATCTATGGGCATAAAAACCATTGGAAATGTCAAGCGTGGTTTTGAACCGTTTACGCTCAAGACTATTCACTAACGCAGAGCCGTGCGTATTCTGTACTGCACAGTTACGGCAATGCGAGTTCAAATGCCTATAATCCAAAACCAAACGATATGAGCCGTCCGGCTTGTTCACAGTAAAAAGGGGGTTATTCATCGGTGACACACACGTTTCAATTACACCTTGATATTCCAATTGTTCAAGGATAGCTGCGACTGAAGCTTTCGCTTCACGCCGTATGGGATATTGAGGTTAAGGCTGTGGTTGTGACCGTAAAGGAATCTCGTGGCTTGGTGACAATTTATCCCAGCCACACTGATTGCGGTACACAGCCGGCGCAAGCGCCAGAGCCCACTCTTCTGCAAAATGCAGCGCCTCCACCCTCGGCACAGTGTGCGCGAAGCTGGGAAGGATTACCTCCGCCCCTCGCGGAGCTGCGAGAACAAAAGGTGGGGGCCAGTCAGCCTCCGAAAGCAAAATGTCATACGTAGACGAGAGATTTTCCCAAAATACCCCTTTTACAGTTCGCTGCATGTCACCTTCAATTAACAGGACAATTTCAAAAAGTCGTTCAGGGGGAGCAACATGCGTATCAGCTGTTTCAATCACAACATAAGAATCAGTCGCTGTCACCTTCAACAGTGGACGGAGGGCCTCTCTCACTATGGTAATCTCTGCTGCGCTGTCTAGCAAGGTCATAGCCCACGTCAGATTCCGAAGCCGCGTTCTCACTATCTTCGGCATAACGATGCGCGGTCAGTGCAGCGACTTTCTTCGTGGTAAACTGTGGTCTCTTGGGCGTAGAGCCCTCCTGCTGATCTCCACTGGCACGCGGGCGGGGCTGACCACGTCCTTGCTGGCCACCCCGTCCCCTGCCGCCCCCTCCACCACCGGTTGACGGAGCCGATGAGTCCTGAAAGGAACGAGGAGAGCGTTGGTCAGAAACCTGAAATCTTTCAGGCGATTTAATCATCGCGCGGTCGCGCAAATCATAAACACGATCCGACTGCGCAGGCAACGGAGACGCAGGAGCAGAAACCTGTGTTTGTTGTTGTTGTTGCTTACCCTGATTCTGTTTTTTAGGCCAATTTTGCTTTTTGGACCTTTGTTGACCACTAGTTTCCGATGTCTGACCCTGGGGCTGTTTCTTCTCCTTTTCAGGAAAAGATTTAACCCCCTTCGCATTGCGACCCACCATTTTGTAAGCAGTCACAATAATCTTTGCCAACTGTCGGGGTCGGTCGGCCTCGGGAACCAACGCTAATGCGTTAGCAACTTGAAAGTTCACTGCATCCTCCTTGACATTCGCAAGGATCAGATCGCAAACCACATCAAAGGAGCCACACAGGCGCATGCCCAATTCAACAGCCGCCTCCGGTCCGTGTTCGTCTTGAACACGCTTAAGAACTCCACCTAGATTGGTCACAGACGGGGAGCCATAGCACCTCGAATAGACCGCTGCAAAGGTTTTTCCCCAGGTCTCACAGTCAGCAAGGTCAGGAGCCAGATCTTTCGGCAAACTCAGTGTGAGAATCCGGTGTTTATCACCAGGACTCGTATTGGGAAACACAGCTTCCAGCTGGCCGAATTTCTCAGCAAGCCAGAACGGAAAATCGTCCTTTTCCTGGGGCTTCTTACCCATCACGGAATTAACCATGACCGGGTTGATTTTCAGACCAGCATGTTCTGCTCGAAGCTGTGCGCCTCTAGGGGCCGCGTCCTGAACATTACGGCTAGTGTAATGAACAAGCGCTCTAATCACTTCCACCGCGACTTCATGAAGCCGCCGCAGTTCTCCCACGTTACAAGTGGCACGTCGGGGGTGAGGAGTAAAGCCAGCCAAAGCGGGCCAAGGAGTGCCCGGAATGGACAATGGGCCTAACCTCGGAGCGGTTAAAGCGTGCGGTAGGGCGCCACCAAACCAAACTCCATGCTGCCAAGCGTCAATAGGAACTTCCAGTGCTCTGTACGGAACGTACGCAGCCGGTACATCCGAAGCAGTGTATGAGTGGAACACACCAGAATTAGCGTCCACCGCTGGAAATGTCACCCACGAATAAAACAGTTCGTACGGGTAAGCATGTTCCGCGCTCACCACCAGAACCACAGCCAAGCCTTCCAAAGGAACATCATACATCCGCAAATGGTCACGCACCACAATGCGACTATGCTGCGGGATGTCCACGGCTTGAGCCATGTTAGCACAGGAACTAGATAAAACAAATTAAACTTTGTAGCACAACTGGGTAGTAATTCAAAGAAACCGTTTTAGATTGATTCAAGCTCGAAAAGGACCTATTTCAAAAATAGGTAGGTTTTTCCGACACCGCCGTTTTCCGGAAACGGGAATGTAGGCGTTAAGGTTTGAATGATATACTACTCGAGTGTCATGTTATAAGGCCAACCAACGTATGGGCGCCATGTCGCAGGGTTTCCGTTCTCTCACAGAACTGTGCACAGAGACCTAGAACCTAGGTGAGTTAGGGTGACCCACAACTCACCTTTGTTTCAGAAATCCCCTTACCAAGCTAGCTACAGTATCGCATCGGCAGTAAATACTTCCCAATGTCTTAGACAATCCAGAACATGAACTTAGAGTACCTCAGGTATCGTGGAACACATGAACACTCTTTCGTTATATTATCATTCCAAACCGAAACTGGGAGGCAATGAAAACACGTGCAAGTTTGAAATGTTTATTTTTCAATGCAGCATTCTCAAACGCAGTATCTTGCATAATATCAACATACATATTATAAAAATCAGAGTCAGCAGCATAGTCACTAATCCATAGTAAGCAAAAGGTGATAACATGTTATGATGCAAAATCTATAGAATTCTGTATCATCTATATTTCGCGCACCCTAATTAGCATATTATATTATATCTAAGAAGGTCTCGTCTGGGCTCTTAGCAGGGCGGACCCATACCTCTAATTCTCAGTAGGAGGAGATCACATCAACCGCTACCAGCTCTCAGCATGCGAAGCATCAAGTGTGTCGATTCCTTCCCTGTAATTCTATCTTAAACTCACGTAGAGCCAAATGTTGGCACAAACATTATTTGTGTTATGACTAATGTGGTGCGAGGATCAGGCCTGCAGCAACCTTGTGTTAGGTTATTCGGAGAGTGTGCAGTTCTCAGTGTGCAGACAGTTGTACCAAGTGTTCCAGGCACGACTGATACCAGTGCAATAACATATTATTCTCAAATAAATCACATCTTTCGTCTAGGCTAAAAGCTGTAATAACAACTAGGTGTCGTGTGCAAACCGAAGCAGAAAGAAAATATGGCGTTTAAACATTTAATAAGCACATGCTAACTTAACACAATCTATGGAAACGTAATAACCATATGACATTGTTATGTAAATTTGTATAGCTCCGATTTGAGGAAAGTTTGAAAAAGTGCAGCTAGATGGTCTGCTAGTAGGAATGGAGTACTTTGAATGGTCTAGCTGTGTCGTGCAGCGGGCCCACATGTGAATATGCAGTAGCAAGGTACAGACCGGCCCCTGCAGATTAATCAGCCACACTCCAGTTTTATAGCAGGGATGGGGTCTTGCTACTGAGGTCAGGCCTCACTCAGTTCTTAATGATGCAGCAGCCAAAAAGGAGAACAGGATTCAAATAAAACTATATATATGCAAAGGCTGAGGACACAAATGGAGAAATGATAGATACCTGCCTGCATCAGAGTAGCGAAAGATTGAGTTCTCTAAATACCACATTCTCCTGGTGCGCAGTGCACATACACTGAATGTAAATGTATTGCAGAATAAGCAGGGGCGGCTTCTCCGCTAAGGCAGAGGAGCGTCACCCCCCTGCTCAAAAGGAAAAATAAAATGATAATAACAAATTGTTATTATCATTTTATTTTTCCTATTGAAACCAGTGGTTCTCAGGCGGGGCTGGGCAGAGCGGGGATGAGTGGTGTGCACTCTTTAAGTGCGCATGAACTGTTTGGCCGGCCCTCTTGGGCTGACCAAACAGCTCATGCGCACTTTACATGTTCCACACCAGGCTGATTTACACAACATTGCCTCGGCGTCAGTGGATGCATGCAGGGGGGCATATGGTGTGCCTCCCGTCTGCATGCACCCCCAGTTCCTGCAGGGCATGGACATAAGAGTCCATGCCCTTTAGGAACCGGCAATGGTGTTCCCATTGCGGTGCCTGTTGCAGCTCTCAGATGAGCCTTTAAAAAGACACTGCAGTGGTCCAGCCGCTGCAGGACTGCCCGACCTGGATTCCAGTGGGAATCCAGCGGGTGGTCTAATTATAGCTGTGGCGGTGCGGGAGCGGGGAGCTGGCATGGTGGCCCGCTCCCGCACTGCCAAAGTCATAATGAGGCCCTAAGCAAAGCAATCAATTAATCAAGTCGAACTTGTATTGCATTTCATATCACACAATAGGGTATCCAGACGCTGTGCTACAGGTATCAGTCAAAGAGTCAGTTCTTGAGTCCCTTCCTGAAGTGGGTCAGCAAGGGTAAGGTGCGGAGATCGAGGGGGAGGGGAAGGGCATTCCCGCTAGGCACGCTTGCTAGATAACTGCACTTGTGATTGCCTGTTTAATTGTAAAATATAGCAATATTGAGTGTTTAGAGGAGTTCTGTCAACTTTTGGGTGTGGTGCCACTGCACCTGCTGCCCCATTCAAATCATGACCCTGTTGGCTGCAAGGTAACTGCACATGTGACTGACTGTTTAGTAGTAAAATATAGCAATTTCATGTGTTTAGTGGGGTGCTTACAGCTTTTCGTCCTGGTGTCACTGCACCTGCTGCCTCATTGAAATCATGACCTTGTTGTCTGCAAGGTAACTGCACTTGTAACTGCCTGTTTAGTTTAAAACGTTAGCAATAATTTGGGTTTAGTGGGGTCCCTAGAATTTTTGGCCACGGCGCAACTGCACCTGCTGCACCATTCAAATCAAGTGCCTTTAACTGCAAGGTAACTGCATTGTGACTGCCTGGTTAGTCATCAAATATAGCAATTAGATTCACCTGGGAGGTGGGAGAAGGAGCGTCCTCCAGAGCGGCCACGGCGGATGTGTGGTTTCTGTCCAGGGGCGTGGTGTATGGAGCGGAGGTTCATGGGAGGTCGGTGGAAATGCAGGTAATGTTTTATGTAGGTTGGTCCTTGGTCGTGGAGGGCTTTCTAGGCGTGGGTCAGAAGCTTGAATTAGCATCTCTTCTAGACAGGGAGCTAGTGCAGATCTTTCCGGTGTTGGGTGATGTGTTTTTTTGGGACATATTGAGAATCAGTAAACAATGGTAAATGTATTTATCTACAGCAAAAGATTCAAATGAGAATAAAACAAAGAAAAGACAAAAGTAATAATTGTCTTCTGTGTTAACAGAGGGACAACAGCACTGACATTAGTATAAAGGATGATCATGATCTGGAGATAAGAGTAGGCATGGAATCCTGGCTTGATGAGGCGGTATACACTTTAGTGGAAGGTCTTAAATCAGTAGAACTGGCAACATTGAACTAGCTTTGCCAGTGGTTCTGTCTCCCGTCGTTATTTCAGAGTTTCAGTACAAACTGCAACTATACTAATAACCTCCACTGAAAATTAATTGCATGTAAATGTTTCAAATACACTGCCAATTGCAAATATTTTGAAAACTGAAAACATTTTACTACTTTGGTGTGATCAACAAGCCCTGCTTGGACTATTGGACATCTTCCATATCAAAAATGACTGTTTATCAGCTCAATACCAGATATACATGCTTAATTAACCCGTTCATGCCAGTGGCAAATTTTGGAGCAGTTGATCAAGAGTTTTCACTCTCCGGACCCCTCTTTGGAAGCCTATAATGTTCTACTCAGCACCGATACAAGTAGTTGTAGAATATAAGTTACAGAAAGTATGTCAAAGTGTTATGACTTGTTTATGTACAAAAAGGCAATATTTTGTGCTGTTACTAGTTGTATAGTGTGGGTAAATAATAGCCACATTTTGAAAATTGAATTGAAAGAGGGAAAAATAGAATTAACTGAAGTAATAGCAATATTATGTGTTTAGAGGAGTTCTGACAACTTTTGGGCCTGGTGCCACTGCACCTGCCGCACCATTCAAATCATGACCATGTTGTCTGCAAGGTAACAACTGCATTTGTGGTTATCTGTTTAGAAACAAAATATAGCAATATCAGGTGTTTAGTGGGGTGACTGGAGCTTTTGGTCCCGGTGCCCTGCACCTGCTGCACTATTGAAATCATGACCCTAGTACTTGCAGGATAACTACACTTATGACTGTTTAGTGGTCAAAATATAGCAATATTAGATATTTAGAGGGGTTCCGACAACTTTTAGACCTGTGCCACTGCACCTGGTGCACCATTCAAATAATGACCATGTTGCCTGCAAGATAACTGCACTTGCCACTGCCAGTTTAGTAGTCAATTATAGGAATATTTGGTGTTTAGTGGAGTTATGACAACTTTTGGCCCCAGTTGTGGAAAATTAATACGGTTTGGTAAACATTATCTGCGCCATCTTGCCTTTTCCCCCGATGCCACACTTTTTGTCGTGCACACCCGCCATTTTAGGTGCCTTGGTCAGAACCACCCTCTGCACGCCGCTGACCCCCAGCACGGCTCTTCGCCCTCACAAGCACCCCCCACGCACTGGTCACCCCCGCTCTCTCATGCATGGGCCATAAACCCTCTCCATCAGCGCTGCTCTTCCCTGGGAATCACACCCCATGCCCGACCGACACCTCCCTTCAGCCCTTTCATGGTCGCATACCCTTTGATAAACTCCTTCCTCTATGCCCGATTGTCCGAGCCGATCCCAGGCCATCACCTAGCCCTGCGGATGCAGTTTATTGCCCCTACTGTAAGGAATCACCCCTCTTCAAAGGAGTTACAGTTGATCAAAGCCCCCACCCCATGAGATCTGATCAGTCGCACGCATTCCGGGAATCGGCGGAATGTCCAGCTGTGTGACAGCCATCTCCTCCTGTGGGTAGGGAGGGGACTCTTACTGTGAATATGTGTGGGAACGGGCCTGAAGCGGAGGTTCTGGGAATGTCTTTTCATGCTTCAAAGTGACTTTATTACAATAAAGAATGTTTGCCGACCATAAACCTGTGTATAAGAGGCCAGGCCTCAGAGATGCAGTTAGAGCACCTCGTGACGATACTTGCTGTCCGATCTGATGTGTTCTCCTCCGGAGAGAATAAACCCTTGTTTCCTGCCTTCCAGTCTCCAGCGCCTGCCTCTTCATTGGTTAATATTTTGTGGGTTAAAGAGGCGACACCGCCGGGCAATACTTAAGGATCTTTGTTTATTGGTTGCTTCCCACCCTTTTTACAATGTGTCACTGCACCTGCTGCGCCATTTAAATCAAGCCCCTTTCAAATGCAAGGTATCTGAAATTGTGACTGCCTGTTTAGTAGTAAAATATAGCAATATTAGGTGTTAAGAGGATTTATGACAACTTTTTGGCCGTGTGCCACTGCATCTGCTACACCATTCAAATCATGATCCTAGTGCCTAAAAGATAACAGCACTTGTGACTGCCTGTTCAGTTGTACAATATAGCAGTAATCAGTGTTTAGGGGCAGATCCAGGAGCTTTTGGTCCCGGTGCCACTGCATCTGCTTCACTTTTGAAAATGTGACCTTAACGCTTGCTAGATAACTGCACTTGTGATTTCCTGTTTAATTGTAAAGTATGGCAATATTAGGTGTTTAGAGGAGTCTAACAACTTTTGGGCCCTGGCAACTGCACCATTCTATCATGACCCTGTCGGCAGAAAGGTAATAATAATCCACATTTGTAAAGCGCACAATCAACCATAAGGGTCTCTAGGCGCTGGGGGCCATCGGGAAGATTTAGCAAGCTACTGCCCAGAGTCACATGGTGCTGGGCTAGTCTGCCGCCAGTGCCGGGGATCGAACCACGAGCCCCAGATTCCAGAGTCAGTCACCCTAGCCACGGCGCCACACGTCTTCCTGCAGGTAACTGCACTTGTGACTGACTGTTTAGTAGTAAAATATAGCAATTTCAGGTGTTTAGTGGGGTGCCTAGAGCTTTTGGTCTTGGTGTCACTGCTTCTGCTGCACCATTGACCCTGTTGTCTGCAAGGTAACTGCACTTGTGACTGCCTGTTTAGTTTAAAATGTTGGCAATGATCTGGGTTTAGTGGGGTCCTTGTAGTTTTTTTGCCCCAGTGCCCATGCACCCGCTGCACGATTCAAATCAAGTCCCTTCTAATTGCAAGGTAACTGCAATTGTGACTGCCTGGTTAGTAGTCAAATATAGCAATATTATGTGTTTTGAGGAGTTCTTACAACTTTAGGGTATAGTGCTACAGCACCTGCTGCATCATTCAAATCATTACCCTGTTGTCTGTAAAGTAACTGCACTTGTGGCTGCTTGTTTAGTAGTAAAATATAGAATAGCTCTTGTATATTAATTTTATTTTGAAAGTGCAATGTTTATTACAACATTTAGAATTTGATCATGATGACCAAATAGATTACATTGAAAAAATCAATCCGATAATGCCAACAAAGTGCAAAGAAAGGTACCTGCCTCAAACGTTCTAAGACTAAACCATCTGCTATACACAACTAACTAATAAAAAGCAACCATTCCAGCATACTGTTAGAAGCTGTCTGCCTTAACCGTGGGAAGAGATCTTATGTTGACAGGGAATGGGGCTTAAACAGTGTGAACAGCTTTAGTAGAAGTATAGTAAATGCGTGCAGCCAGGGGAAGTAAAAAAGGAAAGTTCCACACAAAAGCGAATGAATAAAGTAATTCAGGCCGGGGAACTGATAAGAGCAAGCGCTGGACTGACGAAACCTAAAAAAGGGGACCCAGAGTGCACCAGCTCAGTGCCTAACATGACAGTCCTATGACTGTGTCAGCTGTTTGCAGAGTGGCTCCTCAATCATCACACAGTGGACGAGGCTAAGAACACAGAGTGCTCCATTATAAGTTCAAGGGTGTGCACTGCTCATTCCTCAGCCTGGACAGCTACCCTGTAATTTATAACTGCTTTGCTTCTCCTCGGGCTACACTCAGCATCTGGTGCCCAATGTGACTATTAGCAAGAGTGGCACAGGCGTGATTTCACACATCTAAAGATGCATTTTTAAAATCTAACTCTCCCATCAGAAAGTGGCACTCTATTCCTAGTGAATTGCTTCTCTGGATAGAACTGCAACCATGTGACATCACAGTGATTGTCGTGTTCGCCGACCCAGGAGCCACACAGGAGACGGTAGGACGTTCCAAGATGACCTTTATTATAGTTGCACATATGTTCGCTGCCCTGCGTTACCCCCGACCTCTTGCTCCGAGGTCCTGCTCCTTACTGACCACAGACCCCCTCCCACTAACCGGATGTGGTGTCCGGTGTCCCTTGTCCCCACCCTGTGTCCCAGGGTCCTAGTGCCATTCCTCACGGCACAACATCTCCCCCTTTGTTGTGAACAAAGAAAAAGGAGAGAGAGAGAGAGAGAGAGAGAGAGAGAGAGAGAGAGATATGTGGAACGATAGTCCTCTCACATCTCTTCGATCAGTCTCTTGGACTTTTTACACTCTCGCCTTGGTCGCTGTTCTCCGACAGCTGGTGATGGTTCTTCCTGCGATGTCTCTCTGGTCAGTTCTTTCTTTGGCGTGTCTTCTTCTTCTTTGGTTTTCACTTCCTTAAAGTGTGAACTGTTTCTTGTGATCTGGAGTTGGCCGGCTGCGGCTGTGATCATAGGCCCGTTCACTTTCACCACCTTGAGCCGATCTTTTGCGAACGCGCTGCCTGACTTCCTCACCTGACGCTGTTTTACAAACACCATGTCCCCTTCCTCTATCTTGTGGTTCGTTGCGTGTCTTCTTTGATCAGCGTATTCTTTCATTTTCTCTTTCTGCCCCTTGTCTCTTATGGCAATGTCTTTCTGTTCTGCTTTTTCTCCTTCCTTTATCTGCGGCAATCTTGTTCTGCTCACTCGTCCTAGTACCAATTCCGCTGGGCACTTCCCAGTGGAACTGTGTGGTGTGTTCCGATAGTCCCTCAGCACCTGGCACAGGGCTTGTCCGATGGAAATTTCGGTCAGTTTTGCTCTTTGCACCGCCTTTTTGATGGTCCCCATGAACCACTCAGCCATCCCGTTTGCTTGCGGCCACAGTGGCGTTATTCGTCTGTGATGTATGCCTAGGTACGCCATGAACCTCTTGAATTCTTCGCCTGAGAATGGTGGGCCATTGTCTGTTTTCAATGTTTGTGGCGAACCCCATGCTGCAAAAATGTCATCCAGCGCTGGCAGCGTAGCGTTCGCCGATGTTGATGACACTGGTTTTACTAGGGGAAATCTTGAGTACTCATCTATCACGACCAGAAAATAGCTTCCTGTTTCTCGCGGCCCGTAGAAGTCTGCTGCCAGCTCTGTACTCACAGCCTGTGGTAGCGGGGACATTTGCAGTGGTTCCGGTTTTGGCGGTGGTCCTGTTATTTGACATACGTGGCACTTTGTCACCATCTCTTCCACCATGCTATCGAGTCCCGGGAACCACACTTTTCCCCGCACCATCTTTTTGGTTGCTACCATGCCCTGGTGTGACTCGTGTGCCAACTCCACTGTTCTTCTTCTCAGCGTTTGGGGCATCACTATTCTCGTGCCTCTCATTATTGTTCCGTTTTCAAATTCTGACAATTCCTCATTTATTCTTTTAAATGCCAGCAGTTCGTCTTTGTCTATTCCTCTTCCTACGCACGTGTTGCTGTTCACATGCCTCCATCGTTGCGCCCTGTTGATTCTCATTGCCTCTTGTATGGTCTCATCCTGTTTAGTTTCTTGTTTCAGTTCACTCACTGTTATTGTCGCAGGTGTACTGAGTTTCAGTGCGAAATTCAGGTACTCTTCTGCCATTGTGCTCGCTTGTGAGTCTTGTGGTAGGGGGTGCCTTGACACTTAGTCTGCTGGGTTTTGCTCTTTTCCTGGCTTGTGAATTATTTTAAAATTGTAGTCCATGAGCCTGATTCCTCACCTCTCTATTCTTGGCGGTATTTTTGCATTTGGGTTGCCATATATTGTTGTCAAGGCCTGATGGTCCGTTACGATCGTGAACGGCTTTCCGTATACGAACATGTGGTAATGTTCGCAGTCCCATACCACTGCCAGGCTCTCTTTCTCCAGTTGTGAATATCCTTTCTTGACTTCTGTCAGACTCTTACTCCCGTACGCGACGATGTGTCTTGGGGAGTCTCTCCCGGGCTGATGTTGTGCTAAAATTGCTCCCAACCCCACGGGGCTTGCATCCACTGTCAGCTCAGTGCATAACTTCGGGTCGAAGTAAGCCAAATGGTCTACTGCTGTCACTGCCTTTCTTATCTCCTCGAACCCTTTGTCACACTCGCTGGTCCACTGGAAACTTTGTCCTTGTTTTGTCAGCTCTCTCAGTGGCGCGCTGACGGTGGCGAAGTCCTTAATGTAGCGCGTGCAGTAACTTGCTAGCCCCAGAAACGATCTCACCTCTGCCACATCTGTGGGCTTCTTCGCTTTTTCCAGTGTCTCTACCTTGCTGTGGTCTGGCCGCATTCCTTTTTTGGAAAAAATGTGACCGTAGAACACTATCACATTCCGTCCCAGTTCGCATTTCTCTTCATTCAGCGTTAGACCTGCTTCTTCTAGATGTGAGCATACCTCTCTTAAAGCCATGTCGTGTTCTTCATCCGACTTGCCAAACACCAAGATATCGTCACTGTAATTCAGGCTGTTCTTGACCAGCCTGATGATTTGACGAATTGTCTCTTGAAAGATTTCTGCAGCAGATGAGATCCCGAAACTCAAACGTTTGTACCTGAATAGTCCGAGGTGAGTGGAGAACGTCGTGATATACCGTGACTGGGGGTCTAGTTCAAGTTGGTGGTACTCCTTGCATAGATCCAGTTTTGAGAATCGTCTCGTGCCTGTGAGACAGCTAATCATGTCGTCTAGGTGTGGGCCTGGATGTCGTTCACGTTCAATTGCCTTGTTCGGGATTCTCATGTCCACACATATTCTTATCTTCGATTTGTCTTTCTTCGGGACGGCCACGATCGGTGACACCCACGGTGTCTGTCCATCCGCTGGTTCTATGATGTCTTGTTTTAGTAGGGCTTCCAGCTCTTCCTCGACTTGTGGCTGTAGGTCTATAGGCACCCTTCTGTGATGTTGCGCAACTGGTGTTATTGTTTCATCTATGTGTAATGTTATCTGCCGCCCTTTCAGCTTTCCTAACCCTTTTATCAGTTTTGGATATTCCTTTAGAATGTTTTTACTTTCTGACATCCGATACGTCATTTCCATCAGCCCCATCACTTGTGCCGTGACGTTGCTCAACAAGCATGGCGCTGGAATGTCTCCTTGGAGTACGTGTATCTGTTCCGTTAGTCTTTTATTCTTGTATCTTAATTCTTCTTTGAATTTCCCCAAGTTGATCATTGGTCGCTTTGCCCCCCCATGTGAAGACTTTCACTCATGATGGCTTCAGAGTCTGCTTCACTTCCATCTTCTCGTATTCAGAAACGCACATGATATTGCACGTTGCGCCGCTGTCCAAAACAAATTTGGCATCCTGTGACCCCACTTTTATTGTTACTGACTCCGTTTTCTTAATTTTCTTCTTGTCCACCAGGCATATTATTTCATTGCACTCTTCTTCATCTTCCTCTGAGTCTGTGTTGACCTCTGTCATGAGGTATAGCCGCTCTGTTTTCTCTTCTTTGCAATCTTCCCCTGATTCTGCGGACGAATTTCTCACTCCTGTCTCGACATGCCTGATGTGTCTGCGCGTCTGTATTCTTCCTCTGCTGGTTCTTCCACGGTCGTTCCTGAACTGTGCCCCTTGACATACACTTGCGTAATGGTCTCTTCCATTGCATTTTCGGCACGTCTGGCCAAATGCTGGGCGTGGGCCTCGTTGTGGGAACTCTAGTCCGCATCTGTAGCACGTTCCTTCTTGCTGCTTTCTCCCGGCCTGGCCACCTCTGTCTTGTCTCCAGTTTTGTGTTTTGTTGTTGCTAGCCATCCAATGAATTTGCTCTCCACCTCTTCCTTTGCCACGTTCCATTTATTTCGCGTGTGTTGTTGCTCGTGCCTCTGCCCTCGCTAGTGCTAGGATGTTCTCTAGAGCTATCGGCTCTTTCAGTATTATTGTTCGGAATTCTATGTCCCGACAGCCTGTGATGATTAGTAGTCTTATGGCCTGCTCGTTATCGAATTTGTCAAATTCACAGTGAGTCACTAGTTTCCTCAACCTCGTTGCGAAATTGTCTAGTGATTCATCAGCCTGTTGGAAAGCGATCGTGAAACTATACCTCTCGAAATCGACATTTCTTTGCGGATCAAACTTGTCCGTTAGGCACTTTATTAACTTGTCATATGTGTTAATGTCTGCAGTTGGCAGTGTCACCAGCAGATCCTCGACCTCATCGCCCACTAGATTTAGAAACAGTCCTCGTTTCTTGGCCGCTGTGACATCTGTTGCATCAACGTAGTTTTCAAAACGCCTGAGCCATTTCTCCCATCTTATCCCTGTTTGTGGTTCAGATAGGCTGAATGGCAGTGGTCTTCTGTATTGCGCACTTGGTTTTGGGTCTGCCATTCCTTTCTTTGTTTGCCCTTTATTCTTTCTGTCCCCTTTAATGTGTTACTTTCTTTCCTTTTATTTTCCTTTTATCACCATTTGTTGTCCTTGTATCCTTTCTTTATCACTTCTTTTGTAGTTTTAAGTCACTTCTGTGACTTATTTCTTGTTAGTTCACTTTAATTCGCTTTTATCACCCTTTATTGTCCTTTTCTCCTTTCTTTATCACTTCTTTTGTCTTTTTATGTCACTTCTGTGACTTATTTCCCTTTTGGTTCACTTTAATTCGCCTTTACGTCCCTCCTTTTGCACTCTTCGTGCTTCCTCGCGCTTTGCCTGGCCTCAAAATGGCCGCTGCGCTGTTCCTCGCTTTCTATTGGCTCTCGCGCCTGACTTGAAAATAGTATTAGAACAGAGCCACCCAATAATCCCACCGGGACTGGGTAAAGTAAATCATACAAGCTAGGTGTCCGTGTGTCTTCTCCGTGAGTGAACGCGTTCACTCACGGAGAAGACACACGGACTCTTGAGAGCCGGCGTCTTTGGGTAAGTTTATGGTCTGATAGCGGTATACTGATACAAGGTTCGACATAGACATGTTTGCTGACGTTTTGTCTATCTTTACAGAGCTTTTGGCGGCTGCCAGATGTAAGTTACATTTCAGGCATGCTTTTCCTAATACCGGTCTTAATTGTTAAAAGGACGTTTGATTACACGTAGTGTAACTGATTCATTGGTTATTCATTGTTTGTTCGCAGAACGACCTGTGAGGCGTTTTTGTTGGCTTTGTAAACACGATTTAAAACACAGGTACATCGTATAGTAATGTATTATCGCTCTGTTTTTGCTTGGCATGTTACTATTAAGGTCCCACAGGCACTTGGGCACAGTTGTGTTGTTTTGAAGTACACTTGGTGGTTGTGTGTTTTGGCACAAGTGTATTGGTCTTGTATATACATGGTTATAGGTGCATGTCACACCTTTCTAGGTCAGAAGTTATGTGTTTGTGTCACTGGTGCCTTGTCATTTTGTTCTTTGTATTGAGCTGAAAATATCTTCGTGTACCCTAGGGTTTCACTGATTATTGATATTGTTATGTTTGTATTAGATACCCCTGTGCAACTTCTTTTGTCCTGAAGATGGTCCTCCGGATCTGTATGGCCTTCCTGGACCGAAACGTCGACGCCTAACACCTTTTATACAACCATACTGTATAATTCACTTGAAATTACAATTTGTGAATTAGGCTGCATATGTAATAACGTGCATGTGGTCCTTCAGTGTGTCCACACTATGTGGTAAAGGTGTTTATTTGCCACCATATGATTTATGAGATATGGTTTTGGTGGTTGAATGTTGCCGGACTTTTTTGATTCATGAAAAACTGTAAAACAAAAAAAGTTTTATAATTGAAAAGCAAAAAAATTAAAATATATTTTTGATACTACTTGTTGTTGCTGAAACCCCTTGGGTTACCTTCTTTAATTTAGTGATCATTGCCATGACACTGTTGGAAGCAAAATGTATGTTGTGAATTATTCCCACTTGGACACCTAGCTTGTATGACTTGAAAATAGCCGCCGTTGTTCTCGCATTGCTTCCCGTCCAATCGGGACGCTGCCTTGCTTTAAAATGGCTGCCCGTCTATTCTGTGTTCCTATTGGCTCTCGCGCTTGTTTCTAAAATGGCCGCCGAGACTCTCGCGAGAGCTCGCGCCGATTTCTTCAAATCTTCGCGCTTTGTTTATTTGGCGCTTACCGCTTCACTTGATCTTCTCTCTGCAGCGCTTGGGGTGGGCTCCCACGTCGCTGCACTTCTTGGTCCAGCACTTTCTTCTTTTTCTTCGTCACAATGCGATCCAGGGTGGGCTCCTGGTTTAAAATCGTGATCTTTTCGTCGGTGGATCTTGAATCCCGTCTTCGTCGCCAGATGTCGTGTTCGCCGACCCAGGAACCACACAGGAGACGGTAGGACGCTCCAAGATGAACTTTATTATAGTTGCACATATGTTCGCTGTCCTGCGTTACCCCCGACCTCTTGCTCCGAGGTCCTGCTCCTTACTGACCCCTGACCACCTCCCACTGACCGGATGTGGTGTCCGGTGTCCCTTGTCCCCACCCTGTGTCCCAGGGTCCTAGTGCCATTCCTCACGGCCCGACATCGATGGGGCAATGAAAAGTGAAAGAAGGAATCTGAAAGTAGAAGAAAAGAAGACACCTGCCTCCCAGTAAAAGTGATGCAACCACTTTCTATAGAGCCATGTGCACCAGGAGAAAATCACCACCTGCAGGACAGTAGAGGGTGAGAATATGATTAGAATCTCGATTATGTCTGCTCACCAAGAGGCCCCATAGAAGGTGAAATAGACCATGCAACAAAAGGCTACTCATAATCCAGGGAGGTGGATGATTCAGTCAAATTTAAATATACAACTGAAAAGCTGGCAAAATGGATGGTGGGTTACAAGGAGACAAAATTCCACAGCCTCTTGAGCTCATGTCTGCTCTAAGAGAGGTGTTGTGCTTCCAAGCATTTACATGGGTGCCATGTTATGCCCACTACCTCCATCCAGCAAACAATCTTCTCCAGCAACAGCAAATCAAATACCTCATGAGAGAAGTCGACTCCACACTATCCAAGCAAAGAGATATTTAGGCTAACCCAGAACCTGCCAAACACAGGAGGATGATTCCAATTATGGCAAAGACATTGTTGTCGTCAAAGTAAATTTTAACCTTTAGTTGAATTTGGACTATGAATGGCTAATCTAGCGCCCAACAAAGAGAATGCAAATTAATTGACTATTCAGTTGCAAGCCTAACTGATCCAAGGCTGAAGGTAATTCCAACAGGAGACAAGGAAGGCATCTAGTTAGGCTGCTGTGTAGATATGGTAGAGATGAACCACCCTAAGCCCTGCGTAAGAAAATTGCGTCCCACATGTGGCAGACTAAACGATTTAAGAAAGGTATGTTAAGGGAGCAGAAGAGACCACACAAAGTGGAAGAGGATGACCACTGTGGACACATGGACATTGCAGACCATTTCACATGAATTGTAACAGGTGGTGCAGGCCTCCGTCAGGGGAAATTCTGAAGAGACGGGAAACTGCTGAAGAAGGCGAGGAAGAGGTCTAGATCTTATGCTCTTATTAGCGGATAGCTCTTCAAAAGACAAGAGATCATCCCCTAAATACAGGGGCAAGATTCAAGGCTTCACTATCACTGCCCTCATAGATTCAAAGCTATCACTTAATGCTACAGGCTGACAACAACTATCACAAATAAGTTGTAGATCCATGCTGACACTAACCAGGAACCACATGTGTGCCAATGGGGGTTCAATCTTGAAGCCAGTAGCAGGCAATTTCGAAACAACCAGGCAATACCTGGCTTCATCTTCTTTGCTCACAGGGTCAATAAGTGAGACATTGAAGAAATTCAGAAAGAATACAGTTACCTCTTTTTCCGCCTTTGGTGTTTGAAAACCAAGCTTGTCACGTTACACATTGATACATGTGTGAAGCCTGCTGTCCTCAGGGACATAATCATTCCATTTCACTTTTGGGCCCAAGTAGAGGCACAACTCGAAAGACTGGAGGAAATGGGATTGATTGAAAAGTTCACACTGGCCACACAACGGATGTCATCTATGTTAGTCCAACCAAGCCTAAACAATTAAAGGCAGTGCGAATATGCTTCGACATTAGACTGCTCGACACTTCCGTCCAAAAAGAACGCCAACTTTACCCCAGCAACAGATTACATTTTGGCTGCCCATAATGGCTATAAGTGGCTTTCAAAACAATCTAAATTTTGTTTAGCACCAGCTGGTAATAGGCGACTCGTGTCATTACATCACAAACTTTTCAGGTTAAACTAGACTTTGGTGTGTAGTTAGCCACTGATGGATTTCAAAACACCATACGAAGGACACTGAATGGGTTACACTGAATTTTTAATATGTCATGATATCCCTATGTAAACAAAAAAACATTGCTGTACACCACTGATGATTATACCTCAATCTGCAATGCATAGCTGGATCAGTCCTCACTTTGCACATAGGGAAAATCGGAATTCTTGAACCCACCAGTTTCTTTGGCTCTGTGTTCTCCTACAAGGGCCTCAGCGTGGACCCTAAGGAGGTAAAAACATAAGCTTTGCACCTCTAGTCACAATTGGCAAAGCCCATTCACAAACTCACTAACAGTGAGATAGCCTGGCAGTGGTTTATGAAACACAACGTATTACTAAACACTAAGTCGGACATAATGAGATAATTTGACCCGCAGGCAACACAGAACTGGTAGTGTATGTAAGTCTGGAAGGCCTAGATGCTGAAGTACTGCAGAAACAGTGTGACCTGGTGGCATTTGTAGTTAAGCATTAATGAACACAAAGAAGAACTATTCACAGTTAGAGAATGAGGCCTTGGCCATTTAGTAGGGTTGTGCGATTTTCACCTCTACTTTTAGGGTCAATAATTCCACATGGTTACAGACCACAAACCCTTTGTACCCCTGTTCATGAGCAACTACTCAGTACCCAGGGCCAAGGATTGAATATGGGGCACAAAGTACAACTTCTCAATAACCTACCGGCCTGCGTCACATAACCTCACAGATTATCTGCTGCATCTTCCGGCTTCCAATGATGATCATAAGGTCCAAAAGTTAACAAGCACAAGGGACTTTGTACACCTAGTGATACAGAGGAGATGTACAACAGTTATGAAATTAGAAAACACTGCACAATGATCTGTGGAACGTGCCTGCTTACCAATAGCAAAAGCGGCGGCAAATTCAAACTCACAGATTCCTTTCCGGCCAGAATTCAAAAATAAAGATGCTGCTGCCATACACAGGCTCACTGGACTTCCTTACCTGCCTGTATCTTTCCAGGGATAACTAAATGGAGGTCCTTCACATATGAAGCGAAACAACTGTCCCTTGTTTCTCTATCTAAAGGATTCTGAAGCCCCCAATGTCCAATGTGTTACGTTTCATAACAAAAAAAACACAACAAAAAAAAGCAATGTCGCTTGCTGATTTCGAGCTGTGAAAACCCCCTGAGCCTTTCATCCTTTCGGTGTGATAAACGGTTTATCACTAAATTTGGTAATAACACCGCCTGTAATTCATAGTGCTTACAAACGGCAGGAAGCGCTAAGAAAACAAGTTATCATAGTAAAACTACATAAATTCTCACAAATGGAGTTGCGCTTAACTTCACAACAATATGGAAAAAAAGTAAATAACAGAATAGCAAGAAAGAAAAAAATGTGGGTCTTAGACATGAAACTTGGCAGGAGGTCTTGATACCTAATTCGAGTTAGTTAAGGGTAAATATAGACTTGTTATAATAATATACTTATCTATGCAAAAATACTTTGGCAGCTGAACAGCACAACAACTAAATAGTAAAAGAGTAAAACAACATAAAATCCCTGGAAATGATAAAATGAAGTCTGGCAGCAAGTTCAAACCGATTATGAAGAAAACACATGAATCTATTTTGTACCTGTGAGCACATACGCTAGACAGACCGTGGCGCACACCCACATCCGGCCGTTCGCTACCGCACGAGCCATGGCAGTGCTATAAACTCTGTTTACTTCCTGTGGCGTGCTCTGAAGGTAGCCTGAGGGATAATCAGAGGCCATTTGTTTATTTTAAACCGCGCTGCTCAGGGGTGGCACTACTCTCGAGTCCTGCTTTACAGCAAAAAAAGAAAACTTGCCGCCGCCATACTTTCTAAAATAAATTTCAAGAGGGGCCCAATTTCGGAAGCGGCACGTGATGGAGCAATTTTAAGAAACACTCCAGACAGACACATTATCACTCGGGGGCGGTCAGAGAGACAACGTGGCCTCTGTCGCCTGCAGCTCAGTGCGAGAGGCACGTTGAAATTACACACGATGGAGCCATCTCAGAAGAGGAGGAGGGGAGGGCGAAACCATGCGTTGTCCGTGATAAGCACATACATGCCAACAGACCCGATTCAGGCGGGAGACTACCGATTTTCCAAGCCAAAAATGGCTTTATTTTATCTGTCTCCCGCCTGAAATTGCATTTTTTACAATAGAAGTCAATGGGGAATTTTCATTCTCCCGATTTTTTATTTTAAATCTCCCACTTCTCTGTCCTTAAATGTTGGCATGTATGTAAGCACGTGTGGAATGCAGACATCACAACATGAATTCAGACACTGGGTGACTTTTCCAAACTGTGCGTCAAACCTAGTTAAAAAAAAAGTATCACGGTGAGGTGGTTTTCGCTATTATAAGAAAATGAGCTTGATTGACATGTCAAATGAAGTGAAAAAAAAGTTACCATGAGCGCGCATGCGTACATTGGGATAGCAAAGCCGCAGTCAACTGTTTGTCACTAACTGTTGAGAAGTCGGTTTTCTACAAGCCTTTTCATACTAGGTTATTTTATTCTTTATTTTCTGATTTTTTTTAGGTCAGTTCATTGCCACTATACTCGTATACTCTAGGAAATGCAATATTATCAATGGGCAGTAGGGTGACCACATTACTTCTTGTTGTCATGGACACTGACTCCAGTCCTGAAGTTTCCACCTACAAATCATGGATTTCAGGTATGTGGGTCTAATTAATTCAATGAAAGAAAAGCAAGACTGCAATACCTACTATGCATTAGGCTATAAAGCAAAAGTACATTTCTGAAACAGTGCTGGTGGTCACCCTAATTGGCAGAGGTACTAGCCCCCAAACCCTCCCAAGTGCGAGGAAGGCCTTCTATACAGGTTTCCTCAATCATTGGTTGCTAGATATGAAGTATATTCATCATCTATGATGTGGTATTGCGCACCACCCTGGCCAGTTGTGGGTGACCTGAACCACTATTGTAAGACCCGAAACAGTGGCTTTGACACAGGAGGCAAATGGAAGATAGGCCAAGCTACAAAACTGGAAATAGCAAAAACCAAACCCATCAGAAGCCAAGCCAACGATATTTCTGCAAAAAGGAGCATCATATACGAATAAGAGCAAAGAAAACATGGCAAAAATAAGACAGTAGAATTTTTCATATATTTTTATGCATTACGTGTGCTGTTAGCTTCCCGCTAGTTATAGTTGTGTAACATTTGAATGAATTATTGAGAACGTAAGTAGTGGTTTGTGAAGTTGTATATACGCGCATAGATCACACTCACTGCTGTGTCTTAGGTACACATGAATCAAGAAAAGCAATTGCAATTCTTCAATTGCGATTTTTAAGGAATCGCAATTAAAGAATCGCAATTGCCTATGCATGTAGGAATTGCAAAATAAATGCGATTAGTACTCATTCCTTAATTGCAACTCACAAATTGCGAGTTGCAATTAAGGAATTGCTTCCTATTCATTCCAATGGGAATGGAAATTGCATACGCAATTTGCAAGTACCGAATAGGTACCCGCAACTTGCGCATGCAATTTCAAGGCTGCAAGGGTGCCAAAAAGGACACCCTTTGCACCCCTGAAATTTCAATGTATCATCATGTTGCACACACACATGCCCCAAGGGCATGTGTGTGTAACATGGGCCCTTGAAAAAAAATGCACTTTAGTGCATTTTTCAGAGAAATCACAAATTACCATCTACTTGAGATTGACAGTAATTGCAATTCCAATTTGCGAAACCGCAATTTGTTACTGGTTCATGCATTGCATTTAAGAAATCACAATTTGCGTTCCTTAAATGCAATCACAATTTAAGTATCGCAAATTTTGCGATTCCTTAAATTGCAATTTTTGCATTTGGGATGATCCATCCCACATGCAAAAATATCTGTTGCAAATGGGCAAATTCTGCGAATCTGCCCATTTGCGCCCAGATTTTTGCTTGATGCATGTGGCCCTTAGATCGTGCTGTTTCCTGATTGCCTTTCGCCTGCACCATATCTTTACAGATTTTCTCTCAGTTGGTGCTAAAAGGGATGTGCCTTTTTCTTTTTGAATTTTTTTTATTGTTTAAACAACTCCAATTTTTACATATAGAAAAAATAGCAATACGTATCAATGAATAAATATATAAATACATACATAATTAATAGAAAAAGGTACCAGTACTAGAAAAACAGCTCCTAAAATCATGAATATCCAAGTAATTACATGTATAGCTTTCTGACCGACTTCTTACATCGCTTGTCCAGGCCGCAATTGGTGACCAGATCTTATTGCCACGAAGTCTAGAGCGTCTCCCTCTGGTAGCGTAGATGGCTTTTTCTTGATTATACACCCCCAAAAACCTAGCTAACCACATTTGAAAGCTAGGGGGATCAGCATCCTTCCAGTGTGCTGCCAATAATATTCTATACACAGCTGTCCCCACAAAAAGACATGATTCCTCCTCCGAGCTTAACCCCAGAGTACTATCATAACCAAGAATAAAAAGTGTAGATGATTCCACCACCCTATGCCCAAATACCTCCTCCCAAAATCCTGACAACATACTCTTAAGTGATATTAATTTAGCACAATCATAAAACATATGTGGCATAGTGGCTGGCCCTAGCCCACACCTAGGACAAGAGTCGTCTTTTCTCGTTCCCCATGTAAACAACTTAGCAGGGGTAAAGTATAACTTAAAAATGGTCTTGTAAAGCTGGGCTTTCAAGTTAGAAGATAGAAGTAGTTGTGATGTTAAAAATAAGCTCTCATATCAATATCAATATTGGGATTAGCCAGTTTACAAGCCCAAGATGATTCTTTTAGATCGTCTGGGAGTTTCTCAAGGAGTAGCCATATATTGTTCCAATTCGGGTTGAGTTCTTAAGTATAATGTCTAAGAATGGGATCTTCTCCAGTGAAATCATCGGAGTCGTGGAGCCAAGAATAGTATTAAACTGAATGAATTTAAAATAATCATTAATAGAAATTTCAAAAGTTTTCTCTAAATTCAGAAATCTATTATTGGCTTCTCCCCCCAAGAAATCCCATACCGTTCTTACCCCCATCCTTTACCACCTTTTAGCCATGTCATTGTTAGCTTGTAGGGGTAGTACAGAGGATTACCAAAGAGGGGTATATCTGTTGATTTTCGGAATTGCCATGAATCTCGAGACCTTCCTCCAAACTTTCCAAGCACTAGTGATGACCTTGAATCTGACTTTTTTTATAATAACTTGCTTCTATTTGCCACAGAAAAAGCCCTTGAGCTTTCTTTCCCATTGATAATTCATATATAAAAGGTATTTCTGTGCCCTGCCTGTTTTCGTTTACCGCCTGGGTATCAAAAAGAGGTATTATTTGATGAAGCAGAGCGGCCCAGTGGTATAGCATTATATTTGGAACGGCTAAACCCCCCCTATTTTGTGGTAGGAATAAATATTTCAGCGACCTCCTAATCTTCCCATACTGCCAGACAAAATTAGACATTTGTGGCTCAAGCGTTTTAATAATTTTATCCTCTAACATTAATGAGATAGCCCGAAACAAATTCAATATCCTAGGGAGTATATTCATTTTAAAAAAATTACCTCTGCCAATAATTGACAGAAGTAAGCTATTAACTCTCACAAGATCTTTCCTGGTGTTCTTAATTAGTGGTTCATAATTCAAGTTGTTAATATTTTCAATCTTTGAGCTTACGCATACCCCTAGGTAGGTGCCTTTTCTGTTTTCCTGGGGTCATCATAATCATATTGTCAGGACATAGAATGATCGTCTTATCTTTGTTAAGGGAGTATCCGGAATACTGACCAAATCGCTGGGTGATTATTTCTATTTCTAGAATAGCTTCAGCGTGGTTCGATGTTAATACTGCCACATCATCAGCGTAAGCTAATATTTTGGTCTCGTATGCCCCTACCGTAACCGGTTTTATTTTCTGGGTTTGTAGCAATTTAATAATCAAAGAATTCATGTACAAAGCAAACAATATCCGGGGACAGGGACATCCCTGTCTCATTCCTCTCGAATTAATAATAGGACGAGATTCTATACCCATTAACTGGAGCCTAGCTTTTGGGTCTTGGTACATGGCTCTGATTGAATTAATAAGCCCAGGCCCAAAGTTGTTTAACTCTAGCACGCCCCAAAGAAACTCCCACGACACCCGATCAAAAGCTTTCTCGGTGTCGAGGAGGATTATTGACATCCGGCCCCCCCCCGTCCTGGACATTATATCAAACAATGAGATGACTTTGCGAGTATGATCCGTTGTACCCTTACCAGGGACAAAGCCATGTTGTCAGGGGGAGACCAGATGTTCAACGACCCTGCTGAGCCGATTAGCCAAAATATTTGCATAAAGCTTGGAGTCGGAGTTAATCAGGGAGATAGGTCAGTATGATGATGGAATCTCGACAGGTTTGCCCTTCTTAGCAAAATGATTATATTCATCTCCTTCCAGGACTCTGTAGGATTGCCACTCAGCTGTATACCGAAAAACAAATTCAATAAGTAAGGTATTATTTGTGCGCCTAGTATTTTATAAAGTTCAAGGAGGATTTTATCGGGGCCAGCCGCTTTCCCAGAGGCTAACCCGGACAGGGCTAATTGCAGCCCTATAATACTGATTTCTTTTTCATGATCTTCTCTGGTTGTACTATCTAGAAACGTACTCCATCCAGTATTTAGCGTCAATTCCCTTAAAAATTTCAAACTTTCATCTGAATCAGCTAGGATATCGCTTTGATATAGCTTTTGATAGTACTGTTGGAATACTTTGGCAATATCCCCTGGGCTTGTGTTTTCCTGGTTGTCTATTTTATAGAGGTTATCGTATTGTATGAGATCTTCTGCCGAGTGTGTAAAGCCAACTGCTTACCCACCCTCTCGCCATTTTCATAGATACTGCATTGGTGTGATTGAAAAGTCTCTGCTGCTTTCGGGGTCAGCCAGCTATTTAATTCTGTTTTTAAGACAAGTATGCGGCGCACAGAATGCCCCCCTTCTTCTCCCTGAGTTATTAAAGATATATGTTCCTCTTCAGCTCTAGCCAAATCTTTCATCAATAGATGATTTTCCCTATCAAGCTTTTTTTTTGTTTTTGCCACATAGCTGATTGTTTCCCCTCTAAGGGCAGCTTTAAAAAGTCACAGACAACCCCCCTGGATGCGCTATAATGATTCATATCAAAGTAACTTTGAGCCTAGTCTTTAATAAATTTGATATAATCTTGATTTACCAAAAGCTTCCTATCAAAGGTCCAGTTTGAACGAAGTCTGGTAAAGTTGGTTAAATGTATTGTCAGAGTTAGGGAGTTATGGTCCGAAAATATTTTAGGGCATTTAACAACTTCTGCTCGATCAGCGAAATCACTTGTCACTAATATATAGTCTATCCTGACATACTTGTTATGGATGTGTGCGAAATAAGTATACCCAGGGTCAGGTTGATTTTTGTAAATGTAAATTGAAACTTGTATAGCGCACTACTCACCCGCAAGGGTCTCAAGGCGCTTGTACAAATACCGCTGTGGAACCCGTCCTGGCTTTCCCTGTGAGGCGTCCACTCCTGGGCACCCCCAGGGTGAAGGCCAGGCATCCTTAGCGTTGTGGGGGCCGTTGTGGAGATTAAGCAAGCTATTGCCCAGAGTTGCAGAGTGGAACTCTATGATTAGAATAGGCACCGAGGCCAGAATTATCAGGTCCGTGGAATTTTGAGCCCAAGACCTGCCGAGGCGGGGAATTGAACCCTGGTCCTAGCATCCTAGACATCTGCATCAGGTTCTGCCGCTCTAACCATTGAGCCACACTTCTCCTGATTTTTGGCATCCCAAACATCAACCAAAACATAGCTTTGGCTAATAGCTCTGTATACCCTTGGTTTTTGGCCTAAGTATCTATCATGGGTTTGTTTCCTATGTGAGGATCCCAAGGATATATTAAAATCTCCACAGAAAACTACTGATCTTGGCCACGAGGCAAAGTCTACTTCAAGATCCTCAAATGTTTGGCGCCTAAAGTTGCAACGGCAGCGGCTAAGACAAGGGCAGCAAGGCAGGTACAACAGGAGCTTGCGGAACCAGGGAACAAGACAGGCGGGGGTGCAGAGGAAGTACATAAGGGGATTAAGACCGGTCCCACAGTGGCTGACTTACTTCAGAAAACCCCGGCAAAAGCGCCTCCGGGTCTGGAAGGGAAGAGCAAAGCTCGGATTATCAACGACACAGAGCCTGCTGTAATTGCTCTTATTGAATATGAAAATACTGGTGCTGCCCTGGTGAGGGTTTTACCTGTACCTGTAATGCTTGAGGGGGCCGGAGAAGACACCAGTTTGGTAACCGCGCCTGATCAGAGTATGAGGTTTCAACCTGAAGCTGATCTTTGCAGCAACAAAGGTATGATCTTACCGATACCCCCCCCTGCTAATAGACACTGATGCCTGCAAATCTGTTGGGACAGTTTGTTCAGATACCGGTACTGGGGTTAATTTTGGGGGGTTTGCTCAGCCAAGTCAGCTAGGTAATTTAACCAATCCAACTCATACACCCCAAATATCGCAAATATTAATGGATGATCCTAACAGGGTGCCAAATATAGACCGTGCTAATGAGAACAATGAAAACAGCGCTGATCCAGACATATAGCTGGATCCTAGTGACTTCTTTTCCCTCTCAGATGGAGCTGAGTGGTCTGAGGATACTGCTTCCTATAAAACTGATGAGAGTGGGAGCGAGGAAAAAAATAAAGACACTGGGTCTAAATTAAAAACTGCTTTGAAAAAGAAAAAGAATCGCCATGGCTCAAAGGACTTGGCCAGAGATAATACTCGGACTACCCAATTTATTAATTCCTGTTGCATGTCTAATGATGAGCAGCAATCTGATCATCCAGCCTATTTAGACCCAGCTGCTCCAACCCTGGGTACTAATCTCCAGGCTATCGCAGCACATCGCGAGGAAACATCCCAGGATGGGCGCAAAGCTCAAGTAGCCTTACGTGAGGTCCAAGGGGTTGTGCGCAAACTAACCAGGACTTGCAGTACATCCGGAGAACGACTGACTAATTTGGAATCGAAGATTGTCTCTAACGAAACTGAAATCGCAGCGAATTTAGTACGGACTAACTCTCATGAAGCGGAGCTAGCAGAAGTTAGATGGAAGCTGGAAGAGTTCGAAAACCGCCAGCGTAGGAACAATCTTCGAGTCTTGGGGGTCCCGAGGGGGTGGAGGGGGAAGGCGTTCGCTTCTTCGTGGTGGACCTTTTTCGTGACTCTATTCCAGAACTTTCTAGCTGGGATTGGGCTTCAGAAATCCAACGTGCTCACCGCATGCCATTCACTCTACAACAACCATCGAAACCTGGGGCTTTTCCCCGTGCCATTCTTGTCTTTTTTGGCAATTCTTTGCTCCGCCAGGCGGTCTTCGAAAACGCCAGACCTGAGTCTAAACGAACCAGAAATAGTGTTTCCTACTTTGTGCGCCCAGATTTTTGTCATTCTATCGTCAAAAGGCGGTGGAGGCTGTGCCAATTAATCAACCCATTTCAAGATAAGAAGGCACTGGTGTATCTTAATAACCCTGCTCAGCTTAAAGTGATGGGGGGGGGGCAACTAAATTTTTTCTCTCAAAATCAAAGCCAAAGAATACCTTGAAGGGCTAAGTTAGGCTGCCCCAGTAATTGTCTGAGTCCTTTCGTAATGAGAACAATGTAGTATCTTTCAGAAAAATCTTTTTCTTTTATTGTTAAGAAAGGGGGGAAAAGAAACTAAAAAAGGAGTAAAAGGGTGAAAAAAGAATGAAAAACTAAAACAAATAAGGTTGATAATGGAGCTCAGCATTGGCATTATTTATGTACCGACTGTGCTCTGGTTATGTGTTGCATGCTCATCACTAACAGACTCTTTTGGAGTCTGTACGCCTCACATTGGGTGCTGGAAGGGTGGGCGGGCTTGTGGTGGGTGGCGGGCGGTGGTGGGGGGCAGAGGGATGTAACAAAAACAAGCATTTACAATGCAATAGGTCTCGCATTAGGAAAGTGTGAGTTATTGGTATTGTAAATGACAATTTTGTTTAATATGTGTTGGCTTTGAAAATATATACATTAATAGCATTGTTATACACAAAGCCAGTAGCTTACACTTTCCTAATGAGAGTCCTCTTGGCTATGGCAATGCTTATTGGTAGCAAGCAAGGACAGTGCTGTTGTGGTGCTGAGTGATGATGTGGTTGGGCTGAGTGATGTGGTGGTGTATTAGAGTGATGTGGTGGTGTATTAGAGTGATGTGATAGTGTGTTAGAGTGATGTGGTGGTGTCCAAGAGTGATGTGGTGGTCTCCCAGATTGATGTGGTGGTGTCCCCGAGTGATGTGGTGGTGTCCCCAAGTGATGTGGTGGTGTCCCTGAGTGATGTGGTGGTGTTCCTGAGTGATGTGGTGGTGTCCCTGAGTGATGTGGTGGTGTCCCTGAGTGATGTGGTGGTGTCCCTGAGTGATGTGGTGGTGTTCCCGAGTGATGTGGTGGTGTCCCTGAGTGATGTGGTGGTGTCCCTGAGTGATGTGGTGGTGCCCCTGAGTGGTGCCCCTGAGTGATGAGGTGGTGTCCCTGAGTGATGTGGTGGTGTCCCTGAGTGATGTGGTGGTGTTCCTGAGTGATGTGGAGGTGTCCCTGAGTGATGTGGTGGTGTTCCTGAGTGATGTGGTGGTGCCCCTGAGTGGTGCCCCTGAGTGATGAGGTGGGGTCCCTGAGTGATGTGGTGGTGTCCCTGAGTGATGTGGTGGTGTTCCTGAGTGATGTGGTGGTGTTCCTGAGTGATGTGGTGGTGTCCCTGGGTGATGTGGTTGTGTCCCTGAGTGATGTGGTGGTGTCCCTGAGTGATGTGGTGGTGTTCCTGAGTGATGTGGTGGTGTCCCTGGGTGATGTGGTTGTGTCCCTGAGTGATGTGGTGGTGTTCCTGACTGATGTGGTGGTGTCCCTGAGTGATGTGGTGGTGTCCCCGAGTGAAGTGGCGGTGTCCCTGAGTGATGTGGTGGTATTCCTGAGTGATGTGGTGGTGTCCCCGAGTGATGTGGTGGTGTCCCTGAGTGATGTGGTGGTGTTCCTGAGTGATGTGGTGGTGTCCCTGAGTGATGTGGTGGTGCCCGTGAGTGGTGCCCCTGAGTGATGTGGTGTTGTCCCTGAGTGATGTGGTGGTGTCCCTAAGTGATGTGGTGGTGTCCCTGAGTGATGTGGTGGTGTCCCCGAGTGATGTGGTGGTGCCCCGAGTGATGTGGTGGTGTCCCTGAGTGATGTGGTGGTGTCCCTGAGTGATGTGGTGGTGCCCCTGAGTGATGTGGTGGTATCCCTGAGTGATGTGGTGGTGTCCCTGAGTGATGTGGTGGTGTTCCTGAGTGATGTGGTGGTGTCCCTGAGTGATGTGGTGGTGCCCCTGAGTGATGTGGTGGTATCCCTGAGTGATGTGGTGGTGTCCCTGAGTAATGTGGTCGTGCCCCTGAGTGATGTGGACATGCCCCTGAGTGATGTGGTGGTGTTCCTGAGTGATGTGGTGGTGTCCCTGAGAGATGTGGTGGTGCCCCTGAACGATGTGGTGGCGCCCCTGAGCGATGTGGTGGTGGTGTCCCTGACTGATGTGGTAGTGTCTGTGAGTGATGTGGTGGTGTCCCTGAATGATGTGGTGGTGCCCCTGAGTGATGTGGTGGTGTTCCTGAGTGATGTGGTGGTGTCCCTGAGTGATGTGGTGGTGTTCCTGAGTGATGTGGTGGTGCCCCTGAGTGATGTGGTGGTGCCCCTGAGTGATGTGGTGCAGCAGCACAGAGTCTGAAGCTAAGAACACGCAGGGTTGAGTGCTACAAAGCACGTTCAGTTTATCAAAGCACAGAATGATGGAGCCGGGAAAAAGCAAGGGGAAACAGGAAAACACAGGGAGAGTGTATAATGATAGAGGCAGCGAGGGCTGGGGCTTGGACAGCAATCAAGTTCAGGGTCGAGAAAGCACTGAATGGGAGAACACGGAAAACACCCAGGGCCAAGGAAGGAAGATGCAAGCACACAAGCAAAATAAGCTCTCTGCATTGCTGTGGCGGGGCGGCGGGGGACAGGGAGCGCATTCCTTTGAAGTTTGATGCGGGGGCGGGGGAGCGGCAGCCTTTGACGTCTGATTGGGGGGGCGGCAGCCTTTGAAGTCTGATGCGAGGCACAGACAAATGGTGGTGTGTGACGTGGCTGGCGTGCAGGCGCTTAGATCACATGAACTGTGTCTAAACCACCGTTTTGGCAACTGTTCTTTTCTCCTTACTATCTCCTTCGACGCTCATGACGAGCTCAGCTCGTCGTGATGTACACCTCCATACACTCATGACGAGCTGAGCTCGTCATGAACAATGGAAGAACCAAAAGGTCAGCACAGGAGGAAAATAACACTAGCATCGATGGTGCTAAAATCTCGCCGGTGCAATGCGCAAACGCATTGGCTCAGGCGAGACCTAAAAAGGGATGTGCCTTTTTCTCATGAGTATCACAAAGGCAAGTTGTGCCAGTGACTTGCTGGCATTTTATACCAGTGTGCATATGTTCCGTAGCATTGTTACATGAGCGACTCAAGACTTGCAAGAGAAAAGTAGATCACAATAAACTTGAGTACAAAATAGTCACAAAAGTTCTGATGTTACCAAAGCCCAACGAGTAGAGCACGTATTTTTTAAAGTTATTTTTGAGAAATACAAGAAGGTTAAAAAAAACAAATCTCAACAAGACATTGGGCCTCATGTACGAACAGTGCATTAGGTAAATGTAATCGCAAGTTGCACACCGAATTTTACAGACCGACATATATATTAATAGGCCAATTCACAAAATACAGAATCGTAGTGGGTCGCAGTGCAACTTGCTTCATAAATATTAATGAGGTATGTTGCAATTTGCAACCCACTATGATTGGCTAGAATCACAGGCATGGTGGCCTGCTGCTGTTTTTGATTGTTTGAAGTGTGGCTCAGGGGTTAGAGGCGGCAGACCTGGAATCTGAGATCGGCCCTGGACCAGGGTTCAATTCCCCGTCTCGGCGGGTCTTGGGCTCAAAAATTCCACGGACTCGATAATTCTCGCTCCAGTGCCTTCTCGACTCACCGGTTCACACTCTGGGCAATAGCTTGCTTAATCTCCACAACGGCCCCTCGCGGCGGGATGCCTGGCTTTCACCTTGTGGATACCCTGCCGGGGTTATCTCACAAGGGAATACCAGGACGGGTTCCCTAAGCAAGCGCCGGGAAACCCACTGCGGGTAGCTGTGCGCTATACAAGCTCAAATACATTTACATTTACTGAATCTGAGGGTTTGCAACCATTGAAATACTTTGTACTTGAGGCTCATAAATCCCGTGTTTGTTTTCTTTTTTTTAAATGCATTAGCTCCATATCAAAAAAGTGAATTTTGTTCAACTTTTTATTTACTAACCCATCTCAGATTGAGAAATCAAATGAAAAAAAAGTTCTCACCTCAATTTTTAGGCATGCACATGTGTGTTGTCCTACAAAATGGCGTGACACCCTAGTCATATCACTTTATTTTCAGCCATATTGTACAACAGCACAGCTGCTGTACAGCATGACTAAAATGCACTGTCTAGCCAATGGGAATCATAGGCCAGACTTTTTCGCTTTGTCAATGCTTACCCCAGATATAGAGTGATATGGCAATTTAATTTCACTGGCAAAGTTCTTCTCCTGTTTTTTCCAGCTAGAAACTTATGGGCAAATACAGTGGGATAAGTAATATTACAGGAATTCTGCTCAGGAACACAACTATACTTGGGGCCATAGAAAATCAGTCGTTAGGGCTTGACTCACCACACCACCTCACCTTCTCTTTGTTTACACTATTTATCTATTTAAAAAAATGTTTTGTCTTCATAAAAATCGATAATTTTGCAATATATGATAAACTGATGAAGGAATGTTAATCGATGCAAATCAATGGAATTTATATTTATAATCATGAAATAAATCATATATATTTTTTGAAAGAATGCAAGTAATTTCTTGAGCCTTTGTCACCAAAATTTGATTAAGCAATTGAAGTATTGTTGTACCACTATCATGTGGTAGGTAAGTGAAATTTGCTCTTTTTGTCATGTCTTCCATCTGCTCCCTCCATCTGCCACAGGTCTTGCTGGGTGAGCTTGTCCCGCAGGGATCCTTTGGGGCATCCTTCCCACTCTCACCGACTCTCTTCACCTCCGTCCTTCGTTCTTCTCCTTCGTATACCTTTCACTCGTCTCCTTCTTCTGGGTCGCTGTTGCCATGAGAAACCTATCGCCCCCCTTTGACCAGAATGGTTATAGTCGTGTCAACTACTCATACCCTGCTCGATGACTCATCACAGTATCTCCTAACGAGGCATGGCCATTCGGGCCATTCGGATCCAGCAGTCGGAGAGAGAAAGTCATCCGTGTCCTGTAGCCGACCAGGAAGATGACGGACCTGAAACAAAAATGGTTACGGGGTTCAAAACCACGAGCCAGATCAGAGGGGCATGGTCTGTGAGCAACAAGAATGACCTACCTAACAGGTCATATTATAGATCCTCCATAGCCCATTTTTTAGTCAAATGCTCATTTTCAATCTTAGAGTACTGGTGCTCACGAGAAAGCAGCTTTCTGCTAGTGAAAAGAATGGGTCTCAAACAGTCATCAGTATCAGGCTGGGACTGAAAAGCCCCAAGCTCCCTCTCAGAGGCATCAGTCTGGAGGACAAATGGCCAGTCAAAGTTGGGACAGCGTAGGAGAGGGTCATCGCACAAGGCTGTTCTGAAGAATTCAAAGCTCTGTTCTTATTCATAAGTCAGGTAAGTATTTGGTATGGTGGGATTTGAGCAACTTATCAGTTGAGGGGGCAGCTTTTTCAGCAAAATGGGGAATAAAACTGCAGTAGTATCCCACCAGGCCTACAAAAGAGTGCACACCTTTCTTGTCTTGTGGTTTGTCCAAATCACGAATAGTCTGTACTTTGTCTACCTGGAGGCTAGCTTGTCCGTTCAGAATATGATACACAAGGTATCAAATAGAAGTGATGGCCAACAGACATTTTTCAGGGCTCACAGTACATCCTGCTTCCATCAGGGCCTGAAACACAGCACTCAACTGTGTGAGATATTGTTCCCACTTAGGGCTATATATTACCACATCATGCATGTAAGCGGCTGCGTAACCCTGATGTGGTCTTAGTATGATATCCACGAGTCACTGAAAAGTGGCTTAGGCCCCATGTAGCCCAAAGGAAATGAAATGCCAGCGTTTGTAAAGCACACAGCTACCTCCTGAGAGGTGTCCCGGCGATGGGGGCCGTCGGAAAGAATAAGCGCGCTATTGCCCAGAGTCACATGGTGCTGGGCTAACCTTCTGCCGGTGCCGGGAATCCAACCATGAACCCCATGGACTGGAGTCAGGCACCTTGGCCGCTGAGCTCCACCTCTTCACTTTAAAGTGGTAAAGACCTGTGGGGGTACAGAATGCAGGCTTTTCTCTAACTGTAGGCTTAAGGGGAATCTGCCAGTATCCTTACATAAGGTCCAGGATGGAGAGATAAGTCGCTGAGCCCAGGTTTTCAATCGACTCGTCCACCCTGGGCATAGGATACATTTCAAATACTGACCTCATATTAAGCTGCCTGGAATCAATACAAAACTGAATGGTCCCATTAGGTTTTGGAACTACTACCACTGGATAACACCAGCACTAATAGAGGGTTTAGTAATCTCTACATGGACATGTATTTTACCGCAGCTACTGAGGCACACCTGCGTGCCTCAGGAATTCTATAGGTTCTTAGCCGTACTACCTGACTGCCTCTGTTATAATATCATGACTGATAAGTGTGGTTCACCCCAGTTTTGCTGAAAACACATCAGCATAGTGCCCTATGTGTATCTGTTGCTTTTGTTTTGCTTTCAGAGTATCCCCAAGACGCATCTCCTGTCCTTTTCCAGAGGGTTAAATGTGATCTCTAATAGGTGGGAGTTAGTCACAGAGTAGAAAAGCCCTCCCTGCTGGTTCTGTTACCGGGTTCCCATCTCTTGAGTAGGTTCAATCAATCAGGATTTATAAAGTGCGGCTATTCGCTTGCAAGTCCTGGAGGATTATCCAAACAGCCAGGTCTTTGAGGTCCATTCTGAATTCCAGAAGTGCATGAGGAGGCTGTTCCAGGTCTTTGCTGCAATGTGGGAGAAGGAGAGTCCTCCACTTCTGCTATGGTAGATGTAGGGATTATAGGTAAGTGAAATGGGGGTGGAGCGTAGTCTTCTCGGCGGTTGGTGGATGTTCAGGTGGTGGTTAATGTATGTCGTCCTTGGTTGTGTAGAGCCTTGTGTGTGTGGGTCAGCGAACAGGGGAGGCATTAGCAACTCCAGCCAACACATGATGTCTGTACAAATTACGTCTCTTTCTATGAGTCAGCTTATTGCGGGTCTTACCCCCTTCAATGGCCTCATCGCAAAAAGGGGCCTCCCTCTGCCATTGGTTCCCTAGTGCTTGGTTTGGAGTGGAGCACAGTCCCTAGTAAAGTGCACTGAGTCTGCCAGGGCCTGTAAATCAAATGCTACTAGTGGACCTGCAGCACTGATTGTGCCACCCACGTGAGTAGCCCAGAAAAGGTAACTCAGACCTGCCATCGCAGAGTCTGCGCGCAGTTTGTAACTGCCATGTCGACTTGGCCAGTGCACACACTTGCCAGTCCCTAACCTTCCCTTTTCTTACATTTCTGGCACCCCTATGGTAGGCCCAAGGTACCCCTGTGGGCAGGGTGCAGTATATGTGAAACGTAGGACTTGCCCTGGTTTGTGTGGCATTTCGTTTTTCACTATTGCAAGGCTACCTGTTCCCCATAGGACAGAATGGGAAGTTTGTTTGTAACATCTTATGATTATAACCGGCCCTGGGAACTAGGTGGGAAAATAATATTTAGTAAGCCTGAACTCAGAATCTAACGATGCATCTTTTAGTAAAGGTGATTTTTATATTCTGTGTTTGCAAATACAACGTTTAGGTAGTAGGTATTTTCTTGCGCAGTCATCCCGTGTGCCTCTGCTGTAATGCGGATTGCCTGTCTGGGTTTTGGACGATAGATGGCTAGGAAGCAAGAGTGGCTCCCGATAGTTTAGATAGGTCAGGAAAGGGTGAATAGACCTGGGTTGTGAAAGGGGGTAAAGGGAGGAGATTTCCTTGCACCTCAAAGGGCCTGGTCTGCCTCTGACAATGCTGTCTCCACCCACTACCGGGAAATCACACCAGAGAAAGCAGAACTGTCTCTGGCTGGGCACAGACACCCTCTGCCTAGAGGGTCAAAGGATCTTTGGATACAAATCCTGGGGCCCAGACCCACTGAACTTTAGAACTCTTTTGGATCAAGAAGACTGCCAAAAAGAAGAGCTGGAGAAGCTGTGAGGAGAAATTACCACTTTGCTGTGTGCTTTGCTGTATTGGCCTGCAGTGGCTGTTTCTGTCTTGGGAAGTGAAAGGCCTGGACTGAACTTTCTGCAATCTACTTTTGTGACTTTCTCCAACGGCTTGAGGTAGAGCTTGCCCTCTGTTCAAGAAGTCTCAGGAACAACAAAGACTTCAAGCTCTTCTACCAGAAGCACTGGGGACTGTGTGTTTTGTGCTACAGAGGAAAAGCAACTCGACAACCTCTACGATGCCACTGCAGACTCTGTGTCCTGACGGCACCGCAGAGGGGACCCCCGCAACGCCGCACAGCGACACTGGTCTCACCGACGATACCTGCTGATGCCGCAACTGAGCAGCTGCTGGCACCGCGACCTGTGGGAACTGGACTCCGCTCCTCCTTGCTTCACGACAACGCCTTGGGAACGCAGAGGTCAACACCACAACCTGACCCTGGTCTCACTGATGACACCTGCTGATGCCGCCACCTAGCCGCTGCTCACACCGCGACCTGTGGGCTCCGCACTGCCTCCCTTCACGATGACGCCTTGGCCTCCCCAACGACACCCCTCCATGCCAAAATCAATGCCCCTGCTTGCACCGTGGTACGAGGGCAACACATGACACACGACCCTCTTCCCGCACCACAGCCTTGGCCTGCCGGCGCCATCGACTCAAGTTCGTTAGCCGATGACAGCGCTTCAGCAACGATGACGTCGCTGCTTGCACCGTGACCTGCCAACACCGTGACGAGCACCGCCTTCATCTCGCACCAAGACCCTGGTCTAACCGATGCCGCCATCTGACGCTGCCAGCGAGCCGCTGCTTGCACCGCCAACTGAGGGCACCGCATGCTGCACCGCTTCACTACGCACTGCAGCACACAACGCCTTCCGACACCAGCGCTCCTTACTCCAACAGAGAGGAGATCGACCTGCAACGCGTGTGACTTCGAGGGCCCCGACAACTCCTGCACCGACCTCCAGAACAGACGCCAGCGGACGCCATGTTTACGGAAGCCCAACGAGAGGTCGCCGACGCCTTTTTAAAAGGTACGGTTTGCGGGTCTTCCCAATACCGTAGCTGGCCCGCGACGCCGCGGTCAGCCAGAACTGTTTGGATTTGTTTGCATACGACGCCGTGATAGGCCCGGACGGAGCTTTCAATATCAAGGAACAAGCATATTTTGATAAGTGAAGATATTGAAGAACTGTATTGTGGATTTATATTGTTTTTGGTCTTGTCTTAAGTATGTAAAAATATTGGATATTTTTCTAAAGTGGTGTGGTATCTTTTTGTAGTGCTTGCACTATATTACTGTTGGTTCTGTGCAAATGCTTTACACACTTTCTCTAAGATAAGCCTGAGTGCTTGTGCCACTCTACCAAGGGGGTGAGCAGGGGTTATTTTAGGAGTGTAACTCCCTTATCCTGACTAGAGTGGTGGTTTCTGCCTAGTTTTGGCACATGCCCTAGCCTACCAAAAGTCCAATTTTTAACACCCCCTGGAATACCCCACTTCCATGGGCTCTGCTGGTGTTTGTTTCTGGGGCAATTGTAGATCTATGGAAGGCACACACTAGCTCATTAGCTATGATAACAGCCACGTTAGGCTGTTGTTAAATCCAGGCCTTTGTAGACCCAGGAAGAGCACATATTGTTCCAGGAGGATTTTTCCAACACATCCGCAAGGTAGGCTCCTAGGGCTTTAATCATTCAATCAACCAGGGAATTTTGAAGCGCGCTACTCACCCGTGAGGGTCTCAAGGCGCTGGGGGAGAGCACCTCCGGTCAGTCAAAGAGCCAGGTATGAGGGTCGTCCTGAAGATGGGCAGAGCTGGGGTGTATCTGATCTCGATTGGGAACTTGTTCCAGGTCTTAGCCGCAAAGTAGGAGAAGGTTCTTCCACCCGTTCTTGCTCTGCAGATGCACAGGTGTGTGGAGAGGGCAAGGTCAGCGGAACAGAGGTTTCTCTTGGTTCGTGGAAGGAGATTCTTTCATTGAGATACTGGGGTCCAGTGTTGTGGAGGCATTTGTAGGTGTGGGTGAGTATCTCCAGTGGAGGTTTTGCAGGTGTTTGGTGCTGATTTTCTGTCGGGGGATGCAGAGGACGAGTCTGGCTCTGGTGTTCTGTATGATCTGGAGTTTGCGGAGCAGAAACTTGTTGATCCCGGCATAGAGTGCATTTCAGTAGTCCACTCTGCTTTTTATGGGTGCCTGGGTGACGGTCTTTCTTATTCGGGGCGATCCATTTAAAGGTCTTCCGAAGGATACGGAGGGTGTTTAAACAGGTGGAGGTGACAGCGTTGATCAGTTAGGTCATAGAGAGGGAGGAGCCGAGTACGATACAGAGGTTCTGGGTGTGGTCTGTGGGGGTGGGAGGGCTGCCGAGGACGGTGGGCCACAAGGTGTTGTCTCATGCAGAGGAGGAGGGTCTGAGGATGAGGACCTCTGTCTTCTCCGAGTTGAGCTTCAGGCAGCTGTTGCTCATCCAGGATACAACGTCCTTCATTCCTTCCTGGAAGCTGAGTCTAGTGGTGATGTGGTCCTTGGTGAGGATGAGCTGGGTGTCGTTGACGTAGGATACCATGCTGAGTCTGTGCTGTCTGACGATGGCGGCGAGGGGGCCCATGTAGATGTTGAAGAGCATAGGGCTCAGCGATGATCCTTGGGGTACTCCGCAGTTGACCTCTGTGGGTTCAAAGAGAAAGGGTGTAAGTCTGATTCTTTGGGTTCTGCCGGTGAGGAAGGAGCAGAGCCAGTGGAGGGCGGTTCCCTGTATGCCAGCGACGTGGAGTCTGGAGTTGAGTGTGCGGTGGGAGATGGTGTCAAAGGCATGGCCTTGGTCGAGAAGGGTGAGGATGTCGTCTGTAGCAGCGAGCAGAGGAGTCTCGGGTCTGTAGTTGCTGCGGAATCCGGATTGGAAGGGGTCATGTATGGAGTTTTCTTTGAGGAATTTCGTTAGTTGGGTGTTGTTGGTCTTCTCTGTAACTTTGGCTGCGAATGGTGCTTCGTAGTTCTGGTGCAATGGGCGGCGGCTCTGTGGAAGATGTGGCGAGGGCAGGGGTCGGAGGGTGCTCCTGAGTGAATGCCTTTCATGGTTGATGCAGTGTCTTCAGTGGTGACTAGGTTCCAAGAGGAGATGGCGGGCTGGCTGGCGATGCTGGAGGAGGGAGTGGTTTCAGAGTCCGGTGTCTGTTCATTGAAGTTGTCGTAGAGGGACTTGATTTTTAGGTGGAAGTAGGAGCCGAGCTTGTTGCAGAGGTCCTGGGATGGGGTGATGTCTGTGATTTCGCTAAGGGGTTTGGTGAATTCCTGGATGGCGCTGTAAAGTTCCTTTGAGTTTCAGCCACCGGTTTCCCAGGACCTGGTTCCGGTAGAAGAGGGCCCTTAGGTTGTTTTGGGGGTTCCATTTTTTCCTTCCGATATCTCACTCAGTAGTATTTTGTATCAAACACTAACCACTCTAGAATGACTTTCTTGACTTCTGGGTATGGTGTAGTCCCGAACAGTTGACCGCTTGATAGACATTCTGTAGTTCTCCAGAAAGCAGTGGATCAATATACTGGCTCCATCGTTCCGTAGGCCATGTTGCAGAAGTGGCTCTTTGAAAGTGTGTAAAGTAGTAATCAGGGTCATCACTAGGCTGGTATTTCTGTAGAATTGAACTTGGGGCATTTGGATTAATTTTAGTGTGGGCAATGATGTCAGCGAGACGTTGGATGGCTGTGTATTGTACCTGTTGATTGCTAGCCATTACAGACACCTGGGTCTTCAGAACCGTGTGTAACTCCCCTCTCTCTTACTGGGCTGCCTAGGTCTGTTGTTTGAGTACTAGCTGAAAATGGTGCTGTCCTTCTGGCAATTGTTTCACCACGTTCTCCATGGTAATGTGTGGTGGGGCATTCATTTCCTGTTGGAAAGGATATAGGATCCCACTTTTAACACCACTGTTACAGGAAGACGGAAGAGACTTGACGGCACAGTGTTTGTTGGTAGTGTGTCTTTTATTTAGAAACCGTTTTGTATAGTTCCAATAAGGTCTATTTATGATCTGCTGGGGTCTCTTTTGTCTTCCTCCTCTTATCTGTCTTGGGTCTTCCTCGGGCAGAGTCAGCTGTGTATACCTTCAGAATAGGAAGACATAGACCTTAGTATTTAGACTCTTGTGCCCGGTTTCAGACCTAAACAACACACCACGACGTGACCATTGTGGTTAACACCAAGAAGGAAAGGGCCGTCCTCACAAACCTGTACTCATAATCACCAAATGTACAATGGTTTTTATAGTTGTGTTGCCCATGAAGTGTGTAGAGAATTTTGTGGGGATGAGGGAGAAGAGATGGGTAAAGACACGACCCACAGAATAAAAAAAACAACAAAGCCTCTTCAAGACATGAAACCGAGGCCAGCCCTCAACCATTCACTCCTGTATTGTCGACCTTATAGGTCTGGATTCCTTTGCCTGAGGCCAGGGCCCTGGCTGACCTAGGGCTGCCTGTAACAGCCTTGTCCTTCACATCTCTCACCGAGTCAGCCAAACCGCTTTCTGATGGAAACCAGGATCTGCCTCTTTCTCAGATTCTGACATCTTCTTGTGGCCTCGTCTTCCCTCTGGCTGTGGGATACTTCCTTCTGCTCCCTTCATCAGCCACACGTCTTGACAGGGCTAATTGGTCCCGTAGTGGCACTTCGCAGCTACCTTCAATCTCTTGCGGACTCTCTTCACCTCTGTCCTCCATTCTCCTTCTTTGTATTCCTCTTGCTCGTCTCCTTCTTTTGGGTCTCTGTCGCCATGAGAAACTTTGCCACCTCTTTTGACCGGATTGGTTACAGCGGTGTCAGTTACTAGCATGCTGGCCTCCAGCACCATGGCGCATGGCTACCTAAAACCCAGTTTGATGACCGATGCATCTCATTACAGTGGCATACTTATGCTAGGAATGTTAATTCTGTTGCAGCGTGTGGTAGTGAATCAGACACAGTATATAGTGGGGAGGTGGTGTTTATCTTACAAGTGTGCAGGTTAGAAGAAGACCATTATGTTCCCCTATGCAACATTACAATTAACAAAAAGGTTGTTAGGGTGATGGCTGACTCAGTAGAAAAGGTACACTCTAAAGAGGACATGGGGCATGTGTATTAAGATGAGAGAGTGTTATCATCTGACATCAGGTTAATGGCACACAGAAGGAAGAAATTCAAAGCGGAGGGGTATTATAGTACCATGATTGAAATCAAAGGTCACAATACTTGCACCATAATGTACATAGTTAAAAATGGAGGCTGTTTACTGCAGTGGCCACAGCTGCTTTAGTTGGGATAATGCTTAACCCCAATCCTAGTGACCAGGTGCTGAGTATGTGAGGTGAAACAGGTGTAAAGGCATTTGATTGGTGGAAAGAATGAAATCCAGAAGTATTTAGGAATGAGCTTGGTTTGCTTAAAGGTTTTATGCACAAAACCAGATCACGCCAATGAAAACCCAGTGCCTTAGGCTTTGAAAGCAGAACTATAGAACAAACTAGGCAGGATGTGCAGGGAAAATTTTCTATTATTTGCCCCTTCTGGCTCATTGATTATGGGGACTACACTTTCAGTGTTATCCGATAAGGGAAAGCTCAAGGCTCTGTATCAGTTTTTCCAGAGATATACACATTAAACAGTGTATGGCTGAAAATTGAATCCTGGGGAACTCCACATATAAAAAATGTACCGCTGCCATCAACGTAGGAGACTGGCTTAGTATATGACGCTCACTTATTTAAGAGTAGCACCCTGCACTAATCCAGACAACCCTGATGGAGATTTTAGTGGTCTTAGACAACCTTAGAAAGCTCTCTAAGTTGTAGATGTGGAGAGCAGCCTTCAGGCTTAGTCCAGAAGGAGAGTAAAGCTGCTTGTTTTACCAGTACTTAATCATATAGTGTAGGTTAAGTGAAAAAGAGCCACACAGCGTAGTTATAAAAATATGTATTTATTATAAACACTCACTAACACATTAAAATATCTCCTACCAGAGATATAACCACAATACACACAATGTTTTGATAATAGAACACATAAGTAGCACAAATACACAGCGGTCGCCAGGGGGAGGCCAAACCATATATTAAAATAGTGGAATATGAAACACGATCTAAGTCGAGACTGGGCCCAGAAGATGTGGAAGAAGTAGGGACTAAAGAAACCACCCAAGGTGAGTACCCAGGAACCCCACGGAGGCCGTGTGCAGAGTGGGAACACGACTGAGTGCTCAATACAAGTCAATGGGTACGTCGCGGTTGCAGTTTTTAAGAAGAAGGACCCTTCCCAGAGGACCCTGAAAAACCCTGTGGAAGATGAAAGTTTGGAGAGTCACCCCACCCGTGGATTCCCCAGGAACTAGGGTACGTACACCAGGGAAGCAGGGTGCATAGGAGCGAAGTAACATCGGAAACCGCCATAAACCAAAATGGAGGACTTTAGTGAAGATGCCACTGACGAAGAAGGTAAAAGAGTCCGGTGGAACCCAGAGGTGGATTCAAGACGAAAGGTACCTGCAAGAGAAGGGGACAAAATCTATCCCACTCCGAAGAGACCAGGAGGCATGGAAGACTAATGCCCACTGATGTCAGAGTTGCAGGTGAGTTGACAGTGCCTTGAAGTTGCTGCTGTGCGGACCAGGAGATGCTGTGGAAGACCCGGAGCCATTCACGAGCTGTCCTATGTCGGATGTCAAGAGCCAGGGGGTCAGTGTCTGGCAGGGGCACCAACATGCTTTGGCAACAGCAACAAATGCAGTATGCGAAAAAAGGTGTGGTGTCAGGACCAACTAGGTCCAAGTGACTGACCATGAGCAGGTAAGTCAGAGCAGGCCCAGAGCAAACAGGGGAGCACACTGGAGCCAAAGAATACCCTCAAGAGGACCCACTGGCCGAAGGCATAGGAGTCGCGAGAAGAGCTCACCAAAGGATGAATGTCCACGGTGCAGAAGATGCAGTGCAGGCAAAGAGCTTGGTTGTTTGAGGCTGGAGCTTCTTGCAGCCCGAAGATCTGTGGTGAGGGCTTCAATAAGCCTTGGCAACAGGAAGTTGATGGGGTTGCAGGGTTACTGCTCCAGTGGTTCCAATGAGGGATACTGCCTTCAAACCTGCTGTGAAGACAGTGTAGGCCTCAAGAGAGTTGGAGAATGACCGCCTGTGTTGCTAAACCTTTCTGGGTTTGTAGGTGCTCAGAACCAGCAGACCGATCAGCTTTGTTGCAGTGCCTGCAGATGCGGGTAATCGACTCCTGCACTTCAAAGGAGATTCCTTTGGGTGTCTTGATACACCAGGGTGTCATTGTACCCTGGTGTATCCGGATCACGTTTCTTGGTTTCTCCCGTTGGCGGGACGCACATTTCCTGATGGTCTCATACGGGAGGAAATGTTTTTGCCGCTTTCATAGGACACATTCTCTAGAGCCATAATTACTCTCGTTATGAGGCAATAGCGAGAGTGATACCTGTGTGGCTATCTTGTATTCCCATAACTGGCGAAAGTGTTTTATACTTCTACTTTAAGTCTGTTGAGCCAAAGAGGATATTATTTTGGAGAGTGTGCTTTTCCCGGTCTTATGGGTTACGGAATAGAACTATTCTATGACCTTCTGGAAGTACAGTTATAGTATCTTAGTAAAGAGAAACTGATGCTTGCTAAACATTTGATCTTGGACTCTGTATCATCCTTCATTTACAAGGGAGATCAGTTGGGGTGTCCAGGGCTGACTGAACTATCAGAGTTTGGTAGGGGACAAGCATGGTCCTTCTGAAGGAACTTGCTGGTACCTCATATCTCACCCGATTTAAGGCCATCATTATTTTATTTACAGGTCTCCCTCCCTGCTGTTCCTATCCTTTCCTTCCCTCGCTTGACCATCCCACTAGTCAGAGAGGATTTATTCCATCCTAGACATTCCTAAATATGAACCAGTAACTAATCGACTGAAGGATCTCCACTGGTTACCGGTGGGGAAGAGAATTATATTTAAGTCACTGTGTCTTGCATTTAAAGCATTACAGGAGAAAGGACCCCTTTATCTTAGAACACACCTCAGAAAATATGCCCTTTCCAGAAATCTAAGATCAGCATAGTCACACCTATTGGTAGTTCAAAGGTACAGGCAGCTGCGCTTGGGGGGGGAGGAGTTTTGTCGTTGGCACGGCCAAGGTATGGAACTCCCTTCCCTTGCAGATTAAAAAAAGCAACTCCTTGATGTGTTTCAGAAGTCAGCTGAAAACTTGGCTGTTTAAAAACTGATTAGGCTGTAGTGTAGTTCCTATATTCCCAATAGGCTCTGCGCATTGGAATAATATATTCAGCAGTGTAGACGTAGGACTGAGGTCGACTAGCTCTCTACTGACTGTATTAGACTTAAGGTTTGCCAGCTAGCTCAGAGGTCACTAGAAACTTTCTCGAATAAACGAGGAGGAGTTTAACCTCCCTGGATAGACAAGAAGGGATTGGCTTCTGACAACCATATAACATGACAACTTTGCTCCCTCAGAATAAGAGTTTATCTCTAGAGTCGTGTGAAAACAATAGACAGCTATTTCACTCAGTCAAATTGTGTGTACTTAGTTTCACCAGAGTGCAGAGAAAAGAGAGATGGGCTTTTTCAATAAAAGGTGTAATTTATTGAGCAGTCTTCTTTCTCATGCAAGAAAAATGAATTGCCATAATTGCAATACTTAATGTAAAGTATAGTGCGTACAGTAAAAAGAGTATTATGAAATAATACTGTAAAAGCATTGATATGGTTTCTTAGCCATAAGATACTTTAAAATGGATAAAAGATATACATACATATATACATTGACTAACGTACTCAACTGGTGCTTCTAAATACGCCTACCCCGGTGTATCTGACCTAAGCCAAATACGTGGGAAGGAGTAAGTAAGTAGCAGTTTAAGTTAAGTTGGTTTTGCCAAGAATCTGACTCAAGAATTCTCTTTAAGGATTTAGTCAGCTCCGTACCTGGGTAATAGAATGCAGGAGATCTGGTATCTCTCTTTCAGGACTCGATATCCCAGCAGCCCGCGAAGGCGGCTGAGAACACCGGAGCTGGATTTCTCGGCAGGAGAAAGGACAGTGTCTCTCTCAGTGCGTCAAAAGGGAGGGCAGCATCCGTGGGCTCTCGCATCAGCTGGGCACTCGGGCAAGTAGATAGCTGCTCGGCTCCAAAACCACCACCGTGTGTTTGCTTAAGGCAACGTTGGTATATTTTTACCTGAAAGGTGCCGAGTTTGACGTAAGGTTTGGACATAAGACGTCAATAAAGATGTCACTAAAAACTGACTGTTCCTTTAGTGTTCGCAGGAGTTCAATGACAAATCAAAACAAAAGCAAATGGGGATTTCCTAGGTTGCTGGAGGTTTGGTGTGTCGAAAGAACTCGTTGTGCTCTCTAGGAATCTAAGGAAGTAGCTTTGCCGTGCTTTGGACTGCAAGGGCTATTTACTAAATATGGATCTGATTCTTATGCCAATATAGGGATATTATTGATTATAGCCGTAGGGCATAAATTAGCAATACTGATTTAGGTTCCTAGATAAAAACACAATAAGGCATTCAAAACGGGATTTAGTTGGTATTCTAGCTCCCAACTATTTCAGCGCCAAGACCCCCTTGGGCATACGCTGCGCTTTTTAAAATGTAAAATCAAATCAAATCAAATCCGGACTTGGGGCTGTCGAGAGGTGGACCCTTTAGAGCTTCACCCAGATCCTGAGGATAACCTGGAGACAGTGACACCTATTTATGTAACTTAACACGGCACATTTTGTGACAGTATTACGTCATAATTTTGTAATTTTTCACATAATAACATTGTCTGGGCGAAGGTTTCACCTCATTAGTATCAGTTTTATATCCAAATACAGTAATAATAAAGTCAAAGATGACCTGTCGACATCTGCATAGGCCTTCCACTGCACAGCAAAATTGGTTGCTAAAATGTTAGTAACTTTTGATCTGTTAAAATCGGCAAATTATGCAGTGGATAATGGATTATGTGGCAAATGTGGTAAATCCATGATGATGCAGCAAAAGACAAAGGCCACAGAACTGTATAGTTCCTGTGGCCCTCTATACGACCTCAAGCAGAACTGCGTACCTAACGAGATAAGATCAAGTTCACTGAGGTCTTAGAAGAAAGGGTAATTGGGGCAAATATCTCTGGGTGTAGAACGGCAGTGGATAGTACCTTGGGAAATAGGCTCCTAGAGGGTAGATAATTCTATGTGTTTTCTTACAGTTTACTTTATTCTTGACTTTGCTTGGCAGCGCCTGATAGTTTACCATGTTTCTAGTTGTAAGTCAGGCAAAGGGGTAGCTGAAGAGAATGGTAGAATCTGGTTGGGGGATAACTAAAGGAAAACCAATAAAGAGGGCTAAAGAATTGAATGATACAGACACACTCAGCATTACTCAAGACCCTCACCTATAATAAGAGGAGTTAGGTTCCCCCATAAAGAATGCAAGTATATTACAAGCTGAAGTAATTCAGCAGATATTGCCTCCACATGAGACCCCTCTAAAATGAGAGTCAGGGAGCTGTATAACGAATATATGATGTTACATTGCGGTGTTCACACCTCGATACCTTTACAACGCAAGCATTACAACGCAAGTCATTACAATGACTTGCGCTGGAGGGTGCTGGACTTAGGAATTGTATGATTTACTATTCCAACTCCAGCCTATGTTACAGTGAGGAAGGTGTTGGAATAGTAAATCATACTATTCCTTGGCTTAGAGCGCCATCCAGCGCAAGTCATTGTAATGACTTGCGTTGTAATGCCCTCGTTATAAAGGTATTGCGGTGTGAGCACCGCGATGTAGCGGATGTTTCCCGTTTAAGACATGCAATCATTTCCCTCAGGTTGTTGAAGAGATTATGCGCAAACACCGAACTATGTGTGGGATTACGGGACCATAGTATATAGGGACTGAGTCATCCTACTACCTTAGTGCCCATGACCCCAGGACCGACTAGCTATAGTGTCTCACTTGCCCTCCTACTCACTCACAGAGGAACAAGTGATTAGACACCCCAGAACACAACAGTCCCGGCTCTTTCAGGAATCGCGGTTCCAAGACACACCTGTTCGCACACTCTCTTGTATTTATCCACAATAAGATCTGACAGACACACACGAACAAGTTTAAAATATTTATTTTATCTAATGTGCTCGTATATGCAGTATACGTGCCACAATAGGCAGAAAAATGCATAACAGTAAGATGGTCAGCATAGCAATTAGTCCATAAATCATAAAAGGAGCTGTCATAGTGAAAGACAGTGTAGTCTAACCTTCCTCCCCTTGCATAGAATCAGGATGATTATTTATTAGACTATCTCTGGCCGTTATCTGCCGACCCCATACCTTAGCCTATAGAGGGTATATCTTCATCATTGGAGCTGTCATTCTCTTCTTCCCGGAAAGGTCCCTCTCCAAGTGTTCGCTACCTATTCATGTAGTCCAATAAGACCAAAGTATGTACTCTCAAACAACAGCTGCATCTGTATGTTTTGTCTACGTGTTAGGGCCTGACCAGAACAGAATAATAAGGGGCATTGTTGTTTAACCTTGTTCACAATGCTCAGATTAAATCCCAGGAACCCACAAAGCATGGACGCAGCAGTAGTTTCTCATGTGAAAATATCAAAAGAGGCATTTGCAAAAAATAAACTCCTGTAGTAACGCGTGCAAAGCAGGAAATAGTCTGCAGGGAACTCATGCTAACTAAGGTAAGATGACAATATCCCCATGGGATATGTGACAAGGTACACGCAGCAGCCCCCAACAAGCCATGTGAGGTGGCAGTGCTTCTGAGGAATGCTCAGGGGGTGACAATGTTAAAGGCAGTTTAGGGGGCATCATTATGGGGGGAGACATCAGCCAAGGGGTAAACGCAGAAACATATCTGTTTAAATACAAAACAATAGATATCTTGGATGATTTGGGATTAGTAGACATTTGGTATCTGTTACACCTTAGGAAAGGATTTAAAATTCTTGTCAGATAGGCAGAGCGCATATTCTAAAATAGACTTACTGCTCAGGAATAATGTATTGATTGAGTTAGTACGAGCAGAGGAAATCAATGTGGTATAAAGCCCCAACTCATATCTGATTTTTCAAGAGGGATTGAAGAAGGCCAAGACAGCTATGATAAAAGGGAAAATAAAGGCCTTGTGGGCTGCAGAAAAAGAGTAATAGGATCTTGATACAAGAACAACAAAAAGAATAACTTACATTGGCATAAGAATTGCAAAGAGCAAAAGGAATCAGAGAAGCCCTAAATAAGTGACAAAATCGAGAGGGAAACTAAATATGCTATATTCAATAGATCACAGAAGGTCCACTTGGCCCTTTAATGCAACAGCTATGAACATAGATGTTGGGTTTATGAGACCTCAAAAAAGGTGTGTGTTGAAAAGTAGGTACAACAGGACAGTATTCAGAGAATTCTGTAACCAACTGTACTATAGAGGGGGGACTGGTACAAACCAGGAAGCATTCTCACAATTTTCCAGCATTATAGAGGGCCAGAAGGATACATGGCAAGACACAATAATGGTAAAAGAGGTGCAAACTGTCATTAGAGAGCTGCGCCCCCACAAGGTACCAGGCCCAGATGCATAATCCGGGGATTCTTATAAAACATTTATGAACCACTTGGCCCCAACGTTTAAGAAGCTTGGCCAAACCATTGCAGATGGGTGAATAGCAGCACACTCCATGTTCAATGCAGAATGTGTTGGTGCTCACAAAACTGTGGAAAGATGGCCAACTATGCAGCACTTTTAAGTCCCGTAGCCTTACTGAACATTGATAATCGACAACATGTGAAAATTTGGGTCTCCGCTTATCTGTAATCCTTTTGACCATATACAGCAGGACCAATCTGAGTTTATACAACATAGACAAACATCTGACAATATTATGAAGACAACCCACCTTAAGAAGAAATCTGGAAAAAGAGGATTGTAAGTATTGGCTCTGACAAAAGTCGAAGAGTTTACCAGGTTTGGCTGGCAATGCTTGAGGAACGTAGTGGCATGGCTAAATCTACTAGAAGACTGAAGGAGGATGGTCATGGCACCGCTAGAAACACTGACAGCGAATATCATAGTGAACTGAATATTCTTGGGAACAATTGAGATCCAGAGATGCACCAAACAGAAGTGTCTAATGTCATCCCTTCTATTTGCAATGGCATTAGAACCACTAGTGATGTAAATGTAAATGTAAATGTAAATGTAAATGTCAAGGTATTTGTAGAGCGCACTGTCACCAAGCGGTTTCCTGGCGCTATTACTCATACCGCTGTGGAACCCCTCCTGGCTTTCCCTGTGAAGTGTCCACTCCTGGGCACCCCCAGGGTGAAGCCAGGCATCCACAGCGCTGTTGGGGCCGGTGTGGAGGTTAAGCAAGCTATTGCCCAGAGTTGCAGCATGGGACCCATGATTAGAATAGGCACCGAGGCGAGAAATCAGTTCCGAGGAATTATGAGCCCAAGACCCGCCGAGGCGGGAATTGAACCCTGGTCCCGGACCAGAACTCTGCATCAGGGTCTGCCGCTCTAACCATTGAGCCACACTCCTCCACAGTGATGGCAAGTAAGTAGGAGGTAAGAATATAAGCTATGAAATCTGGAGAGGTGACACATAAGATACCTCTATTTCTGGGCGATGTCCTGCTGTATATTCAGGAACTGCTGGATTTGAAAGCATCCCTGTGCCTTGACACTGGTGGTACGAATGAAAGCAGTATTAGCAAATACAGCCACTTCTGGGAAATAAGTATTGCTGCTAATTGTTAGACCTGGCACCATTGGCGTGGGTCTCCCTTCCATTTTTGCTGTTGTGTCATGTATTTTTGCTGGTGTTGTATGCTTTGGGCACTGAGCCACTGCTATTCAGTTCCACAGTGCAAGTGCTCCCTATTGTAAATTGATGTATTAATCAGTGGTTCCATGTTTGGCTATTTGGTTTACTTGTCAGACCCTAGTCTGGTGCACTGAGTGTGCCCAGGGCGTGTAAATCCAAATGATGCTAGTGGGCTTGCAGCACTGGTTGTGCCACCCACAGAAGCAGCCTTGTAAAGTGTGTCTAAGGTCTGCCATTGCAGAGCCTGTGTGAAGTCTGGTACTGTCATGCTGACTGGGCAAGTGCACCCACTTCCCAGTCCCTAAACCTTTCCTTTTCTTCATATCAGTCACCCCTATGGTAGGCCCAATGGCAGGGTGCTTTGTAAGTATAAGGTAGGACAAGCCCTGATGTGTTTGGCATGTCCTAATAGTGAATTACACCCATTTTCGTTTTTCACTATTGCAAGGCTACCTGTTCTCCATAGGCCAGAATGGGCTGTTATTACATTTTATAATCCTAACTGTCTCAGAGAACATGGTAGAAATTCGAGTTTAGTATGCCTGAACTCAGAATAATAAAATACATCTTTTAGTGAAGTTTATTTTAATATTCTGTGTTTTCAAATACCACTTTTAGAACGTTGGTATTTGTTTTTCTAACCATTCAAGCCTGCCTCTGCTAGTTTGTGTATTCCTATGTCTGGTTTTGTGAGTGACAGGGCTGGGAAATTCCAGGAGACAGGCTGAGTCACCCAAAGGTGAATAGAGAGATCTGCATCTAGATGGGAGGGAGGAGCTGCACCTGAACCTTGAATAGTGCTGTGCCTGCCTTTCATAATGCTGGCTCCACCCCCTGGGGAGTGGCTGATGTCTCTGCCCTGTACACTGAAATAAGAGAAGGAGTCCTGTAAACACAGTGCTCCAGGACTGTACTTGTCTTCCACAATTCTGGCTCCAGGTCCTGTGGGGCATCTGAGGTACAAGCCCTGCACTGTAAAAGGAAAGGAGAAGTCTGGTAGACAGAGTGCTTCAGAACTCGTTTGGACAGGGCAAAGGCCCCCTCAGAGAACAAAGGATTTTGGAGTATAAATATTGGGACCCTGATCCCATGGAATTAGATCACTTTGGACTACAAGAAGAAACCTTTACTGAGGAGAGGAACCTGAAGAAACGGAGGAGAGACTATTCCCAAGCTGAAGTGCTGCTTGGGGGATTGGCCTGCAGTGGTTGCCTTACTGCCAAAGGAAGGAGAAAGGATCTTTGTGTACTTTGCTTTCAACTTGTGAAGGATGTGCAAGGGCTTGGAAAAGAGCTGGCCTCCTGCTGAAGTCTCAGGGACAACAGACTTCATCCCCCAGCTCCTCAGAGTTCTTATGGAAGTGCCTGCTGCTGTTTTTGGCCTTCTGAGGAACTGCGTGTCGCAAGGAGCTGGGAGCGCGACTCAATGAGAAGAAGCGTGTCACTGTGCTTGCCGTCGCAACTATGAAGGAGGATGTCGCCGTGGAACTGTCGCACTGCACCGCATCGGAGAGAAGCGTGCCGCAACGAAGAGGAAGCGTGTCGCCATCGCTGCTGCCGCCGTCGCAACTCTGAAGGAGGGTGTCGCTGCTGGAACTGTCGCATTGCACCGCATCGACCAAGAGCACCTCACATCCCCGAGAAGCGCACCGCCGTCGGAGCTGCTGCCGTCGTATCTTGGATGTCGCCACTGTAGTTGTCGCATCGAGCGGAAGCTTCACGCATCATGGAGAAGAGCGTCACCGCTGGAGCTGTTGCAGTCGCATCGTAAGGGTGTCGCCGCTGCAGACCACGCATCGAACAGAGAACTTTTCGCATCTCCGAGAAGCCTGCCACATCTGGAAGATCTTGACGTCTTTATTTCTTTGCACCTGACTTTGACATCGTTGCTGCATTGCTTGTCGTGGAAGCGCAACGCAACTTAAGGTACATTGACGCAGAGTGTCGCATCTAAGAACTGAACTGAACTAAGCTTAAATCTACCATCTTAAAGTAATCATAGTGTGTATTTTTGTCGTTTATGGCCTGTGGTAACTCTATATAAAGTCTACTTATTTTTTATATAAAACCTGTGTGGTGTCCATTTGTAGTGTTGTCACTGGGTTACTGTATGTGGTCACAACTACTTAACTTACGCCTCTGAAATAGGCCTTGACTGCTCGCGCCACACAGCCTAGAGGGTGAGCAGGGGTTATTTTAGGAGTGTAATTCCCTTGTCCTGACTAGAGGAGAGGGTCCCTATTTTTCACAAGTACCTACCTGTGCCAACTAGAGACCTCCAAATCTAACACTAATCCACACCCCAGCTGAGATAAGAGACAAACTTAAGGAGGTGGTGACTTTTAAAATTAGCGAGAGATCTTTGAAGTGCCTGGGCTACACCTTACGGTGCACATGCAAGATGCTCCTAAAGACCAAACTTACATTATTACATTCCATTGACACTAGTGATGAAAACGTGCGTTGACCATGGGTGAGAAGGATAAATGCAATCAAGATGGTAGCAATACCGAAGTTCTTCTACGGCTTTCAGGCACTCACAATTAAAACAGACAGAGCAAATCTGGGTTGTATATAAAAAGACTTGTTCAACTTTTTCTGGAAGGGTAAATTGCAGCAGGTATTGGGCAAAACCCTTTAAACCTTTCAGAAACAAAAGGGACATGAGCATCCCAAATGGAGGAAAATGCTATAAAGCTTTCCAACTTCATATAACAGGACAGAAGTTTCTGAGGGAATCAAGCCAAACCCGGGTCCATGTCAACCGGGCTTTCTACGGAGACTCAGCCAAAGTGGCCATGTTAAAGTTATATCAGAAACTCACCACTACGAATATGGAATAATATGAATCACATGATCTCACTACCTCTCATCTCTGCTAACACTCTTACACTACAAATCAGCATTTGTTCCTTCTAGTGTATGAACTGTCTTTGAGACATGGCGAGAAGGGTAGTGCAGAACCTTAGCGGACATGCATTACTATGGTCAGCTAAAGACATATAAAGCCAGCAAGCGCGAGTTTGGGGCCATCGGAGAGAGGGAGCTTTAGACATCAGCAGCTGAGAAACTGGGTAACACAAACTCTTAACAAATTGGCTGCAATTAGAGTTGACAAAGGATTGGACAAAGGAGGAGGTGTCTAAAATATACACCCTATTATCTAGCCTGAAGAGTCTATTAAAATCGAGATGCATCCAGAAATGAGAAAAATTATTGAAGCAGGCATAGCAGTAACAAAGTGGGGGTATATCTGGAGAAACACATTGACAAATCATAAATATGTCCTATAAAGGCAGTCCTTTCTTAAAGTAGTGGTTAATCAGTGGTTAATTGCTATATGATGTCCGAAAGATTCAGCAAAAAAAATTGTGATGGCATCATTGACAAATATTGGAGGAAAGGTGGATTTATATGGATCCTACTACATGTATAGTGGGATTGCCCCAAAATATGGATTTGTTGGCAGAAGAACTGACTGCAATTAAAGAAATATTGGCCTTTTCAGTACCAGTGGACTCAAAGGTGATATTAATGGGATTGCGACCAGGGAGTGGAAGGGGCTAAGAAAGGCAGAATAGTCCTTGCATGTATGCATCATAGTGATAGCCAGGCAGTGCAAGTAAATAAAACCACCCACATCAGATCAAATGAAGCCCTGGGTTCACCATCTTGTCATCTCATCAAACACAAAGACTTATTTTGACCATTTAGCAACCGGTATTGGAATACAAGGGCAAAGAATAAAGAAATGTCTGATGTTAAATTAACATCCCACAAATCTTTATTAAGAAAATATAAATGCGGGTCCCCTAGGGCGCCATTTTGTCATTGTTGCTCATTAATTTACATCTATCTCCACAAGCTCAGCTAGTTGAATCTTTCCATCTAAAGTGTTTCGTTTATGTGAATGACACGATGATGATAGCTAGCTTTAGGAAGGGTGACCCTGAAGCATCATTATCTAATTCTATGTCTAGAGAAAGTGCATAGTTGGATTAATTCGCAACATCTAAAGCTCAACGGCCCAAAACAAAGATTTTGACTCTGACTTTATTAGAACAAGGATCCACAGTGACCAAAACCTGCCTATATCTAGTGCACTCACTAAATCAATTGTGACTTTTGTTTACTCCTTCTTAAATAATCACTAATCCAAATGTATTTGTGTCATCCCGCCTGGATTATTGTAATTCTATCTACTTGCTCCTATCAGTTATTCTCATTAAAAAAGACAGTTAATTCAAAATTTCGTAGGAAGATTAGCTGCTAGTGTGCAATAAATAAATAAATAAATGTCGCTTTCAGATTTCCCCACTGCTAGAATTTCACTTGCAGCCAGGAAAGGAGATAGTCTTGTTTGAAGCCCTCTGTTTAGCACATAAAGTGTTATACCAACCAAGGGGGTGATTCCAATGTTGGTCAGAAAGTCTCCGAATGGGATTTAACTCAGCCAAATTCGATTCGCAACCTGTCTTTCCGCCCGATTCGGAAAGCTGTCCGACCAACCAATTACGATAGTCAGAAAGCGTTTGGACTTTCCGACTTGTTCCGAATGGCATTCGGAGTAACCAAGTCATTCGGAGCGGACTCGTGCAGGCCTTCGGTCCATGTTTCCGACCGACGTATTACTATGTTGGATTCGGACAGGCTTTCCGACTGGTTGTTCTGACAAGGATTGACTGTCGAAATCTTACTTTAGGGGGCCGCCCTTACACCCGGAGCCTTCCGAATGGGGCCTGTGGTGGTACCCATGGGTCCCCTCTTTCTAAAGATGCACAGTGTGGCAGGCACCATGGGGTGCCTGCCACAGAGTGCACGATTTTCCACACCAACCCCTGACTTCAATGGGATCCTGTGTATTCGGTCGGAACACAGGCTCCCATTGAAGTGGATGGGAGTAAAACCGACTAGTATCCGGAACCATCGTAATCGGTTGGTGAGATTCCCCGAATCCGATTTGGTCGGAAACCATTCCAAGACCACTTCGGTCGAAATGCTTTCTAATGACATTGGAATGAGGCCCCAAGTCTTCCACCTCACAGAACCCGCTTTAAACGATACACTCGAACACATATACTGAGATCAGCTTCCATGATTAACCTGGTAGTCCTGAAGATGAAACGTAAGACAGTTGATGGTAGAGCCTTCTTGGTAATTGCAGCTCAACAGTGGAATTAGTTCCCTGATATCCATAAGTGAAAGTCAGACCATCTGAAATTTAGGAGAAGGCTCAAGCCCTGGCTTTTCTATGAACTAATCTGACTCTGCATGACAACATGTGGGTGTTTGCGTCAGTTCAAAAGAATAATGATCCATTTGCATAGATAATAGGGCTAGGGGCCCCACAAGGCAAACAGATTTTAGCATTGCACTTGCATTAATTTCATGGCACACATTTCTTTGCGCTGAAAGGTTGATCTGCACTGTTGTTTGCACAGCTTTAAAAAGTGAACATATGCCATGCTCAGTCTTTGTTTCCCAAATGTACAGTAAACCTGACCCCTTGTCTTTAACTTGCTCTAAATCAGTGGTTCTTAACCTTTTGAGTTCTTTGCCCCCTCACTTAATCATTTACTGGAATCTAAGGACCCCCCACTGATTCATTATTGGAACCTGCGGGCCCCTACATAGACATTACTGGAAGCCAGGGATCTCTGACCCATATTTTTGATTATTTGAACCACAAAACAATACACAGCCAATACAAATACTTTAATTCACAAACAAATGTTAAAAAAAAATCAATATTGGTATTTCTAAATTCACTCATCGTTCATACTATTTTCTGTTTCAAACAATTGCACGATTACCACTAATCAATCTAAGTATACTAACTTAATTGTTAGCCTCCAATTTTAAATCCTTCACATTTACAGATTCTCCTTAAATTTTCAATTGTACATTTTTGTTCTTTATTTATATGCAATCTATTAATCGGTTATTATTATTTCTTTTTCTAAGCAAATGCGAACCCTCTGAAGTAGGCTTCGCAGACTTCCAGACCCCCTTGGACCCCAAGATAAGGACCAGTGCTATAAATCATTTCAGGGGCATCACTGAGATCCAACTGTGATGTCATGGTGTATATCAGTTGCATGATAGAACATGATCTCATTCACTTAACTGCGAATCATTCTCTATTCCTCTTAAACTTTCTAGACATATATTGGGCAGAATCAGAATAAGTTAACCTTCAGAACCGCCCAGAAAAATACAAGAGGTAGTGGAGGGGTTTGTAGAAAAGCGTAGCTCTGCCGAACTGTGCAGCTTAACAAAACCGTGGTCTCTGAATGTATTTTCCCCTACTTCCTCGTTAGTTGTATCAGCGCACCTGACTATTAAGTCCCTCAAATTAGGCTGCTTTGCTAATTAACAAACGCACCTCGTTCTCTTTTCTCTTATTGACGACGGAACCCTATCTTGTGCAAAGTTATTCTTTTTCCGCCGCATACCAATAGCTCTCCACTTCAGACGGGGGAATGCGGGCCGTGAATGCCGTCTGCTATGTTTGCTGAATTGGCTCCATCAATGAAATTGGCAATCCCAGCAGGGACCTGGGGGCGAGGACCTCAGTAGGTGGCCATCACACTGCCAGTTAGAGCTATTCAATGGAGTTCCCAGGAAGACATTCCAGCGTCTTGGAGAAGCTAGGCACTCAGGGGCAGGGTCAAGATGTACTAATCTAAAAGGCACATTTCCACCAATGGCTTCATTTGTAAGGCTGGTGACAGAAATGTCACTGTGTGATTTTTCCCAAAACAGAACATCAATCTCAAAATATTTTGACTTGGAAAAAAAAGCATAGATCAGAATGCATTTTTAACTGAACTTCCCAGGTAACCAGTGTGTAGGCCGGGTTTGGTGTCTTAATGGACTAATGCATCCATTCGTTGTATCCGTTTTTGACCTCACAGATACAGACTGGAATATCTGTGGGTCCACTCAGCGTTTCATCACTCTGATGTTGATAACATGAGTATAATGGGGAGTTCAGTAAAAATAAGTACCAAGATGCACCAGACTGTGAACGTTTGCATTACAAGTAAACATGCTCCATTATCTGTAAATGTTGCTTATATTTTAATGCCATTACCATTTGCGATTCAGTAAATTATATTTAATTTAATTCCGTTTCAACTTCTCTGATCTTTTCTACAGAGCTGTCATACAAGGCGCTCTGTAGGGTAATGTCATATGTGGTACATTTTACAGAGATTAAACAATAGCCTTGTATATATCATCACTTTAAAGAAAGATCCCTCTCTCCACTGTATGGAGGCACTGATTTTGGAACTTTAAGGCTGTAAAAAGGACAAAGTTGCACAAAACCATGGGCCAGATTTAGAGTTTTGAGGGTGGTTTTTCATCAGTCAGGATGGCTGAAGACATTACGTCTTCCACCCTGACAGAACACGACTTGCTAAACTTTAAGATCACCAGCTATCTCTGTGCCTCTGAAAGTACAAAAAGTTTGGTGGGCGACTGCTGACAGTTTTGATGGCCTTCAATAAAATGTTTCATTTCAAAAGCGGGACTTTGTTTCGTAAAAACAAATAACCCCCATCTTCAGGTAATTTTTGTTTATTTTCCTGGCAGTGATGGACAGAATAAAGAGTCATAATGCGATCAGCCTTAAATAGGGTGGTAGGTCTCATGGCTTTAATCCAATGCCCCTACTCTGTCTACAACAGTGCCCATGAGGAGACAACCACTGGGATACTGATGGTCCCCCGACTTAAAGTTGGGCAGGCCGACTGAGGGTTTGGTGGATAAAGTATTCCTTCACGTTGGTGACATAGTATCCTATCCACTAAACTCTAAACTGTCCCTATGTTTTTACCTCAATTATGCTTCATTGAAATTAAAACACATATCTTGTGAGTAAGGTGGATAGCCAATGAATGCTGAAGCCAAGTTATAAGCTCAACTCTTTTTCTGTAGAAAGAGCCACACTTGAGTAATATTTTCTGCAAGAAGTAATGTGATCAAGCCAGCTTAATTTCGAATGCCCAAACGGATATATTATAGCCTTATAGCCCGCCGTAGAGGGCTATACCGGCTATTAAAGGCTCTCTCCAGCGTTAAAGGCCCCGAGCCGAAGGCGAGGGCCTTTAACAAGGGAGAGGGACTTTAATAGCGGTATAGCCCATATACGAAGGGCTATAAGGCTATTAGAACATTCTGCCACTAGAGGACAGAATGTTCTAACAAAAAAAAACAAAGCCTTTTGGGAGCGCGAGGGGATTGGAATCCCCTCAGGCTCCCTGAAGCCTTTGTTCACAGCCAGAGCTGTGAACAAAGAAACATTGGAATGTTGGAGCTCCGGGCTTATACCAGCCATTATAAGCCCAGAGCACTCCATTGTTTTCAATGGAGCTCCCAACATTCCAATGTTCTAATAATGTTTACACGTGTATATCAATTACTGTTTGGCTCCTTATACATTTTTTATTTTCTAAGGACTGCCATTGCAAAATTAAACTAAAGTTACTATTAACTCCTCTTCATCATTCATTTGTGAGAAGGTGAGTCATGCTGCCTCCCCGAGACCCTTTTTGAAGGCCTTTGTTTTGTACCTAGAAGTCTTCTATTTCTTCTAACTTTCCATTTTGTTCCTCTGGCTCCCGTCCCTAGACATTGCTCCACCTCATTGCACCCCTTTACATCCTGGAACTACAAGGGAATTTCTAACATCCAAACTAAGGGCATGTTACAATCATGGTGGAAGGATGGCCAGTCAAGATGTACCGTTGAAGAGGAGATTAAGCGTAATGAGAATTACTGCAAGTCATCCAGAAATTGGCTTTGCTTTGACTCTTGGAACAAATCCAGATAGCTAGATTGATCCTGACTCAGTTCAGGCTCAGGAATCTTTTGTTTGCTCTCCTCTCAGATTAAGCTGTCATAATTCCAGCACAGTGTAGTGGTTTGCTGATTAACATAAAGTCAGTACAGAGCAAGTTTACCATCTAAACCATAAATGGTCGTTGAGGGTGTTGTAAACATAGGTGATCCAAAACTGTAAGTTCAGAAAAACTCAAATAAATTCCAGAATGGTAGAAAAGCAGATGACCTACATATTTGAAAACAAATTACATTTTGTGGTGAGTGCAACATTCATATCAGTTGGAAGATCAGTGAAGTGGTTTAGATTTCTTAGATATCCATACAATCCCTGATTTTCATTACAATTTGACCAGTAACCTGTACTTTTCGACCAATTTTAAAAATAGGCACAATAGACAACACCAAGAGTCACTTCATTTTGCAGTGGCTACTATGTAGATGAGCCTACTCCTTTTTAAACTTAAATTAGCATATCACAAAGTGTTTGTAATTGACCACACAAAATCAACCCATCCAATTGTCAGATACCAAAACATTCAGTCACAGGCACTACAAATACACAGTTGGCGAGACTGAAGTCAAGAGAATTTGGTTTGAATGAGTGATTCTGTGTTTGAAATTGTAGCTTAGGGTGAGTGAATATAGTTTGAAATATGGTTGGTAACCCAATTTGACTTGAAAACCGTGTGCCTACTCCCACAGCAAAACTATATTTATGACTACATTTGTTGCAATAAGTCTTATCCAGAGAGCGAAAAGAGAGCAGTTGAAGATGGCAGGGGCTGTGCCTCAAGGAAATGAATGAACAGGGTGAGTAAAACCTGATGTAGAAGAGCTGTGCCTCCAGAGCCAGGAGTTATGAGATAAGACTTGCCAGGGGGTGGCTTGTTGTTACATAAAGAAGTTCTACACTCAAAGAGCACCACGTGCAGTGGATGTCTCATCGTAGGAGTGCTGTGAAATTTAGAGGTGTGATCACAATATGAGAGCAAATACATAAACAAATTGATGCCTGCATTGCTAATTTTGGCAATAATTGGACCAACTAAGTGCATCTGGTCGTTCTTACCAGATGTGGATTTCTATTCAGGGCAGTACAGCTAGTTCAAGCAATGAAATACACTACTGAGTAGCTCTTAAATGTACGTTACGTCTGATTTGCTAAAATATTCAGTTATTTATTCTCTTCAAGCACCCTCTCTGTAAGTTTTTTAAACTATGGTTCTGTGGTGATACAACTGTTCTTGAAAGGTCTACAAACCTAGTTATGGTTTTACAATATAGACTCTGTCACAAAATTTTCCCTATGTCTTTAGGCGATGCTCGGAAATCAAAAATTCAAAAAGCCAGTAAACACTGAGGGTCCGATTAAGATGTCGACGGAGTTGCCTTCTACCGTCACCGTCTCTGACTCGAAACTGATCTACCTGAGGTCAGCAGTACCAACTGCCTGATTATGATGCAACCAAACACTGTTCGGTCAGATTCCCACTGTTCTCTATTGGAGCTTGTGTCACGGCCGTAAACTGGCCGTAATACGGGCTCCTATAGAGAAACGTGTGTGTGTGTGAAAAACTCCACCCTGTGGCAGGCACCACTTGATGCCTGCCACACAGTGCAGGGGTTTACAGGGGGTTACCTTAGGTACCCCGTTGACCGCCAACTGTTGACCACGGAGGCAAGGGGGCACTGCTAGGGACCCCCAAAGTTGCTGTCCGACAGCCTTTCCGTGTCGGAAAGGCAGGCACTGTAAGGCTGTGGGAAACCGACCTCTTAATCCAGACTGTGGAAACGCTGTCCATAGGGGATTACCGTGCGTTTCCGACTGGCTGGAAGACTCCGATAGCTGGTTGGAACCGAGTTGGAATGACAGTCCAACCGCCAACATCGTAATCCGTCGGTCGGATCGCAAACTCTTTCGGTCGGAAATCCTCCAACTAGTGGCCGGAGGCTTTCCAACTGAGATCGTAACATCTCCTGAATGTGTAGAGAAAACATTTGTAAACATGGGCTACCAATGCACCTGGAGGAGGTGCAGTTATGTGCAATCCCACAAATATTTCCATTCCAGGCATTGAAAATGGAGACATTTCCAGGCAGATTCCTGTAATACCACATTCCAATGTTTAATGAAGCTTTCTCTATGTGACTGTAACTTTGCAGAAACAACTTAACCTGGACCCTAGCAGTAGGTGCAGTGCTCCTCAGAACCATCAGGAATCCTGTGAAGATTCCACATCTGTGAAATTTCCTGGGTAGCTCTTACTTAAAGTCTCCATCAGGGCGGAATCCAAGCTACTCATGGTGTGGCCCAAGCTCCTATATTGACAGCCCAAAGTGGTTGCGTCACCTAAGTCTTACGGTAGAGGCATGGCCAGTATGACTTTGGTACAGTTGTATGACGGGGTTAACTAGGTTAAGGTGGGACTAGAATAAGGTGCCACGTGTATGACACGTATGTGTGAGTCCAGAGGGGAAGTGAGTCCTTGCTTCAGCTCCAAATGTTAGACAACACAGTGTAGAGTGCATACATGCCAACATTTTCAATGTGGGATGTTGGAGATTTTGGAAACAAGTTTGGATGAATGTATTTGCCACATGATTTGTATTGAAGGAGAAGCAATTTTAGGTGGGAGATACCTAAAATTAAGCGATTTTGGCTTAAAGAAATTGTGAGTCTAGCCTGAATCAGTTCTACTGACATGTATGAGGGTGTCATGTGGATATTTCTCAGACCCTAGCGACAAAGAAGGTTTTGTGAGGTTTCATGATGAAATCTCTGTCTAGAGAGATACATTCTGTTTCTATCATCTCGCTGATATAAAGAAGGCATGTAGATTGTTCTGAATAAATAATATTAAGTTCCCCCTTAAAAAGTTTGTCAAGACAACTACAAAGGGTCCAATGTTTCTGGACCTGAAATAACTGGGACTGGTCACACTGGACTCGGTTGTAGCAGGTGTGGATCAGCACCCAGTAAAACCATGGCTGGACAGGGCCAGGAACATGGCAAGAGGAACAGTCTTGCCCCTGCTCGCCCCTTCAGCACTACGGGGGAGCAGACACTTTTCTCTCCAGCAAGGCAAGGGCACAGATGGACTCCATGCCCACTGCCCCCCACAGCCTCACCCACAATGGCAGTGGCCATTGACCATTCAACGAAAGAAGCTTGTGAGCTCAACAAAGGCACACTGTTGAGTCAACATGATGGCGCCGCATTGCACACCTTCATTTTCTTTTTTTAATTTCAAAGTCAAGAGAATTTCGTTTCCCAAACCGGGATTTTGTTTCTAAAAATAAAAAAGTAAAGACTTCCTCGCCATAGGAGTTTTTTTCCAATGCATGAAGGTAATTGAAAAGTTTTTACTTTTACATACTGCCACATTGTTGTGGGCGGTGGTCAGTTGTGATCAGTGGCGGCTCCTTCGCTAAGGCGGAGGAGCGTTGCCCCACTGCTTTCAGCATTGTAAAAAAGGAAAAATAAAATAACAACACACATTTTTTATTATTTTATTTTTTCCTGCTGTGGCAGTTTTGCATGGCGGGGCAGGGCTAGGCTGCTCATCGCACTGGGGGAGGAGTGGTGAGCACTTAAGTGTGCATGAAAGTTTGGGCAGCCAAACCGTCATCGGCACTTTGCATTTTCTCCACCCAGGCTAAGTTACAGCCTGAGTGGAGAACATGCACAGGCTCATTGCCACATTCTGGGCACCGAACTATGGTGCACAGAGCAATAACAACACTGCCATTAGCAGCATCGTGATTGGCTAAGGGAAACCTGTGTGCTTCCTGCTTCCGTTCCAGGCTCATCAGAAGGGAAGCTGAGGAGAGATGCGGCCGGCCAAAGAAGTAAGCGTTTTTTTCTTTCCTACTCAACCCCCCTCCCCTGACCTATCATCCCCCTCCCCTGACCCACCACCCTCTCCCCTGCTCCACCACCCCCGATCTGTGCCAGCCGCAACTGGCGGTGGTTTGTAAAAGTAAAAATTGGCCATGTACCTGCCCACATTAAATCAGGCGGGCAGACACATGGCCAATCCTCCGACTGCTCTTACTCTGTCGGGCTGTCGTGGGGGGTATGTATGAGGTGGAGACAGAGTAATCTCCACTATCTATAAACTGAAAGTCTGCAGGTGTAGTTTTTGTTTGGCAGAGAGACTACTGAGACTGGGTACCCTCGCCACCAAATTCCAAATCGGACCATATGTGTTCTGGTGCTGCCCAGGTTGGTCTATGCTATCTGACCTCATTGCCAATAAGTTTAAAAGTTATACTTATACCTTTGTAACTTGAACATTTAATTTCACATTTTATCTTCTGAAAGTATTTTTTTGAATTGTAAGTTTATTTATTTTAAATGTTGTGGTAAAAGCTTTTAAGAATTCTACTTCAATACATTGACACAAAGTTTAAATGACAAAAAGTTGTATTAGTTGCATTTCTGGATTAGAATACCTGGAAAGATCCAACAAGTCATCCAGTTATCAGTCCTATGAAACCACGTCTCTTGTTGAATGTAGTCACCATATGGCCACTTCATTTTATGTACCCCTTCCAATTTGGTATAGAAAACTGGTTCACCTGCTCCCATGTTTTGATCAATCAAAATGGCCCCAGGTTTTCCAAAATGCTGCATGTTGTATTAGTGCCGGCAACAGTAGCCTCTCACAAGCCGGTGGTGCCTTTCTGTGTCACCGCCAATAAACCTCAGGAAATTGTTGAGAATAATACAAAAGCCATTGGCAGCCGGCTTTGGCCATTTCAAAACTGTTCGGCAATGGCTCCTGCCCTACGGGATATGCCCAATCAGATACATGGCCCGTGTGGCCCTTTCACTGTTCATTTTTACATCTTTTATAACATACCATGTGTATTTGTAAAGTGCACGTTCACCCAAGGGTATCTTGGAGCTGAATAACAGATGTTTATTGTTTCCCATCCTAATGGTACTCATTTTATTGACCTCAGAAGGTTGAGTGAACCTGCTGGGATTTGAACCTGTGCCCATGAGGGAGAACAGAGGCCCCAGACACAGTTATATTACACAATTAATGAGACCATTGAAATTGCCTGTTCGATTTGGGCATTCTGGCCCATTGTCAGAAAAAAATTAATTATGAAAATAAAATAATACTTATAATGCAGTCAATGAACATATTAGCCCTGTGATACGTACCCCATGTATTATTTAAGCTTATAGATGCCACCACCAAACTTGAATTAGTAATTTAAGGCCCAATGTCCTGTTCTATAGGAGATTCAGATGCAACCACGTGAGGTAGTTTTAAGAGGGTTTTAAAAAAGCCACTGAACACATTTGACGGTGGGGAAAATAATACTCTGCTCCTCCGCAATTACATGGCATAACACACATGTAAATGGACTGGGGGGGCCATGCACTGCTAATACTACTATAGTCATTTTATGATGCTGTAGTTAATAAAGTGGAGTGGTGTTGCACAGTGGCCAGAGCGACTGACTCTGGAGTGCAGGGCTCACGGTTGCAGCGGCAGCTCAGCATCATATGACTCTGGGCAATAGCTCACGTAATCTCCCTGACGGCCCGCAGTGCCTTGCAACCTTAAGGGGTGATATGTCTGTGCTTTACAAATAGGAATTATTATTATTAATATCTTTCATTCCCAATGTCATCTTAGTGACGTGTCACAATATTGTTCCCGGTCCATGGTATCAGTGACCCCAATTATATGGAAGAGAATGACATTTTAGTTATTGCAGCGAGTGAATCCCGGTCAATATATTAAAGACCACAGCAGGAAAAAAAAGTTAAAAAATCTGATGCCGGAGTAAACACTAAAGGCTGGACGAATTTCTCACAAGCAACCGTTGGCAAATTTCGTGAAGTTTAAGGGTATTGGAATATGGAAAATGCAATGCCAGAAATTGGCCTTTTATGTCCTCTGCATACATTGCGCCCTCCACGATGGTAGTTCTGCTCCAGCTCAGTTCTACTGCCCTGGAGCAAAACGAGGAGGTGCAAAACACAGATGTGTGCATCTCTCTGATATAAGCGCCTAGCACAAACTGGGGAATACAATGGAAAAAGACTTTGTGCTGGAGTCAGCTGCATATGTGTGATGCACTTTGTGCACACGCTGTGCATTTTGCACATGTGAAAATCCATTTTGTAAATTAAAGTGTGCAGTGTACAAAGTGCATGCTTTCTCCCACTTTGAACTATCATACATAGCTCGTGAGACTGACTTTTGGAAAGTCTGTCACTAACTGTTTACCTAACATGGCATATGCTTATCTCAGACTGCGAACCTCGAAATATTGTGGCCTTAATAAACGTTTCTATAGAATTGCACAACATTTGCAATGGTGAAATATAGGAGGTTGGCATGTTTGTTTACAACTGCAGAGTTGACGAACTGGGCACTCTGAGGTAAAATTGCACCTTTTTTTTAAAACCTGATGTTTTATTGTACTAAAATATGTCATTTTGAGGTCAGTCAAGTTTTGCAATTTTGCACTTCTACCAATGTGAAATCCTGAAGCCTTGCACAGCATCCTTATTCCCAGGGGTGCAGGAACATTTTTCAGAGATGGGGTGCTGCCATCAATAATACATCACTGAAGTCATAGGGATTGTGAAAAACCCAAGCGCATCACACATAGACAAGTGTAGCAATTGAGCCTCACTAATTCAGCAGTACAGTAATAAGGGTGTAGTATGTAGCAGATGATGCATTTTGGAGATCAGTGTCCCCAATATATTTCTAAAACATTATGGGCCTTATTACGATGTCAGTCGCCAGCTTTCCAACTGACATGTTAGGTTTACACTCCGAAATTGCAATGTCGGCGGTCGGAGTGTAAACCAGCTGGGTAAACCAAGTTGGTTCCAATGAGCTCAAAGAGCCCGTCGGCCAGCCGAATAAGCTCATAACCCCTAAGGACGGCTTTTCCACTGACGGGATTATGATCTATCCTGCAGCCTTTCCATGTCGGCCTTTCTGACATGGAAATGCTGTCAGAAAGCGACTTTGGGGGCCCCTAGCAGTGCCCCCTTCTCCCCCTGGCCCTCGGGTTCTGCCCCTGGGTGGCACCTATGGTGCCCCCCGAGTATCCCAGCACCATGTGGCAGGCACCATGAGGTGCCTGCCACACGGTGTAGGGATTTTCACAAACTCCCATTTCCCAATGGGAGCTTGTGCTGCAGGTGGTTTCCGCCCACCACACAAACTCCTATAGAGAAATGGGAGTTCACGACCACACCATGTCACATCCTAATTCAGAGTGCAAAACTGCCTACCTATGATCGGGCAGTTCCCACACCAAGAAGGTGTCCGACATCGTAATGAGGCCCCTATGTTGTAGCAGATTGCCATTTGCAAACATCCAATTTTCATTCAATTGAAATGCCCACTAAATTTTCACAGACACAGATTTACTGGTAAAACCAAATAGCGCACAAACGATAATGTGTGGAACATGGGTTTCAGCCAATATTTATCATTTGCACATTACTAAGTAAAATGATTTGGTTTATTTTGATTCTATTAAAATCTTTGTTTCCATCTCCCTATAGAATTTAAAATGTACTTCATTTGTGCTTTACTAGCTAATGATATAGTTTCAAATATTTGTACAGATAATTTAAAGATATTTAAGTAGTGTTGTGTGTTCCAAAACAATTGACATCCTAGAGCCTTTCCTTTCACACTCCCTGTAACCCACAAGTCTTGTAGTTGGCTTAAAAAAGGTCTCTCACTTTGCAATCAAAGAAAAGTAAACCTCAATCTCCAGGCTATTATATCAGGCAGCTTGTTAGCAGACATAGCCTGAGATTTGACCACTAGTCTATTTGAGCGTCACAGCTAATGTGACAAGATAAAAACTAAATGTACAGGGATCGTTATTGCTCATTAACCGTCTGAACTCCAGCATTATTTTGGGGGTGCAGCACCCCACACACCCCTACTTCTAGTGCCTTTGCTTGTTCCTGCAGGAAGGATGTTTAGTTCGCTTGATTGAAGATGGGAGTGGGGACACATTGTACTTCCGTGTCACAGCAATCTCTTTCTCATCTGATGGGGGATAGTACAAGTGGTTAGATTTAAGCTCTTTCTCACAATTGATACTTCTTTGTCTGGGAAATGAATAACAATATTTCCACATTCTGGTCTCAATGCGTTCTTTGTGTCATGAATTAAATATCAGAATGTTGTGTACTATGAATAATTATGGTGCTCTGGGCAGTGACCTTTCCTCCAGTCCTTGCTCATTTCTCTTGCCAATTCCCTCCGGTTTCCCAGCATTTTAATGTTCTCCCCCACCCCTTCCTTTCTTTTGAAGTCACCGACGCTATCTTTGGCGTGGGGAGAGGACTGACCATTTCAACATGGAATTTAGTTAAGGTCAAATCCATTTATTTTTCTGTACTTTTGATGAGGTTAAATGAATGATGAATATGTTTTCCTTACATGAAACTCTAACTCATAAATATCTATATTTGTATCATGATATTTAATTTTATCCTCGTTCAGTGGTCAGAGAATGCACACATCAGATGTCTGAAACCACCAACATACCTGTAATTCTGAGGTCTACCTCGTTAAAAATCCTGAAGTGTATTTTTAAAAAAATGCCAGGCCAGGTAACAAGGGATTTAAGTAAAGGATCCTTTAAACGTGGGTCTCCAGTGTAGACCTTACGGGATCATGGCCCAAACCATGCCCTAGCTTCAGGATATCCACATTGGGATGCACTTCCATTCAATGACTATAAATGGGAATCATTTGCATTGTCGTGTTCTATATTGTGATAGCGACTCAAGAGGATCTACGCCGACTTCACTGGTTTGTTTGCCACTGATGATGCAAAACTGGCCTTATCTGTGCATGTGTTATGATAAACAAAGCATCCGCACCTTGGTAGATTGGGTTAGGTCAGTGGGTCTTTGTTTAACCTGAAAGTCACAGGTTTACAGACCAAGAGGACAAAGCTTTTCATCCTTCCAAGGTTGATGAATACTATTCGGTTACATGAGTATCAGTGAGCAGTGACAGCACTGTTGTATTTTTGTACTACTTAGATACCACTAGCTGGACCTCTTATGGCCACCTGTTTAAGCATGCATATTTGTATTCAGTTGTTTTCATTTTAAGTAACCATTTCTATTAGAAACGCTTACATAGTATAACATTGTCTGTTACATCATAGTCAGCTAAAGGTGTACAACATAGATTGGTGGTGAAGATAACGTTACATATAGTTAGGGCACTACTTGTATACACAAAATAATACTCAGTAGGCTAAGTTAATTGTCTGTGCCAGGGTATGGGTCAACCTCTTAGCTCATCGAGCTTAGCCTGACCAAGGGCTGTGACTACAGAACTCAATAACAGAATCTTGAATGGAACAACCTTAGGGCTGAACTTGAGTTTCAAGGCAAATTGGATGCCTTGTTCTAAAGCTACTGGAGTTTCTACACCAAAATCAAAGTCATGACTTCAGTATAATTACTAGAGGCTGCAATAAGTACATGCATGTTAATAGTACATTATTTATCTCAGCTATTTGGAAACTGGCCTGGAAATGTCTACTACATGCAGTATGAGTGCATAGCAATGGAGTTATATTGCTACATCCCCGCGAGAGCTTACCAGAGGCAGTGTGGAGAAGTGTGGCTCACTGGTTAGAGCAGGCAGACCCTGAAGCAGAGGTTAGACCCGGGACCAGGGTTCAATTCCCGACGCGGCAGGGTCTTGAGCTCAAATGTCCATGGACTCGATAATTCTCGCTTCGGTGCCTGACCTAATCATGGGTTCACACTCTGCAACTCTGGGCATTAAGCTTGCTTAATCTCCACAACGGCCCCCCCGCGGCGGGATGCCTGGCTTTCACCTTGGGGATGCCCTGTAGGGGCTATCTCACAGGGAAAAGCCAGGACGGGTTCCAAGGCAAGCGCGGAGATACCCCTTCGGGGGTCGATTCAGGCGCTATATAAGAAACATAATAATAATAATAAAGAGGAAGAAGGTGCTGTTATCATACACTCGGGCAGTATGTTGTAGAATGCCACGCTCAGTGCATGGCTGCGTATACTTGCAGCCTAGACCATGCCAGGATTTCCGTCACAATCATCCATAGGGGTGCTGTGCAAACTGCAACATTCAAAAAGAACAATTGATAGACAGAATACAGAACAATGTCATACATTCACCCCAGTATGGAGATCTGGGCCTAAATCCATCGTTTTTTTGCTCACCATGCCATTCCAGTTTGGACTCAGCCATATGCAAATCAGTCTTGACCCTTCACCCAATGGGAACAGTCCAGCCCGAACTGCCAGGCCAGGTCCTCCCTGGACTGGAAACAAGCATTCTAGGACCGGTTTCGGGCTTTCAGCCCTCATCAGCCAGGATAGCTTCACTCCAGTCTGGGCATACCCATCCTACTCGGGGTGACAAATGCAAAAAGAACAATTGATGGACAGGCATCGGGCGGGAAGTGTGTCAGTGAGACTGGCAGTGAGACTGTGAGCTATGCATTCAATAACAGATGTCAAGCTTGAGTTTCTTTCTCAAGTGCCTAGTCTTCCCCATGTGTTAGAAGAGAGAGACATGGTCAACCCTTATGAGTTGCACTTTCCAATATGATGATAGGTCCAGATATTTCTTTCTGAGACTCCCAATCAAAGATGAAGTCTAGTCTTTTCCTATGCCTCTTCTAAGTCAGTCCCTGTTTGCACCATATACAAAGGAGGCATTAACGAGTGATAGATGTGTCACATCACTTCATTCCCTTATTTTTGGTTGCATTCATCGCCCACTTGCTTCAAAATGTTTTTACTCTGATTTCTGCTCCATGCAGCCTGAATTCCTTTGAATATTGTATTGGATGTCTTGACGAGACTCTGTCTGCTTCACTGCTGTCAAGAAGAATTTGGTGCCTACTTCTGCATCGTGGTTTTCAATCAAGAGCTACAGGATTGACAAGAAGGCTTTTTGCCCTTTGTGGCTTCGCTTCTTAATTTAGATCCTGTTCAAAATTCACTTGACACATTTAATGTGTACCTTTAAAGTCATGACACTCAGGCTACTGTGAAGAGCCCCCCTTCATTCGGGCACTCGAGAGAGATGGACTTGAAAGGCCTTCACCCCGTGCGGCCCTTGACATTTATGCAGAGTAAATTAGAAAGCGGATATTCTCAGAGAAATAGCAAAGAAATTGAATGCTTATATTCATATCAGCCATTGGTAGTTATTCTGACCTGCAGGTCAGTCCTTCCTTTACTTTTCACTGTGCCACTAGAGTTAGGTAGAACTTCATGCAGCACAGCAATCATGCCCACTCCAAATAAGGTCAGTGGTCGAGATTAAAATGAAGCTCCTGTGTTTCCATTTTTTATTGTTCTAAGTGATGCAAAGGATATGCTCAGCACACTGTGACACTGGATACAAGCTGCATCCTGCTGATGAGACCCAACCAAGTTAAGCGATGTGTGAGGTGGCTTGTGGAAAGAGGGAATTTCATAGCAGTTATGACTGTACTCCCCTTTTGGAACTGTCCCAAACTGGTTTTCACTTGGTCAGTCCATGTTTCCAGTTGCTTACTGAACAACAAAGTGTGGTCAGGCGAATTACCAGTGGCTGCGATTAATGTTAGCTTTCCATCCATGATCTTTTGTGAGGAAGCTATTATGGCTGCTATGATAGTGGTGGTTTAGGTCATGGGAGTCTGAATAGGTCAGTGTAGATGTAAGTGGGCAGACTATACAGGAAAAAGACATGGAGCTAGGTGCCTTACCTGCCTTAGAGAAAATTGGAATGCTAGTGTGTCAATGTGTGTCTTACAGTGCAAGACAGCCTTACGGAGAATGTGTGTTATCCAATGTAGTTAATAGTAATACCATAATAGTACAGATCTGTGCTTTGTGTAATTTGATAATAAGTTATACTTGACATTCAAAAGAATGACTGCTAAACTCTGAGCCTTCTTGGTGAGGAGTGTGGATGTCCAAGGCCAGAATGGAAACAAAAATCAGCCCAGGTAAGAAAATGCTCAAACCAAATCCACACTGCTGTAGGTTGCTACCTGAATGGTGCTAGAGAGGTTTTAATGAAGAGGTCATGGGCAACCCACCCTCTCTGAAAGTAGCACCCCATATTCTGATGCTCACTGTGCACATGTTAGAGCGGCAGACTGGCCAGTCCGACTCGAGTATGACCATAGTCCTTTCAATAACAGTGAATGGAGCTTCTCAGACTGGCAAAAACATCTAATTTTTTTCGGTGTTCAGGCATAACCAGTTAATTACTATCAAATATGAATAAGCATTCAACTGTAGACGGGTGTTTTGCAATAAAAATGTTAGTGGAAGTAGATTATTTCATATAAAGAAACAAAGCGATATATGTATTACATATAAATGTATCTACTGCTTTTGATGCGATCAATAGAGGTACACTTTGGGAAAAACTGATGAACTGGAATATACCCCTGTGTTTACCAAAGCTGATGCATGATGGTGCCTGGACCCAAGTTGAATTGGGAAGATGTGGAGCCTTAGCAAGGAAAATATACACTCCGAATGGGTTACGCCAAGGTTGTATATTGACTCCGCTGCTTTATTCCTTATATGTATCAGATCTCCTGGAAACTGTATGCCTTAGCTGAATATTTAATCCAAAATTAGGAGAAGAGCCAATTCCAGTGATACTTTATGCGGACGACACCATTTTGTTGGATAATAGTCCATGAGGCCTCCAGAAGAAGCTGGATGCTTTTTCAACTTATTGCCTAGTAATTGATTTGAAAATTAATATTGCAAAAACAAAAGTATTGATATTGTCAAAAGCAAGGAAAAAGCAAAATCAGTTAAAATGGTGGATTAGATCAAATAAACGGGAAGTCGTAAAGGAATACAAATATGTGGGTAGGCATTATAAAGATAACCTTAACTTTAAGGCTCATTTGGCCTCACAGGAACAGAGGGCGAAGGCTGTAGCCTGGTCTTCGGAGAAATTGGACTCCGCTGTGGGTCACAAATCTGTTAAGTTATTGAAAGAAACGCGCACCCTAAGAACAGTGATCCTGCTGCTGTAAGGCTCGGAAATAATGGCGGAAACTGATATATTATACCTGCAATCAATAGAAAGGGTAATATGGAAAAACTGGCTGAACCTGTCAAAATGTTCAATTAATAGTGCGCTTATGCTGGAAGTGGGCTTTCTTAATATTAAACAAAGATATTTGGCAGATAATTCGAAACTAGGGTGTGACGCTATAGTCATCAAAAAGGGGGTCATTTAGGTGTCTGATATAATGTCAGTTATAACTGAGTAATGCAATCCGCTGGATTTTGAATCTAGGGAATTCCTGCAGGCTTTGAATTTGTCGTTAGCTTTGACCTATAATGAATTGCAGTAGAGCACTACTAAGAATGATATCAAAACTTTGCTAAAAAATTACTCTCTGCAAGCGGACATTAAAGATGGCAGTAAGAGACCACAAATTGTACACTTATTTCGCTCAGCTTATATAGGCAAGTTACAACTTTATTTTAAAGATATAAAAGCACAAAATACTTGACGTTAAAGGCAGAAGCAGACAATAGGTCAAGTGCCTTCATTTATAAAAACGAAAATACAGCTTTGGGAGCTGCAAGGCAGACAATCAAATAAAGGATTTCGTGCATGTTGCCCATAAGGCGCTTTAACTCTATGTAATTTTCTGCACTGCTTTTAAAATTGAAAAAAGGAAAATATTATTAACTGTTTTTAGAGAGCTTCAGATACGACACATCCAAGACTTAGGACCTAATTACGAGTCTGGCAGTCCACAGGACACAGAACACTTGGTGGCCATTCGATCACGCCCACACTGCAGGTCTGACCGCTGTATTCAAAGTGGGGAGTCGGCCCGCCACAAGACCGCCGGCTCCACCGGGGTCAAGGATTCCGTTGAGCCGCATTCTGTAACTGGCATGAATATTCTGGCAGTGCCACTGCTGGCACCGCCAAGCATATTACAAGTTACCTTTTAACCACCCTTTTCATGGAGGTGAGACCGCTGCGAAAAGGGTGGAAGAGCGGCAACTTAGGGAGCCCTAACAGGGCCCCCTGCCGGATATGGGCTCGGGGTGAATGCGGGGGTGGCACATGTTGTGCCCCCCATATAATTGCACCCCTCTTCGACACGTTGTGGCAAGCATGCCATACCGTGAAGAAACATACTGCGGGCGCTGTCACAGCAGCGGACTGCATGTAATGCTCTCTTATGAGCCTAACAGCCCAACGGTGTGAGACCGCTGAGGCACCGCCCACCGGACCTGGATTCTACTTCGAATCTGGTGGGCGACTCACCATAGCTTTGGTGGACCTTCTGTGGAAGAAGCGATAGCGTTGCCGCAGGAGGACCACCAAAGTCGTAATCAGGCCCTTATTATCTCTAATATTTGAATGTAGCAACGTCAAAGTATGCTAGAAAGTGGACACATTTTTAGAGATGGAGAACAATAGGTTGAATACAAAAGGTGAATTTTAATTAGATTAATGGTCGGTGAAGATGTTAGTGGTAATAAACTATTGAAAGTGTGATATAAATATCATAGATTTAAAATACTTTAAATGCTATACTGTCTAACCCTGGGCATAGTTTCCGGAGCCGCACTCCGCGGAGCTACGCAAAGACGCACTTGCACTCCACGACCTACGCGTAGCTCCGCAGACATGCGTAGTTGCTTGATAGACCCGTTCGCGCGCCGTTTTTCGTCTTCGGGAGCGCAGTGCGCGTGTTCGGGGCGCTGCCTGCATGCTCGGGATGGCTAGCGCGCTAAGTTACCCAAGAGGTTTGTCCCGCCCGCTTGCGTTCCCTTATTTCCTGTTCCGGGTCACAAGTAACGTGTTCGGGTTGTGCAAGACATGTTCGGGAACTCATCTTCTCGTTCGCACTACAAAAGTGCGTGATCGCGCTAAATATCGCGCGAACCTACCCACGCGGTCGCGATGGGCACAGCCATCTTGGATTTCACACTCTGGCTATGGTTTTGGGCCTACTTTAGCATCTAGCTCATATCTCTTCAATCCTGGTCTTTTTACCCACTTTTTCAAACTTTCTTTAGTTATTACCTATCTCTCTCTGTGCCTAGGTTTATATTTTTCATTTTATTTCTACTTTTACAACTTTTCTATTGTTTTATTTTACTTCCTTCTTTTACCGAGCTTCTTCTTTCCCCTACCTTTTTGTCTTGAACTTTTCTTCTCCCCTCCACCCAGAACTATGGTGAAGGGCGCCAGCAGCAGCGGCGGCTCAAAGGGCAAGGCGCCTGTGCCCAAAAAAAACCGGCTGCCTTGCGGCAGAATGCGCCCCCCAGGGGTGACGGGCCGCCAACTTTTTGGAGAGGAGGAGGTGGCTGCCCTGGTCTTTTTTATCCAGCGCCACCTCCCCTTGACCTTGGCAGCAGGCGGCAGGCCTGGCTCCGGCTACCAGATTGAAGAGCGTCTCCGGCGGTGGGCAAAGGTGCACCGGGCAGTCTTCCGCTGCTCCGGTATCCGACGTACCCACCATCAGCTCTCCCACCGCTGGGCAGACATTTTGGACCGGGAGCAGGACCGGTTGGACCTGCTTGGTGTCGAGGTCGTGGGTCTTGGTTAGTGGCTACCCAAAAGAAAAAAAGTGTATATATATATACATATATATATATATACATACATACATACATACATACATACATACATACATACATACATACATACATATATATATATATATATATATATATATATATATATATATATCTATAGTAGTATAAGTATTGTTATTGTATCTTTCTAAATCTTGGCTGAATAAGTAACGCAATGACTGGTGCTCCTAGTTACATTTCCGATGTATTCCGTTATATCTACTGTAAAATAGACATCCACAAGATGATGATTATAAGTTGTGGTTTATTAAGAATAAAGATCCCATCCACAGGTGAACATCCAGTCAGCAACAAAGCCTGGTTGTAACTGACTGCTGAACAAAGCATAACATTCCATGAGATGTGCAGGTGATTCTAGTGCTTCATGACATCAGCGCAGCTATGTCATGAAGCACAGACACAGAGAACCAGGATGCCACACATCTCCCTTCTAACAAGAAGAACAAAATTACAAAGAGGAATAAGTTAAAATGAAAACATAAATCATACAGTTATGTAGTCCTTTAAATACTCAGGAGAATGACAAACCCTTGCAGACTTTCGAGGAAGTGAGGAAGATTGATCACTGGTTTGAGAATAACGACTACAAGAAGCCTCCACAATATCATTACTAACCACCACCACCCTGTTCAAATTCCAAACTCGATGGTCTGCAGTTTTGATGGCGTTCTTAAAAACCTTGATGACACGGATAGGCTTTTTAAAAGTAGCAGCAAGTGCCTTATTGTTTTTGCAGGGGTTTTTAATAAGTACCCAATCACCCACCTTGACAGGAGTGACCTTTACAGAATTCCTTGCATCAAAAATTCTTTTTCTATTCTCAATCCTAGAAGTTTCACGCACCCTCCAATCATCCCCGACATCATGAGGACATGGCTGTAAATCATTGACCCATGCGGGTACTACAAGTGTATTAGGAGTACGTGCCCTAAAAAGTTCAAAGGGGGTCTTCCCAGTAACAGCATGGGGAGATATCCTATAAACCTTAACTTTCTTAAAGACATCTTCCCTCCAATCCGTGCCAGCAGACTTAGCCATCCTAATGGTTTCTTTAAGAACCCGGTTGAATCTCTCAACGGTACCGTTGGTTTCTGGGTGGTATAGGGATGATTTTTTGTGTTTGATACCATGTTCTAAGAGGAATTGTTCCATGTCCTTAGATACTAACTGGGGGCCATTATCAGTGAGAATGGTGTTAGGAATGCCTTCTCTTGCGAACAGTTTGGTCAAAAATGCCACCACATTTTTAGTCTCAATTCCACGAGTAATGGCAATTTCTGGCCATCTGGAAAAGAAATCAACAAGGACAAGAACATACCACTCACAACCACCTGAAACTATGGGCCCCAAAATATCCAAACCAACCTCTTTCCATGGTGCATTCGGTCTGTCTCTAATTACCATGGGCTGGACCTTGGGTTTCGCTACCCTTTCACTAAGAGCACAGTCAATACAATCCCTAACCTTACGTTCCACTTCCAAATCCATATTTGGCCACCAATATGATCTCCTCAAAATCTCCTTGGTTTTTGAAACTCCTAGATGTCCGATATGTGCTAAAGACATAAGCTCATTCCGAAGAGCTACAGGTGGAACTAACCTAGTGCCCCTAAAAAGTAAGCCATCTTGTTCTGAGAGCTGATCTTTGACATGCCAAAACTTCTCAATCCCTTCATTAGGCTTTGGTTTAACCTTCCACCCAGTCATTAATAGATTAAGTACTTCCACAAGAATTAAATCCTCTTGAACCATCGTCAACCACCTTTCTTTATCAATGATAGCTTCCTCAACAACACAAACCATTTCATCATCATCATCATCAAAATCATCCTTACCATCAGCCTCACAAACAGGAACAAGGCGAGACAAAGCATCTGCCACTTTATTTTCCACTCCAGGTAGGTATTTTACATCAAAATCATAATCTTGTAAACCAACAACCCATTTCGTGATCCTACCTGACACTGCATCAATACCCTTTTTCTTTAAAATTTCACAAAGCGGCTTGTGATCTGTCCTAACCTCAAAGGTGGTTCCCCATAATAAGTTTTTGAGCTTCTTGACCGACCAGTAAACAGCGAGGGCTTCACGCTCAATCACCGAGTATCGAGTTTCAGCTCCTTTTAAACTCCTTGACAAAAAGAGGATGACCCTCTCAGTCCCTTCAAACTTCTGTACAAGTACCGCTCCCAAACCTTTCAAGCTTGCATCAGTAATCAAAATGGATTTTTCAGAAGGATCAAAACTGCTTAATTTAGGTGCAGAGGCTAGTCTCTCCTTGATGACCTCAAATTCTTGCTGACACTTTTCTTCCCAAATAAACTCCACTCCTTTCTTTAACAAATACCTCATGTTGACACACAAAGAGGCAAGAGTGGATGGGATCTTTATTCTTGTTGTAAATCCCATCCTCGTCGCCAAATGTAAAATAGACATCCACAAGATGATGATTATAAGTTGTGGTTTATTAAGAATAAAGATCCCATCCACAGGTGAACATCCAGTCAGCAACAAAGCCTGGTTGTAACTGACTGCTGAACAAAGCATAACATTCCATGAGATGTGCAGGTGATTCTAGTGCTTCATGACATCAGCGCAGCTATGTCATGAAGCACAGACACAGAGAACCAGGATGCCACATCTACTGTAATTGTATGACACTGGTCTGTGCTGCGCTTCTTCACTGACTCTTGCGTGTTGTTTCAACTTGGCGCTAGCTTTTGCTGTTTATTGATGTGAGATTTTCTTTATTGTAGAGAACTGAAGTTAGTTAATGCTATTAATAGAGTCTTGTCCTTTCTTTGTCCGTCAGTGAAATAGCGGTGGATGGATAATTGTACGTAGTTTGCATATTGTATCATTTTTTTTTCACGGCCTTCTCTTCTGCATGAATCCTCCTCTGGCAATGAATGCTAAAGTTACTTTGTTCTTCTTACCTCAGCCAGGGCCGGCTTTAGGCATGTGCAAGCTGTGCAACTGCACAGGGCCATCAAACGCCAGGGGCCACCACACCAATATATATCCTTAATTTAATAATCCTCTGAGGATGGATACATATTTGCGTGGCGGCCCCTGGCAGGGATTTGGTGCCTCCGGCTCTGTTCCACTTCCAAACACCCGGATTCCCCCCTCTTCACTGGCCTCCGTGCTCCACCCCGACCTCCTCTTCCGGGGCCCCCTACCTACGCTCCCTGCCCAGGACCACCATGAGCCTAGAGCCGCCCCTACCTCAGCCCTCCATAGAACTGATGTAGTTTGTTTAGTGAGTGGGTAGGCTTAGCAGCAGTAGCATTCAGTCAGTAGCAGAACAAAATATGATGCAACGAACGTACAATTTCGTGTTAGTATGCACAAAGTTAAGCATGTCTCCTCCTTGTGATCTATGCATTTTGCTGGCAAAAATAAAAAAGAAATGCCTACTTACAGATAATTGATTACCCCATTCTTGAATCAGTGGTGTTGTTCAGGTGTTACTGCCTCTGTGTTACTTAGTAATCTGCAATCAGAATGTTTATGGAACATTTGATTTGTTTTCTCCAAGTATACAGTCAGTGAATCCTGCAAGGCAGTAGTCATTTGGTAGATCAATGTTTGTTTCTTTTAATGTTCTAGCAGTGGTTTTTGAAATGATGTCTATGTTTCACAGCACTCAATGTTTTTCTCTTTCTTTATTATTTCCTACATGAACCACAGAACCCAGGGGCAAGCAGAAGGCTGGGACCGAGTCGGCGGGTGAACCACAGGCACAGAGCTCCTCTACTGAGGATCCTGCTGCTGTCCCCAGTAAGTCCAACAGTGCTTTCTTTTGGAACAATGATATTTCCCTAACTTTCTAACGGAGCTTTTTTTTCCAACCGATTAATGACATTTTTTCCTAAATAAATTGTGACAAATGCTTTTTTGATTTTCATTATGTTTTCAAAATTTTGGGTATCTGTCCCTGCCTTTCTGTTCCTTCAAAGAGCCTCTGCTATGACTCTCTGTGCTATTACTAGTATTAGACTGTCTGTAGGTAAGCTTGCCCTGTTGCCCACTCTTTTGTTAAGGTATTAATCTTTTCAAAAAATCTGTGATAGAATAGCTGTAGGCACAGGGTCCACTCCTGTCTTATGCTTTTTCCTCTGTAATGTCTCTGCTTTGCCAATTGACACCAACCAAGTATGCATCCAGATGTTGGTCTAGTATTTTGTAAACATTAGTATACCACTACTACTCTTGTGGGTATTCTTCTATGCAGTCACATACATAACTATGTATGCACCAGAAAATTGGATGTTGGTCATAGGCAGGTTGGACCTTACTTACACCTCAGTCACAGAACTCTGAGGAACCCACAATTCACTGAACGACAACCTATATGGGCTCAGTCATTGGTCAATTATTCAATTATCCCAATACCAAGATGCCCAATGCTTTTATTACACAATCCATAACCTAAGTAACCCCCTTTTGCTCACTCACTCGTGTAAGTCTACAAGACAACAGACACTGAAAATATACTTCCAAGTCAATGTGGTACTTCAAAAGCTTTCTTTTGTTAGAAGTAAGTAAGTAACATTAATGTTTTTAAGTTGTTCCGTGAAATACGTCAGGGCCCACCAGAAAAAATCCAGAGTTAAAAAAGGCTGAATAAAGTAATCTACATTTGTACAGCTACCAGTGCTCGATAGGGAAATGTGGGAAATGTCGGAGACCCCTCACCATTGAACGTATACTGGTTACATATGCCTCTTTTTGGTAAGCTCTGGAAATCTCTGCTTCGTAGAAGGAAATCTTCTCATCTGCCGAAAAATAATTACAAAAGTGGTGCACGTTAGACAGTATGAAATACATTTATGCAAGTTTTTTGCAGTCATGCTAAAAAAAAGGTGTAACCTGTAAGCAAACTCGATTCCACAATCCACATACAAAAAGTAAATACGGGCCTTTTTATTTTCCAACCTCTTCCGGTGTATGCATTGAACAATCATGTGGCCTCAAAGGCGTCTTCTCGTACTGCGCAACAAGCTGCGAGGTAGCATGCGCAAACCTGTAGACATTGATGTACAAAGGTTACCTGGTTCAGTCTAAATTTCCAAGGACTAGAGTAGCAGTAGAGATGAGATGAGCTTGGGTACCATACCATAACAAATGAATGCTAATATGTGTAGTGACTCTGCTGTACTATGCAATGTGGACTACTACTGATTACGTTGTACTTAACTGTTTTGCAGGACTCCATTCTTTGTGAACAAGTACAATGGGGGCTGTGCATCCATCTAAAAAGGTGTACTTATTTTTATAGGTGCAGAACCGGTACCATCCACCAGTGCCGACGGGGACAGCGGCGCAGCGTCAGCAGAGGCGATCCCGGAGGGGACAGGACCAGAGGCACCTACACCAGCACCAGCAGCAGTGGGGGAGGAGCCAACAACGGTGGGCGATGGTAAGTTACATTCAATAGTGATCCGCATTACTTGGTGGGAGGAGAAAACTTCCTCACTGTACTCTGAGATTTATAATAAACTTGAAGTTCTACTGGACAATATATGACGCCACCTTTATTTGTCATTACCATGCTTAGCATTACCACTGGCGAGAATTGATAAAATAACAGGCCTCTTCTATCTGACTACAACTCAGCTGTGAAAGGTTGGTGGCAGACTAAAAGTCTTATCCACAACATGACCGCGATGGATTAACACTAAGGAGATCTATTTTAAGTATGATGAAAGGAGCAAGGAAAAAGCACCAATCATCTAATATAGAAGGATACTTTGGAATCAGCAATGCAGGTGGCTGATAGCAGTCGGATGCATGGGTTGTTGTGGAAGCATGGAAAGGGGAAAACACAGCTTCCTGCGTGGGTGGGAGACACACCCAATATCGGTGGGTAGTGGATAGTCTCAGCAGCGGTGTTTTGGTCAAACCCAAAGGCAAGGGAAGGAGGGGACGACTGGATGCATGGGTCGTTGCTGGGGAAACACAAACCACCTAAGGTTTGTTGCGCAATATAAAGAATGATAGTCTCCACTAGACATTTACTACTAGCTGGCCCCTGTTAATTAATGTTAGTTTGAGACTGTCACTGTTCCCGGAAGCAGAGTATATGATATAAAACGAGATATGAAAAAGACAGGTGTTCGTATGTGTGTGACCGTTGCAGTACACCCATGCTACTAGGGCAGGCATAATGCCGTGCCAAAAAGTCCAACAAATTAATTATATAGGCCGTAGAATGTTCAAGATAGATACAACACCATTTTTTGTACTCAGCTTGCTTGCTAGTGCTACTGTGCCACTATGTGTTGAATACATTTTGTGTTATTGATTTGCTGGGATTTTGGATTACAACAATTCTGTCTCTTTCTTTATAATTACTCCTTCAAAACCAACAAGAAAGGAGTTGGCAGTCCGGGCCCGGCAGCGGAAACTGCAGGCCATCGTTGAGGCCTACCGCCGGCTGGTGGCTCAGGCCGAGGAGGAGGCGGAGGCGGCGGCAGCAGCTGCTGCCTCTTCCAATGCCCCGGCCCCCAAGCCTGCAGGAGTACGTCGCCGTGGTCAGGCAGCCGCCCGCCGCCCGATTTTTTCCTCATCGGTCACCCCCCCACAACATGCATGCCAATGTAGGTGCCGTCAATTTCAAAAAAAGATTCTCCTCCGGGTAGCGAGGCTTGAGGATGAAATAGAGGAGCGGGTGAAGCTCATTGTGGACAAACACTTGAAAGCCCGCCGGCTTTGAGATGGACCCTGTTTGTTTGCCCCTTTTTCAATCCTTTTGTTGGTGGGTGGGAATTGGGTGTTGGGGTTTACATTGAACTTGGAAATTTGGTTGGGGTTAGGGGAGGGTAGGGACAGCTGTGGGGTAAGATTTAATATATATTTTATTTTTGTATCATCTTTCTTTATATTATGGTAAAATAAATGAGACACAAAGTTATGTTCAAAAGAAAACATTTGAAGTTCATTTCTGTTTGTTGGGGGGGTGGAGGGGGGACTGTTTCACCAAATAATGTACGTTGTGCAACATCGCAAGGTTTAATTGGCCATGCAGGTCAGCGGACAGTGCTTTCGAATAAAAAAATATATTGGCCACATCTTTAACATGCAGACAGATAGATGCGGTAAACCCTCATCGAGTTATATTTGTAGTATTAGAAGAACTACCAGTCTGTCTTGCGTTATACCTCACAGCAAACTTATCTTACCTGTGATTGCTGATGATGATTGATGATGAAGTGTGGCACTGCAAGGGCTGCATTTGTTTCCCAAGACAATGGAGAAGAATCTGTGGTTCTGAACTTCTGTGATAGTAGTAGTAGACAGACCCTGCCAGTAGCATTTTGAGACAAAAAGAAAGAGGCAGTCATTTGCGTGATAGACAATGTGGCGGTAGTATAAGTATTAAGTACAGTACATTACACGACTGACCCAAAAACAATATTGCAACTGCTAAACTGAAACAAAACAATGGTTTTGGGGACTGGAAACTAAGTGCAAGAGAAGATAAGAAGTTCAACTGTAGTTGTAGTACTCACGGCAACGTCAAACTTTTCTAAATCATAATGCTGTAAACTTAAACCCAAACAATGACGCCAATTCATTAGATGTATTCGTTGTTTGATGGTAATGGTAAATTATTTGGCATTATACACAGAGCTTGAGTTGGGAAGCAGAAGAAGATCCTGGCCATGCCTTGTTGAAATTTCACTATTGTGGCTTTCACCACATCTGCCCCAGCAAGCGCGTGATCAAATTGTTGGTGTATATTTAATGTAACAAACATCACACCTCAATGAAACCACGCAGCCCGGGGGAAGAGGGTTAGGGTTTGTTGAATGGATGGGTACGGGGGTTTTGGGAAAGGTTTGAGAAAGAAAAACAGTACGCATGGAGACAACAAAAGCAAAACAATGAAGACGATGATTTATGATGTTGATCCACTAGCCAATGAATGTAAGGAATAAACGTAGGAAAAGGACACGCTGAATATCATTCTTGGTTTCCCGCCATCCAATTGCTTGATGATGAGGATTAGTGGTAAGGGTGAGATGATGCTCATAGTATAATAGCAGTGGGTGAAAAACATCCAGCCTGAAAAAGAAAAGGCAAATACAAAAGAATGTGAATGACCTAAACAAATTGTAATACAGTGAAGATCAAAAAAATAATACAAGAGGAGTAGTCGTAAGAGAGGACTTTCAGACTGAGGCGGCTTCAATACAATATGTATAAGCCTACTAGTTGCACATCATTATTAATCTAGAAGTACAAGAAAAGACAGGAGCCAGCACAGAACAGACCCACGACACAGGGTCGCCCGTAACACAATCTGTATTTCCCTAAATATTTCACTGAGCCACAGAAAGGGGCATAAAAAAGCAACCTATCATTTTCAAAATTAATCAACAAAATCAATGCGTCATTCTCAGTCATCAATCATACCACTATTGTACTCTACCACTGCACAGTGCACACACATGTAGTAGCCTGGGTCTACTGTGCTGTGCCTCTTATTTGTATTTACCTTGTATTCCACTCCAAGAAACATCGTACATCAATCAGCTCAGATCCAACTGCCTGACAGCGTGCAAAGATATGGTGGTCACCATCATTATCAGGTGTGGCACGTCTAGTCCAACAGCAACAGCAACTCAGTCTGTAGTGAGTGACTACGATAAATTAAGTCCTGGCTGCACCTGTAGTAGTAGGAACACAAGTGCGTAAATAATTTATATTATTAAATAACATGGAAAAATTGGCTATCACGTGAGTCTGAAGTTACTAGTATACTTCAACTCCATGCACATTTGCTCAGAGTCAGCAAAACATCCAATGCAATGCATGGCATCATTCATTTAATATACCTGTCTTGCTCTTCTCTTTCACTGTCAGATGATTGATCACAGATGCTGCCGAGCCTTTTAAAAGTAATGACGAGTCACAACAAGTTGACTTCAGTTGTGGATGCCTGCTCAAGTTTTGACACTGAAGAGTCGTCTATGAATGCCTGCAGAGAGAGGTGGTAGCCTTAAGAGTAAGACAGTGATAAGTTGCAGATTTCAAATGAAATAGAGGATCGCTGTAGTCATGTACGGTTCACTTGTTATGGAGGGACTGTTAGAGGCTACATTATTGTACAATATCTACAACATCCAATGTATGGCTGGCAAGATGGAATTGTGTTGACTTGAGTGGGAGTCAAGAAGATGGAGCAAGACTCTGAGGAGTGCAGTCAACATGGAACATAAATGCACAGGGGTGCAACTCCAGGAGGTAAATAAAAAGATACAGTGAAAATAAATTCACAGGCGTGCAACTCCAGTAGGTACATAAAAAGAATCAGTGATGGGGATGGATTTGGTTGTGGTTTTTATTAGCAGTTTTGCACCAGAAAGCCATTGTTAATAAGAAAATAAATAACACAAATAAAGGAAGGGAGAAAGTAACAATTTAAAAGCCTAGTTGTCAGGGAAGAGGAGCTTGTCCTCAAACTCTGGGGGTTCGGACAGAAGTAGGTCATGTAACACAGTAGTGATGATGTCTCCGAACTCGCTTTCTTCATCCTGCTCTGATTCACGTACTTTATAGTCTGGTGGTATGAAGTGTTGATTCATTTTTATCATTGTCAGCCTCTCCACGCTTTTGGGGGAGAGACTGGTCCTTTTCGCTGTCACAATGGCACCAGCAGCACTGAAAACCCGCTCAGAAGGGACACTAGCTACAGGACAAGCCAGATACTTTATCGCCAGCCTGCTCAGCACTGGCCACTGTCTCCTTCTTTCATACCAATAGACCAATGGGCTTTGCTCCATGAACACCTCTGTTGTGTCATCCAGATAGGCCTGAACCATCCGCTCAGTGTTCATTGGTGCTCGGCTTTGCTGGTCCTCTTTCCCCTTTGCAACAGCAACGGACTTACCCATCCCTTTCTGTAGAAAAAAAGCAGTTATGCTTTTGGTTGTGTCTGCTGAATCAGATCGTGTAGGTGCTGCTTTTGGTACTGTTGGTGCCTGCTGGGAAGCAGATGCACTGCTCTCATGCTCTGAAGAACTTGCCTCAGGAGGATGGCCTGGAGTACTTTGACTGTCCTGGGCTGGCACTGGCAGGCCTTTAAGTAACAGCCGTTCAGTTTCTAAATCATTAGCTTCCGCAGCTATGGAAGTTTTGTACTTGGCAACATCCCCATCTGAAAAAGGAATTACTGCGCTACTGCTGACAAATAATTTGTACCGTGGATCCAACATTGTTGCAGTTATGTAATGTTGACCTGGCACAATCATTTGAAGCATTGCATTTAGAGATAAGCGGTTGGCTAAGGCCTTGGCCAAGGTATATGCATCAACTTTTTCTTCGTCACCTTCGTATGTTTCACAGACCTCCTTCAGCTGTTGCTCAAGCATGTACAACATTGGGATGGCTTGGCCCATAGTACAGTCCTCCCTGCTAACTGCACGTGTGAAGACCTCAAAAGGTAGTAGCATCTCTGTTAAGCATTTAATGTGGTC